>NC_136819.1:10334512-10938262 GCF_951394365.1 Tetrao urogallus | reverse complement strand
TACATGTTCTATTTTCATGTCTAATAGGATAAACTATTGCTAATGTATCATTGATATACAGTCTATTTAATGTCTCACGGATCATTCAAAAGAAATCACTGACAACTGAAAGAACAAAGTTCTAAACTAACAAAAAGGAGGAGGGGAAGGTTCAGTGTACAACAAAAAAAACTCCATAATTTTATCTGCTCTAGAAAGTGTAATGAAGTAGAAGAGAACTAATCCAATTAGAAAGACATCAGACACTACACAGAAAACCTTAAATTTCTAATTTACACAATTTCAGATAAACCAGTAGAATGCAAGGTTAAACTGCACTCCTGAAAATGGCGGGTAGATTTCAGGAAAGATCTTTTACATGCTTAGCAACAAAACTGTCCTTAGACATAGTCTTTAGTCTTTACCATGAACACAAACTGTGTCACCAGAAAAATACCTCTGATCTGAGACATTTTTATGGATATGCACAGTGAGGAAAGTCAGCAAATAATTTGAGGTGACCAGTGGATACATAAAGAAATCTGTACTTTAAGAGAATATGAGAAGAAACAAATTATTGTCACATGGAAAGGGCACTTGGATGAGCTTGCAAAGAAGACGTGTATCTATGGAATAATGTTTGAATTGGAATCCTTTTTTTTTTTTTTTTTTTAGGATGAATGAAGCCGAGCTGACAAAAGGCAACCATCTTAGTTAAGCCATGTCAGATTAGTAACTGAATAACAATCTACAGAGACACTCACACATGAAGAATATCATAGTCATAACATAAATAGTCATAGTCAATACATAAAGAATATATTGGTATATTTAATTGAGCTGTTCTATTTATTAATATTAATTGTATACGTATTATCATTAGGTGATCTCAAAAGAACTGAGAGGTGCTAGGGAAGCTACAATTATACAAAAAGATGGAAAAGAAAACACCACATCCATAGTTTTTAGACTACATAGGAAAGAAAGATACAAAAGAATAGAAACAATTCAGGTAATCATCTGAACTTCTGCAGTAGAATCCAGAAATTTCAACTGAGTGTAGTGCCCAGTGTTCAGGTAACTAAAAAGAATGTTTTCACAAAAGAAAAATAATGAAGGTTTGAGCATTTAGGGAAAAATATTTGTTAGATGGTGATAACTGTACAAATGAGAAAATATAACTTTCTAGACACAGTGCTAGGTGAGGAGTTTGCCTCGATGATGGTATAACAGAGCAATGAGAAAGCACCAGGAAACACATTGTAAAACAGTCTTGGGGTTCATGGATGATGGATTTGATCTTTCACTTGTTTTTCCTGCTATTGGTCCATCCATACCTTGCAATCCTGATTCACTCTAAAGGCAAGCGTTAATTCATTTTTGACATGAGGTGGCAAGGTAAAGAGAAAATCAATCACAAAGAAGCACAACTGTGAAGCAGAATATATATATAAATATTACCATCTGCAGTGTTGATAGAAGGTATGCTCTTGATATTTAAGAAAGGATTGCTTATAATGTATCAGTATGAATTGCAATAAGATGACCTGAGACACTTAGAAAAAGTCCTCACTAATCAGCATGTTACCCACGATGCTGGTTAGGTCCCAACCTCTGTGTCATGAAGGCTCCTTCCTTCCTGTTCTATGGTCCAAGACCGATAGCTTTCTAGTCAAGTGCAGAAACACAAAGCACAGATTTTGACAAAGTCCTTTGTAACTATTGAAATGCTCTTTTCTCTGTCCACACTGTTTTTCCATTTGACACCACAAAAAAAAAAAAAAAAAAAAGGAGTAAAGAAATTTAATTCTGTCCAGCAAAAGTACATTCAATAGCTTCTGTCACTGCAGTAAAGCGATGGCATCTGTGAAATCGCACCTTAATGGATTCTGCTTTTAAGATGTACATATATTACTCTTGTGTTACTAATTTATAAAATTCTCACCTCATCATCTCAAACAGTTAAGTGCAAAACTCCTGAATACACCATTTCTGAAGTTCTCTTGACCTTTAAGAGCTATAATATCAGATTTGTCTATCACCATAACAAATTTTTTATAACTTTGAAGAGGAACATCTTCACACAATTTTTCAGTTTTTTCCCTCATTAAGAAGCTGCTTAATCAGACTCTTGTTTTAATATATTTTTCTGCAGGAATGCATTTCTAAGAAGAAACCTTTTTAAGTCTTGTTAATTTCGCTTCCATTTTTCAGTTTTCTCATCTTTTATTATTTAATATTGTCTTTAGAGATAAACATTCTGAGTTCAAGGAAAAATATTTATTACTGTAACAGTAATTATCATGACATCTGTCATACTAATGAAGGGAAAGCAGGCAGTTTTCCAGATGGAGAAAGGACAATAGCAATACAAGATCACTATAAAACAAAGATGATTTTGTTCTACTCACAGCTCAGTTTATTATCTTTTGGGAAATAAGGGATACTGGATAGGAGGAGGGGTTTTTTTTTGTTTGTTTGCTTTTATTTTTTTTTTTTATCCTGCTAAACAGTAGCTTTCCTGATGTGTGCAGATTTTTATTAACTCTGGTATTTGACATATTGCCCAGGATAACTTACGTTGGAGACTTGTAGCCTTCTGTCATAGTGAGAGCATTTGTGGACAAAAGAAAAGGCAACTGATGTCGCCTATCCGGATTTGTGCAAGGCCTTTGAGATGGTCCCATACCACATCCTTATCTCTAAATTTGAGAGATGGATTTGAAAGTTGGACCAATTAGCGGATAAATAATTGTTTGGATGATCATAGCCAAAGGGTTGTGATCAATGGTTCTACGATTGGGTGGAGGCTGGTCATGTGTAGTTGGTGTCATGGTAGTCATTGGTGTCCCCCAGGGGTCTGTCTTGGGACTGGCGCTCTTCAGTATCTTTATCAATGACATATCAGTGGGATTGAGCACACCCTCAGCAAGTTTGCTAATGACACCAAACTGAGTGGTGCAACAGATACAATAGAAGGAAGGAACACCATCCAAAGGGAATTAGACAGACTTGAGAAGTGGGACCGCATTACCTAATGAGGTTTGACAAAGTCAAGTGCAAGCTGTTGCACTCAGATCAACACAATCTCAGGTATGAATACCGATGGGGAGAAGAAATCCTTGATTTGTGGTCCTGGTGGACAAAAAGCAAAACATGAGCCAGCAGTGTCCTATTGCAGCTCGGAAGGCCAGCTGTATCCTGAACAGCACAAATGGAGGGGTGGCCAGCAGGGAGAGGGAGGTGATTGTTCCTGTCCATTCTTCCTTCGTGTGTCCCCATCTGGAGTACTGTTTCCAGGCCTGGAGCACCCAGCACAAAGAAGATGTGGAGCTGTAGAAGGGGGTCCAGAAGAGTGCCACAAAGACAATTAGAGGGCAGGAGCACATCTCCTATGAAGTAAGGTTGAGAGCTGGGCTTGCTTAGCTTGTAGAAGGCTACAGGGAGATCTCACTACAGCCTTCCAGCACTTGAGGGGAGCTTAAAAATAGACTGACTTTTACATGGTATAATAGTGGCAATACATGGAGGAATGCCTTTAAACAAGAAGAGGGGAGATTTAGGTTAGATGTTAGACAGAAACTCTTTACCCAGAGAGTGGCAAGGCCCTGGTGCAGGCTGCCCAGAGAAGTGGTGGATATTCCATCCCTGGAGGCATTCAAGGCCACGCTGGGTAGGGTGTGATAAGTAATATCTAATCAGCTATAATAACATGAGTGTGATGAGTTCGTCCAGGTAGTCCTTTGTTTTACAACACTGGCAAATAGGAATCACTTGGTGCATAACAAACAAGAAAATAATGTCTAATTTCAAAGGGAGAGTATAATGCTGCAAATTTTTCTGTTTTGATAGGAATTGTATTTGATGCATAAACAGAATGTGAAATCCCTGCTGAAAAAGTGTCTTTTGCCTCCTGTCTGTGTCTGGAATAATTCATCTCTCACGACCTAAATTAATACCTATATGCAAGATGTTTAGACATCTGCTCCAAACACATTATCAGGATTTTTCCATAGCCGCTATTAAAAGCAGTTCAATGGCATTATGTATACTCTCTGTCTTGGGCATTCATTCTTAAAGAGAAAAATGTCTGTTTTAATTTAACCCAGAAGGCAGCTGACACTGGAATGTTTTTTCCCCAGATGGATTGGGAAGAGAATTGCAAAAAAGGTAAAATTCAAAGGTGGAGACAAGCTAATTGAAAGAGCAGTAATATCCAGAAAGCTTGAAGAAAATGGTACAAGCATTATGCATTTCAGTTAGGCATTTGTGAACTGAATGATCACAGCAGCAATAGAAAAGACGCTGCATTAGATATCTTCATGGCATTTAAGCTTTTCTGATTCATTTCAATTTATCTCTAACAGAAATTAGCACTGTAAACTAATTCACATTTCATTTTACCCTGCTTTCCTATTGGTTCCCTTTGGCTTTTAGCTCACTTTAATTATTAAAATGAAAAGTTACTCATTGGATGTTGGAAAAAAAAAATCTTCGACTAGACAGTGCTCTGTTTGTACTTATGCTACCAGTTTTCCCTTATTACTATAATTCAGTGATGATTCGGCATGAGACTGATCAATTCACAAACTCTTAGTTACAAAGTCTTGTAAATGTACTAGTACTTCAAAGGAGACTATTATACATAATTTCTCTAAAACTATTCAACCACCTCACCACCAGATAAGCACTTCCAACTCAGATGAAAAAGTTCACTCTAGATCTATCTTTCAGTGCTCAATGCCATTTCCCTAGCTACCTTTAAAAATAAGAATAGTAGTGAGTCATCTAGTGAGTAGAGGGTAACTTTCAGTATATTAAATTTAACATAAAATTGAACGGAAAAATCAGAATAGATTTCTAAGATTAAAGAAGCTAATGTTATTTTACCTACTGGAGAGGAGTGCTGCAGAGAAGGACCTGGGGCTCCTGGTGCCCAACAGGTTGGCCATAAGCCAGCAGCGTGCCCTCGTGGCCAAGAAAGGCAATTAAAAAGAGTGTGGCCCGCAGGTTGAGGAAGGTTGTCTCCCCCTCTACTCAGCCCTGGTGAGGCCACATTTGGACTAGTGAGTCCAGTTCTGGGCTCACTAGTTCAAAAAGACAAGGATCGTCTAGAAAGATGGTTAGGGGCCTGGAGCATCTCCCTTATGGAAAAGGCTGAGAGACCCGGGGCAGTTCAGTCTGGGGTAAAGATGACTGAGGGGGGATCAGATAAATGTTTACAAATGTCTAAAGGGAGATGGGAGGCAAATGGATGAGGCCAGGCTCTTCTCAGTGCTGTGTAGCAACAGGACAAGGAGAAACAACCTAAAAGTTGAACATGGGATGTTCTGTACTAACATGTAGAACTTATTATAAGGGTGACAGAGCACTGGAACTGGTTGCACAGAGAGGTTGTGGAATTCCATTCTATGGAGATATTCAAGATCCATCTGGACACATTCCTGTCTGACCTATTGGAGGGTACCTGCTTTAGCACGGGGTGGACTCAATCCCTTGAGGTCCTTTCCAACCCCTGCAATTCTGTGATTTTGGCCGTCCATTGCTTAGAAGCATGATATTGAAGATTAGATATTTAGATAATCAGTCTTCTCATTAGGCAATGTGACCCTCTGCAGACCAAATCCTGTTTCAAATACTAATAGGCAACCCTAGAAAATAGGTAAGTCAACAAATTTACCAAGATGTTATCTTGCCTCTTGTAGATACAAATATTATTTTAAACAGAAAAGGTCAGACAAGTAATGTACCACATAAATGAATTATGTAATAAACACACACACAAAAAAAATCCAAGAAAAAAATGTTCTACAAATAAAATGTCTGGGCTGCATATATCTTTAAACAGTTCAAGCTAAAGCCAGAAATAGAACAAATTGTCCAAAGACATTGGAACACAAATCATTTACTAAGAATTCTGCAGTCCACCGCATACTTGTCCAACATTTCTAGAAACATACAAAAACTAAAATTTTCAGAACAATTTAGATTAAATTAAAACAATTCCAGCAATTATAACATTCAGTTTCCAGAATAACTAAGCTAATATCTAACTTACATGCATTCTCTATAGAGTAATGAGTCCAAACATATGGATATATACAGGTCTTACAGATGCCTTCTACCTTACTCTGCTAACTAAAGAAATATACAGAGCCCTAATTTTCATACACCAGACAGGGTACTTGAGTGAAATTCTTGACATGAAATATTTTGTTTCATACTACATTGACATTAAGCATTTTTATTCTGCCTTAAAATATTCATTTTAAAAATTAAAAAACTGAAAATAACAGTCAAAGCAAACACTGGGCATCCAAAACTCAGCCAAAGAAATGGATATTTCATACTTCAAATTTTTAATGACTTTTAAATTTTTAATGAAGGAAGAAGAAAGGAAGCAGGATGACTATTTTACCATAAACTTTAGCATATATAAAAATAAAGTGCACAACTTTAGATGAAAAGTTCAGACCTAGCAAAAATGGTTTCAATGACACTTAAATGACAGAGGTTCTGAACTGGTTCTTTCATTACATATTTTGCAACTACAAATATGAGATTCATTCAAGTGTATTTTCTTCCTGTAAACAGCCACATTTATAATATGAATACAAATGAACAGAAAGTATGGGCTCAGAATTATGGCTACATACTTACAGACAGAGAGTATTTGTAGTAAAATCAATTAATTTGGATTCACATTGTTGTACCTGAGAGGAAGGTCAACTTCTTTGTTCCTACTGGCCTGCTCACTGAATATTTGTTTGAGACCAGTTTGAAATGGCTTGAAAATGTTATGGGTCATAATGGCATATTCTTAATAGCTACATTAATTTACTTTACATGTGTGGATACTAAATTACTTGACACTATACTGAAAATATAACGTCTTTTTGATTGCAGAAATATATCTTGTAAAGAGTTTTATAGAACAGATTGCAATAAACTATCTGAGATTATTTCTTTTCATTAATTTCTAATTGAACTTTCAATTGAATGAGCACTTCCTGCCTAGGTAAGGCACAATCAAGAACAGTGCTATTATATTCACTATTATCATCTGCAAAAATCAGGTCTCACAAGAACATTAAACATATTGTTACAGAGCTTTTACATCCTTGCCTCAGACTGCAGGATGGATTGGCATGAGAACTGATGCTGTGCCCATGCCTAACGTATTCACTTTCTTTTTCTGTTTTCAAAGACTGACATTACTGAAAGAAAAAAAAATACTGAAAAGCACTGTTCTGAATTCCAATTGCAGCCAAATTATATTTTTTTCTGCTACATTTGATTGTGCTCTCAAATTATTTTTATGTATATAAACACATATATAAAATACTTTTATAACAACCTCTATAAAAAAAAAGGAGATTAAGGGATAAATGTATACATACACAGGTAGCTGTGTCTATATATATATACACACACTAGCATGCTACTATCTTACAGTTGAGCTGCACTTCTGAAAGCCCAGGAATTAGGCCTTTTGCCTTGGAAGCACTGAAATTTCCCTGGTTTTATGATTCTGATCTATGAGCAACAACTGTCCAACAGTCTGCTCATACTTTCCACAAGAGAGACTGTTACATTTGCACTAACCATCTATAGTCCACTGCTACTTTCCTGAGTAATATCAGTGTAAATTGGATTTGGAGCTCCCAGTTTTACTATACTACTCCATTGCCATGATCATGAGAACATCTCTGCCCTTTTCTGAATGTACATGCCCTGCAATTATTTGTTCTCTTTTTCATGAGATTTTAACATCATCTGTTATGGGACAAACTGCCCTGTGTACAAATGAATAGTTTCTGATGTTAGCTGCAGTTAACAGAATGATGTTCGGCACAGCGTTAAGCGACAGGTTTTGACAGATTATGTTCTGTTAGAGATTATCAACATAAGAAATGAACATAAGGTCCTACTATGAGTTTTGAGTTCATTGTTTTACATGAAGAATATTGATTCTACTGTTTAAAGCATACACACATTTCTGCTATGTGAAGAAAATGTTGTCAGTCACTTGAGTAATAATTTGAAAGTTGTGCAGTACAACATGTCTCAATGTCATACATCTAAGGAGTTGCCTCAAAGTATGCACACAAAGTAGAATTCATCTCTTCTCTTACTAGGAAATCACATCTGTGAAACATCTGATTCACTGTTTATCTTTGAACAGTTGCTTAAGACATTCTTGTGTGTCTTTTAATGTTTTTAAAACTTCCCTTGAAGAAGTATTAAGGCAAAGACTTCTTAGAACATATATTCTAGAATATAAGAAAAGGTGGTTACCATTTGTCACTGCTGGAAGCAAGGGAGATTCCTCAGACAAAGAAAATGTGGAAGGCAAACACGGCTTAGCAATTTCCTGGTGCCTGTCATCTAAAAACCGCATAATACTAAATAAGCTTTAATGAATTAAGTTGCTTAAGATATCTCTGAAGTAAGTACAGTAAAGAAGTGTACTTATTTATTTGGCATATGTCCTAGCACCATAAAGTTTTCAATCACAAAATGATCCAGAGCAATGGATGCAAGTCATCAAGAAAAAATTACATATACTTTCATAACTTACAGAACGTTTTGTGCGAAGCTGGGGTAGAAAACACTCAGGATATTGCCGGTAGACTAATTGTAAATGCATATAGCTTCTTGATGAAAAGAAAAAGATGAATCTATTTTTTAAATCAACTCTATTCTTTTTCTTGTATTCTACTCGTAAAATCACCTTGTATCAACTCCAAGAGTTCTTGGAAGTCCTGTTTCACAGCTTTATAAATACAAGACTAGCTTAAAAAAAAGAAAATGGAAATTCAAGTTGCAATTACCTGTTCTAATTACTTAGTGTAAGCAAGCAAAATTTTTTGTAGAAGTAGTAAACTGAGTATTAAAAACATGTCTGTATGTACTCACTTCCACTTCTTGGAAGGCTTGGAAAGGAGGGAAGATTATTAATGTGTAGTGATCCTAAATCTTGCACTGGTTTGATCTCAAGAGGACTTTTCTATAAGTCTTTTAATTTCTTTACATGCAAATAAAAGTTGTCTGTATTTACATATCTTCTAAGGAAGCAAATCTTCATACAGCTTAGAAATGCCCTCTAACATAATGCCAAGCCAATATTTGAAAATTTTCTGAAAAAATCTCATTTACATATCTTCAGAACTCTATTAAAAGATAGAACAATAAGGACTTAGACAGTGACATCCCGTTCGTTTTAAAGAATGCATTTACAGCCTTAAGGATCATTTCTCTTTTGATGCAACAAATGCAACAGATTAATGCATTTGCTAAAGAAACTGAAAAATGTTCCAACTATAGAAAAATATCAGCAATAAGACGTCATTACAAGCATTTAAAATAAGAGCACCAAATTCTTGGCTTCTATACCTTCTTGCAGTTCTACTAAATATGACAATAATTGTCAGGCTGCAATGATAAAATCTCCTAATATGCCTTAGTATAGGAAGTTTTTGTGTTGTTTTGCTTTTTTTTTTTTTTAAATTTACCTTTACAAACCACAGAAATAAGTTTGTTTATTCTATTTCTTTTGTCCACAAGCCACATGGTCATGGTCTTAAAATAAATAAGTCATAAATAACAATAGGACTACATCTAAGTAAAACTGAGTATGTACTATCTCATTATGTAATTATTATCTTGATTGTTTTTCAAAGAATATCTTGCTTTTGGCTCACATTTATACAAAGCTCTCTTCCATATTTGTGCATAGCAGGAAGGAATCCACAAGCCTAGGCTTTACTAACTGCTGAAAATCTGAATCTTCAAGTCGATCAGGACTCATAACTGCTAGTCTTCTTAATGCTGCCTAAAAAACAAAACAAAACAAAACAAAAAACATTAATGCATTGAAGCTTTGAGAAAGTCTTCATTGCAGGAATCCATTATAACAATCTCCAAGTAGCAGCCAAGGCTCAAAACAGATCAACTCAGTTACATGGACTCTTTTATCAAGCTAATCTTTCACTGCTGTCCTCTACTATTCCCCCTCAGAATCAGCCACTAAACAACAATTCTTTGTGGGTAGATTACTCCTGGACACGAGAAGCAGAGATAGTGGGATACTGAAGGAAAGAATGACAGCCAGAACATTTTGATTGTAAGCTTCTCCCACCATAGTTGTAAGCAAAGTCTGGAATAAAGATCTTTTAGATAAAAGGGTAATAGAAAGAAACCAAACATGTCAAACCACTTGGAAACAAACAAAACCGCTAATTTTTTGTATTATGAGACTATATAACAAATTCCTTTGATCATACTATTATCTATAACCTCTCCTTTTCTAAGAGATTAATATTTCTCAGCAGATAAGAATATATAATTTCATACCTTTTAGCAATCTAACACTATAGAAACAACTGAACAGAGGCTGGTTTTCTTCAAGAACAAAAATTGTCTTTAAGCTAGTAAAGTCTGACAGTTGTGATCAGCTATCCTCACAGTGTTTATCAGTGCTACATTACCACAAGAGTTAATCACCTGCTTCAAAATGCACAGGAGGTAAAGAACCAAGCTAAAAATACCAAACAGTGAAAGCCCTTAGATTTCAGTGCCAATACTTACGAACCTGAGGCAGTGTATCTGTCTCAAGCACAATATTTTGCCCTGTTTACAGAAAGTGTCATCCAGCAGTTGCTAAAACACCAAGAGAAGCAGAAGTGCTGAGACAAGCAGGTAACAACTCAAGAAATAGGTATGAATTCAGGGAATGTGCAGCACAAGTTTTGTGAATGTAGGGTACCTGCTTTAGAAGGGATTTGGACTTGAACATCTTGAGGTCCCTTCCAACACCTGCAATTCTGTGATTCTGTGAACTTCAGTGAGACAGAGCAGCAGGAAAGTCATCGTCTAGTTTGCTGCTGTCATTCTATGGCCTCTGCTCAAGCCATGCAAGATTAACCACTCTTCTCAGCTCATATGTGGAATAACCACGGAATTTCTTGTGCCCAAATTCAAACCTTTTTCATCCTGAATAAGTTCTGCTTAAATGAACAAAACTTTTCATGTGCAAACTAGGTGTGTTAACCAAAGCTACAATAACCGAGCGGGGCCAGCAAGCAGCAAGGATTTTTCTCTTAAGCAGTGTTAACCTTCTGCTGGTCACTCCTTGGCTGAGCTCTATACTGTGTGAGAGTCTTAAGAAGAAAAAAATGGATCATAGAGACTCTGGCTATTTTACTTAAATATTTTCACACACACATACGCGTGTGCTCATGCACCTAGATAAAGGGCTACTGTCTCATGATCACAGGACTTACTTCAGCAAAGACAGCATCATCAGAGAATGAAGTTTAAGAATGATTGAAACTTTAAATTACAAAGTGTTCTAGTGAAATTTCTCAGTAATATGAAGTCACGTATACATGTGTCTAAATCTTCAATCAGAAGAAAAATTATTGACACTGTAAAGTATTATACTTAAATTCCTGGCAAGAATTTAGAATGTTTTTGCAATGCTTATGCATTTTGAAATTGAAAGGGCTGCATTTTATCCATATTTCAGGATAAGCACAAGAAGATGGTAAAAAGGTACCTACCAGACATGCTACTAAAACAGAATCACTGTTATTTCTTTCAGTTGGTGATCTGCAAAGTTTAATTAGGCGAGGAATACCTGAAAGCACAGAAGAGTATTGGGAGAAATATTTTAGAAACACAAATTACTTCTGAGATAATAAGGATAAAAGGTCTTTCTCCCTTATAAACTTTAATATTTATCTCTCTTACCAGATAAGTTTACTAATGCAAAATGCTATGCAAATACTTAGGGGACTCTCCATGGAGTTAGCAGTTCATGATTGATTGTCATAAATCAGAAACAAGAAATGCATTGTTTTTACCCTTTGTTGCTCTTTCAGAACGAAAATCATGATTCTCTTTCTTCCCCATCAATTCTCCCACGTGTCTTTAAAAACCTACATCCAAAAGAATATGTAGCTTCCCATCAGATTCATCACATCTGAGCTTGCAGGAATCTGAGTTTTATGCCCACTGTTGGATCCTGCACTAGGCTTTAAATAAAGGAGCGTGGGAGGTAGCCCTGAGTTGGTTGTCACAGTCTGTCACAGCTATGCGTTGAGAGGAAGCTGTACTTCAAGTTCCTCTGGGAATTGAGCCAGAGGTTCATTTAGTACAACCTCCTCACCTTCTGAAAAGATTTTATAGGGAAACCTATCCCACAAACTGTACCAGGTGAGGCTAAAGAAATGAAAAGAGCTTCTCCTTGGCTGACAGTTCCTCCCTCTTTTTCAGTTTTCCATTAACCCAGTGACACATCCTTACAGCTGAGTTTTACGGCTGCATCTGCCACTTCAGGATCCCGGCTGAGTCGTGCCAGTGTAACTGCAGATTTCTGTTGAACTCGCTCACAAGCAGCAACTTCTGCTGAATTTCCTGAAGATGACCTCTCAAAGAGCATTTCCATTAAAAGTTGAACACCTACAAGGATGTAAGAGCCATTGTTAACTTCTCTCCAGTAAGAAATATCACCTTATAATAGTAATGGGGAATAGAAAGTTAGGTAAATATAATCACTACTGGATTAGGGCAGGAAGAATACGTAACTGTGAGCTGCAATTTTGCCATCTGTATTTTGGCCCATCTGATCAGTGAATGTTTGTTTTCACCAGGAAACTGCAGACATTTTTTAACTAGAAAATGCACTAACTCTTTCCTCTTCCATTCAGTCTGCTTGGAAACAGCTCAAATACATAGTGACTCAAATAAAATTGTGAAAAGTAGATGAATATTCCTTAATTACATTTAAACTAGCCTGAAGGTTGTCACTAACCTCAAAAACATTAGGAAGATATTTCAGGTTTTCCTTTTGACTAAAAGAAAGTAAAAGGGGTGGTGGTCGTTTTTTTCCAAGTTTACATAATTTCAAGCAAGCCTTTAAAATCTTCCATCTCAAAATGCTTTCAGTAATCTGCATCCCCTTAATGAGGGAAATTATGAAGTTCTATGTCCATGTGATGACTCTTCATTTCAGAAGAAACAATGTAAAATGGTTTTATCAACTTTATTTTTTTTTTAACCTGTAGGAATAGATACTCATATTGTAGCAGGAGAAAACCAGAGACTGTGCTGATTTATACTTTCTAAGTTATTTTAACTGTAAGGACAATTATGTGCTATTAGACTCCATATGCCATTAGGAAATTCAGATTACTTTAGGTAGCATCAGAGGATTTTAACCATTAGAATATTTGCATAAATAATTAGGAGAATTAGCACCAGAATCACACAACGAGATAATGATCAATTGACATACAAAATAAGTCAAAGTTGGGAAGAAAATCCATCCAGACTCTATAAGATCTTAAAGTCCTTCTCAGTAGTGCATGTGTAAGTCTGGCTTTCAACCAGCATCTAATTATCATAGTATTAGGCAAATACAATAAGCTTTTATACACAAGCTGAGTGCCAACCCTTCTGAAAAGCCAGGGGGCAAATGCTTCTGTATGAATTTCCATTAAGGGGTGTATACACAAACTTTATCACATACACACTTTCATTAATTACATGTTTCACTGAGGGAGGATTAGAGAAAACACTTCTGTATTCTTTTAGGAAAGAGAAGGGGCTATTTGGTATTGTGTGTTTATTTTTTATTACTTCTAGTCACAGTTCACCAGTGGTGTGAACACACACAGATCTAGTACAGTTTATAATGAGTATGCAACAACTTGCTGGAGTTCTTTCAAAGCAATGTCCCTGTGCTACAAAGCACTTCATGCTTGACTGTCTTTTTATGATCTTTGTGCACTTGTGGAAACATGATCAAACACCTTTCCCAAGAACAAAACAGTTTCTAGTGTGCTCAAGGAAACAGATACCCAAATTAAATAATCAATCTGCTTATCTCCAAGGCGTGCAAAATTTTCCATGCATGTTACTTCTCTGTAAACATGGATCCCAACAAGCAAATTAGTTGTGTCTGAACCTTGTCAGTCATATTTATGTGCTCAGAACTCAAATTTTGCACTGAAATACAAGAAACAGCTAAACCCAGTATTGCAAGGGCAGCTGAAAGCAGTGCCTCCTATTTTATTATGTTGGCTCACAACATCACAGGCAAATATTGGTGGTGTGGCAGTAGAGGTTGAACCTTTCCAGCATTTTGTTGCTTTGTGACTGATGGCAGCAGAAGGGCAGTCTGACAAAATGGCGTCTGACACAGAAATCCTGATGAAACAAAGGTGTGGAATTGGATTCCTCCATGCGGAAAAAAATTGCACACACTGACATTCACTGGTTCTTGCTGAATGTTTATGGAGATCAAACAGTGAATATTAGCACAGTGAGGCTGTGGATGGTGCTTTTCAGCAGTAGTGACAGTAATGTGAAAGACAAGCCATGCTGCAAACAGCCATGCACAGCTGTCACATCATGAAAAGCATCTCAGTTAGTTCATCTGTGCATACTGGTGAATTAAACCAGGGAACTGTGTATGAAGTTGAGTGTTGGCTTCAATGCATTGGAAATGATGGTGGCAATATTGGTTTGTTACAAAGTTTGTACCAGGTGAGTCCCACAAATGCTTGCAGAGAAACAGAAAGAACACTATATGCAAGTTTGTCAGGACATATTAATATGAGACCAGTGGTGAAAGTTTCCTGGAATACACCATTAATGGTGAAAAGACATGATATCACCCCTACAAGCCAGAGTCAAAACAGCAGACTATGCAATGGCAACACATGAATTCCCTTTAAAGAAGAGGTTCAAGACACAGACATCAGCACTGTATTTTGATGATCCTTCTAGATTTCCTGGAAGCCAGACAAATTATCAACTCTGACTTCTATGATACTGATTAAGCCAAAGCCCTGAACTTCCACAGTCAGGATAGAGAAGAAGACAACCTTTCTCCTGCACCATGATAAAGCCAGGCCGCATACCAATTTGAAGACCCTGGAGCACATTGCCAATCTTGGCTGGAACGTCCTACCACATTCACCGTTTAGTTCAGATTTGGTTGGCTCCTTCTGACTTCCATCTGTACCAGCCAATGAAAGATAGACCGCATGAGCAACATTTTCCTAGTGACAGCTCCATCATAGCAGCTGTGAAACAGTGGGTCATCTCCTCTAGTGCAGATTATTATGAGCATGGCATGCAGGCTCTTGTTCATCGCTGGTGAAAAGGAATAGCTATGGTGGTGACAGCACTGAAAATCAATGTTTTGGAGCTGAAAATTTGCACTATCAAATAGTGTTATTCTGGTCTTTGTACCTGTTTCCTATCCATGGAAGGAAATAGAATGCATTATTTTCAGAGAGAGCTATGTACTTTGGAGCAGACCAGTTCTATCTCAAGATCTATTTCTACATACTTCTTCCCTCCTCCATCCATGTTTGAGACTCAAATGGATCCAAAACCAAGCCATTCCTATCAAACATTAATTTTAAAAAATTGTGGAAGGGATATTTCTAGGACAGAAAAGGCAACGTATGTGAAACAGTTATTGAATATCTCTCACTAGAGAGTACAGGAAAAAAAAAAAAGCTTACAGTTTACCTTAGCCACGAAGATGCTGAGAGATGTATTAGTAAGGCAATTAGGTCTCCCCGTGTTCTCATTCATACAATTATTAACCTAACCTGTAAGCTTTCTTCTGGTGGACTTGATTCTTTTTGGTATCATGAACTTCTCACAATGTGACATTTAAAGAAGTGTGAAAAAAAAACTGGCAAGCGCTGCACAGTGCTTCAAAATTTGTGTCTCTGAATACTCGTGAGCAAAGTCAAACAAAAACAGTAAGTGGTTCAATATATTTGAAACAATAATATATAATAACAATAATATAAGTGACACAATATATTTCATTGTGTAAGAATTGCCACCTTACACAATGTGACTTCAAGAATAACAGTTGTTGAAACAACACCTTGCATTCTGTCTACAAATAAGTTAACACACACACAATCAGTTTACTGCCTTACACGCAAAGTTTTCTAAAGCAGTGGTAATTAATTTCCATTGCATGGAACCATCCCAAGGACTCACTTTGCACCCTGCAGCAATGTGCAATATCCAGCAGAAAGGGGATGCAAAGTGAAGTATTAGTTCTGAAGCCTTTCTCCTTTAACTAGTAATTATTCCTTTCCTTTCAAATATTCTCCACAAACACATGCAGAATATAATTCAGTTAAAATACATACCATTTCCTTGAACGATTTCTGAAGCACATTGGTCTAAGACAGACATGTTTGCCAATATTGTTACCACCTGTTGTTATAAAGAAAAGGAAATGCTAAGTACAGCCTTACAATTCAGAAAGACTAAATAGGACTGTAGTGTATAAAATAAGTATGGCAGAAATATGACAAAATGAGTAGAATTAAAAAGCATTCTTGTAGATTAACAGTCTGTTTCCACTTCTCATCTCTCAAGGTTCTTTACCATATGGCTGATAATTGAAATCCAGACAAGAGAAATAAAGAATCTCTTCCTTGCACTACTATACTCATGCATAAAAGCATGTCATGAAAATCTATGCAACAGAACAATTGTTTGCTCAAATTAGAAGAAAGAGAAAGAAACATTTATAAAAACAACCAACCAAAATGCCTGGAGAACCTACAAGGGTTCATCTAGTAACTGCCCTCCCTCAGATGTCTGCCATCACCTTCCTTCTCAGGCAGAGGTCACAGGGCAGGTTAAGGTCTACTAAGGTCGCGTACTTTCAAGGCTCTCGCTACCCTTCTGCTTCAGGGTTCAGCTGAAATGTTGAGGAATCTTCAACATGATTCAAAGTATTATCCAAGGGACACTTTTCACTTTTATTGAAGCCATAGATTACGTGCATGTTAGAGCTCTGTCCCAAATGGAGCTGGTCTTAAGCATGTTTAAACTTTTCCTGAGCTAAGACCAAAATCAAGTTTTGTACTAAGAGAAGCCCAAGAGATCCTGATTTACAGATTTTTTTATCCAAAATAACATCAATCGTTTTCAGGATTAAGTGCAACGCAGATTGCTTAAAATTTATGCACTGAGCCATTGACAGAGCTTGAATCAAATAGACATTTTGGCTTTCATTCATCCCTTCCCTTCACTGATATCATATACTTTCTTCATTCATCAGGCAAAATAGTTTTTTTATACTTTATTCTTCAAATAACTTGCTTCATATACATATATCTCAATATTAACAAAATGTATAAGAGACAAAATAATAAATATTATATATAATTAGAACACGAAATTGAAGTAGTGTATTTTCTTAAAAGATCCCTTTTGTCTCTATTGTAGCTGGGAAATACAGTCTCAAAAGTAATGATCAGTTTGAGAACTGTTTATCAGTTTTGAGAAGCTGTACAGTGTTTGTTCAGAGACATGCAAACTTCTTTGAGAGATGTAAGTAGATCAAATCATGATTCTAATCTCACTTTGCCATCTCAGTAAAAAGGATGAGTCATTTTCGGTGCTGTGACATAAAGGTCTTCCACTTTCAAAGGTAGTGTTACAGTGTCATCTCTCTGAATAAATATACTTACTTAGGATGCAAATGAGTTGCTGAAACTCTAGAGTGACAGGTAGAAATATGGTAACTCTGTACATGTCTATGTATTTATTCCATATTAATTATTAACAGTGTTTCAGGCAGAGTGTATATGTTTTCCCATTCTAAATTATATCCTGTTAATGAAAATTACTTCCTCTATGCACAGTCTGTACCCCATGTGGCTCTCTGAGCCACAGATGAAGAATTCAATTAACCATAATTTGAATATGTGCCAATTATTCCACTGCTTCAAGTTATTTTGTCTAATAAGTATTTTCATATGTAAAAATATTTTGTGTATATCTTTTCACATAAAAAATTATTTGCATGGTGCTTACATCTGTACTTCAGACTCCTTTGTATTGATTACATAGCCCCTTTATTTTGCAGTGCATTTAGTGCCAAAAGGTTTTATACATAACCTTGTGCAAAAATGTTTAAATCTTCCCCTCAATAAGTATTAGGTTTTACCTAAGTCGTCTTTTAGAACTCTAAAGGCAGTTAAACTATTAATTAACTGACTCATATGGATAGATTTTCTTTTCCAGAAGCATCATGTTAACAATTAAATGTGACATAGCATAACACATAACACACGTGAACACATAACAGGCAAGCTGAACAAGGAGTTGACTTAAAATTTTGTATTTCTGCTATATTTGCCTCTTTTACAATTCACTATACATGCGACCTACATAAAATCTTCCTCTGTAATACAGACCAAAGTTCAAGGGTGTGTAATTTTAAGGAAAAAGTCTCTAGAGGAAAACAGACTTGTATATAGACTCAAATTGCTTTGAAGAAGAACACTCCTACCAGCACTGGTATTAATGTAGCAAGATTTCCTTAGGATTTACACTTGACTGCAAACCAATAAGAACTTTTCCAGAAGCATCTGGAAAGCCTATGCTGAGGCCTGCAAATTCCACCAACCTTTGCAATTTACTGAAGTGTGGAGTTTACATACATGCTATTAAGCACAGATTATCAGATTTTATTTTCCAGGGGATAAAGCAACAACAAACCAAAAACACACATTCAATTGCTTCATCATATGGAGAATTCTTGGCAAAATATCTGTTCTCAGAATCCACTGCTAAACCTGAGGCAAGATTCTTAATGTACTGCCATAGAAACCATGTACTGCAAACACTAATCCCATCCAGCAGCATTTCACTGCCTCAGTGTCTCTATGTGTACTGAGCAGATCTGTTCTGGAGCTAGATCCTGACCCTTCCATCTTTGTATCTCTACTCCAGCAGATCTCTCCAATAGACTAACCCGAGCTAAGTTCACCGTGGGCTCAGTTATAAAGACCAGCCAAAACTTTCAAGTGCTCATCTCTGACAGGAGTACTTACATAAATCTGGTGGCTGCAGCTTTGTACAAAGTAATTATAGGTACAAAAGAAATAAAAATCCATAAACTCTATTAGATTAGCTGTCAACAGGGCAACATGAAGTACAGGAAGAGAAGGACATACTTTTTGAAAAGTGTGCTTGTCACTGAACTGTTTAGTAGTCTTATATGGAAGGGCAGACATATTTTTGGGGTCCTGTTCAGAGAAGCTAAGCTGACTGTCCATACAATTCAGATCTTTCCGTGTTCAGTCATTAGTCTAAAGCCATGCTAGTCATACTGTGGTTGAAACCATGCATTTCTGATTCACTCTCTCTCTCTCAGAAGAGAATAATTTTCTATATTTCAAGGTAAAGAAATATTTATGACAGTTTTGGACCAGCTGAAAAGTAAAAAGGTAACTTTGCATGTTGACAGAACTCCTAGATGTGGATCCCAATCACACAAGTGGTTAGAGCAGAATAAGCAGTGTTTTGTGGGTTTTTTTGGTCTTGGTTTTATAGCTCTTTTTCATTCCTTCTCTGTCCAGTCAAGAGCTTGGCTTATGCACCAGTTTGGGGCTTAGAGAATTACCTCTCAATCTTTTAGGAAATTTAAGCTGCCTAAGCTCTTTAGTTCTATAAAATTCAAGCATTTCAACACAATTATTACAATTATTTCTGAGACTCTTTACTGCTAGTTTCTCAGTTAGCTTATATCTATTTTGAAAAATCATTTGTCCAAAAGAATTTGCAATACCAGGGGTAACTCATGAGGGAACACTGAAGAATTATAACTCTCAAATGCTGAAGTAATGAACATCGTGCAAAAATGGACACAGTATACAAATATAAAACTATCTAAGACATTTGTGTGCATCCAGATGAAAGCTGAATAATTCCAGTCAGTGTTGCATGAACTGCACTACTAGTAACCAGTGGAATAGGCCCCTGGGGTTTATCTCTGCATTCACCACCCAACTGCTAATATGTGCTATGCACTGCCCACCTACACATGCCAGGTAGTGAAGCAGTAAAACACGAAATGCCAGCAGGAGAACTGTCAGATGTGCTTCTATTTTAGCATCCCATGAAAAGGTGGCAATTTATCAAAATATTAACATGCAGATAGTCCCACTAATGTGACTTATTACAAGGTAATATGAGAGTAAAGAGTTTGTTTTCTGCCCTTAAATGCTCAGAAAAATTCTGGAGCAAGGGGGCTCCAGTTTAGATCATGCAAATGTTCCCAATTTAATAAATACACTTAAAAATAATAGAAACATTTCAGGCTTTTCAGAAGTCAGTACAGCATCATATTATTGTAAAGTTGCTCTGGAAATTAATTAAAAATCTGACTAAATATCTGTATACTTGTATGAATGGAATGAATAGTAAACACAGATACATCCCTCTCTAGTGACAATGAAACTTATTATTATAATTGGCAATGTTTATACTGTTGTTTACTCTAATAAACTAAATCAAAAATCAATCAAAACATTTTTAGTTCCACACAGTTTCCTTCTCCCCCACCCAGCCTTTCACACATCCTGATACGACGAACCTTTCTTTTAATTTCTGTGGCCTACTTTGCAGTGAGCTTTAGGAATTACAGTTGTCAAGAATAATAGAAATTTGAGAAACTAGGGTTAAGAATCTTTAAAATGGTTTTGTCCAAAAATTCTGGAGCATCAGTCAACCTGGGGAGTTTCTTACTAAAACCACGTAACATCATAACGCTTCTCTTTCTGAGCAGGTAATGGTGACTAATGTTCATTAACTGGTGAATAAAGGTACTGGCCATTTGTAACAAAAATGAAAACGAGCTGAAAATGTTTTTATAAATACAGATGCATATGCTGTGAGTGTAAAACTCAAATGCTTTAAGTGACAAAGAGGTTTAAACCTAAAGAACACATAGAAAACAGAAGGCTTCTTTACTGCTTGAGATAACTCACCCTTAATGGGAGATATAAGATGATCTTAAAGTGTTTCTCATTAGTGTGAAACCAGCTACTCAGGAAGAAAAATGCAGTAGGATTTGAAAGATGAAAGCACACATTTCAGCTTGTTAAAGGGCCAATATCTTCCACATTTGAGGGTCACTTACCTCATTTGTGGGGAGAGATCTATAGAGGTGAAAAGTGTGATGCTAATATGCTGTTGTTGATAGTAAAGGTACACTGTCCGGCAAGCTTTTATGGATAGTCCCAACATAAATAGAAAGTCACAAGCTCAAAATAAGAATTACTGAGTAATTTAATAGAGTGGCAAAATAGATCAATTTTTGATTATTATGAAATGCTAATCTTCTTAGATAATTACTCCTTTAAGGCTGATTCATCACTAAGTAAAATTAATTTTTGCTACATATTGTATTTGGTAATTAATTCAAATTAATGATATGAGGATAAATCAGATTTGTCTATAAAATTCCAGATACCATCTTTAGGAAGAAAGGGACATCTGATAACTAATAAGAGGGAAGAGAGTCTTTGTGTCTGAATATAAATTAAAAACATTTAAACTTCACAATTTGAGATCAGCCCATAGAGAGATAGCAAAAGAGTATACACAGCATGGTTCAGGTACAGGCATCACATCATGTTGAGGTAGAAGGACCTTTCAGGATACTATTGGGAAGAAAAACCTTGTTAAGAAATCTCTAGAAATTTTCTCTGGCACATGATATCACTTGAAGTGAAAGACTTAACTCCCAGTGGATCGACTACCCCATTTCTCTGATTGGGAATTCGGTTTTCTTCCTGAAAACAGAGAAAAAAAATATACCTACACAAATAGGGTCTTTCTGCCATCTCATTGGAAGAGGCAAATATTCCCATGGAAAAATAATAGCAGTTAGAGACAGGATCTCCTGTGAACTCTACGTCTACTCCGAGACTGTGTCAGGGAACCGCAGTCTTGGAATGCTAAGGCAGAGTATCAGAGGCTAGGACTAGATGAATCTTTCCTCGTGGTAGGAAGTATGTCTTTACTACCTTTTTATCTATTTTGTTTCATACTGCTAACTAAAGTAGTCAAGGAGTGGGCAGAATTCTCACATTTTTTTGTTTTGAAGAAGCATATGGGAAATGTATCCTGCATGGCTCGCACAGTTAATAGGAATGTTCCATAAACCAGGCAATAAAGCTCTGAGCTGGTGGTGGAGATTGACCCTGTCTCTTTTCTTGCTTCTAGGCCACAGTTTCCTTTGTTTCAGATGAAAACCTGGGGAAAAAAGATCATCCCTAAGACATTATTTGTGTTATTAGAAAGTTTCTTAGATTGTGGAACTGATTCAGTCAATGCAAGACACCTGGTCTCCCTATAGCAGAGCACAATTTGGCCTAAGCTTCTGCACAGTTGTAGGAAACAATTTTATTTTGTCTATTTGGAATCATGGTTTGAGTCTGTGAGAGAAAAGTTAATCACTCCCACTTTAGAAGTGAGAAAGAGCACAGGATCTAGTTCAGCTGCCACTAACTCAAGCACAGTGGTCGGGAAGTCATTTCTGGTGCTTATCCTAGAAAGTATCTGTTAGCTATCTGAGAAGCAAACAGAAGAAAAGGAATCATAGTATGTAGAAATGCTGATACGAGCTCACCTGCTTAGAACTGAGACTGAAATTGCAGCCTTCAGCTTGGTAGTGATAACTCTTTTGGAAAAAAATGATGAGTGGAAAAAGAGACTTTTAGAGGTCTGCTGTCACGTTTTATAGTGAAGCCAAGAAGACAAAAGTAGCAAAATACATACACAACCAGCTCAGACTTGCAGCTTTATGATTGTTACAGTCTCCTGTTTAGATTCTGCTGGAACTAGCTCTACTCCTGCACCAGCCTGATTGTACTGTGAACCTGGCAGGCAAGGGTTGAGAATAAAAACTGCAATGAATTGTGCTGACACAACATGTTTCCTCCAGAGAGGCTTTACACTGAGTAAGCGCGCTGTCTGCCCAACTTTACAGATGATTAAACAGAAATGCTGAGAAGTTAAATTACTACTTCAAAATCAGAGTAGGAACAATATTGGGAATTGATCCCAGGAATAAAACCCTAGCCACTAGCAAAGAACAGCAAAGAGTTCTTCAGCTGACATGAGAATTTCACTCTTTCAACTGTGCCTCTCGTTTTGCATATTGCTGGATGTTGCATTTTCTGCATCTAACTGAATATGCAGGGCAGAATTATAACTAAACAGACATTTTGTCTCAAAAACATTTTGTGTTTAAGAGATTATTTTTCATTAAAAAAAAAAAATAATAATAATAAGGGACACCGGGAAAACAATTGCAGACTTACAGAGGAAATTAATTGAGATATCTGTGATATAATGGCATAAAGTTCGTATAAGGACATGTGACTTTGGGCCTTGTTTTCATTTCTGCATCTTAGTGGTTGTCTTGTTTCTTGCTTAATTTCTTAAATATATTGTTTAATAACTTACTTATGTAACGTATCACCTCCGTTTCTAACTGTATTAGCTGAAAACATGTTTTCTCAGCATGATGCAGTAAACATTAGAATAGATTGCACAATTTTGGTGCACAGTTTATCAAACGCAGTTTGCAGCCAGACCCAATAGTCTGACCACCAACCTTTGCTCTGTCCCTGGCTGCTTGTGTAACGTGCCATAGGACACAAAGTCCCAGGGTATCACACACATTTATTCCCTATGAAAGAATAGTTAGTTGATGGTTCAGCAGTAGAAGGGATATTCCTCTCCTGACTAAGCAGGAGAGGCAGCCTCACACATTATACTTTTGCTCCTAGAACTTAGAAAACCTAAGCAAGAAAGACTCCACTAACGGCCTTCCTCACCAGCAATGATTTTATCTCCTACTTCTGTCAGGTGCAGGGAAAATGGCATCTTACACAGACTTCATTGCTCAAATTCCATTCTGAGCCCCAGGTTCTCCTCAGACCATACTGACTTCCAAACATAAGGGAAAGTCTGGACAGCTGTTTAACAAAATGGAGTCAGGAGTCTAACAGTCCTCATGATGACAAGCAAAAACAAAAAGAAATTGACAAGGAGTTATAAGTTCCTCAGCATTCAAGAAAGACAGGTTGAGAGGTAGTACTGCAACCTGGCAGGAATTTTCATAAGATGTCTAAAGGTCCTCTCAGTATTCTTCTCTTTAAAAAGAATGTTTCCAAAGTCTTTCACTGAGAGCGAGGCATCATTTAAACATCTAAACTTCTTGACTTTCAAATAATATCTGTCTCTGCTCACTTTTTGACCCTGCAGTCATCCATGCAAGGGAAAAAATGTTAAGAGATTCCAACCTTAACTGAGAGAGAAGATCTCAGCTTCAGAGCCTGCAGCATCTCCCAAATGCCAAGGAAAATGGAAAGAATTTAGGAGAGGGAAGAAAAAGAGAGCGAACACAAAGCAATAACTATATCGATTTTCACCTTCTAGCTTAAAGCTTTTCTCCACTTAAAACTTTTTCAAAAAATAACTCACTGACTTTAGACCTAGAAGTAAGCACTTTAAAATCAATGTGTTCACTGCACGTTAATTCTTTGTCTGCTTGAATAACAGAAGACCAGAAGATGTTAGACTTTACCTCCACAGCTTCACAGGTGAGGTGAGAATACTAGCAACACTGAGGAGACAAGTGGGAATGCAGAGAGAAAAAAAAAATATTATACATAAATATGCCTTGCACAAACACACATATTTCATATTTTTCTATGTAGAGGTGGTTAAAATGAAAGGGGCCCTAAATGACAAGGATTTTTGTTAGAACCATTCTTCTGACAATGCTTTCTCTCCATTAAGATATCTGATATTATATATATATACACACACACATTAAACACATATGAGTTGCATGAACATAAGCAGGAACCTGTCTCAAAGATGTGCCTTTAAAGTGCAAACCTGCTATGCAGGGTAAAAAAGAAAAAAAAGTATCCACATTAAGAAAAATAACAGAGGACACACTTGTATCCATTTTGACAGAAAACTAGAGGTTAAGCTGTCTGGAAATTAAGGCTTCATCTGACATCTCTTGTGCAAAGTATTCTGTTATAAAATTAAGCAATTCCACTGTAATACTTCTGGTTACAGAAACAGTGCCTGCTGCTATTACATGGTCAATTATTATGTTGTCATTAAGTCCAGCAATGCAATTTTTGGTTTCTAACCTCATCTAAGCTAACACTATCTGGAAAGTGAAAGAGGGAGTCAATTTTCAGACAGTGAAGGCAGGAAGTTTATCATTTGCATAAAACAGCTTCTCAGAAATCAAAAGACAAAATATTTTTAGAGGAGCAGAAGCAGAAAACTACTTTCTGCAGGCAACAAAGAATGCATTTGACATTCAGCTCCTGAGTGAAGTGCTATCCATGCTACCGTGGAGGCTGTCAACTCATCAGTGCTAGTTGTCCTTAGAAAGGCTGTATGGAAAGCCATCCTGTGACTTTCTGATGACAGAAAATGGCACAGATGAAAACGAAAAGACTGACTTTTCCCTACTTGCGTACGATGTTTTATTTTAAGCTCTATGTGAGAAATGGGGCTCTAAGTTTCATGTACTCCTTTATCACATTTTATCATTATTAGATTGTATTTTGCTGTATTTTCTATGAATGCTCTTTCTTTGTTCTTTCACTGCTTCAACAGTTAGTATAGTTCAATTCTGCTGTATTTATTTCAGCAGACTGGATGATCTGATCATTCAGAATGGACATTTGCCCATAAAAGCATAATCCATAGTGGTAGCACATTGCAAAATAAATTTTTGAATAAAGAATTTCCAAGCCTAATTAACTTTATGTCCTTAGGTGAATGTACAGCAGATGAGACAATATATATGAAAAAAGATACTATGTACATAAACAGAATTAAAGTATCCCTATCAAAAATCAAAACAGCAATTTAGAATACCCTTTGAAAACAAATGTACTGTTATTTTTCTCCCTAGCCAAGTCTCTGTTATCCCCACTGCAACAACTAGCCAGAGAAAATTAAAATGCAAGGTATTCCTTAGAGCTAAGATAATTGACAGAATCTGCCCTTTAATAGAACACTAAAACAACTGTGCTTTTGAAAGGTGAACAATCCACTCAAACACACATTTGTTCAGGACTTGGAAGGAAGAATTCTCCAAAGGCTGTTGCCTTATCAGATCTGCTTGACCAGTAATGCCAACAGCTCTTAAAGTCAAGTAGAGCAGCACTCAAGTTCCACCTGAGCAGCCAGTGCTCAGTAATGGAGCAACCCACCATATCACAGGTCCACCACTGCAGAAATAAGTAGGAGTCAGCTCAGGAACTTACTGTGACAAACCACAGATACCATCACAACTTTTTTATCTACTTTTTTATTCCAGGAAGGAATGGAAGGTGTTGCTGGAGATGAAATCACTAGCCATTCCAAAGTTTTCTCTTAATCTAGATAGATAATAAGATGTCTTGTAACCAACAAATCTTCAGAAGACCTCTAACTCATCTGTTACCTAATAAAGTCATAAACATATCTTTAGATGTCTGCCTTCCTAATTTGAAGAAAGGGCTCACCACAGAGCAGATTGCCATCTCACTCAGAACAAAGGTGAAAGCATAATGAAATAAGGAATTCAAATTGTGAGAATATAGGAAGAACAAAGACAGAAAGTCAAGAAGAATTATATATATGAATTAACAGTATAAAGCCATGTCTAGAACCACACCACAACTGAGGTCTTGTTTGCACCAATACAGCAGCACAGGAAGGACAGTAATTAGGACTTGATCCAAAGCCCACCAGTGTCAATGGGCTGAGGATCAGATTCTTATTCGGCTCTTGGAGCTAATTCATCAATGAACTTAAAATAGTTTATATAGGCCTGGATATATCTATATATTTTAATGGTGTCAGAGCTTTGTCCAGCCAAGTCTTGAATACCTTCAAAGAGAGATTCCACAACCTCTCTAGTTCACTGTGTCAGTGCTTGACCAGCTTCACAGTGGAAAAAAATAAATCCCCGTATCTTACATGGGAAGTGGCTTTTTTTCCCCATAAAACCACATTCAGACTTTAGAATGCAAAAGAATGGACACAGATAAGAAAAAGCCACATATTAGGATGAACAAAAGTGAAGATAGGAAATCAAATTAGGTTTGCCTACATCAAGACAGACAAGGTGCTGAAGCCAGCTGATTTTTGCATAAATGTGCTCATAGTATCTTGCTGAGAAGTCACTCACCTGATCTCGGGAATATGGAGTATCCACTATGTGTTTGTCTGAACACGCTGCTAGAAGAATCTTCATAGCATTTAGCTGAAGCAACATTTCACAAGCCATAGTATCAAAGAAAGTAATATTGGCAAGAGCTGCTGAAGCCAGCAGGAAAACTTCACCAGATGAGGCTTCTTGGCACAGTTCTAGGAATGCAGAGAATAAATTGAATAAAAATCATCCTCTCGCTGCAAAAACACATTTGTTTCAAAGCAGTATTTAACTGTCTGCAGTTTGCATTAATAATCCTTAGCCAAGTTTGTAATGCTCAAGACAGAAGCAGAAACAAAACAAAATAAAAAAATAATCTTAAGTTGGAAATTATATACTACGTCACATTTTGAGGGTGCTTTATAAACGTTAGTAACATTAGGCATCTTCGTTTGTGCTTCTGAACACTAAAAGCAATTGTTTCCTGAGCATTCATCTGAGTAATGAGAGTATCTACCTAGTATATCATTCTACAAAGAATATTCTACTGAATGTTGTTCAACACCTTGATATAAATGAGATGAAATACTACAGGCAGAAGGCTGACAGCAATTGATCCATAAGAGAATATTTCACCCATATATCCTGCTCTTTAGAACAAACTGCATACATTTTGCCCATCTCTAAGCCTATTACTTTGTAGTCATCCTGCGTATTTTCCATTTTCGATAAGAAGTGCTGAATTCATGGTTATCTTTTAATTCCTTGCACACATATATTCTAAGTAAGATCTGAATCACCTGGCAATAACACTCCAGACTGTTTTAAAAATTAAACATATTACAGTAATTCGATTACTGAGCTATAAATATTGAAAGGACACTGGTGTGTGATTATTGAAACAGCTCTCCCAAAGTTACACATGGTTTATTTTTAATGCTCACATTTCCTGAGCAGAGTTTATATTACTAAAATTGAAGTGAAACTGGAGCACTGACAATCAGGGAAGTTCTTCTCCTGCTAATCCCTTCTAGATGGCTTATTAAGGTTGTACTTTGACTATGATGCATCGCAATAACTGCTAAATACATCTAAAGTCTGCTCAGATGCCTCTAGCAGTCTACTTACAGCAAATATAGAAAACACAACAGCCGTAAAGGAACAATTAGAAAAGTCCCTTTTAGAGACAAATATGAGACAGGAAGATCCTTGGCTCAGTTCATTTGGAGGTTCTAATGGTAGTATAGCACGTGGATATTATTTTCATAAATACGCATACATTTTACTCAAAAATGGTCAGGAGTTAAAACTATTATGTAAGTACAGAACGCCCAGCTTCAGAATTAAAAAATGGCCGAGTTCCTTAATCTGGAAAGCAGAGAATAGCAAACATTCTTTACAGAATGCAGTTAATGGCAGATCCCAGCCTTAAGCTGTAATTTTAACTGGAAAGACTCAGAAGAACTTACTAACAAGCGCTGTTACAATTTCTTCCATATTTTCCAGAAAGCTGCTGAGATGTTGAGTGAATGTGAGATGTGGAGATGTGATCTGTGCAATTACTGCCGCTGCTTCTGCATGAGTGGCTTCTGAATGGGTGTTATCAGTAAGAATGTCAGCCAGGCACAGTATTCCATCGACCTATGGAAAAACAATAGGTAGAGGCTGGAAATACTCCAAAAAATATTTTTGCAAACACAGAGGGGTTTTACAGTCTTCTTTTCTGGGCTGTGGATTAACTACTCAGTTTATGTTAAATGACTTAAATTTGGTGGCATTTATGACATAAGAAGTTTCCATTCAGAAAATAAACTGAATTCAGCACAAAAATTTGCTGACCAACAAAAAGCCTTTTGTTTACTTCTCCTGTAATCACAGCATGGTTTGGGTCAGAAGAGACCTTTAAGACCATCTAGATCCAGCCCCTTGCTATAGGCATGGACACCTCCCTCTTGCCAAGCTGCTCAAAGCCCCATCCAGCCTGGCCTTGAATGTCTCCAGGGAGGAGGTTGCTCAGCTCCCCCGGGCAACCCATTCCAATGTCTCACCACCCTCACAGTAAAGAATTTCTTCCTAATATCTAGTCTAAATCTTCCCTCTTCCAGTTTAAAGCTATTTTCCCTCATTCTGCTGACATTATTTTTGTCAAAAGAAAAAAGATATTATTCCCCGACAGAAGTCTCAATAAAGCACTCCTCCAAAAATAAGCCCTGATAAGCATATGTTAACTGCTGCTCTTCTCAGACTTGTTTAAAATCTTTTGAATGTATCCCATCGAGAGAGTTGAGCTCAAGTGTGCAAAAAGACATGCATAGGCAGATTTTTTGCCAAATACTTTCTGAACATGTTGCAGGTTCAGAAAGTACCACTACAGACAGATCCATAAACCATGACAGATGAGTATGTGTGGGTGTTGTATTAGAGCTAGGTCCATTTATCCTTTGTTTATTCAGAAGAGGAACAGAAACGTGGTTGAAAGTTACATAGATTTATGCTTTTAGAATGTCTGATGTGTTCTAAACTCACTGTTTATGCAGATTAGCTGAATACATCACATATGCACACACTGCTCTGAATTACTGGAGATTCATTGACACAATGAAAGGGTGGACCAGAGTGGAGCCAACAAGATGCTTAAACTGCACAGATGTGTTACTTGTTAACATTTGAAGCCAGCAAAGGAAGGTCCTCTGTGTACAAGGAGATAATCGAAGAACTTACAAAGTAACAGGATTTTGCTTCTACCCCGCTTTTACATGTTCCTGAATCATACATCATACTATTCAAGCATGTGTGAAGGGAACAAATAGAGCATGAATGAGAGAATCACAGAATTACAGGGGTTGGAAGGGACCTCTTGAGATCATCGAGTCCATCCCAAAAGATGCACGTAATGTCAAATCCGCAGAAATTCACCAACGAAAATCTTTATATGGATGAACTATAGGGACAGTTTGCAAACTTCATTGAGTATCTGTTTTAAAAACTGATCTTTTTACTTATTTGATGTTCTGAAAGAGCATGGAGTCAGTTGCCTTATAAGCTACTTGGACTTCATAGATACCAGGAGAAATTATCAAGAACTTATCTCTGAAATACACTCTGAATATCTCTGAAATACACTCTGAATATCTCTGAAATACAGTCAAACAAAACAAAAAACTCATAAAGCATCTTACACATATTCTGACTTCATTCTCTGTCTATTCAAAGCTTCCTCAAAACATACATCTTAAGCCTTATTTTCTCCACAAAGTATATTTAGCAAATTTCCAACTCATGTTTTTATTATATATTAATACATAATGTTGTATCCTGCAACGAGCATGAATTAAATTATTTTTTAAGCACAAACAATTAATATCAATTAATATATTTTACAAGAAAAGATCTCAGGTTGGTGGGAGCAAAAATCACCCTCTGGAAGATCTCACTGGGATGCACTTTTTAATAGGCAGTTGACTATATCATTGGAACTCTAAAACGGATAAATAAAAAAGAAATCTATTTTTTCTTGTAGATTACAAATGGTTTTCAGTAGAGAACCTGAAGCACTGGCAAGAAGAGGAAGAATAAATTTTCGACATTAAACTTTTCCTTGACAAGCTTTCAACATTAATCTACCTATAGCAAAATATTTCCTCCTAGTTATGGCAGAATTCTACAGTTTGAAACAGCAGATTCACATCATTCTCCTGGCTTCACAGTATATTAATAGATCTCAGTGTCAAGAATTAATATATGTCCTCACAAGATGATTCAGTAGCCAATGTGTGCTAGACAATATCATATGCAAAAACACCCAATTTTGTCACCTTGAAACTTCCCCAGGTCACACCTTGTCTGGGGCCTGAAGGATACTAACAACAACAGTCAGTATGAAAATTTAAAGAGATTCCAAGGCAATAAAAAAATATGTATATTTCAGAAGAAGCTACTTATAAGATTTGGTAACAGGATAGAGCACTACTTAGCCCCAAATTTACTGGTTGAAATTCACTTGGCCAACTTTTTTTCAATGACTTCAGCAAAATGACCTTGGAGTAGTTTCATGCTATTTGAGAACAAGTACTGGCTTCTGAAAGAAGTACAAGCACAGGGTTGGATTTTTCCAACAGCACTGATTGCTTATATATACACTACAAAACACAAGCCACCAAGAAAACAAGGTCTGTATTCAACTTTTAAATTACATATCTGATTCTTTTTATTTATTAAGTAATTGTGTTTGGAAGTGGGAAGTTGCTTAATTGTAAATACAAGTGGATTTATTATTTTCTTAATAATAAATAGTTATTTCTTAAATCCATAAAAGCCAGCACTGGTTAAATTTCCTCCTTTCAATTCAAAATATTATAAAAAAAACTTACAAATTCTGCCTAAAACACATTCTGTACCCTTTTGGCTCCCACCTTAACTACAGAAGTTAAAATAAAATAATTCTGCCCTAGCAGGCAACCCCATTTATAAGTGTCTAGCAATAAATTTTAAAATGACAGGGGAACAATCTAATAAAAGCACTTTAACATCCAAAAAGAAATTGCTGCTCAAAGCATTTTTATAATTAGCTTTCACACTGAAAGGAACTTTGGATGACTGCCCTGTTTTCCTTTTAATTTTGGTGGAGTAATCAGCTAAATGTCAAATCTGTTCATCACCCTGGCAATACAAAAGGACCAGTTAGCCAGATAACGCAAACAAATGAATTCCATGAATGCAGTAAGATGCTGTGGAGACCCTGCATTTGAGGAATGGTGTTCAGTAAATGCTTGATCACTAAAGTTTCAAAATTGATAAATGGAAAAATGCCAGGAACTTACATCCTTATAAGCATTGCTCTGTTACATAAACTTCATCCAAGTGACAAAAATAAATACTTGACCACTTTACTGCATAGATAAAGTCTTTTGAAAGGAAATCATTTATTTTCTCTGCAACAGAAATGAATTCTAGGGCAGCCCTCTTCCTTCTTAGGAAGCACACCTGTTTCTTCTCCTGAAAATTAAGTAAAGCTAGACATCCGTAAACATGCTTGAACTGTCTTGAGTTAAATGCTGGCAATTCATAAAAATATCAATACATAACTTGCAATGAATTGCATTATTGACTTCCCAGTTTGAAATATTACACTCAAGACAAGTCTTAACTCTCTGCTTTCCACAATGAGGCAAACTTGAACCTGTGATCAGATGTTCTGCAAAGTGCTCTGCAGATAAAAACTGCCTTTGCTCCACTGAGAAATATGCTGATTTATACCAGATGAAGTTACATTCACCTATTTTTAAAGTGTGATGATGTATCAGAAGAGTGATGCCATTAAAATGTCCAGAAATGTGATTTCAAGTAATCAAGGCTACTGCAGAAATTCCAAGGCAACAGCATTGACCAATGAAAAAAAACACAACGGATTTTTGTAATGATTGTTGTACAGGGACCATGGGACCTTACAGATATAAGCCCTTCTTTCATACTCAACAGAACAGTACAGAGCTGAGTAAAGGCTGAATGGTTACCAACTCAGAAGCATTAAAACTGGCAGTTATCTTAGTTATGCATTTAAAGTGGCTTTGAGTGGGTTCATGGCAACTTCAACTAATATTATGAAACTTCCATCCTTCAGAAAGGTATTTGCTCTTCCTGGTGCTTAACGATCAGGGGTCAATGTGAAGATGATCCGATCTATACAGGAAGTATTATTAGATGCATTTAAAAAACCAAGAGTTTAGCATTTCAGCCTGAGGTTTGCATTAAAATAGCAATGCCTAAGCAGCAACTGTGCAGCCATGTTGTAGGAAGAAATCAATTGCAAAGATTAAATGAGTTCCTTCTTCTGGGCTATATAGGAGTGAATATGATAAATCTTATACACACTTTTATCTCCTTTAAGCCCAGGAAAAGCAATCACCTCACAGTGAATGTACTATGGCCTTTGGAGATGATCTAATCTTGCTGCACATAAGAAACTGGAGCTAAAAGAAAGCAAATCTTTTGTGTAGAAAGGATGGACAACATCAGTAAGGCAACACCTAGACATTTTTGTCTCCATTTTAAGAATGAGGGAACAAATGGCTTTGAAGTCCCTCAAGTCTGAGGATCAATACGCATGGTTAGGGACTAAATAATACTTTTAAAGTATTATTTCGGTATCTTTTTAAAAAAGAAACTACGCTACTATTAGCCTAGCAGTTCATATCTGCCCAGTGCCATAAATCACAGTTTACATTGCTTCAGCTGCCACCCAAAGATACATCCAGCTTTTCCAGTCTACTTCCTCCCATGCCTTCAGTTCTGTAGGATAGCTGCTGAGTGGCTACAAAGCGCAGGAGAAGAGACTGAGAAGGAATTCACTCTCAGTTATGTAGATGTCACCTACAGTACAGATCCTTCTACTCAATATTGACGTTTATACGTGTTGAATTAGTATATCCTGAGAAAGCAGAGGAGAAACCACCGTGCATAAATTGCTGCAGTGACATGAAAAAGAAAGGGGTTTGTAATAGTCTTAGTACTCAGCATTTGTTAAATTATTTCTTCTGCTCTGTCATAGCTGGAAGAATCACAATAATGACCTATCTGAAATCTCAGGAGTATACAAGAATAGGGGAGAACTATTTCTGTTTACATAAGATAGAGATGAATTTCTGTAAGCTCCATGACATGTGACAGAAGCCAAGTATCTCATCATTTTCTTGCCCTGCATTTTGGTGGGTTGGATATGCTGGCTTGTTTTAAAGTTGCAATAATCTATTCCTATTTGTAGGAATTTCTTGATATCTGCTTCATAAATTCCAGAAAGCATAAGTTTGCTTCTTTTAAATAATGGATAAGGCTTTATGTATTATACTTTGGGGTCTGAATTTCATTAAAATGAAGCAACACAGGCACAAAAAGAACTCAGCAAGAAGATGAGAGGAAGTGTCATGAGTTATATAATAATGCTGAACAAGATTCGGGGACCTGAAGTCTGAATGAGGGAAGGACCGTATGTAAGTAGTGTTAACATAGCCCTCATTTTTATTTACCCTGGGGGATCACAGTCTGAGTAGGAAAAACAAAAAACCACAGAAACAAAAAACATCTTATTCCTATAACCAAACAGGGGCTCCGGGGTTTTGCATAGCAAGGCACTCCAGAAAATGAGATATGCTCACTGAAAAAAACATGCTCGGACCATCTAGTTTTAAATAAATAATGTCACAGACACAGCATGGCATGAGGACATATTCTCAAACACCCGGTGTCTGGCATTTAAAAACAAGAATGCTCTTTCAACACATTTGATTACATTGCATTGCTTATTTTTGGCGACACTGTGCATTTCATTTTTAAGAAGTGTTTGTTAGTGCACCTCTTCATGAGCAAAAAAGCAAACCACACGCAAGCCATGTTTTTTAGAGGACCCTCTTCATCTATTACAATAATGAGGAAGTGCTGCTATCCAAAAAATGCAGCACGGAGGTCACAGCCAGAGAATCTGTCATTATCAACGAATCTAACTCTCCACTGTGTCTTTCTTCTCTCAGCAAAAAGGTCCTGACAGTATTTCTGCTAGAAATGTAGACATGTCTAAGCCCAAATTTTAAATCTTAACATGATATATTTAGACATTAGACATTAATAAAATAATTACTGCTCTAACTTCACATACTTCTTCCATCAGACTAACATTCTCAGACAGGTCAGTAGAATACAGTACCAAGAAGTTAGCAAGAAACATAAACCTATCCTGTGCTCAGGGGTGACAATGAAAAGCCATGGCAGAGAGCAGAGACCTGTATTAGACTGGGCAGAAAGTAAATGGGAAACTACAAGGTGCTTCTTTCTTTACTGCTAATTTAAATATGAGATTCTGCAAATTCATTCAGAAAGAGAGACCCTTATGCAATCCATTTCCCCTGCAAGTATCCCTCACTTCAAGGATGTCTCCAAATTTAGCCTAAGAAATATCTAATCTCCACAGGATACAAGGTCTCTACAGTTTTTTAATCACATGTACACTGATTAAGTACACCGTAGCTATAAGACACTTACCTAATAGAATGCACTAAATATATACAGCAGCCTGTTAAAAATCAAAAACATCTAAATACATGTAACTTCCATAAAGGACTGTGCTTTATTCACATTGCCATCTCTAAAACTACTTACTGTTTTTAAGAGGTATCAAGCATTAATAAAATTGTTTGCAACATTCATTACTTCACGATGGCTGTTCAAATTTCTTAATAAATTAATTTAAATAAATTAGCTCCAGAACTGACCTTGTATGTGCAAGATTTTCATTGGCAGAGAAATTTTACAGGCAAGTTATAGAGCTTTATGATAGCCATTTATAATGAAAACACTCTCAGCACTTTAGCTATAAAACTTCCAGTGAGCAACTCAATAAGAGTCCATTCGTGTTGTAATAACAACAGAGGAAATTGCTATATTTATTTGAAAAAGAATTAAAGAAAAAGAATCTAAAAAAGTAGCAGTTTTCATCTGGTGAAAATTGATGGAACTTTCCTGGCTGCAGCAGACTCAAACTATGTCATCCTGAGATATCTCTCTGGACAGGAAAATCTTTTGGGTCTCCTACAAATACTGTTTTATTTCTATGGCAGTGTCAATAGCAGTGTCAATAAAGAAATTTAAGAATTGCTTTAAGTATAAGAAATTTGGGTTTAGGATCAGCTGTTTGCATGGAATCTTTATTAGCAGTCAGAGGTCTACAATGAACCATTAGATGAAATGATCTCAGCATTTTTCTCTCCATTAGCATCTCCCAGCACAGTCAAATATAGCTGCTGTATTGATTCTGTAATAGAAGAAACAGGGGCAATCTTGAGGGGCTGACAAACTTGAATCTTTTTACCACCAGAATGTTGATTTCTCTCCTATCAGGTCTCAACATAAATGAGCATATTATCAAGGAGAGCAAACATAATTAAAGCTAAGCTAGTATCTGAGTGCTGCACTGAAGAACAAAGAAACACACAAATTTTGTTAGATTTCCAATGGAGATTATGTTTTGAGCAAGCAAAGATAAATACAATGGAACACTTGGACATTGGGACAGTCCCAATCCGCATTCAAAATCATATTTGCAAGTCAGGCTTATTTTAATAGCCCATTATCACATCTTTCTCTGTGCAAAGAGAGAAGTGCCTGCCCCTCCAACAACAGGAAGGGTGGGTATGGCATATAGTTGTGCCAGGGAAGACTCAGACTGGATACAAGGAAGTTCTTTGCCTCAGGGTAGTCAAACTCTCTGACAGGCTTCCAAATGAGGTGCATCAGGAGCATTCAGGAGGCATTTGGATAATGCACTCAACAAGCCGGAACTTTTTAGTTGGGCTTAATTGAGCAGGTAGTTAAACTCTGTGTTCCTTATGGAACTGAACTATTCTATTAGAAAACCACGACAGAACTTGAAATTGAATTACTGAGTGAGCAGAGTCCAGGTTCAATAGGCCAGGACATTCTTAAGTTATTTTGGATGGAAATGTTTTGTTAAGGCAAAAAGAAAAAGGAAAAAAAGTCAACTTAGATTTCATCAAAGAAGCTAAAAGTATGTTGTTGAAGAAAGCCCAAAACACTGCCTTGATTCTGCCACCCAGTCACTGTCTGCTTGGGGCCTTTTTGTTTGTTTGATTGATTTTAATAATCCCTAAGCTGTGAGCCAGTATGATCAGTGTTAGGATAATACTCACAAGAGGTGTTGTGACAATAGGAACCTATAATTTAGCAAGTAGTAAATATTACAACCCCTAATAGCACTCAAAATTTACTTCCCTTAGGCAGTAAAAGCTGATTCCACGTTTCAAACTAACCTAATCCTTCACATCTGTGAAGTACAAATCTGAGCTAAAAACTGCATGTGAACAGGCTTCATCCTGCCATCTCGCAGTCTGCAAGCAGCACAAGAAGAACTGCTGCAGCACTGACAACATTGCGAGGCATCTAAAGGAGAAACCAGAAACAGGTGACAACTGGAAAAAAGGGCATATAAGCATGTCATTCTGACACTGAGGCTAATCAATACTGTGTCCAAAGAGCATAACGTGATCAAAGTATACCTAACTTCTACAAATAGTTCAAACTCTGCTAAAAATTGAAGGTATGCTGCAACATTCTCCCCACATCTTTTTCACTCCTGGGAAAGCATCACAATATGGCTGAGCTAGCATTGTAAGTAAAAGTGACTGCTATGGAAGCACCAGCACAAAAAAATTGTTTTATATCAATTTCACTGTTTTTACTAGAGGTGAATTTAGCATACTTTGGGAGTACAGTCTTTGACTGTGTCTGATGGAGGCAGAAAGCAACACAAAGCAAGACTCCATATAAACGATGTACAGCATGGAAAGTCAACAAGGGTCTTGGTGGGGAAAAAATATATATGTCAGTGCAAATATTTTTTATAAATAGCCTCCAAAAATAAATCTTGCACATCTTGTTATTGTTTATCCCCATATTGGAAGCCTTTAAACAAATATTTCAGGCCACTATTTCTTATATATTCTCTGTTGACCTTTACTTATAACTCACTTCAGAAGAAAGGATGACTAAAAGTCATTCAAAAAATTTTGGCTTAGTCAAATCCATGGAGTACTAAGGACCGCTGTTGATCTCACTATATTATGCTACAGGCTTAGTTCCATACTGAATAGTATTCCTTGTATTTCAAGCACGTTAATTCTCTGACAGCCAGAAGTCTGATTGTTCCCTAATGAAGTCAGTGATAAAACTCCTTCCAGAGGAACAAGACTTAATTGAACTAAAAATTGTTCCTCATGTCACATAGTCCAAAATTTTACTGTGTCTTAACATTTCCAAGTAATCTCATTATATGAACACCTGGAGATATTCTGTTCACAATGTCTGCTATGAATTTGTTTAATAACATAGCAACAGTTATTACACAAAATAATTGGAGCTTTATCTTCTAAATATTTATGAAATGGTCACTTTTTTGCAAAGGACTCCGTGCATGCATGTGTGCATGAAATACTTAGCATCACAGATTCTTGGTACCCAACTGTTCTTTTTCCTACAGCCTAAGTCAAATACCAATAGCATTAGTTACCATACAGTTCCACTACAAAATAATTTCTGTATTGTCAATAGCAAAGACAGCAACAACGCTGATGAAGAATTTAATCAAATGATTTCTCTCCTCACCTAAGATTTCTTTCTGAAAAACTATGGGCATAAGTTTGTCACAACAACATTAATTTTGTTAACTGAAAGCAAAATCTATTAAATCCCAAAGTTCAGGTGGTATGTACAAGATGTGCCACAGTTTAATGGATAGATTGACATTTATGGCTTAGATCCTTGGTTGTCTTACTGAAGAACACCATTAACCAGCATTAAAATACAAAAGTCATTAAAAACCAAGGTGAACGGACACAGCAAACACAAGACAGTACCTGTGCCAAGCAGGGAGGTTTTTTAAGGCTAAGTGCAATCACGTTTCTATACAGAACAGCTGACCATAAACCAATCGGCTTAAAAATCCAGTCTAATCAGACATCTTTCAATGAGCTTGTACAACTGATCTTTCTTAATTCAATTTTAAAAGTTAATCCACTTTACTGAAAAGGATTGTTGCATCCTTTCCTATCTATCCATGTTTTTCTCTCTTCTGGTTCACTGAAATACCTTCTGTTAGGATAAGCTTACCCTGACTGGCTTATATTTAAGATTGGAAGTCAGCACCCACAGTTTACTTTGAAAACTAAGAAAGAAATGGGAAGAAGAGAGCAGTGTCATCTCCACCTTTTCCATTACCACTTTTAGCAACTGCCATACTTTTTCTTTTTTTCTTTTCTTTTTCTGAGAAAAAATATATTGTAATTATGTGTGTTCCAATTACCTACCCTTTTTCAATATAATAGTCTTCATCTGTTTACTTGAATTTCTCTGTCCTAATACTCTTTTCAGTGCCCTAGGATCTGAATGCTATGTCTTCTCCCCACAACATTTTTGAAAAGTCTTTTAACTGCTTTGTACAAACGAGAAAGCTCTCTAGCAAAGAAGTAGTAAAACTGTGCTAAAAGTGACATGGAAGCGCATCATTTCACATTTAAAGGTGCTCGAGGCTTCCCTGTTGCGAGGAAAGATGAACTGAAGGGAAACAGCAAACAGATTTCCTACTCTAAGTCACAGCAGCATCTTTTGCAGTTCAATCGAGAAGGCAAAGCCAGCACAGTAAAGGCACAGAGCTTACATAACTTTTTCCTCAATCTAGAAGGTGGTGCAACATTATGGATCTGCCATGAAGTTTATTTCATACACTTGAGGCAACTTATTCCTAAGCAATTTAGTTTTGCTCTTGCACCCTACGCTATAAAATAAAGATAAAATCTACTTATCTACCTCTACATAATTCTTGGATAAATACCGTTATAACAGTGCTACCTATTATTATTAAAACAAGCAGTCATTTAGTCATTTAGTCGTACAGGAGGGTATATCTTACACTGAATAGTAACCTAATCAGTAGTAAGTTCTGGTAACGTAATGGGATCAAAAAATCTAAATTTAATTGATTTTAATTTAAAAGTGATTTTACCTGGAATATTTTGAGTACATTAACACTTCATTTTTGGAGTGAATGGTCTTTTAACAATGCTAGCTTTGCACTCAGTGAAGCTATTAGAGTTTGCTGTGAGTTGATATATAAATGTTCTGATAGTCTAAATAATTAAAATGAGAAGTCCAGTTTATAGATAAGAGGGCTTAAATTGGTAGAACGCTCAGGTTGCAGATAGCTTTGGTCTGCATACACCTACCTTTCCAAATCAGTGCTCGCAGCCTTAAACTCGAGATAGATCTGCACAACCCTTACCGGGAACCCGGCAACAGAAACTTTGCCATAATGCCAGCCTCCACTGGGTGCCACTGTTGTATAACACAACATGTGAATTATGTTGCATGAGTCGCATTTCTTGAGTGAAGTTTTCAAGACATATTCAGTTATTGCTCATTTTATGTCCCAAAAATTCCACAGAATAAGCCTTTTAGAAATAAATTCAGGTAGGATTTCATTACTCATAGAACTCTGCAGGTACAATGCTCAAATGCATAACAGCTCAGATTCTTTCCTTATTTGTACTTTAAAAAGCCTCCCAGTGCTGTGACCAGAGCTGCTCCTCCATGCTGACTGATAATCAGCTTAGTGCCCTACGTTGAACTATTTGTTTAGTCTCTGAAAGTTAGCTGATGGCTACCTACTGCCTTCTGGAGTGCTTTCATGTATCACTATCACGAGAGTAAATCTTTACCAAAATCTATAAGTGACCCTAACTACACATGTTTAGTGAGTGTTCTCCAGTTGTGAATGCACATGAAGAGATGATGATAGTGCTGAAAATACAGTATTGGTCTACCTTTAAATTTAATAACAATTAAGTATCAATTTTATGGAATAGATATAATTTCCATTTGATGTTTTGTGTATACCCATCACTTTTTAAATATCACATTTCTTTCAGGTAAGCTGGAATCAAAAATACTGAAAAGTTTATTATTATGTATCACTGTAGTCACCTTTAGGTTGTCTGCTTGGCAGCATCCCAGCTCTCAGAGTTTGCTGTTTCCTTTCCCCAGACCTCTGATAAACAAATAGTAAGACTTAGTTTTCTGTCTTTCTTAATGAAAGACGCTGAGAATTTACACTAAAATGAAAAATTCTTTAAGGCGAAAGGCAGTTACGAGGAAATGTTATGCTGTCCTTTCATAGTAGAATCATTTCTCACTCTAACCATTAGGTTGAACAGATATAACCACAACTGTTTCAAGTTGCTGAAGACAAAGAAAGCAATGTCTCTGTTTATGAAGCCTGCTTTATAAACTTCTGGTCTTTCCTCTCACTCCTCTCAGCAGCCTTTTCTGATAGACGAACAGTTGATGATATTGTCAAGTACAGAATTTTCTATAACCGTTGATATTTGAAAGGATCTCAGTCTTCTTCCAGAAGAAATCCAAAAGGATTTCTAGAGTTCTGCCAGATTCTGAGAGGTTTTCCTGTAAACCTCTGTCATGCAGTTCTGGAGGTTTTGAACAAGCCCAGTGCCCTGAATCCTGGCCATTCCTGCACCACTGAGAAACACACAAGCATCAGGCTTAGGTCACAGAGAAACAGTAGTTAATTTAGAAAGGCAAACTCAGTTCAAAACATTCACGCGAGGTAAGAAAAAGAAGTAGCTGCAAATGCTAGCCTTGCTAGCGTTCTCTTGTCAGTGCACAGGCTGTGGTTCATCAGATATGGCAAACTATAGGAATAACTATTACCCACATAGCTGTTCCCATTATGCCTACTTATCAAATCACATTAAAAACAGCAGTAAGATAAAACAATTTCTACCTGCTCTTTATATTGATATGTGGCTACTGCATACGTGTGTGGACGTAAAGAAAACGTCACAGATAGGAAGATCAGCTTTATAAATCAATTAATGCTATAACAAAGCTGGAAAATCCCCATCTTTCCACTAACAGCTTATCTGAAATGGCCTCTTCAAAGCAGTAGGAGAACATGACAGTCCTAATTCCAGGGATCTAGAATGTAGGTGTTCTTTTCTGCCTTCCAGGGTCTAGAGAAACTACTAATACCAAGCTACCTAAAATACATTCCAAAGGGGTTTTATTCAGCCTTCAGAGCAGTAGCTAGACTTGAACCTCAGTATTGCTGTCTCTTGTTTTACCTATTTTCTTTCTCTGACTACTGTGATTTTCATTAATTTAGGCCATGAGGCCTAAGTTAATTTGATCACAGGAAAACGTGGCAGACTGTAGTATTACCCCGTACAGATGAAGATTTGTAGATAACCAAATGACCAGGTGATGATGTCACCAAAAGGATCCATCATATGTAGGTCTTGAATGGCTCTCACAACACCTGTTCATGTGGCAATGTCTCCAGTGGCACAGGACACAAGCTTCAGGTCCACAAGCACCCAACTTTACATCAACCTCATTCAAACTGAGGCTGCCATTCACTGCTCAGAGGTTGGTAGGAGAAGATCTAGAGTTCTGAAGGACAGAGGCAACACTTATGACTTGTGTCTTATTCACAAACAACAATAGCGTAGGGACTAATAAAACAGATTCTGCTTTACAAAAATATCACTGTTTACAGCCCCTGAAGTCAACAAGCTGCCCTTCTCTGCCTGTTAGTAGTTGTTATCTTGTTTTAGGGCAGCCTAGCTATGGCATAATTGTTTTCTTCTTCAGCAAGGTCACAGAAAATTTTATGAGGCAACCTTCTCTCACATCTTCTCTAGGAGAACAAAGTAATAAGATGAACCTTCAGAAATGGTGAGACTTCTACCTTCTTAGTGATGGCATCTGCGGACAAAAGACCTGCTGGTCTGACAAAGATTCTTTCCTCCTTATGATCATTGTCAGGTCAAAGTGTAAAAGCTGATAGAGTTAAATCGAACTGGCTAAACACAAAAGGGCATAAGAGACAATCTTCAGCACTCCAGATTACTTTGAAATGAAGGACCACTAAACACTTAGTTCAAGATACCAGTTCAGGTTTATGTCAGCCCTGATGAAACTCTGGACTGCCACTACCTACCAGAACGTTGGTTGAAGAAGGAAACCTGCTATTATACAACGTGCAGCAATGCATCTCTGAAAATCAAGAGTGATTTAGCACAACAGTACGCCCTGGTCAATAAAAAGCTTACTCATCTATTACCAACAGCAGCAAACGAACAAATTCTACAGTCCTCTGTAAAGCTCTAAACAGTACTAGAAAGGGAAGGAACAGTCAGTGAAAGAGCTGCTGTCTGGGACTTAAAAACAGATGAGAGGTAAGAATCAGTCGATATATGAACGATGCTGTTAGATGAGTATTTTCAAAAACATGAGTATTATCTTAAAGAGATGAGACTGTTTTTCCAACAGCTCATTAGGTTTTAGAAGATGCTTTATGAAACATGAAAGTTTTAGTATAAATCAGGCAGAATGCCAGATGTAAGTGGTTTCCTGCAAACAAGCCTAAGTAAAAAAAAAAAAAAAAAAAAAAAATACACTGACACACAAACAGGCCTCTACATCACCTGCCATTAATTATTATTTAACATTCACTGTTTTAACAGATATGAGGAGACTCATAGGTATCATGGGTGAGCTTCAGCTAAGCCACGTGCTAGCTCTTAGCTCATTGGAAATATGAGGTAAGAAACAAGTTATACAATTAACTCATTTTGTTTTTGTTGGGAGCACATGCAGGGTACTTTACCTAAGTGATTCAATACTTCCAGCCCTGACATCAAATGTATGTCACTAAGAACGGTTGCTGAGTTTCAGGTAGCCAATTAGCTAAGGCTGAGTTGTAAAAGAGTACTGGAGGGAATCAAACTGTGTCTGGGAAAAACCTTAGCTTGCAGTAAGAGTTAACAAGACAGAGTCAGAATACAGTGATACTGACAGATAAACCATGAGATCAGTTTGCATTTATATAATACCATTTTAGTGAGAAAAATAAAATGCAAAGTACTCATTATTTAAGCTGAGAAAATCTTCTGGCCATAACTGGTTGAAGCTGTTATCATAAAAACTTCTTATATGTAGTATTTTTCTGTTCTGTAAAGCACTTTCTCACATTGTTGCAATAATGGAAATAGGAGGAAAAAAAAAAGAAAAGAGAGATTTTTAACCACCTATTTTGAAACTAATTTTGGGAATTATTATGTAAAAACAAGGGGAAAAAAAACTCAAACAAATGTGCATGTATAAAATGAGATTTCAGAAAAGATGAATTTCCAATTCTTTTTTCTACATATAAAGATCCAAAGTTTCCATTTTGGGAGAGCTACTGAGGCATTATTTGCAAAGGATCCAGCTCAAAAGCTACAAAAGGTCCCTAGTTTACACAACACCACAGGAAGGCTCCTCACTGGTGAGTGAGGATTAGAGCAGGATTCTTAACTCCATTGGAGCCCAAGGAGGTGTGGAAAGGCTCATGGAAGTACAAAAATTACAGAAGTGATTTTGGAAAGAGAAAAAAAAAAAAAGTTCTAGGCTGAGCATAAGCTGAAGTTGCTATGTTTTACAGCTTCAGCTACTGCTAAAAAACAAGTCAAGGAGGTAGCAATGCTGAGGAGTGAACTCAGAATCTGTTCAACAACTTTCTGCAGTTTTCACTCCCTGACTCATCCTAATAGATGATCAGTATTTATTATCAGATCAACATAAGATCAACATAAGCCAGACACTTTGGCAGCTTCCATCACGTTATCCTCACGTATGATAACCAGCTCATCTACAAATGAATTAAAAACTCCAGCAGATGGTAACAGATAGCTCAGTATGTTCCCACTGGCATGGTCCACACAAAAGAAAAGTAAGTCAGCTGGAACCAGGAGACTTAGTTTATTTGGTTGAGGGTGGGGGGTTAGTCATTCAAGATTTCTGTAGCGTATAAAGAAATGTGAGAAATTCTGCGTAGTTTAGTGAAGCTGTAGTTAGAAGAATGAGGAAATTATTTTCTTCCCTTTTTGCTTTTTAGTAGTATGCATCGGTGAACGTTCCATGCTTCAAAAATTGTATGAAAAAAAATTTGAAAGTCATAATTATGCAAGCAAGAATAGATGACCAAGAAACAAGGTAGAACACTAGAAAACTCCAAGAGTTATTATTGAGTTCAGGAAGGAAAATAACTGTGGAAGAAACAGAAAAAGTAATGAATTTGCAGGTTCCAGAGACACTCAAATCCCTGTTCTGCAACCAAATCCACATCAGTACATTTTTCTTCAGTTTCTTCAGTTACTTCTTTCAGAGTCTTCTGAAATCACTGAAGTTTTAGGCAAGCTCAAAAGTCAGCCAAACAAAATGCAGAGGCTCTGAGCAGTAAGCTCTCCCTAGACTTCTCTAATGAGTCACACTAATCATGAGCAATGCTGAGTCATGAAGCCTGCAGCAGGATGGGTCAGTTTGACTCGTATATATAATTTCAGGAGAGATTTTGTGAGGGGAAGGCTAGTGTGTCTGTCTTCTTAAATAAGCATTTTCACCCCTATCTCTCCTCCCTCACACTTTATTGTGGCTCCATTTAAACTATTTAACATGTAGGACCTAAGCACATTCAGTATGTGTTTACAGGTGCGTTATCATCACAAATGCAGATAAGCAATGCAACAGTTTCCTGCTGAGTGGGAAAAGAAAGATTGTGAAAGCTGCTCCTTTGATAGGCCGTTCTGTAAGGCTGCATCTTTCTGGTTTCTTTTCTGCCTCTGTCAGGAACGGAAGGAATATTTGAGGTCCAAAATAGCTCTCTCCTTCCACTTTTTTAAAATGCTTCAATTGATTCTCATTAATCTCTGCCTTCAGTTTAGGAGCTGAGTAAGCTGCTTCTTTCATCTTAAAATTAAATTTGCTTGATAGATTATTATTATTATTATTAGGTAGGGAAAACCCACCTGTCATTAGATGTGTTGGCTTCTGTTACTTCAGATGTCACTCGTGGATCATTTGCTGCTCTCGTCATTGTCGCTGGTTAAGGATTATTTTAAATCCTTACGGAAAAACCATCATCTGGTAATTTCCAAATTATTTTTCATTTATAAAATTCTCTTAACACCGTGACTTTTGAAACATAAATCCAGAGCTATTTGGAGAGCTTTAAATAAAATACTTAGCGAAATATAAAATCAATAGATAGTATAAAATACTAACATAACTGACTGCAAAAATGATGCGTAAATTATATGGGAGCCAAACAAGTGCAGAGTGGGAACCTGGCACCAGCTCAAATCTTCAAAAGGAATTTGTTGGGAATGGCAATCTACAGGCACTACTCCAATTTGATCTTGCACGGTGAAGAGTACACCTCAGTAAATTGGCATAGTCTGGGGATTTTTCTTTTCAATTTTCAGAACCTATTTCAATGAAATGTATCTTTTTAGAACACACAAAAAAAAAAAAAATCTGAAGACTTAATCTTCCGTACCAGAGCTAAAATATTACAGGTATATAAACAGATGAATTGAGGTGTAGATGAGAAGAGAGATTGTTCCTCCAAAGGCTAGAGTACATCTGATTTTATCAGCTCACACTCTGCATGAGCGCTACTCTGGAACAGGGACAAGACAGCACATCACATTTGTTCTGAAACCATCACTGTTAGTACTTGAATATCACTAAAATGCCTTCTCCCTACCAACTCTTACAAAAGACACCACAAAAGCAGAATCTAATAGAGCTGCTTGACTACAGTGAAATTTTTGCATGTGGACGCGTTATCATACATCTGTGCTTAAAAAATATTCCACTAGGAGAAAAACGTAAAAAAAAACAAACAATTTTGTGGGTGAGGATTCTTATGAAAGCCAAAAAAAAAAAAAAAATTAATAATAATTCCTTAAAATATTCATTCTTGGGTTAGAAGACATCCTGCCAGTTTATTTTTTTTAATTTATAAATGGCCTTGTATATAAAGCCTATATATATACACGCATATATATATACAGTCTGTCAGTTGCATCTCTATTGAAAAGGCAGAGGTGTCTCAAAATGCTCTTGCACCTGTTTGAACTGACTCAAAGTCTTACTATGCTCCTTAGCATAACAAAGGAATATTTATTCTGCAAGATTTATTGAAGTCTGAACACACTTGCAGATGTGTAACTCTTGATATTTTAAACAGATAGTGGTCTTTTTCCTTTCAGTGAAATTACATGTGAAGGCTAAGTACACATGTAAACACTTGCACCACAACTGATATCTAAACGATGATTTACCAATGAACAGAATCTATCCTCTAAACAACATCTATTCACCAACTCCATAGCTAAGTCTCACGCTGTCTGACTTTAGTAGTATTATCAAAATGTTTATCTCCCATGGTATGCTTGCTGGCTCCTTTCTCCCTCTTCCGAAACCTATAACATGATTAAAGTGAGGCAAGGTTTGTAAGAAGAGGTAATATCTTTTATTTGAACAACAGATACAGATCCCCTTAGACCATCGAGGCTACAACAATACAACTACTATAATTTAATTTGCCATTTTAACAGAATTGGAATAATGGTAGTGACCTCAGCCAAAGCATTCCGTGTATTTTTTTTTTCCTAGAGAGATCTGCCATTGCCCATAATCCTGCAGTAACATTTCTGTCATGATTCAATTCCACATCTCTTGAATTAGTCTGTCAGAAGAAAAAAGCCACCTTGCTTTTCTGATTTCCTCCCTTCCTGAGAAAATGAGTATTATCATAAAGTAAACAAATTTCAATTTGCTGCATGTTTGGTAGGTTTTTAACAGAATAAAAAGATACTGCAGTGAAATCTGCAAGTATTCTTGATCATCATATTTTCACACTGTTTTTTCAATATACAGAAACTTGTCCTTTCCACGACTTCCAGAATGCTTTGCCCTAGAAGTGCAAGAGGCTGCCATCAGTTTTTTCAGGAATGGTCAGATTCTGTAAAGACCTAAGACTTGCTACTCTTGCAAACACCACCTAATATATACGAAACCAGCAGTGAGAAAGGGCAGTTCCTGCACTTCCAGATATGATTTAATGAATCTTGCAGGGGCTTTGACAGAAATGTAATTTGCCAAACCCAGCACATTTTTCACTGCCAATTAATTAAACAGCTTTACTGAGAAGTATCCAGTAAATTAAGGAACTGCAAGCCTAGAACTTCACATTATCTAATTGTGCCACGAACTCAGATACTGAAATAGCCTTTTTGATAACCAGGCATATCTATGTGAAAAGCAACTTCTGAAAATGTTGTTTCCTACTCTGTCCCTTAAGGCTGATGTACTTCTTCCTCAGTGTAGCTCCTGATTCTCCTACAGCCTACACCTGCACAATTGCCCAGCAACAACAGTAAGACAGTTCCCAGCTTTATTGCTAACATGAAGAGTCACCATGCTCTGCACCATGTGTCAGAAGTTGCTTGTATTAGTCTTTAAAAGTTATGCTCCTCCATAAAGAATCAGAAGAGAACTCTTTATCCATTCCTGGCTTTCGTTTGCTATTTCACAAGCACAGCTCCAAAGCCAGTCTACAAATGGCCAAGGAAAATGAGCGAAAACAATGCTGTTGGATACAAAAAAATGCATCCTTCGAAACAGAAGAGGTGACTTTTCAGCCAGAGATGAAAGAGGAATGCATCCTTGAACTCTTTTCATCTAAATCATTTCACATGCTCTTAGCATGTAAGCCAGTGTTGTGGTTTTTAAGCATACAGAAAGTCTCATCCCATCCAGGAAGACCAACATTTTTCCTGTAAAAAAAATCTCCACCCTGGAGGACAAACAAGAATGATCTTCTCTTCACAGAAGTGCTGAGATTGCACTTGTCAGTGTGAGCCCTGAGAAACTGAGAAGGGAATATAACCTTCTGCGTTATGTTTTTGTGGGAGAGAAACAAGAGAAGGGCCCGTCAACCTCTCCTCTTCAAACGATTTCTAGGAGTCCTTAATTTTTCTTTTCATGCCCCACCTTGTCCTGTCTCCTAGAGGAGATAAGACAATGTGAAATAAGACTTGCTGTGGATTAAAAATGCATTATTAAATTTTTATTTTCTTGATTTTTTTTCCCTAAAATAATAAAAGACACCTTGATCTTTTAAGCTCCTGAGTTCAGCTTATTTGAAAATACAGTATCTATGTAATCTCTATCATCTTATGGGACCATCAGATTCCTTGTCCGGAAACTAACAAGCTATGAAAACACCAAAAGAGATCATAGGAGATTTTTTTTTATACATACATATTAATCAGAAAAAAAAAAAGAAATTAACACAGTGCTAATTTTTAAGCTGTTATTGTACTGTCCTACCCAAGTTACTTATGCTTTCGTAATCCAGATGCTCTCCCTGACTCTGGCTTCTATCTCAGCCTATAGCTACACAAACCTCAGCGATTCTAGCAGCTGAGAATTAATACATACTCCTTTATTCATCTCTAACCACCCTGAGTTTTCAGTTTCAGATGTTAACTTCTGTCAAAACCAGAGAACTCCATTTCAAACTCATTGCATCAGCCCATGTTCAATCCTCTTGTCATGAACAAGTTTTATCTGCAAGTTCTGTAATAAACATTTCACTTAACTCCCAATAAGAGCTCACTGAGAAAAAACTTGTTTTTCATGATGGACAGGCGGAAATTATTTACTGTAAGATCATGGTTCTTGAAAAGTAGGCTGCATCCACATCAAACAACAGACAATTTTTAGACAATTTCTCTTTAAGAAATATTCAAGAAATGTTTAGTTTCCCAGCCACAAAGATTTTGAACTTACCCTTTCTTTAGATTCTTTTTTCTGGAGATAAGCCAGTTGATTCAATGCGCTTGAAATGAAGGATTCAAAAGAATTTATAACTCAGATTTAGGCAATCTTTCTGCCATGTCATTTATTAAAAAAGAAGGTTTTATTAATGTAACAATTGTTACTAGTTATTGAACTAGTTTCTGCAAGTAAATACATACTGCACAATGTTGATATTTAGACAGCTGCTTAATGTTTGCACAAATCATTTCTTTGGTGGCAGTCGGGCCTTGATCTAAGTCTCAGCTGAGTTGCAGGTTTTTAACAAAATAATGTTCCACGTGAATAGAAATGGCAGTACATCGCTCTGTCTGATATTTATTTCTGAAGTGACTCTGCAGTTCCTTTATTGCAGCAGGAAAGTTATTAAAAATCATATAACTGAACTCCACCACAGGGCAAAAATTAGAAAGCCATGCCTTCTAACACCAGTCAGCTAGAAGCACTGTGTGGACAGATGTGAAGCAGAGAAACTACCACAGACATCAGGCTTTAATAAGGCTGCATGTCAGTACACACACAGAAGACTTATTGAGAAAGCACTGCAAAACAGAAACTCAGTGCACCCTTGGAAAGTGAAAGGGCTGAAGAACTGCTGTGGGCAAATGATGTGCTGAGCTGTAGGCTTGTATTCAAATAGAATCCCTTTTTACACACAAGACTACTTCATATTAGAGACATTTGTCAGATCTCCCACTAAATAATTCTATTTTTGTCTGAAAGATCCCTGATGCTGTATACGCAAATAGATCTGCATGTATAAAAGTAAAACTGTTCTTCAGTTTCTGCTTTTGCTCACCTCACTCAAATTCCTCTCTGCTATTTTGTTTTTAGAAGTTTTCTGTATTATTTATTAATGTGGGGTTATCAATAGTATATATTATCATTATCTGCAGTTCATCTGCCTGAAGCATCTATCTGTACTATGTGCTACCTTTTTGCTTAAATTCCAGAATGCCTAGACTAAAAATAATCATACTTTTAGGGCTTTCTCCTAACAAGTTTGCATGCTCAAGGGCCACAAGACGAATGACAAAGCTCTCTTGGGTACAGGGATAGGCAGCTACAGGAATAACACAAAGGATGGAAACTGTGAACACTTTTTCAGGACCTCTCTACTCCTCTGAATGGGTCCACTGGTGTCACAGTGGATTATGAAGATAAAGTGTACTGAACAAGTGGAAATCCATAAGCAGCTTGAAGCACTAACTACCCACTTGTGAAGCACAGGTTACACAGAGCTCGATTTATTTACATGCAAACGTCAGCTAAAATGAGGTGACTTCTTCACTCTCTTTCTACATTAAAAGCTTAATTTGATACTGTTGAGTTCCTGGAACCCAGAACCTACATGTACCACAAAGTAACAGCATATTTTTAAAAATCAGGAAAGCACTTGCAAGTTAAATAACTATAATAAATTGGCACTCCAAGCAACAGATTTTTTATTATTGTAAGTATGGCCAACTAGATTCACCTGAAAGAGTAAAGCTAATCATTGCAACAATGTGGCCGTGGTAACTGTTTATCAAGATTATTTTTCAAGTGTGCTTTAAGAGAACAGAGTGCAGATATACATCTTTAAAGATGCATGACTGGAAAGAAAAATAATTATTCTTTAAAAGTTAGGGAAAGTGTACCTGCTTAAAATAGGCAAAATAGTAGATGATTTCTGTAACAGTTAATCATAATGATATTCACATAAGAGCAAATTAAATGCTTCACAACCACCCCCGGTGCTTAGCTGGGTAACAGAAACAGCTCTTTCTGCCAGATAGAAGTTCAGTGGTAATTTCAGGAATGTTTATTATTATTAACCCTCCTTTATGTCTTTGCAAGAGCATTTCAAATTTTAAAAGGAAAAAAAATTCATCCTTACTCAAAGACAGCAATATTAAAAATGAGTGTGGTGTTCACATCAAAATATTGGTCTTCTGATCTAGTGCACCTTCCATTAATTCCCAGGTGACCAACACTGCTTTACTTTCAGATAGATGTAAATGAACGGTGGTTACATGGTGGTAAAAGTTTCTCACATATTATCCTTCCTTCATCTCTACAATCACAAACCTGGGCTATCACCAGCTGAAATATTTTTACATATGAAATAGCACTGTACTGGCCTTTCACGTTCAACATCCAGTACTCAGAGAGACATTAACCTCTTTCAAAGAAAAGATTATTGTTTCTTTTGGTGAAATATCCTATTCTCCTCCTGAGAACTCCAAAAATGTACTGGACCCACACAACACATAGATCCTCAGTGACACAATTTTAGGCAAAAAAGTTGACAAAGTGATTACCCAAACAGTTCAGTTATAAACCTTCTCCTGTTCAGAAAAGAAGGGCTAGACATTAATTCTACATTTTCACCAAGGTGTGATTTTGGGAGTTGAAGGGTCAGAAGAAAATGAGCTACTGAAATCAATGTTAAGTAGTTCTATTAAAAATCTGTTAAATGTTACTGGACCAGGTGAGCTTAATCAGTTCTTTCTGTCTCTAACTTTATAAATTCTGCTATTCTTATCAACATAAGGAGAGATCCTTTTAGACTGATTTTGGTGTCAATCTGAACTAGCATTATGTAAAAAAAAAAAAAAAAAAGGTAAGTCATCTTCATTTACTGTAAGCTCAGAGACTTCATTTTTGCAGCAGATATTCTGTCATAGTTTGCTTGAATTCTGTGGCAGTAAATTACAAGATACGTCAATGTAAAGCGGCAGTGAAATCATTTATCATTAACTTGAAGAGGCCATTATTCAGCTCTGGAAGATGACTGTTTTATGAAATACAAAAGGATGAGATCATGATTTAGCGACTAGGAGAAGTGTTCATTTTCCAAAACAGCAGTATATAGCAAGGGTGAAAAAGGAATGAAGCCTAAACAGTTGATAGTGCATACTGTTTTGATGTTTTCTATCTTACTTAAAATTGGCTTTTAGAAAACTTGTTACTGATTAGCAGACACTTTTTACCAGTTGGCCGCTATATCTGTTGCGCTTCTTTCTCTGCAATTACAACTCTCACAAGCTACCGCAAGTACATGCCCTACATAAGTGTCAGGAGAAAGATTTAAAGAGGTATAAAGCTTTCTACGTTCTAAGGTTATTTGAAGTATTAGAGTTTCTAAATATGCGCTTTAGAGAGTCCAGAAATTATCTTTTTTTTTTTTTTTTTTTTTTTTTTACGTAGTCACTAATGTATTTGGCTGCTTAACGAAAATTATCCCCACTTAGGAAGCTTACTTGTGTAAATAACTAATAGGATGTTTTTTGTTAGGACTAATTTTGTAAAGATTGAAGATGTGTTCAGCACTGAAAAAGGAAGCATTCAACAGAACACAGTACCAAATGCCATAAAGTTATCGGTTTCTAGAAGAGATTAAACATGGGATTTCTCTTTTTATGATGCAGTCAATAAAAAGCACAGAAATGCCTACCTTTTCCAGCTGGTGCATCCCTTCCTCAACACAACAAATGGATGCCAATGTTCTCAGTGTCTGGGGATAAAGGCACCTGAAATAATCCTGGCGGCAGATCTTAAAGAGAGCAACGACACCTCCTTCCTGCAGATGAAAAGCAGAAATCAGAAAAATAGCACCAAACTTTTTTCTACAACATGATTGAGATTGGGACAGAGGGAAGGGCAGAGTCCTTTATTAATATATCCAAATTAGCTATCATCAAAACAACAAAGATGTTAAACTTGCACAGAGAACTCAAGTTGATTAACGCTTATACAGAAAGTGATGAAAAAGTAATACAGCCTCAGTAGGAGGTGTGCTTAAGCAGTCGACTTTTACCAATAAGAACAAATTAAATTAAACTTGACATCCATATGAAAATGACAAAGAATATCAATAGGCTGCAACTGGAGTGATATTTAATTGATAGTTCAACTACATGCTATCAATTAAAAACAGTTTTGTTAGCAAATATTTCACATTCCTCTATGTTTCTGATATCCATACCATAATTTTATATTAATAAAATATGAAAGAGAAGGTCACAGGTTGAAGAGCTATCGAAAATGTCAAAGGTGACAAATTCTACAATGATACAATCCATATATTCCTCTTCTAGCACATAAAATTTGCATTCCTACGCATTTTTCTTCAGATATGGCACATAATGAAAAATAATTGAGTATATAAAAATCCCTCTAGTAGTTGCCCTTCATCATTTCCAGCAAAGTGCATAAACATAAATATTAGCAAAAGTTACATAATAAATGGAAACGTACAAATACAAACAATATATGCACTTCAGGTTTTTCTTGGATCGTGTTGTTTCTAAACGTTATGCTTGCCAGGCAAACTACAGAAGCTTTAATTTATTTATTTTTTTTCTATTTTGTGTAAAAGTAGCCACACAGTGAAGAAAGAATTTTAAACGTTATTCACAAATGAAAAACCTTGGTCTAAAGTAAGTGCTGATACTACAGATATGAGTTAAAATTAATTGGAATGATAGACCAAGTTTAGTGTAGATTGTTCAGACTAAGCCTACTTAAGTAGCCTCTAAAAAAATATCTCTCAGATTTACTTATCATCTTCTTCTCTTCCAGTTATCCAGTTACAGTATTTGAAATCTCAACAGGTTATTCTAACAAAAAATGTCCAGAATACAATTCAGAATTCTTTCACATTTTTGTGCTAGTTCTGCTGGAATTTAGCAGAGAATAATAGAGTAAGATAATGTGTCCATTCAGCCTCACAAAAAATAGATACTGTCTTAAAATTAAATTATACAAAAATTAACATCTCAACATAATTTCAGGATTCAAATTTTTTATAGTATCTTTACAGACATTTGTGCCATTTCAATGAAATCAGTGAAAAGAGAAGGCTTAACAAGGTTTCTTCAGAGTAAAATTTATTTGTGGAATTGTAAGAAGTGCACGTATATCTTTGAGTTATTTTATATCTACGGTGGCTATATTCAGCTTACTGCACAAAGACATTTCACAGCCTTTAAAATAAAAGGCAGAACACTAACAAGAAAAATTCTTACAGTGATTCTTCCATCCATAAAAGGATATTGGTATTTCCCCCTTGTAGTAATTGAAGTATCTATTAATAAGCATAGAAATGAGTACAGTGCTGTCCTCAGATCTGAGGTAACTGGGATTTCTTTGGTCCTATTGTCAGTATGAAAGCACTCACAGTTCTGTGGGATCAGAGAAATCTGGTTCTCTAATTTGATTATAATAAGCAGAACTTTGTGAATGACAGTAATGACAACTGCACGTTGGCTTCAAGCTTTCTTTGACAAATGGGTGCCTTGCTCTTGTCTCTGAGGGACAGGAAGTGATTTATCACTGTGTTTGTTGGGAGAAGAACCAAATTGTTTATTATGTGCACTGTATACCATTACCAAGTTGTAAAATGTTGACCATAAGTAATGAATCTCGAGAGCTGTAAGTGAAATATAGAGCGAGTAGGAAATAGTGAGCCTGATTCTATGGCTTGTCAAAAGCACTCAGGTGCCCAAAGCTTTATTGGTATCTCAGCATTCTCCAGAAGTAGTTCACCTTTTTCTGAATCTGTCTCTCTGATGATGGCACAATAACTGAGTTACTCCATCTCACAGGGCTAAGTATAATTTGGTCACATTTATTCTTGTACTTATTTACCATTCAAAGAATCCTAGCAGCACAAAATTTCTCTTGCTTTGGAAATCAGCCAGCTCTACACCTTTGCTAAAGCTCCTGATATATGTAACCATGCTTTCATCTTTCTATTTATCCTCTGTAGACTTTTGGTTGATAACTGGAACCAAAAGAACACCACAAGAAGCATTGCTCTTGCTGTAATTCAGGTTTCACTTGGGACAGGCTTCACATACCCTGCAATGATAGGGCAACTTGCTTTACTGCTTGATGATCTGCTTTTCTCCTATACTGGATTAGCAGGAATTCAATTTCCTAGAGAATTCCCTGAGATGATATTCAGAAGGGCTAACACTAGATAAAAAAGAAATCACCTGAAATACAATCACAAGTACGTGATGGAGGATGTAATGAGAATAAAAAGCCACACTGCACAAGGAGTTCAGTGAAGAGTGAATTTCACAGTGAATTTCTTTTAAAACATTTTCTGTGTTACTTGATGTCCCACTGTGTATTAACTTTAATTTTGGAACTGATTGCTATGGATTCTTCTGCTTGTCACAATCCTGAATCAATTTAGAGACAGTCTACTTAAGCAATGCTAGAGTTTTTGACAGGTGCTCAAATTCACTCAAAGCATTTAATTTTCGTTTTTTAAAAACTCCTTGTGATCTTGGAACATGATGGTAGAGGTTCAACGGCAAAGATACTAATTTGTGGGTTTTATAAGAAAGATTTGAAGATCAAAATCTAATAGACTATAAGTATGAAAAAGATTGTGAATACACTCCTGTAAAGGATGCAGCCACAGACAATGATATAATTAAGTCATGCTATTTTATGCCTAAGTACATGTCATGTACATGAGATATGACAGATTAAGAGGATATTAGCAACATTCAGATCCAAAGGTAAGAAACCGATCCACTGACAAAAATTTGACTGAAACAAGCTTTTGCAACAGATTCTGCACCTGACTCTTCTTGTCCTCATTTTCTCTTTTTGCTTTTAAGCTCACTGGTGGAGCTTCCTTTCTTGCCCCTTCAGCATTGACAGTAGATGAATGTGGCATCTAATTCAAAATCCTCAGCGTAGCATTTATTTCTATATTAGCTCAAAATTCAAGGATTGTTATGATCACTATTATTATTTAATTTTAAGATTTCTCCATTTCTTATCCTGTGCTTACTGCTACTCGTTTATGTTAGCGATCTCAGTCTTTACACTTCATGTGGAGAACACTGAGCAGCAATGGGTGATACAGCAACATGACCTTCCCAGAACATTACAGTTACATTTCTAAAAAGAAAAAAAAATATTGAACTCGTTTTAACTTTAACCTCAACACTCAAAAACAATTTCCAAATGAAATAAAATCGTAGGTGGCTTTGTAGAAAAGGATTTTTGCCTTTCAAAGACTTTGATTTTGATAACAGTATTAGCAAGGGAAAGTAAGGAAGAGAGTGTGGTGATTGAAAACCTTACCAAAATGAAAACGATAGATCAATTTCAGGCAGCTTTCCAAAATTTATGTCCTTCTTGATTTTATACTCAAAATTTTGATGTATCACAGAGCTATAATTGATAGCTTAACACAAAAAGCACTAAATGCATTTCACATATTTCTCTGAATTATTCCACTTCTCTGTCCAGTTTTTTCAACAATAAGAGTGTTCTCAAAGGAACTTCTGTGTCCACAAGAAGTTTTGAGATCTTTGCAAAAACTGAATCCATTCTTGCCCTTGTAATGAGCTGGTGCAGTGCCAGATTATTGTTTCGTTTTGTTTAAATCACCTTGCACTTTCCCTGTCATAGCAACCTATTCGAGTGATGGAATACAAAATTCTCGTCCATCACATTTCCTCTGCCCCCATGCTCAGTGATGCAGGTAACTGATGCAACACAGAAGATGGAGGTGAGTCTGGACAATTACATTTCAGTGCACAGAGGAAACAGATGTGCATGACAAGCGATACAATCACCACTGTAGTTTGGCAACCAAACACCACATAGGGTTCTTTGCATAAGAGCATGCATTTCCTCACTTGGAGATCATTTAGTGCATCCTGTGACACATCCATGTAATATTAGTAATAAATTAGTTTAGTGATTTTATTGAAGGTCAGACTTCACTTCTGCTAAATGGAACTGTCTGTGGAATTCTCACAATGACAAAAAGCACAAGACAATTTTCCTCAATTTGTTAGTCCTGCACTTCCTCAATATTCAGCATTTTAAAATTGTTTTGGATACCACTGAGTGGAGCTCAAATACCAATTCAGAAAAAATTAAACCCCTCGTGCTGTTGCCAGAATCCACTACACATTTGATTCTGCTTCATTCAGAGCCTTCAGTGGCACCTTTTGTGATGCAAACATCTATAAATATAGATAGAGATAAAACTAATTAGATAGTGCTATTTAACTTCATCTCTGAGCAGGACAAGAGGATGGCATGTTCTCTCTACAAACAGAAGCTTGAGAAATTCGGGAAAAGATATTTCCCTCTATGTACACTGAAGATGAGATTATTCTATGCTTGACCTCACAAAATGCCTTTCCTTTCTCACTTTTTCAAAATCCAAGTATCAAAGGTATAGACTTTGCAGGGGTTGATAGAATTATGAATCTCAGCAGAGCAATGGGTTTAAATCCAATGTTATCATCAAATTCATCAGTTCATCAGTAAATGAGAACACACTGCATGAAGTACCTATGCTGTGATGATATCCTTCTGCAAAAGGTAAATAATGGATGCAAAGTATTTCTAAAATTACATCTTTATTAATATCTCTATCATCCTCAGTACAAATAGCTGAAGAGTTTTTGTTTCTCTGTGTACTCAGTAGCTATATACATAATCAATTGCAAAGTTTCTCTACTTACATGGCTGATACTTAGAACTACCATCTTCTGAGACACTAAAAAGATACCCAAGGTGCTGAGCAGCAGTATACCTGATGATACAGACAACTGCAGTTGAATCAATACCCAGAAGCCAGCTGGAGCTTATCCTACTCCAGTTGCTTGCAGAGGCCTTGAACTTTAATGAACAACCTTTGGAGAGAAATGCCAACAAACTACCTATGACAGATACTCCTTTACTACTGATGCTGTTTAGAGCTTAAACATAAATGTGAGATAGAAGTCAGGGCAGCTGGCTTTCTTTCCACCCTGTCCTTGGCACTATAACTCCTGTATTTTGGTATTTACAAATCCATAATCAAGATAAGGTGCTGAAATGCTAAAATAAAGGTTTTTCACGCAAAAGCATTGGGCTGCTTTAAGAAGTTACTTCTCCTTGGGTACTACCTTTTCAGTACGTATTCCTCTAATATTTATGTTTTTAAGTTTAGTTTCAACAGATTAAATTAATTTCGGGATGCATGTTTTATTTGAACTCAAATTGACAACTGAAAATTTCAGTCCAGAGCAAAATTTGACTTCAAGTGTAGCACACTGTAGCAATAACATCTGAAAGGCTCAAGAAAACTGTATCAGAAAGACAGAAAACACATCTACAGGTTTCTATTCCTTTGTTTCCCCATACAACTTTTGTCTGAATTGCTCACCTGCAATGTAAAGAATCATCAACATTAATTGGGCATTTGAAACTATTGAGAATTTCCTTCCATTTCACTTCCTTTCGGGTAATTAATTAAATTATGCTATTTATGTTATAAGAGCACATTATAAAGCAGGAATTTTGGGAGAGGATAGGAGGAACATAGGCAGAATAAAATAACAGCAGCTTTCCAGTTGAAAGGATGCTATCAAGACAAAATAGTCAGGGCCCTATATAGAAGTAACTGGCAGGAGGAACTTTAAAAAATGACACAAATTGAAACAAGAGAATAGCCAACTGAATGCTGTGAAATAGCTACATCATGAAGAGACATCAACTGACACGAGTCTTCTTGTCTACTTCCTTTTCTCTTTCACACCTTCAATTTATTTTGAAAGCAACAAAAGGAAAAAGTTCCTTAGAGTAAGTTTCTGGCATTCTTCAATTTACATCACATCTCCTAAGACACAGGATTTCATGTTGTACTACTCTACTTTTGAAAACTCACCACCACTAGGGTGAATAGTAAAATAACCTACTCAGATTACTAATTTTACTTTGAATTAATCCATGTATTTACCCCCTTACCTTAGCTATGATACGGCACAGATGAGTACCTTCCTGGGTGAGGCTGAATAAGCTGTTTATTGCTGACTCAGTGATGTACACACTATCCGACGATCCTATTTGTCTCAGCAGGTTCTGTATGACATAAGGTAATTAAAAACCAGTTACTTCCAGTGATAAACATGACTATTGTATTTAAGATGAAATACAGTGTGAAGTCAAGCCCATTTACTCTATTTGATATTTTTTCTTCTCACCCAGCCCAAGCAAAAATAAAAACAAGGGCAAGAGTCAAAACAGTAATATTATAACACATTCATTATCACATTTGAATAGACATAACTAAGAATAGCAACAGGTAAAATTAAGCATGAATAAAAAAGAGGAATGTGTTTGAAAACGTTAAAAAAAGAGCTCAAGTTATTTAGTAAATTATTCTTGTATTTGACCTAGAATTGAACTACAAAATCAAGAAGGAAACAGCCTCCATGCAGAAAATGTATCACAGGTTGTGTAAATATTCTGCATTATTCATATGTAATATTGCTATACCCTTTCTAATATAACTTTCTGTCTCTAGGATCATCATTATTGTCAGTTTAGGCATAAAACTGAAAGGTGATACTGACTAATAACAGGAATTATTAGGAGAAATATATTTCATGCATCTCAAATATTTCATATTTCTCAAATACATGAAATAGGTTAAATATTTTTATATTTGTAAGTAGTTATCTTGCATCTTCATGTGTGCCATTGCAGTTGCACAGGTAAACAGCTGTTAGAAAACACAAAGCTTAATTTTGTTCTTTGAAAGTTCATGCAATCACAAGAAAAAGAACTAACTGTATTTATTAGAAGGAGGAAGGCAAGTGTTTATGCATTTAATGCAGCTTTGAAAGAAATATCCCTTATTGTATTTTACACTGTTACTGACAGAAAATTCAGTTATCTTCCCTTTAAAAGTTGCTTTCTCCCACTCTTAGTGTCTCCCTTAAATAATCAGTTCACTTTAATATTAATCCTTTTCAATAATTCCTTATACACTGATCTGAAAAGAAAGCTCTTTAGTAACCAACCATCATGGCCTCTCTTTCAGATGCTTTGTCTGCTCCAGGGCAAACTACCCACAGAAGGCAGAACCTTTAAGGCAGAACTGGGCGCACAATGTGGCTGGATGATTCTGAGAAATATTATTTTCATGTTTTTTTATTAACAACCTCTTCTCCAAGAACTCAGCAATGCAAATGCTTATGGGATAGTGCAGAGAATCCTGCTTTCTTAAAACATATAGGGACTAGGATTTAATGTGTCAGCAAATATCAAAGTATCCAGAGGCAGAACTATTAGCAATATAGGACTTCTCTTCAAATTCAAGAGAACAAACATCAGAAGAATGACTGCCTACTCACAGAAACTGCAACATGCAGTTATTTACGCACTAAAGTTCATACACCACCTTTCATGTTATTCTTATAAATTCTAGCCAAAGTGCGTTAGTAAGTAGCTTGTTACCTTGTAGCTTGTTATAATTCTAAAATATATTCTTGACACTTTCTAGCAACTACAAAAGATGATTCAACTTTTGCTAATTTAAAGCATCAAGGTACAAAAGAATTTAACCAATACCATTCAGTATTTTGTTTTAGCACAGTAGTAAATACTGTTTAACAATTGCTTCTTCATCAAGCCTCTCATTCTCCTGATAGGATAAAAAAAATTCAGTATAACATCACTTCTGAAATATGGACAAATTAATTGAGCTTAATTACATTTGTTGGGGTTTTTTGAGCAAGATTAAAGGGTGCAAAGGGATAGTTAATGAGATCTCAAGAAAGAAACTAGCATAAGATAGATTGCTTAGACTTTCAAGTTATTACCTCAAGAATGGTTTAATGGACAAAGTATAATGCATCTATAATCTCAGATTACTCTGTGTTTTATCAACTTTTAATCACCACTGGAAGCTACACATCATGCCTGTAGTGATACAGCAGTATTTCTGGAATGCTCTATGCACACACACACACGCGCACACACAGAAGTTTTGCTCTCATCAGTCCTAACACTATGGAGGAGGGAAGTATTCCAAAACCAGTGGTGGTTATGACAAGCCCATGCAAAGGGTTATTTGCTGTTTTGGTGCAAAAACAATACTGATAGTCACACATAGCCTGTACAAAGGTTGTTATTTTAATCACGACTTCCCAGAGTCTAGGATATGCTCTAGGTAAAATGTGTGCTGTAATAATATATATATTATATGTATGTCTTCTAGAAGTTTTAGCTTTCAATAGGAGCTGTTGAGAGCAGGAGAAACTTTGAGGTTTCTAAAGAAAGGCAGTGCCTGTACAGGGAGAAAAAATGTGTACAAAGGTCTTGTTAAGACGACATTATCCAGAGATTGACTTCCTTGTACTGAAAAAATATGTATCAGGAATGGTAATTAACACTGTAATCCACAAGATCATTCTGCTTAGGAAACAAATCAGGTGAAAAAACACATTTAGATCTCTTTGCAAGATTTTTGAATTACTGATCACCGATTTGCTGAAAAGAGATATAAGTATCACCCTTCTCTTAATCAACATTCTCCTTCAAGACTTCACACCGGTGAAGATGTTTATCATTATTATTACTTTTCTTTTTATACTGCAGACTAACCTGCACCTCATGTGTTAAAACCAGCTCTATCAACTGGCCAAAATACTGAGCAACAGAAGTGAGCGTTTCATTAATACAAGATTTCATAGACTTCAGCATCTGTTCATCTTCTACTTGTATGCACCTAAAATAAAAGAGAGAGGGAAGCAATGAAGGAAAACAAGATGCAATAGACTCCCAATTGTTTATCATCATGATTGCCACAGGTGAGCTCTACACCAGAGTATCAAAGCTTTGTTTGCACATAGTAAGCATAACACAAAGGACAACAATAGACAATAATGAATACTTTGGGGATGATAATCTGCTTCATACACTGCAGACCTAATTTTGCTGCAAATGTTGTGTTTATACCAGCAGAACTCTACTTTTCTCTTATGCTTATAGTTACAATCACTCGAGGATGCCTGCATTTCAGCTGCAGCTCTGGTTGTGAAACACAGAGGGACATACTAAGAAGTGTTCTCAATAATTTTCATTTATTTTATCATAGTTTAATAAAAGCAGGACAAGGGAACAATCTGAATCTGTCCAAATGAATAAAGATCATTTAAGCAACATACTCAAAAGTAAAATAAAGCCCTCTGTGAAGAATGATTACACAGAGCAGCTTTATAGAGTTGGCGTAACCATTCCGTAACCAGTGATACTTGGTGCAACTGGTGAAACAAGATAAAGATTCATCATACATTCTACAGATGATACATTCATGCATTCAGATACAGATGAATTATTCAAATGAAATAACTGGTACTGCTGCACAGAAATGCATTATTTTAATTTGTCAAAAATTATTCCACCTCATCAAGCTGCTGCAATGGAAGATACAGTTTTGTTGATCAGGGTTTCCACCTACATATTATGTTCCCTTTTCAGAAGTACCTGTCTTTCATTTAACAAGTTTTTGTAAAACAGAAAAAGAGAGAGAGGATCACTACAGGATCTTGTTAAATCAGCGTGTCCCATAGTAGAATAAAAAAGTAAAGTTTGAGTTGTGCAAGTTTGGCAAACAGCATTAGTGCTCAAGGGGTATTCCTTCCTGATCGTTACAAGCCATCTTTTCCCCTCATGATTCTCTGAGAAGAATGACTGGTGTGGCATTTGAAGTAGAGAAAGACCAACTGAATTGCAATGGAGAAAACAGGATAATGTACATAAGGTAGGGTAAATATCATGAGAAGGATTACACAGAAATTCTTATTTTGTATTCTCAGCATTCTAGAGTGCATGGCGCTAATTAACCCCACACATGAAATTAAAAGAGTACATATTTATTTGGGTTTAGCTTTCTAATATGTGGATACTCAAAGGAATGCCAACTATGACTATGTCTATAAAGAAACAATATGAAAGTTTTCCACAGAAGCTGAAATCTTGGCTTTCCACAGGAAAACTCTGTGAAAGTTTTGTCACCTACACCATTAGAATCAGACTTTCTCCCTTGATACCTAAAAGCTATGAAAAATGATCTTCCGTATCTATGCCAGGCTCTTTGTGCAACAGCGGATCCCATCTTTCATTAAGATGCAGTTTAGATAAAAGCAATTCACTTCATCCACTGGGGCTAACATTCAGAAAGCCTTTCAGAGCTGCAGGGGCCTAGTTCAAACATTTGAGAATGGTAGTGGATTTGCACTTCTCATCACAAACTCTACAACATAATAAAACAGCAAAACGAATATTTCAATCCAAAAATTTAAATTACCTTTCTGTAAATGATGTAAATTCTGAACACTTGTCTATTAAAAGGTTTTCCATCTGGACAGATAGAAGGAAAAGGTGATTTTTAGTATCCATATGTGTTTGCTTTTTAAAATACATGCTTACTCATGTTAATCAGGTAAAAAACTCCAGATCTATTATGTCATATAAGCACTATTTCTTTGTGTTTGTTTTTTTCTATTCTTCTAAGTAAAACAAGTAGAGATAAAAATAAGATTAATAAAAACATAGCATCTAGATCTTAAATGCAAAGAAACTCACTGATATTTCAGTGCAGTGTTCACCAAAAACTAAATTTTTTACAATCTAATTGGTCAACATGACCAGCTTTAACAATCAGGCCTATGATAAAATAAGATCTACATTGACTCCAAAATGGTTTTACAACTGAAAAGAAATTATATAATAATAAAAAATGAGATTGTATAAAATTGCAATTATTACCAAAAACAAAAAGACATCAAATGAAGCATTCCTACCTGATTCATTTCTTCCGACGAACTCCTGGTAAATGCATTGTATTCATTTATCATGGAACGTACATGGCAATTGACTCTTACTGTCATGCTGTGGACTCTTTGCCATCTGTTCTTCTCCAACTTCTGAGCAATCCTGGTCAACTCTGTGCTTATTATCCAAGCTCTTTTTAATAGCAACTGTAAATTATCACTTGTGTTATACTGTGAGGAAAGAATGAGTTCACTTTGTTCATCCTTCTCAGCACTGATCGGTTTGGACTGGAGAATACACATGCATTCACAGTCTGTCATCAACTTCAAATCTTCCATCCACCGCTGAACAGAGTCCACCTGCATTAAATGCATGCTAAGAGGCAGGGAAAGAAGGAAAAACAAGATGAGGCAAAGAGATCTTAGAATAACCATCAGCAATAAAACACTGTTATATTTAACCACCAAGCTGCCACTCATTGTCAAAAGGTAACAGACTGAACAAACATTTTGCTTGTAGTATTCATTGAGAACCATGCTTTCCTTTCTATTCCAGTGACAAGTTCTGGGTTTCTGATCACTTTTGCTCTACAGAACTACTACAAAAAGCACACTACAAAAATCAGAGAAAAATCAGTAGAGATTGGGGATGACTGAACAGAATTTTAAGCTGCAGTTTTGGGGGAAAACAGTCCTGCAGTCCTTTCGCATTTGATGTGACAAAGTAACAAAGTTATGTGTTTGCTTGCTGTTTATAGGACTACAATTCGCCTGTCAGTCTCTGCACAGGACAAGTTTTACCTTGCAACATCTCCCCAAAGCTCTTACATCCACTCTGGGACAGCCAAACCAAGACAACTAACGGTACTGTCAGCAATATCAATTTCTCCCACATCACAATCCCCATAAACCTCAGCTGGATTCTTCCTTCTGATGATAACTTCGCCTTCTCTCATGTTTCTGTAAAATTTGCACATCTGACTTCCAGAGCACATTTTTGCACTACAGCGACCAAACTATAAACAAGTGAGGCTGCAAGAAACTCCTTGACCAGCAAGGGCGCAATGGCAATGAGCCTGCCTTTTGAGCCCTTGCACACTCTGACAGAAGCACAGCTGTTAACACATAGAATCAGCAAGGTTGGAAAAGAGCTCTAAGATCATCCAATCCAATGTCCTGAACTGTTACACCAAAGCCTGCCTGTTAGAGCAAACTCTGTGATTGCATTAGCCAACATGTAGACAGTGATGGGGAAGGACCTTTCAAGTCTTGAGTTCAGCACTGGTTGAATTCCCTTCCAGACCACAGAGATAATGCTGCACAAATTACCAAATTTTGATTATAAACATATGCAGGAGGCTCACCTCAGGTATAATTTTACATAAATCAACAGCAGACAAGAGACAAAGTATCAGTTTCATTGATCAGTTTTCCCTTTTCAGCAAATACAGTGAAACTTCTTTTAAACTTCTCAAGCTGCTGCTATTTAAGGTCTTTATTTTACTCAGCATTGAGGACTGTGTAATTGTATTTTATGATTGATTGTGACTCACTTTCTTCTCACTATGTGTAGTCTCCTTATTGCTTTTTTGGATGTGAAGCAAGGTTTCCTAATAGACAAAAATAACAACTCCAGAAGTTTGAGATCATGATTTATAATGACATGCACAGTTTGCGTGCAGTAAAGGATAAACTCATTTGACAGAGTAATGTATTTTTCATTTCCAAAGTGCACTATGATAATTGATTAAATCTCTGTTTAGCAAGTACAAATAAACTCTTATATTATACATTCACATGGAGAGAAAAACTCAAATATAAGGTTAGTTGGATAAAACAAGAAATAGCTCATTTCCTCTATTCTCAAATAGAAATCTTCACTCCAAAAAGAAAAAAAAAATTATGAAATTGTACACAAAAGACTTTAAAGAAATTCTCATTTGTCTCAGTTCCTACTAAAGTAATTGACCAAAGAACAGTTGTGTAACATAGAAATCTTTGTCATCTGAAATTTAACATCCTTTAACTCCACTGGCAGAAATACCATTTGCCTTATCTCAGAACTAAAGGACCACTGAAAACCCCCCTTGTTCACTACATCAACTTTTCTGCTACATTATGCTTTAAACTAATCTCATGATCAGTAAAGTGAAGAAATATGAGTTCACTTTCATTCACTTCTCACATCTCACATCTAAATAGACAAAATCTTCTGAACATTCCAGGCATGAATTTGCAGATTATCTTTTGCATATTAAAATAAGGAAAGCCAAGTAGAATCATCCCTAATTAACTTTTAAAAATCATATTCCAGACAGCATTTAATGATGTCTCAAAACAAGTTGATAATTTCCATCTTGTCACCCATTACTGAAAAAAAAAAATAAATTACCACACCTACAAAATAAAAACACCCATAATGGGACAGACTAAAAACCTGTCTAGCCCATTATCCTGCTCCCAACACGGCCATTAGCAGATGCATAAGGAACATTTGAGAGAGGCACTGTAGGAGCTGAGCAACCCCTCCTTCCCATCTTCTGTCAATTAGTGGCTTATGAACTTCCTAAGCCAAAATACACAACTGTGCAGGATGTTTTCACAATTCATGAAACAAAAGATTGCCATTAATCCCTTTTTGAACTCAGTTAAACTTTTGGCCTTTACAACATCTAGTGACGATGGCTTACACTTTGATTACGGTTTGTATGAACAACTATTTCTTATATCTTATTTTAAACTTACTGCCTTGAGATATTAATACAAGCTCTGCAGTTCTTGTATGGCAAGAGATTTTGAAGAGAGCTCCATCGTAGCTGCATTTGTACAATTCACTAGCTTATTCACTGTGACTGATTTCCTTTGATTTAGCTCATTTTCAAGACATCAAAACTGTGCTTATCCAATCTGTCAGCATACAAAAGTGATCTCTCACCTCTGATCATCTGATTACCCTTCCAACGTTTCTTAAAAACATTTCTAATTCTCCTATGGCCTTCCAAGATGAGACGCACCATATCCGAAATTCAGATGCATCATATAAATATATATTTGGATTATATTTTCTGTACATCTCCATTTTCCAAGAATTCCCTAAATTACTTTTATTTACTTAAGTGCTTTGAAGAGAGCTATTTCATGTTTATCTTCCAGAAAGCCTAACTACTTTTATTTCAAAATGGATATATAAGTGATAACATAGTTTAGAGTTAGTTGCCCAGTGATGTAAGGTGGTTCTTCAGTTTCTGGCTCCTTCTCACATTTCCAACTATGTTCATTAACAATTAATTTAATCAGATATCTTACAGTTTCAGTGAGTCAGTATTGACAGGTACTTCAGTGATTGCGTGGTTGCAGTTGTTTTGAATTAACCTGATCAATTTCACATCATCTGGAAGTGTTGTTATCCTGCTGCTATAACTATTTTTCAGGCAGTTAACAAACACTGAGCATTATTGGTTCAAGGATAAGAGACCTTAATGGTGCGATTTTGCCCAGATCTGTTTCATTAAAATCCATTAGGTAGTTAACTGGCAGAGACCTTCGTGTATAAAGTTAACTCTCCACTAGTTTAATTTTTTTAATTTAGTATGCCTTGGCATACTGACAAGACAGCAATTTATGAAGACTGCGCACCAAAAAAAGCAGCATTTCATGTAAAATTAGAAGTAATTCAATACAAAATAAAAATTCAAAACAAACCATTTCTTTAATGTCATCCTATTTTAACTGAGGTTGTAAACAGCTGAAGTTTTTAAGATCATTCAGTTGAATTTCAGTAACTAGCAATTCAAATACACTGAATTCTAGTGTGCTGCTAAATGTCTGTTTAAAGATTGTATTCTGACATAATCATCTGGCTGAAACCAACTTAGGGCAACAACGTGTTGGGAGTACGTTTCTTCAACAGATGCTAAGATCTTGTTCCATACGAGCATTTCTACACTACATAACGCTTTGACGCCAATTTCATCATGGAAAAGGACTCATGGGAAAAACATTATCATCTTATGTTTCTAATACGTACATCATTTTGTGAGTTACCAGCTCTTTTCTTCTTTTCTTAATAAGTAGTAGGCTAATGAATCACGTGATCCTTAGGACAGACCAAGCAACCCTTTATATAGCAATCCTCCGTCTCTCACATTGGTGCGATATGAATACAGAAGTGCAAAAGTGAAGAAATGATAACTAGATCATATTTACAGCTTCCAGCTTGGACCCCTCTACTACAGTTTTACTGGCAGAAATACATACTTTTTTAAATTGCAAGTGTTATCATAAAAAAGAATTATGCCTCCATTTTTTATACTGAATTTCAATAAGTACAGAAGTTTTGTGTTTTATAACAGCATGTGAAAGACTGAGCTAATCAATTCACATGAATACTCCCAGGGGCCATCACATTTATAAAGTGTAAAGACTTCTGCTGCATAGAATTATGGGTTTTTTGAGGCTTCTTAGTCTTTTTATTCATTTTCACCTATTATGACAGATTTATCACAGATCCTAATGATAACATTGAGTGAGGCTTCCAGATAAGCCTACAGTGAAAGTTGTTGCCAAGACTTACAACTATGCTCAAATTTATTATTCTAATTAGCAGCAGGTAATTAATTGGCAACAAACAACTTCTCGAATGGATTTAGCCCCCTCTCTGAACATAACTCATCTCTAATTTTTTTCTAATACATCTATTCCAAATTATTCATAGGTACCCAATATTCCCAGGGCCAGTTTCTACATTAATATAATAGACAGCAGAACTCAACTATCAGCAGAAGGATTTAGTGAAGAGCGTTAGAGAAGGCTCTTATTTATACTCAAGTCATTTAACACTATTAATTGCTTGTAAAAGCCTTGTGGATCTGTGATATACTTGCACTAATTTTAGCAAAAATTTAGCATATCTAGGGAAGTAGCTTAAATGATATAGAGTACCTGTAGGGTAGCTGATTTTTAAGTGTACACACTTACTTTGAAGATCACTCAGAGTAATCGGGTCTATGAATATTTAGCATTTTAATTGATGTGGCAAACTAAAGCATTAGTCAAACGATTTGCAGTGTTCACCCTTCTCCTCTATTTGACTTTCTTTTCTAGTATATCAGTAACCCAACCTCAAAGACAAAAGAAGAGTTTAGTGTTTAACAGGCTGCCCAGAGAGGCTGTGGATGCTCTGTCCCACGAGGTATTCAAGACCAGGTTGGATGGGGCCCTGGGCAACCCGTTCTAGTACCAGATCTGGAGATTGGTGGCCCTGCATGTGGCAGAGAGGTTGGAACTTGATGATGGAACTTGGGGTCCATTCCAACCCAAGCCATTGCTATGAATTAAGACTTCAGAAAACATTAATGGAAAGAAAAGTATTTCCATGCCTTCAAAAAAAAGGTAACAGGTTACATTAAAGCCTGAATTATAAGGAAAGTAAAAACACTGAACAACAGTAAACATTTTTAATAGATAAGATACAGTATGTAAATTAACTATAACTTCATTGAACCTAATTAAAAGGCCACATAAATCATTTAGCATTAAATGCTACACCAGTGTTCTTCTCAGATCTTTATGCTTTTCTGAGAAATCCTCACTGTAAGTTGTCCCCCTAAAAATGTCTGAAAATATTATACTGTCCTAGAATTACTGGCATATTGTAGAACATAAGACATAATATAGAATCGCAGACCAATTCAGTTTGGCAATTAGCATGTGTAAAATTTAGGTAAGCTTCACAGATATTAATTTTCTTAAGTAGGGCCAGGTCCTTTCCAGCCTCTGTCATCTGAAGAGATAGACAGAAGACAGAAGAACTAGTTCAGCCTAGTTTTGTGGATTCTCACTTTGTGCCTAGTACATTTCATTGTTAAGACAACAGCTACCTCCACAAGCACATTCCAGCTGTGAACTCAGTGACTTAAGACAGCCATAAAAGAGAAAAGCATTTCCTAGCAGAATGTGGATAGAAATGCTAAGTAAACTCTCCCAGCAGCAAATTAACGATAGTGTAAAGCTCTGCTTGGCTTGCTTGCAGGCAAAGCTGAACAAACAGTATGCCAGTGTTGTCACAATGATCGCCAACTAGAGAGATAACTGATGATTTTCCATTTGCTATAACATTGATATTTGCAATGTCACTCCTGGGTCAGCCTGCCTCAATTTTTAGTATTTACAGAATATGTACAATTCTGGCCATCTAGCCAAGATTTGTGTCTTTTGTTCAGCATGCTACTCAATTACTTCTCTTGCCTTGAATGGATTCCCTTCATTCACAAGCAAATTGTTCTTTGATGAGCTGGATGAAGTAGTCATCCCTTACATCTTGAGGTGAGGTTCTGAAATAAGGAGCTATTGTCTTACTGCAGAGACAAAAGCAGTACTGACGTGGCAAGATTCTGCCACTTTCTTTCTTGTACATATGACAAACACGTGTTATATTTTTTTCAGAATAAAGGTGATAGTAGAGCTGAGAGGTCTTCGCGTTGTATGAAGTACCTGAGTCCCACCTGAGTTGGACTGTATGTAGCTCAATAAACACAAAACAGCATATCCTGATGGAATATCACAAGATGACCCTACTCAGAACATTTGTACATCTGGTTTCAGGACATTAAGTCCTGAAAGCACCCTGATAATCTCAAAGGGACATTGTTGCCACCATACATTTAAATTGCTACTTATTGCTCAAATACCAGAGTTCTAGCTCTCATAAATAGCTCTGAGATTCCTGAAACATGTAATGGGAGAAATGCCAACAAGGCCAACAGTAGGAAAAAGTGTGCTCAGGTTGTCCATCCCTGTTCATTGTTCCCTGATGCTCAAGCTAAGCTTGTAATCACAGAGGGCAGTGTTCCTCACTACTTTTTAAGAACAACATAGTCTAAAAGGAATCCTTGTAAACACCTAACAGGGATAGAGAAATAAATACGAAGGAGGGAAACAACACAGGAAATAATCTAGGGTCACAGATAATGGAAATGCTCAGAAACAATTGCAAGAAAGGACTAATTTGAAGACTAACATAAGAGTTCAGGAAGGTAGAGCCAGCCCCTTGTTGAACATATATTTTTTCCAAGTGTGCCTTAATTTGTAGCTTAATAACAAACAGTACAGATTTCTGTGCCTTTTTCAAAGGAATTATGACATGCATTATGAGCAGCACCATTAGCTTTTCACCTCTTGCTATTTACTCACATAAGGGCCTAACCCTACTGATTAAATAAAGCCTGTTTTACTTAATGAAGAAAGCAACAATCATTTTACAGGGAGTTATGAGATCAGTATCACTCAGGACAGTACAGAAACTTGGGGACTCAGTCACATCTTTTCACAGCAACTCTAGCTAAAAAAAGCCAACAGCAGGCTATCCTAGAATCGCATTAGATTATTAACCCTTCAACAGACAACTTAAAAAGATGAAAACCAGCAACAACGTCATAAATAATGGGAATAAGTTGTTAGAAATACCTTAATTAAACCTTCTCATTCAAAGAGAACATTTTCTTACCGAAGGAACCCAACATTTAAGCATGTTTATATGCTTCTGTGGAAACAGAGAACTGAAAATCAAACCTGAAGCCACGAAATGCTGATAGCATCAGACAATACGTTCAAAAATAGCTTAAAAATGAACTGAAAATAGTTCATTGTGGGTTCATAAGTGCTCTTTTAAGCAGCTAGACTAGAACCTCAGTGCTCTGTCGGTAACATCTTATTTCTCATCTAAATTTCTTAATAATTATTTCATTCCCATTTGGTTTCAAGTTCCACGTCACATAAGAACTTATCTTTTAATACATTTTTAGAAAGAGAACACAGCCTTCTCAGCTTCTGATTCATAAAAAATTAACAAGCAAAACTCTTTGGGATGCCTTTACAGCTCTTCTCCTCTTTGCTCCCCTTGCACCAAATATTCTGGTGGCTGCTGCAAAATCTGTTTCTTACATACTTGATATCATGTTTAATATCAAGTCAAGTCTCAAACTAACTTGCACAGTGGCATTAGTACACTCACATCTTCACTAGAAATATATTATTCTCACACCTTGGGCCGATCTTACCATTACACACCATCGCAAGCATCCCATTATGAACTAGTCTACACAGGCCACTTTTCCCTTTCCATTGAATGAGCTACAAATTGTTGCAGATCTTCTTGTTGAGTCCCTAACCACAAAGCCTTGAGATTTCAACTACTCTTTTCTTTCCTATTACTCATTGCCTCAAGATTATTTTGCTAGCAGTGCTCCAAAATTTAAGTCACAGCAAGTTGTGCCACTTATGAAATGAAACATTTTAATAAAAACAAGTATGGAGAGAAATAGCTGAAGTCTACTATTAATTATCTTCTTTCAAAAGCAACTCTTGTGATTGTCCTTTCCCATTTTACTCTTTGCCTGATAGTTACGTCTTTCTGTATTTACCAGTAAATTACCTTGTGCAGTCTCCACTGATTTACCTTTTTTTATGAAGGAAAATAGGAAAACAAGATTACCTCATAACAGAATAAAAGGTTATTCAGTGCATTCCATTTTCAGCAGGTTCACATTCCCCTGTTTCCTTTTTAATCTCAAATTTTTTAGCTACTCTCTTAGAGCTTCTTTCCTAAATTTCTCCTCTTTTCCCTTCCAGTTGCCTTTTGTCCTACCCTCCCTTGTTCCCTAGATATAAGCACCATTTTTATCTGCTTTCCACTTGGAGTCGATACAAAATTTTGCTAGCTACTTCAGCACCTATATAGTTCTTGCTTTCCATGGATTGAATTGTGCTTTCCTTTTCCCAAATACATTTATTTATTTTCTATGCCATTGGCAGTTGAAGCTAGATGGTTAATATTCCTATTGCCACCAATAGATGTGTCTTCATTTAGTCAGGGTACTTTTCCCCCATTTTTAGTATCTACTCCTTACTAGTTATGTGTATGAAGCAGACATTCCTTACTTTCTTCTCTTTTAATCTGTGTTTATTGAATTCATATAATCCATATATATTAAATGGCTTTTCTCAAAAATCTCATTGCAAAACACATAACAGACAGAATATACAGGAGTCCTAGCCTGTCAAATCTCCTCTTAAAAGGTTAGTTAGCAAACCTAAACCTTCTGCTTAGCCTTCCCACAAGGACGCAGCCTACTGCTCAAGTCTAGGCCACAATAAAACCAATTAACTGTGCATGTGTAAGCTCAGGAGTATGCATGGCATACTTTCCTTCTGTACACATTGCCTCTTTCCCCCCAAAAAATAGATTGTTTAATCTCTGGCATAAAGCTAAAACACCCTGTTTCACTTCTGTTTTTCAAACGTGTTTCAAGTTCTGACTTCTTTCCCCCTTGCCTACTCTACTTTGCCCTTCCTCTACTATCATCCTCTTTCTGCTTACCCAGATCTCTTACCTCTTTCATGCTGCCCAGTTGCCAGAGAGAGACCAGTGAGCCAAGCAAAAGAATGAGATATCTGCACTCCATTTTCTGTACAAGGCCAGATTTGTATTTTTTGATTTACTTAAAGCTTGTGTTACTCTCCAACCACAATAAATTTACTCAGAAGAACAAAGTGATCTAGTGGATAAACTGCTTGAATAGCAATTGCAAAATCTGGGCTCCACTCTTTTCTACTAATATCCCAGCCATTTCCGTCACCTTCTGCCAGTTTGCCTTCTGCCAGACTGGCTCTCCTCTGCATAGCTTATAGAGGATGAGACATTTCCTTGCTTTAGCACTTGAAAGTTGTGCCTAGCATTCTGATCTTGGCTGCAGTGTACAGGTGCTACCACAACATGTAAGAGAAGCAGGCAAAAACTACGATTCTCAAAGCAATCCCGAGAGGAGTTCCTGAAGGCTATGTGGCAAAAGGAGAAAGGAAATTAGTGGTTATTTTTTATTTATTTATTTTTTTCTTTTACCACCAGAAAGGGACCTTTGAATGAAGAACAATAGCTAAAGAGAAGAATGCCTGAGCTGGAACAGTCTCATTAAATTCTAAAATCCAAAGCAACTGGATTCCAACACATGAAAAAGACAAGAGTTCCACAGGGTTCTTCAAAATGCTGAATGAGGTGAGGAAGAAGCCACAGGCTGATTTCCTCGTAAAAGTATAGATGAGAAGGGTAAGAATCCCATAGATTGTTCATTCCTTGGAAGTAATTCATTAGTGAGGACTTTTCACCTTGCTGCTGTTCACAGCAGCTCTGGTAATCTCAGATGCTGAAGGGGAGGAAGGGAGAGAGCGTGCTGAACAAGAGCACCACCGCACTGGTGTCAATCTTCTTCTTCAGAAGGGAGCAGATGAAAGAAATTATGTAGCATGGAGGACAGAGCCAGGTGGCTTTTACAAGCTGGGAGAAAAATGTTACAAATATTGACAAAAGGAAGGTTGAAAAAGTGTCTTCTCCCTCTAAGTGAGTAGGATGAAACAACCGATCCATTTATTCTTCATTTAGTGACAGCGGACTTTGGGTCACTGGCAGTGAATCTCTGGCACAAATGAGGTAGCCATGATTCATATGGGTATACAGGCTCTATGTTCTGCAGTGCATTAAGACAAAACAATGATATTTTCTAGAAAAAAAAAAAAGCATCATTACAGTATTACTGTGCAAAAATAAGTCAATTATCCCTCCTTAATTATTTATTTAGCGTTAATAAACTCTAACCGGCAAGGAGCCAAAAGGAACATAGGAAAAAGCTAACAAGAGGTAAAAGTGTAGCAAATGTGAACATAGGTTTGATGTTAGTGGTTTGCAGTAATACATCCCTGGTTCAATGAATTATTCCATCACATCAAATATAAATTGATATTTTATGCAAGTACAATATTTTGTATTGAAAACAAATAAAGAGTAAGTATAACCAAGTTACTGTCTGCTTTAATGCTTTATAATGTATTTCTTTATATATGCTTTATAATATATCGTACATTTCCTCGTAGTGGAGCAAGACAATTTAAAGTGAAAACATACCAGAACTGCAAGCAAGGAAATATCCCATATTATGATATTCCTTACAGATGTCAATCTTAGCTAAAATTTTCTTCACATAAATTACTAAGTTGACAGCACTTCATGACTGATCCACACCAAAAAAATAAAGGTCTTATTCACTTAATATTCTCTCACTTTCCCTTTGCCATTCCTATTATAAGAGCAGGGTTTTCAGAGGAAGGAAAAAATTGCGTATCTGTCAAATGTCTGATTAACAATCCTCCATGATGCTAGAACACATGCAGAAAATAAGGTAACTGCACTGTAGAGAGAAGTAAATGTAAATAGATCCAGAGTTCTGTGAGAAATCTTTGTATTGCTGTTTTCCAGCGTGCAAGAATAAATCCATATTGATTCATTAAATGACTTTTGACACTCCATAAAATTTTCACAGCATCTGCTAAATGGTTTCTCAAAGCCTATCAGTTGTCAAGTTGGGTATGCTTTGATTCTGTAACTACTGTTGAGACAAATTGGACTGGAATTGCTGAGATAACTTGGCACATCACTAAGTGCAAGGAAAAGGATGTGGAATTCAGGTTCCAGCTTTCACTCTGACTCCTGTTCCTGGAAAGACTCAAAGGCCTCAAATCCAGATCCTAGATTTGAAACAATTTGATCAGAACTGTGCACTTGGGGCGCAACTTTAAGAGAGATTTTTCCTCTCTCCAGCATCCCCTTCCCAAATAAGTTCCATTTCTCTAAAATCATTACTAAGCTGGGCTATAATGAAAAATTATCCATTACAAAAAAAAAAAAAAAAAACCAAAAAGATTGAACCTTTATCCTCTAATTACAAGCAGAGAAGAAATTACACAATTCTCAATTTGGAAAAGATGATATTTTACTTAGAAATATTCCAGGAATTAATTATTTAAACAGACATTCTTTAAAAGGCAAAGACAGATACTTGTGTTCTGTTACCAACAAATCAGACATTAAAAAAGCTAAATAACCAAGAAGGAGACAAGACTTCCCTCCTTCTCACTACTATGTAAAGTAAGTAAAGAAATCTAATTCTACTGGACAACAGAAACCAAGCGTCAATGAACACACTAAAAGCCAATAAAATACCCCACGGATAAGTAACAGAGTAATAGAAATCCCATGCAAAACAGTAATTGTTCATCAAGATTTATTTTAAATTGTATTCTATTCCTGTTGCAGGAGGAGTAAAAAAAAAAAAAAAATTAAAAAAATCAATATTACATACTGCAATTTTACTCTATAACTGAATCAGCAAAAACAGCATTAAATATCTTCTATCTGTATTTTGCCAGATATGTACTGACAACAAACATAGCTGGCTTGTATCTTGGCTTTTCTCTCTTCCCCCCCCACCTTTTCCCATCACCTAAACCCTCCTTGACATCCGACAAGATCTCACAAGTTTTGAAGACTTGAAATAATCCAGGCTGCACTACTCAACCCAAAAATGCAACAGAAAAGGTCTTTGAAGAACAATACTGATACAAGTGTCATTGATCGTCTAGAGACTGGGGAAGGATAGAACATCATCATCTTCCTGATTTCAGGGAATGAAATTTTTGTCTCACTCCTGATCTACTAAATGTGGCTAGATTTTTCATCATCCCTGATCATTTTCTGAAGGTCTGGTTTATTGGTTGGCTGGGTTCAAGTTTTGCTTTTGAAGGAGCTCTATTTTTTTTTTTTTCCTGGGTTTTCTTAATTTGGTTGCCATTTGGGGGGGGCTTCTTTGGGGTTTCTAGTAATTTTGTATGGGTTTTCCATTTTGTTTTTGTTGTTTTAGGGTTGTTGGAGTTTTATTTAGCTAGATCATTTTTCACATACCAAACAGAATTTGCACTCATAATTATAAGCATGGACACATATAACCTATGCTAATGAAGGGCTTACTAGGTACATCACAGGTAGAGTTAATAACACATCAAATATCTCCCAAGGCAAACAAGGAAATGGATCCTTGAATATATTTTAACTGCATCACTCTATCTTTTAGCTTTTCTGTTGTTTTAAACAAGCCTCATGCAATAGACTCTGCAATAATCATTTGCCTATTTATGTTTGTGTATATATATATATATATTTATATTTATCCAGAGAGATACTAAGGTATTTATCACGAACTTAGCATGAAGTTTCCATGTCAGTAGCTTATAGTTTCCAATTTAAAAAAATATCTAGGAGAAAGGATAGCTTCTGCTGCTTGAGTGAGTGAAATAGACCCAAGTAAAACAAACACATTTGAAATCTTAAATACTGAAGTAGAAGATACAGTTCTCACCCAACCACACTCAGAACTCTTGTTAATTCAACACAAAATTTGAGCTTTCAGAAAAACAAATGGAGATTTGATGAAGTCTTACAGCGCCTCATTTCACTTCAATTTATCCACAAAGGGTAAAAAAATAAATAAATAAACATGTTATAATCTCTGGCTTACTCCATTAGCAGCTAGAATACTCTTTAAGCACACAAAGCCCATGCTTACTGCTGGCACAGGTGCCCAAGAGGGACAGCATTTTTGGTCCCCCCAGCTTCACAGGCACCCAGGAAAATAAAAGGTCTGCAGAACAGCATGATGACAAGACGACAAATATCAGCAGGACTTTGCAGCCTATTAGCAAAAAGTTACACTATTTCTGACATAAAAGAGTGCCTAAAATCCTAACGGGTCTTATGTAACCACAGTAAATTAGATAATCTGTACCAAATTTATTGAAGTAGGAAAACTTGTCCTAACAAGCTGCAGAAATATACACAGACCTCTGATGATAATAGGATGCTTTCACTGTTAAAGCTCTTTGAGACATAAAATATAACTAAGCTCCCTTCTGGTTACAAATGACTTAAGGATCTAATTTGAGCAGCAGTGCTGCTATACTCCAACACAAGAATGACTGAAAACTATATATAGGTACAAAAAAACCCCGATCTTACTATACCTGTAGAAAGCACATATTATTTCTGCATTATGTTTGTGGAATGTTATGTCTGTTCCAATCTATCACTTCAATCATTCCTAAATTATCTAATGCCCAAGTGTCATGCTTTCAAATGCATTTCTTTGAAGCGTGAAACTGGTAACCACATGAAGTTATCCTCAGCACCTTTCCCAAACAGTAACATGGGCAAGGGATCATTTGCAGACATACAGTGAGATGAGTCTGGCTGAAACAGAGTAGGAGAAGAGGTCTCAATTCAGCAGGTTTATACCAAGCTAATACAATCAGATGAGCAACCTCCCCTCACAGTTCTGGTTTTGCTGTGTAACCTCAGTAAGAAATTCTCAGAAAATCCTCAGCTCAGGTATTTGTGGCAAAAGCATCAGGTGCACAAAATGAAAATAGTTGCAAGGTAAAGCCTTGCCTTGAAACACAGGGACAGCAGGAGAGATAGATATCTATAAAAAGTCATAACCCTAAAGGGGAATTAATTGCTCAAATACCCACTAAAGATAAAGGAATATTAACAGAGTAGAAATAAAGTATTGGAATATAAGGATCGCTTTTATTTCTTCCACATGCAGGTTCAAGCAACTTTATGGAAACAAGATCCTGCAAGGATTTGCTAGAATAAGCTGAAATCAAGTTTTCTGTGCCACAGCACTATACATATAATTCATACATACCCCTACATAGTGTTGAATTAAGAAGCACAGAAAGCTAAATCCTCTCCTAAATCTCAACTGAAAAAAAAACCAAAAACATCAGAACTTTCTAAAGACTTTTGTTGTTTGCCCTACGTGCACACACACATTCCAATTTCATTTGTAAGCTGAGTAGTATTTCAGCTGCTGGAAAGTTCGCAAAGTTAATAGGAGAAACATCTTGAACACATGTCTACCATTACAATGAAAGTAACAAAGCTTTATGTTCCCATTTCTCACCTCAGAGAAGCACAGGGCCTGATGCATCCTACTCAGCACAAGTAAAGGCTGAGACCCTAAAGCAGCTGTCAGCCAGCCTTAGTTTTTACCCCTGCTACCACAGGTCCTTGTAGCACACAAAAAGTACTGGTGATGCTGTGCTCTTGCAAGTTTCCTCCACAAGTGGTCTTCTGGCACATCCCCTCTCAGATGTCACCCTGCTCTTCATAGTCTTTCAAGGCTGCTGCTTGACTGGCTTAAAGGCCTGTTGTGTACACCAGGAAGGATTGACCCTTGCCACCCAAACTAGAGAGCTGCACTTATTTAAATTAAGGATCCAAATTCAAATTTTTGGGTTGCAGGATTAACTGATAGGTATGCAAATTGACATTGAAAAAATTTTTAATTTGGGCATTTGCTAAGGGACATGCTTTTGGAACAGCCTGACCTACATTGAAGCAAAGTTGAATCCAATGCACATGATGAAGTATAATCTTTTCTCATCACCACCACCACCCCCTTTTTACAGCAGGGATACTGCACAGCAGCTCACTCAGACTGTCTTCATACTTGCCCATAAGATACTTTTTCAGAATGACTGAGGTCAGCCACTCACCAATCAGCTGAGCCACAGAGAACATTCAGTGCAACTCCAGTCTTGAACAGATCACCATGCTTTGGGGGGGGGAAAACAAAACTTGTTTTCCCTGGCAGCTGTGCACTAACTTTTGGCCAGGGTGTTCCTGGTAATTTAGCCAAGAGCAATACAGCATCAGGTTCTCTATCCACTCACAACATAAGCACAATCCCTTCTCCTTCCACATCAGGACTGTGCTACAGGAATTTCTGGCAGACTTAAGACAAATTTGTTTTTAAATGATAGAGGGGGTATAGAGGGCGAGATTGGCCTCAACTATTAGTGTTGGAAGTTTCTATTAAGGGAACATTAGAAAAAAGGATGTGAGAAGGTATTGCCTAGACATATTTTTCCATCCTGATATGTACACTGGACTAAAATGAAATGATAAAAGAATAGTAGCATACCAGCATTGACATTAGAAATATGGAAGCCTGAAAACTTCAGTGAAATGCTCAGGATTGTGAACCCAACATTTGTGAGTGGAGAACTCCTGGTTACTGCAGGTAGGATACTATTCACTCTGTCATAGTCTCATCCTCTAAGCCTAGAAGGGAGGTCAGCACAACCACCTTCACCTTTCACTGAAAATGTTATCCTTAGTAATTGGTTTTAAGTACATTAGTTTTAAAAGTGGCTTTTTTAAAAAAGTTTTGGTTTTTTTTTTTGTTTGTTTTTTTTTTTTTTTTTTTTTTTTAAAGGAAGCTTCATTTTTCACCTATAGCAAAAAACAAATCTCTGATCTAATCATCTCTCACTGAAGTCACTGGCCCAGAATCCAAGCCCTATGCATAAGCCAGTGCAGAGAACAACAGTTGCTATACTTTAGGTCTTGAAATATAGAAAAAGCCATCTGAACAGGTAATCGGTCATTAGCTGAATTTACTGCTTCCCCAGTCTTTTTTCTTTCCACATTTACCCCTCAAATGAATTGGATAACTTGTGCTACATCAAAAATAAGATTTACCAAAGTTGGGAAAAAATAATCTACAACTACATGAAAGAGAGCAGCATAAGAAAAAAAAAAAGAAAAAAAAACAGCCTGCTGCAAGCAGAAGATAGAATTCTATTTCCAAGTGAATTATTCTTCAATTCTAAGATTTATTTGAATGTGAGATCTAAGGTGAATTAGCAAACAAGTCACTCAAGCAGTAACTTCTGCCAGCAGGGATGGGAGAAAATAGATGTAGTTAAAAGTTACCAGTTAGTCCTCCCGGTTAGCTATGTAATTTGTGTTCTGAACTCAAGAGTGTTCTTTTAATGAATGGAAGAAGGGATGACAATTTTCTACAGGAAACATTTGCTTCCTGACTAGCTAGAAATCATGTATTCATAACTACGTAATATCCACTACCTTTTAATCTGTTTATTTCTTAAACTACAGATAAGACAAGTGAACTTCTGTCTGAATATGGAAGATCAAAAATATAATCACTGCTACAGAAACAAATTCACTTATTTCCCTCACATGCATTTCAGATTTCACCTACAAAGTTCTTTTCAAAATGCAAAGCTGATAACATTCACAATAATTTGAGATTACAGTTGTTACTGAACAAGGGTACTTTTGCTCTACAGCACTTCCCAAAATGGTGCTTTCAACCATCTCATGATACACTGAATAACCTCAGTCTACCCCGATCCCATTTCTGGTTTTCCTCTTTTTTCCTTTTATATTTTTATGTTCTCAGCTTTCCCTTGTTTTACCCCTACTTAGTTTTTATTCTGAGCTCAAATCTCACATTCGTTCATGATAGTAGAAAGATATTTCCATCATCTTTAATTGGGCAAAATATATTTCCCTGACACGAATATTTTCTGTTTCTATTGCACTCCTGGAATAGCTTCTACAATAAAGTATCCAGAAAAAGAATGATATAGAAATCATATACCTGAAGCATAGTCTCTACACAAGCAACTCAATAAAAAGATTTTTCTTTAAAAAAAAAAAAAAAAGCAAAGAAAAAATTGCATACCTATACTCCTTTAGGCTTATTGCCTTAAATAAAATAACATATATATACCTCATCACACCTATTGAAATACAGTAAGAGGCAAAAAGAATCAACCAGCACTGCTAACAATCACCTTTCAGCTCAATATTAAACTCCTGTATGCATCTCACTCCATCACTCCAAGTCCCTCAGGGTTAATGCGAACTCAGAAATCAAGCCATTCACAGACAGTAGCAAATTTAATGAGACTAGAAATGGGGTCAGGCTGGCGTATTTCTTAAGATCACTACACTATTTGTCAGAAAGGGAAAAAGGCAAGATACCATTTACAAAGTTGTAGCATTGTTCTGCTACCCTTCTTAAATTTGCTCGTTACAGGTTAGAGAACAAGTGATTACAAGATCCTCCCACCATCCCTAGGCAGCAGTGAACCAGATTGAGAGAGACTAGGCAATTAAGCGAGGAAGAAATTCCCAGGAAACATGGACTGAAGCAACAAACATTGTATTTAACACAATCTGGTACTAGCATTTCCAGCAAATAACTCAGAAGTCAAGTCTCAGCTTGTCATAGTAAGATCATTAAAATATCCTTAATGGAGTTATTAAAAATCAGACTGGAAGAAAACACCTCAGAAATGTCACGGAACAGGTGATTAATCATTGTCCTCTTTTATAGCCACTGATGAAAAGAGAGTTGAGTGAACTTACATGCCAGGCAACAACTCTTTAAAAATGACAGCAAGATATGGCACAGAGAAAGAACAAGCCAGTTTTTGTGAATAGAAACGTATTAATGTTTAGTAGATGCAGCTGCTAGATAGCATCTAACATTATCAAACCTGCAATAGAATGATGCACAGTATCAAGCACAAGGTGCATGAGGTCATAACACACAGAGCTCCACATAAGGATCATTAAAACAGCAGCTGGCAGGGATCTGTTAATAAGGACTTCCACTGCATTTCACCAGCTGAGATGGAGGAACGAAAGCTGCGGGAAGGTTGCTTGCCTTAGGTCAAGGAATTAATCAGAGGTATAACCAAGACAAATAACGTATAAGGCTCAATCCAAAACTAAAGTTCCAACAAACCTTCCTGCCCTTCCAGAGACCAATGGCAACACTTTCTTAAAATAAAACAATAGCAAATTCAGTGAGTTTTTTGAGCTTTAGGAAGTCTTCATTATTTTGATCTGTTTTGGAGTTGCATGAAAATACGTATTCCTATAAAGAAAACTACTACATTCTTTTTCAGTCATTTTTCTCCCATTTGGTAAGCTCAGTGACTGCCTCTAGAATGCTTCAAAGCTTGCATTTTAAAGGAGAAAGATGTCTCAGATACTCTGATGTCAGTGTCCAGGGTTGCATCTTTAAATGCCATCCAGCACTAGCAAGAAAAATTCCAGCTAAATCATAATTGATAAAACCAATATAGCTTGACTGTTAAAATGAGAGGCAAGAGCATGGATCTTTCTTCTTGCCAGCAGAATAGTAACTTCAGATTACATTATGCACATAAAATTGCCTAGAAAGTCCAAGCCTTACAACTGTTTTGCAAAATAGCTGACTTCCAATACCGTTCTGTAAATGGGAAAATGAACACACAGTCTTAACTATAATCTGTCAATGTTAGAATAACCTGAGAAGTAATCAAAGAGTGGATACTACAGGGTCCATTTTCCTTTTAAACTGTATTGTTTATAGTTAATGCTACATAACTTTGCTTCCCTGAAGACTATTATAACTGGCAAGCTCTTCCAAATGTGATAAGACTTGCTGACTAACAAATGCAAAGCAAATTTTTTAAAGATACACACCAAGAACTATAGTCAGGAGAATCCCCAGGTACAGTTTGCAAGCAGGGTGTGAAGCATTCCTGTGCTCCTGTGAAGCAGGATAGGGACAAGCACCCTCCAGGTGCTTCAGAATGAGGCCAGTGCCAGCATTACCACTTCTGGCTCACTCCTTCCTACACTCAGGAAAACAAACTTAAGATCAGCCTTAGCCCTCAAGCACAGCACTGCTGCCAGGCACATAGCACTGTTCAGTGACTGCACCAGGCTGACTGCGAGCTGCAGGACTGCATGCTTTGGGACATACATGGCTCTCTCTGTTCCTCCATTCTTCCTCACCTTGTATGTCACAAGGCATCAAGTTATCACACCAGTCTGGAACCTGCAGACCAGTGTTTCTTTCTCTTCCTTAGCCATACAATTGCTGGGATAGGTTCCTTCCCCACTGCTAATGTACTAGGTTCAGATGCAGTTCAGGCTTAGCATTTTTTGGTGCCAGAAAGCTCAGAGACAACACAAAGCCAAGAGTGAGGCTCTTCAGCTATTCATGGCTGTAAGTATAGTATAACATAACATTACTGCTTAACAGCATCTCAAAGGAGCTATTTGTTTATGGTATTTAATGAGGAAGGCTCTTCCCAAGCCTTTACAGCAAATGAGCAAGATATGTCAAACAAGTAAGATGCCTATATACTTTAATATGGTCCCAAAACTAAACATTTTAATGTCTTCATTTTTGTCTTGTTTTGTTTTGGTTGTTGCTGTTTTGTTTTCTTTATCTTCAGATATTCATCAGGCAGATAGGGCCTTTTTTCTTAATATTAAAAAAAAAAAAAAAAGTATTTTCTACAGAATTCCACATTTCAAAATATGCATTCTGAAAATCATTAAGCTTCTTATACAATAAAGGCTATACTAGCAGTTTGATCTCTGTGTACTATGCATCACATACTCTGAAATATGTCCCTGACCCTGACAAGATTCAGGGTGAATTCTTAATCATTAAAGATGAAAGTTGATGCTTCATCATTTAATAAAAACCTGTTCCTAACTAGCACCCACCCACAAATATGAAATACCAACATTTAATGAAGAAAGGTCTAGTGAGTCAAGTTAAATAGATTGTTTAGATTTGTCTATTTGTTCACAGTTTAAAGTCACTCCAACTTCTCAATTACTATAATGGATAAACTCAAACTTACTTCAGGTTAAAAGCCAGAATTCTTTTGTGACTTCTAGAGTTCAACATAAAATATTATGCAGCGTATCTCTGGGAAGTAATATAACATGTTTCTGCAGCATAATATACAATTAATGTAAAGCTATAGCGATAAAACTATCAGAATGAAAAGCTTAGGAAAAATCTTGAATTCTGGCAGACTCACACACCCCCAAAATACATAAAGTACAAGTGAAACGCAATTATTTTTATTGCCTCTGAGCTAAACTGCTGACCTACACTTTAACATCCTGAATATAGGAACAAAGATATTTTACCCATGTATTCAAAGAAAAAACCTGTTGAGTTCATATTCCTCCTGAGTGCTACAAAATGATGGCAAATCAATAGGCACTACTTTGCTAACATCATCCTTTGGATCCAGTCAACTAGCAACATTTGAAAATCCTCCCTTGAAATAGCATACGGGTACACAAAAGCAGCTGTGATTTAGCTTCTACCAACAAATCAAACTAATTGTACCAACAAAGCAAACTAATTTACTCTCAGTTTTATTACAGGTGGAATATAAATCACTAACACAAAAAATACTTACATTATGATAAGATAGACCTCCCTTCCTTAAGCTATGATTCTTTACTGAATTGCTATAGGGTTAACCAAGTGAAATGAAAAGAACACAAGGTCATTGCATGAGGTTATCATTAATGCCATGAACTATGCTGCAGCTAGATTTATTATTTATAGCTTTATTGGCAGAGCACTCTTCTCTCTTCTGTAGCATACTGTTCATGAAGCTTACTAAAAAAAATAAAAAAATAAAAAAAGTTTTCCAAAACTGTTTTCAACTCCATCGAAAGCATTATATTCTTGGATGGATTTTCAAAATACATAAAGCAGAAATTCAGAAGCACAATAAAGAATATTCAACTCTCAATCTGTATCACAGATAACGTGCATTTGTTCTATAGAGTTTCTTAGGTGTTTGTCTGAATGTTGTAGAGAGCCTTGACATGCAAGTTCCTGATGCCATCCCAATAAAAACTGATTGTAGAGAACGTAGGATTTAAGTAGGACAGGATCTGCAACAAAAAGTAGCCTGCAAAATGCAGAAATTTTTCACTTCACTAGGAGTGTTTATCAGGCAGGAAGTTCACTTTGCATGATGTAGGTGGGAAAAGCCAGAAATGCAGAACAGGCCCTTTATTATTAGCAGCAGATACTACAGGAAGCCATCAAACAAAAAAAAAACTGAGCACCTACAAAAGATGTCTAAGTAGCACAAGGACATGTAAATCACTGATCAGACCAAGCATTTAAAGCATTTGTAGTTAAGTAAGATTCTGTGATGATGAACTTGAGCACAATCTTACAAGTTGTGCATGCTTACAAATGGGTTGTTGGTTCTTGAAGAGTCAACATACTATTAAAAATGGAGAGACAAGTTTCATGAGGATCAGCACTGATAATAGAAATGGCTACAAAGTATAGAAGGCATGCAGATACAGAGTAAGTAGAAAGGTGTCATGTAACAGCTAATAAGAATTGGTAGTGCTAGAAAAATAGACTAGAATGAGGTAAAAAGGGAATAGTTTTACACAGACTAATTCACAGAAATCCCATCCCTAGGACTCACTCGCTTCGGTGTTTCATGTTTAAGAAAGTAGATGAAACAGGAAATATTTCAATAAACTACCATGCAACCAAATCTAGTTGCTGCCCCAAATTCACTAGAAAAGACATCTAGAGCTTAAAGTCACATCAACAGATCACAACAAGATAAACAGATCCTCATTGCATAGAGAATACAAGTGGAAAGAGGTCCTTGGGTAACTGAATGAGAAGGAATACACCTGCGTAATTTTGCCCAACTGTTCTATTATTATTATTTGTTTATATGACTAGATAGAACTATTTCCCTGCCTTCAACTCCAAGAACTAAATCACACAGTACTGGGGTAATTCTAGATACTTAGGGTAGAAGTCTAACAAGCTGATATAATCTGCTCCTCAAAGTCATGTTTGAGGTTGTATTTATTAAAAACACAACATATGAATGCAATATTAGACACGTGCTGAAAGACTCATCATTGCGTCTTGCACCTCAAATGCAGTGTTATCAAAACAACTCTTTTCAGTTGTATAGAAGTAACATGAAGTTCGAGAAGCAAAATCCAGTACATAGATCTGAAAATAATTTAGTCCCTGAGCAGGTAAAAATGCATCTTGCTTTACAAAGATCATTACACTATCTTCCTTACTATAGTAGAAATTCTTTCTTACTAGAAATTTTTTGCCAAGTGCTTTTTTTTTTTTCCATTTGAAGTTGTACCTTCCATTAAAAAAAATCCATTATAAATTTCCATATTTTTCATCATAATATGCCTCTATATTCCACGAAAGCCTGCATGTTTTTTATCTTGATTGAGGAGAAAAACCAAGTAGAATCACTGCAGTTTCTGGAGTAAAACAAACAAAGAAAAAAAGCCGCACACCTCTCTTGCTGCAAGTTTCAATTTTCAATTTTTGACAAATATTCTGTTAAATTAGCAATTCAGTCCAATTTTTTTTTCTTCCAGTTCCCAGAATTTTTTAGCATCATTTCAATCAACACCTCTTTGCTTACTGGGCAAGCAGCAGAGTACTTAGAGTCGTGAAAGACAGGGTTCCCACCACTTCATAGATGGAATGCTTTGGTCCTAGAATTTTGAAGATAGCCTCAGAAGTGTTTCTTTTCCACTTGGTTACTGAAAGCCTGTGAACAATTAACCTAGAATATCCTGAAGCCTGTAACAAGATGGTATTCATAGAGTCACAGAAAGGGGGTGGATTGAAAAGGACCACAACGATCATCTATAGTTTCAACCCCCTGCTATGTGCAGGGTCACCAACCAGCAGACCAGGCTGCCCAGAGCCACATCCAGCCTGGCCCTCCAGGGATGGGGCACATGCAGTGAGCAGATCTCCAGCCACCATTACCTACCATACAGAAATAGAAAATAACATTGCGAGAAGTTAAAGGGAAAAAAAAATATTTAGGGTAAAAAAAAAAAAACAAAAAAAAAACAAAAAAAAAACAACCACCGCTACCACCAGAATGCATACTGAAAGAAATCCAGACCTCTCCAGAATTGATTGCCACCTTAGCAATTGCTTAATAGGTGGGGGCATAAAAGGGGCACGAAAGTCTTAATTTATGTAACGGGACACCAAAGTAGATACTTTAGAGAAGTTATCAGGACACCTGCAGATACATGGCACAGTTTAAAGAGCAGAGCAAGGCTATAAATATGCATGGAGTGACCTCATTCATATTGTTCTTTCATAGATCTCAGGTCCTTAGAGAACAGAAAAAGGAAGAACGTAACAAAAGGAGGAAGAACTGACTTTTGGTTAAGAACCGGGAGACAGGAAACCTGGATTCTGTGGCAGAGCCAAAATTAGAAGCCCTTTATGGCAAACCGTTCTGATTTCAGGTGGATCAAGACAAGGAAGTGATTTTCAGAGATCTCAACTACATGTACCTAGAGTTCAAAGACTTGTCTGATTTCTCTGCCTCACCTTCTTCATCTGAAGCACAGTGATTAAGAAAAAAACGCTCTTATCTATATCAATGGCATAAAATTCTGTAAGAAAAAATAATAGTATTAAAAAATTTCTATATTTATCACCTAGTAAGGCTCATCTTTTTGGTCCTCAGAGCATTCACTTTAAAAAAAACAAAAAAAAACAAAAAAAAACAAGCTTTTAAATATTTAACATTGCCTTTGCTCCTATGCAAGCTGAAGTTATAACCCAGAGGATTATCTTTCATTTTTAAAACTGTAAGGATGTTCAGAGTATGTATTGAACAGTTTAGCAGAATTACATTTCTGAGGCTCAGGAAGAAAAACTAGCTCTACCACTGCTATCACTTCACTTTCAAGAGTGCCTCCCAGATTTATAGTGCAAATTTCAACATTTTTCAGCAAGATAACTTTACCTTTGCTTCATTTTTACATTCCTAATTTCCATGGAGAATCCTGCTGTGTTTAAGAAGTGGTGTATTTATGGGTTTTGTTGTTTTTGTAGTTTAAGTAGTAATTGTACTGAATTTCTCTCAGTTATGAGAGTGAGCTGAACATATAATCCAGGAAAACAAAACCAGCATCCTACTTCGCTCTTTATTATGAGCACCTTTGTTTAGCTGAATGGCTTCTGATTGAGTACTCTAACTGCTAATTTTTGTTTACTATGCAACATGGAAAGTGCAAGAAACCATGACTACCATGAAAAAAATGGGTACATTGTTTTAATTGAAAGCAAACAAAAAGGCTGATGAACTTTTATTACAAAGAAATGGAGGACAGGGACCTAAGAGAAAGACCATTTCTTTTACATTAGCTTTCCCACCTGGAAAACTCACCAGAAATATGAGAAAAGCAATTCCAAGAGGAAAGACATTTGTAAAGAGTCCATTTTCAGAAGCTATACTGAAACAGCTGGGGGCAAGAAAGAGTATTTACTTATTTTATGATCTCACTACATACAGTTGTCCTGCTGGGCCACGCACTTCCCCAGAGCATAGCACTTGCCGCTGTACGAAACTTTTCCCACATAACTTGCAATAAGATACAGTGAAGAGTCAATGCAAGGTGCATATTTTCTTAAACGTAGTGTAGTGGAGTCCTCCTGCCTCCCTGCACACAGCAGAACTGACTTGCAGGCAGGTTCCCTTTTCAGCAGTTTCTAGCCCACAGATTCAGAACTTTCAGATCTTTTCAGTTCTGTGCTGTTACATGTGAGCACCGTATGCACTGTTACTTCTCCACATTTCCAATCACTAACATGGGCAGTCTGCAGCTAACATCCTCATTTGCTTGCAAGAAAAGTTTGCCAGCATCAATTTGGATCAGCCCTTGCCATCCATGGGTCTTACTGCCTTTGGTCCCACTTGTATCTATTTTTCTGCAAGAGGCTTCACTGACCCATTTTGCAATGGAAGTTTTTGCACAGTAGCTGGTCTACTATTAAACTACAATTCAATTTCCAGAAGTAATTAGTTATTACTAAGAAATTAACGCAGATATCTAGCACCTTATCTGATCAGAGCATTTCCAAGTGCAAGTCATTAATCTGACGGCACTGCTGTGCACCACTGATGCAATATACCACAGCTTCATCCCATGGAATAAAAATTAAAACGAATGAATGACAGTATGCCTCATCCCTGTTTATTCCAGTCCAGTTCACACCTGGTTATCTAGGATTTCTAGGACTTGCTGGTTTCCAATACACAGAATCCAATATACGGTCCTCATTTACTTTGTATCTGGGATCCCCAAACTGCCTTCCTCCACCTAACATTTCTTACAGAAGACAGTGTGCCCAAATTGTCTTTCTGCAACTGAAAGCCCACTGGTGTTATCAAAATATCTGCTAAAAGATTCAGATAGTGAAAAACAGAGAAATACCAAAATTTGTTGAGAAGAAAAGCCCCGTATTCTGAGAATGCATGTCAGCAGCCAGTTGACTGCAGGAAAGAAAATTTTGCCTGACGACAACTAAAAAAAAAAATAATGAAATTTCAATCCTTCCTGCTTCTGATTTTACCCCTGCATTCAGCAGCCCATAAAATCAATTATGCTACATATCAAGACCGTAGCTCAATGAAAACACAGAATGATTGTATTCATTATCCATTTTTCCCTTTCCATGAAGCCTCCATTATCACAGATATGAAACTATGCTACAGATACTAGCTGCCAATCTGGAGCCAGATTCTAAAACCTCAATTGATTAATAGAGCAACCAGTACTTCCAGTTCCCCATGGGGACAGGCAAGATTCTACTGAAACTTTAATATTAGTACCACAGCTACAAGTAGAGGCAGTGAATGAGGTTCAGTAAATTTATATTTATAATTTCCAATAGTCTTCAGAGTAGAGGGAGTGCTAGAGATTTCCATCATGACAACCAATCCAGTAAACTATCATTGCTGTACCGCAAGCCAGCTCACCCATTTAAAACAGTCACTACGCGTTTACTGTCATGATTTACCAGTGAGAATGTAAGCAAATTCAAGAAAGGTGTTTAAAAATGACTTTTTTATTCACTTTTGAATCCTAAATAACAAAGTAGCTTTGGCAGCATTTAGTCAAGTCTGCATGAGAAGAGTGCCACTTACCGCTGAACAGGTAAAGGAAGGGAATCTAAGTGGTCCTCACCCTTAAAAGCCATATTTATCCCCTTATGTATTCTTCTCCATAGGTCACAATCTAGAAAGAAAAAAGTCATTTAGTAAACCTCAGAAAACTCAGGCCTCTTCAGCCCAACATGGATGGTATTCTCTACTAATTTGTGGAGTTAACGCATTAGAAAAAATTCAAAAGACTTTTTTCCTCAGGATACCACACAACTCCAGCAAATAACCAGAGCCAGTAAGTACATTAGGCACTGGGCTTCCCAATCTAGTGACTGATCTAGTGGATGGCAATCCTGCCTGCAGCAGGGCATTGGAATTAGATGACCTTTCTAACCCAAGCCATTCAATGATTTCACTGCATAAAAAATACAGGGTTCTGTACATTAAGAAACCTCTTGGACTACTATGCAGGTCAGAGGCATCTGGGCTGAACGATTTGCTGAGTCAGTACAGCTATTACTTAGCCTTGTTTTTAAGCCACGCTGCATTAACTAAACAAATTTCTTCTCAGTGCAAGATTAATTCTTCAGGCTATCATGAGAAAGAGAGCTTAAAAGTTAAAGCAAGTGCGCTGTCACATGATTTTGAAATCTTATAATATTATATTTACAGAAAAATTACTGTTGTCCAAGTAATACAAGTATTAGATCATAGAACCACAGAATTGCTCAGGTTGGAAAAGACCTTCACAATCATCAAGTCCAACAGTTAAAAAAAGATCCTTCTACATTAAGTAATTTCGTTTTCCTAGTAGCTCAAAATGCTATACACATCTTTCTCAATGTTTTGCCTGAGAAGAATCCTCCAAATAGCATTGTACAGGAAAAGGTAAGAAAGTACCAAGGAAGTGGAAACCATCTCCCTCCCACAATCCTCTTCTAAGAGAGAAGAAAAAGCACACATACACACACACCTTACATTAGGGCATTATCCATTATAAAACAATGAATATTTTGAACAGAAACCGGATGCTTTGGTCTACAGAAATAATGTAGCAATTCCCACTTATCCACATGGATGAAGGAACAGCTTATGTAAAATATTTTAAGGAAGAGATTAATCCATGACTCAAGAAGAATGAGGAGATAAAAGAATTTGGAGGAGGCAGGAAGAGTGGAGAAATCAATGCTTTCTTAGATGTGAAGAAAAGCCTGAGATCAATAGATCTCACTCAGAGAAAATACTTGAAGTGAGAAGTTAATGCTGTATCTGTCACCAACTAAGGGAGAATGTTTTTTTGATGCAATCACTTGTGAAATTCTGCCATTTTGTATTGTCTACTTCCTGCAAGCTGAGTCAGTCCGTATTCAAGAATTTTGCCACTCCAAATTGCTCCTAATGGATGCCGAGATAAGTCCTCAGCATCCTTCCTATCCACTTGATCTTATTGCTAATGCATGTCCCTAATACATAGGGTTATTAGAACCAAAATAACGTGTTCTACGTGCTACATGCTCAGCTCACTACTAGCTCCAAATTACTTGAGCAATGTTGTCTCTGTCCTACCACTTCAAATCTTCCCAGAAGTACAAAAACAATTCTAACACATACATCAGTACACTCTTTTAATTAGGTGCACATGAGAAAAATGCGCACTGCCTTTTTTAAAGGGCAATTTCAGTAATGAAAAACTCTATATATTTTTAATTACAAGTGTACAATATTTGATAAAATATACATGAATTTTTTTAGTCTTTGTCAAATATACTTAAGAATATCAAATGCAAATAACCATAGAATCAGTTTTACTGTAAAAAGCTGATGGGCACTATCTCCACGTGGGGACAGGACAATCAAAGATAAACATACCCGTACAAAATCTTAATCTCTGGGATGAATTTTCCTACCATGTAAAGAGAGAAGTTTCTCTCAGTCTGCAGAAATGGGCTTAATGGAATCCGATCTCCTTCTGTTCAGCATCAGTTGCAGGACTCACCATCTTGTACAAAATTAACAGCTCCTCAACAAGCTGAAGCTGTTTCACCATTAGCTGAGCCCACTAGTAGGATACCCACACACACACATCAGAGCATCTGATGCATTCTATTACTTACAAACATGACACCATAGACAGATAAATTAGATTACTGCATCTCATCGTTCTCTGTAAATCAGAAACATGAGAAAAATGCAGCTTTTTCTTACTTTTAAATGTTGGCTATCTACAAAACACGTATACATATTACGGCTAATAGACTAAAAACATAACCAACTCCTACTTAGAGGTCATTCATGTTCCAGGAACAACAAAATACCTCATGCATATCTTAACCTATCTCAAAATTATGATTAGAATTCAGCTCAAGATTTTCAGCCCAAGCTGGAGTGTACATAAATGTTACACACATTGCATATATGTATAACATGCAATCATAAGAATAAATTTATCTACTTCGTAGATACTCACAGGAAGCATTAGCAGAAGCTATGTCTTTTTTCGTCAGCTTTCACTGAATGCTGGATCAGGCCTGCAGCTGGCTAGACATGCTGCCTAGGCAAATGTACCAAAAATAACACTGCCTCTGATTTGCAATACTGGTCATTTTGGTACAAATTTGAGTAGCACCCTTGTGCTGAAATAATAAAAAAAACTTATTCGTGGACTTAAATAAGGCCAACTTTTAATAACTTCCATAGGATTTTACATAAATGTCTCTTTATACGCTTGCATCATCATCATAAATAAGTTATGATCATGTTTAATTCTCCTGGTAGATAGCAGTGTGTATTCAAGGCAGACTCTCTTCATGTCCTTCATCTTTCTCTTTGTCCTGTCAACACCGAATTAGTTTTTAAAACGTTATTTCCTTACATTTAATTAGATGTAGATAAGACCACAAACCACATATTATTCCCACTGAAGACAGCCAAAATCTTCTTTCAGAAAACTACCAGAAAAAAAAATAAAAAGCTTCTTTCAGAAAACAAAACCTCACCCTGCAACAGCATATAAGGACTGCTTACAGAAAGAGCAGTGAGAGTAGAAAACTACATTCGTGGCAAAAAAAAAAAAACTAAGAAGAGGTAACTTGCTCATATATGTGCATCATACCTTGGTGCTACAACTTAAAGCTCACTGTTTAGCCTACCTATATGTTAAAGGAGGAGACTCAACCCAACAGAAACCAGGCCTTCCTAACACAGCTATGCATCAAGCTGCTGGTTCCAGAAGACCGGATTCTTTCTGCATTACAGGAACTCCCTTCTGGGAATCTCTTCTTCCTCCCTTTTAGCATGAGAGCAGCTTCTGAAGCACAAGACAGCTTTTAGCGCCCCAAGAAAAAAGTTATTTCTTCTGGGAAAACAGAATCAATCTTGCCATATCTTCCAGTTTAACTTATTTCTCCATCCCTCAGTGTAACTTGTGGAATTAATTAAGAAATAGGGAGGAATTAATTCTGTTTCTCTTAAATAAATTTGTCTGAAAACATCACAGTAACAGCACATATTCAAGGTGAAATAAGTGTGACTTATTAACTCCTACTACTGGTGGCCTTCAGGAAGCTCTTCATCACAGAATGATGCTCTGAATAATTAAGTTCTGGCTGTCACACAATTAAATTCACATTTTGAACTCATTCACTGCTCACACGTCCATCCTTGTAAAAGCTTAAATCAAAAGGCAAATCCATGAACTTTTGCCATCCCACATCTAACAGCCTAACATCACAGTTTCAACAGTAACGTCTTAAAGTAAGGACAATGAAGAAGATCATTTCTCTCTGAGAGACAGAAAACCATGTATCTAGCATGCAATTATTAGTAATCATCAGAATTAGAACAGTGTGTTACCTGCAAGTAGCACGGTCAGCCCGAGAACAAGTCATTAGCCAGAAGTCATTTTAGACTATACCTCATTTGATTAATATTAACAGCTCCTGTCCATATTAAAGCACGGTATCTGTTCTGCCAAACAGAGCCTGTCCTTATTTTACAATTCTGGGAGTCTGGGAATCATTAGTTATTATTATTATTCTGGTACACGGAGTAACTGTTAATGGAATGACACAAATCAAATTAAGAGCATAGTTTTGACAATATTTATGTGATCAGCTGGAAAGTAAACACATACACCGTGCCCTTCAGCAACATGCCTGGTCCATCTGAAGCTTTTCATACTGGCCATTTGAGGTCTCAGGATCCTGTGGTAATTTTGCATTTTAACAGATTTTTACTGGCATGAATTAAAAAGTCAACTCAATATTAAACCGGGTGTCACAAATCTAAGAAGCCATAAAACCAAAAGCAAGGAGCAATGAAGAGTCCTTCTAACTGTGCATTAAATTGGGTTCTATTAGCACGGGACCATATATACAATTGTACGTACCACACTTCCAGAGAGCAAAGTTCAAACCAGAATAAGAAGAGTAAGAAGGAGGGTTAACAAGTGTTACCTGCAGTATTCATTCACGTTAACTGTTCTTGCAGAACCAACAACCAAATGTGAAGCAGTGTTGAGTAGTTAATTAATGTTTTATGTTTCCCATCTTCCTATTGTTTTACAGAGAAGATCTCATTTCAAACAATTATGTTCATCTTTGACAGGATCCACTGTGCACATAAATAATAACTCAAACTGAAATCTGTGTGGGTTTTCTGTTTTGTATTTCTCATCTTAGCCTGACTGTACGCAGATACACCATAGAACCTCAAAACAACAGGAAAAGAGAGGTGGACAGAATCTACCCATGTTGAAGATAACCCTGAAAACTACAGAAAGGTTACCTCATTTTGGAGATCATAAGTTAGCCAAAGTACAACACTGCCAACTGTCAAGAATCAAAAGAAAGAAGAAAAAAAAAAAAAAAAAAAAAAAGCTTGCCTCCTAGGATTGAGTTTCATTCGTCTTCACATAACGTTTGAAATTCCTTCATTCACGTCCTGGTTTTAGAACCTGCAGAATGTTCTCCTTGCACATACAATCACCACAATGCAAAAATCTGCTTTCAAAGCAAGAGATATGAGCTTGTTCATTCAATATCTATATTTTAGCAAGTGAATTGCGTGGAAATCCACTAAGTGGGATACCTGCAATACAACCAGAAGATCTGATTGTACTGGGAGGGAAAGCAGAGTCCCATGTTACCCAGATAATTCAGCACTATCTGTGACCAAGTATTCATATAACCAGAGATCAGGAATGGGAGAGAACTCCAATACTGTTAGCTCTTTCACCAAAGCATGTTTTTTTCTTACAACACATCTTTCACAAATTTTCCCACTTAGGTACAAAATCTCAAGAAAGATGGAGTTTACATCACTGTGTACTGCATTATAAAATATTTCAAATAAGGAGATAGAGAAGGGTGTAACTGATTCTCAATTGCCTTCCTACCTGTCCCTCCCCACCAAAAGTTATTTTGGACAAAAAGCCACTGAGCTAATCATTTAGTTGGCTTTTCTTTTCTTTCCTTTTTTTTAATCTTCTCAGTGAAAGTCTTTAAAACCTCCCATTCTGTAAGTGGCACACCAATTTATACACATGGCAGTATTATGGGAGCAAACTGATTAGCGGTCACATTCCTAGCAATTTGCATTTTAGAGGCAGTTTGGCTGGAAAAGCATCTGCTTTTGAGGTTCAGAAACTGAATAATAGGTGGCAAGTTGGTGCACTCCAGAGCTATATTTATCTTTTATGGAATGCAGAATAATCACCACATAAAAATGTTTATCGGTTCTAAAGGCAGCATTAATGCTGCTTACTGCCATAAAATGCTGAGAGGTACAGATCCACTGCCATAAAATGCTGAGAGGTACAGATCCACTGCATTCACAATTCCCTTGCTTTTTGGCAGACTGTGAGTTTCCCTTCCTGTTTTAACCAAGGGGAAAACCTGCTTGATATCACCTGCATCAAAGCAAACCTTAATCCAAGCACTCACAGTAGAGGCATCCCTGCTTGGCAAAGGTCTCTTGGCTTCCAAGATTTTTCTAAAAATAGATGCTCAGTTTGCTGGCCCAGATTGCCCCCCACTGGATCACCATGACAACACCTGCACCCCCCCCTCCCTCCTATCCCTCAGCCACTACTTGATGGTGTTCCCTCAGGTGTCCAGCTATCATCAGACAAAGGATAACCTTTTTCAGTTTTCTTTTTTTTTTTTTTCCTCCTGCGTGACTAGATGTAAGTCGTAGAATCACCAGCTGTAAATTCCATGGCTGGTGGATGCACAGGGCCCAGAGGCTGCACCATCACCACAGGTCACTGGCCAGGGAATTCCCGCCCTTTTCCCAACACCTGAGTTACAGGCCCGAGGGATTTGCATTGTCAGTGTGAACAAGCGGAATTCCCCCGCTTTTACCCTTGACAGTGGTCACATGCAAACGCATTCCAGCATAAAGGCCTACTCATCTCACCTCTCCCATTCTCCTGGAGATGGGACCTCGTCTCCTCCCCAGCCTGTTCTCATGGAAAGTGCAGAAATAAAAGGGCTGTTGTGTCAGAACACCACTGCATAGAGCACAGATTGCAATCAGAGGGGATATATGCACAGCCTAACCAGCGGCAAGAGAAGAACAATCTGCCATTAGAGCAGCAGACTGCAAACAGATTTCAAAGGGGGATCTGTACATGAGCAAGCAGCCTGCAGCTGGGCTCAGCACCTCGTAGGACAGCTGACAGCAACAGGGAATGCTGAACTAAACCTCAGGCAAGCTTGTGGCACAGGTATGTGGCACAAGACAAAAGGTGAGCTGCAAAAGAACTAACATCTAAAGAAAACCACAATGAAAGATTTCTTTGTACATGATTTTTCAGTAGATCCTCAGGAAGTTCTTAGATGCTGCTTTAAGTGGGAAGGTCATTTATGCACCCCTCCCTTCTTACACTTCTGTTATGTTACTTTAAAATTGAAACTCGAGTACATAAACCTTACTGTTTTTTTCTTTAAACTGATGTTTTTTCATCAAGTTCCTTTGATTCTCCTACTGAATGTGTCAGACTTGAACAATGACTCTACTTACTCCATGGCCTCACCTCACTCAAGCAAAGTTCCACTTCCATGTGTCGGCTTTGCTTCTCAGAAGAAATGTCTACAGAGTACAGCAGTTTTACTGTTATTTGTAAGCATGGTACATGGGCTTTTAGGTAGGGGTCTATTCCCCCTACAAACACAAAAAGAGTCCCAATTAAGCTTGAAATGAGAAGAGAGAAAATAAAGCCATCTCTCTCTTCAAGTAGGAAATGAAGAGACAGAAATTAAGTGACTTAATTGAAGCCAAATATTACACAATCCAATCTGGTAGTTTTTTACCAGGAGAATATGATAACCTAGTATTTAACAGCTTCAATAAATGGAAAAGAATAAGGACATGTAAAAGTAACTTGCCTGCTGCAAGGAAAGAGGACAATAACACCTGCACATCTTTGTCTACAATCCATTTTCTGTAACAATCCATTTTCTGTCAGACAGGAAGTCTGAAAGACATTTTTTACTTATATTGATATTCTCCTACAGAAAAAAATATATATAATATCTGACATTTTAAACAGAGATGAGCAAAACAATATTATTAATTCAGGTCACAGCCCACACTTCCAGAGTCTTTATTGGAAGTATTACAAGGCATTACATGGTAAACAATGGTGGTATTTCCACAATATTTGCCAGCAACATTAATTTTCTCCATTTTGGAGAGTTAATATCCAATTGCTTTTGTTGACACAGCTATGAAAATCTTAAGACCAACTTTAGTCCAATAAGTGCACATTTACCTAAAAGTTAAAAGCTAAAATCTAATACCACCTCTCTTTAGTTATTGAGCAGTCTCTATTTTAATTATCAACAAACTTCTTACTTCTATCACTAAAATTTACCATCCTGTTTTCTTCTACATATTGGGTAAGAGAAACAAAAGGACATTAGAGATCTACAGAAAAGTTAATAGGGAAGAAAAACAATCAGAGTTACTTTAACAGAATACTGAACCAGGGAAGCCAGCTTAGCAGCAAGTGTGTGAACCTGTACCAGTCTTCATGCTAATTGCCTTAAAGAATCTCTTCTTTAAGAGACAAATCCACTTGAGTAACACAAACTTCCTACAAGCTGAAAAAAGAAGCAGTAAGCTTGTGCCTGTATACAAAAAACACAACTGTTTTAACACAGCAAGGATTGAATATTGTTTTGGGGTTTTTTCCTCCAATAACTCCAATTACCTCCCCCAGACAGTATGCCAGCAGAAGTCTGTAGCCTATCCATTATAATTCTACACAGAAGTCAAGTAACAAAGCAGCAGTGGGATTTTTCTTTCCTTCTTTTACTAAATTAGAAACTGCTGCCTTTATATTTCTGAACTACTATCAAGAGTATCCAGTTAGATATTTTCTCCCTGCATCTTTCACAAAGAGTGATGTGAAGGGCCAAAAACTTACAACAACAATGCAGATGGGGAATCCCCAGAAGTACTAGAAGTATAATGAATTGCTCTGTAGGATTGCTCCCATATTCAGCGTCTCCAGGACAGGTATAATGCGGTCAGACCACATCAGAAAGGCCCTATCTGATCGAAAGGCTCAGGGGGACTTGCCCTATACACATTAGACTTATGCTAGAGATCAAGCCTTGTTTTGGGAAAAGCTTGGAGAGAAAAGTGCAAAACGTACTTCAAACCAACGTGCTGCATTCAGCCTCTGTCAAACTCAAACACTGTTGAGTTCCAGGGGAACTGACAAAGTTCAGATGGTGTTGTCTCATGTTTTTTGTTTTCCTTTTCTTTTCTCCTCCTATTCTAAAACCTGAGTTTCTAAACTGAAGGGTCAAGGAAGAGTACATAAGTTAGTAGAGTTTTGTATGTTTTGATTTTAAAAGTGACTGTGTAGAAGCACTGCTTTGAATTTGGAAGGCGTACAAATTATGGCCTATATCTTCTGTCTCATTTGCAACTCCCAAATACGTAGCAAGTTACTAGACTCCAGCAACCTACATATCAGCACAACTACAGAAATTGACAGCGCTGCTCAGTTGATGATCGCTGGCTTATTACACAAAGGAACTGGCAAGCAAGTTTTGAGAACAAGATAAAATGCTTCATCACTGTTCCAGGATGGCCATATCACGTTTTCACCATTTTCTAAAAAGTGATATTAAAAAATTTATTTTTTTCTTTCAAGTTGTACAAGTCTCATTGCAAAAGATAACTAATATTTTGGTAAATGTCTTCTTATCATCATGAGTTTTTAAAAGCTTGTGGTGGAACAAGTAGAGAAACACACAGCAGAATTAGCAGGAAGTAAAAGTTTCAGAGCCAAGCTTTTGCTGTAAGCAGCCAAACTCAAGAAATTCCTAATTATTAAGCTTAAAAGTGTTCAGATCTCAGACTATTTTTCCTTCTCATAGAATAACATCACCATAACCTTGAACTTTTATCCACAATTTTGGCTTGAGCCTTGCTATTACTTATGGCTATGCCACAGAATTTCCTTACTAATACTTCACCGAAAGTCAAAAAGACGCACAGTAGCGTCATCTTCAAAACAGCCTGGTCACTCCCTTCCATTGGGAGTCTGTACACTACTAATCCTCCACGGAGGGGAGTTAAAAGGCCAGGAACACTTTTAAGCATGAAAATTCTTCCTGAATGTCCATTTCCAGAAGTCTGGTGTTGACCATTTCAGTGGAAACAGAACAAAACTTAGCCGAGACTAATCCATTGATCTAAAACTTCAGTCTTCAGTCTCATTTCTATTGTTACATGCAATATATGGGAGCAGACTACCTCCCACTTACAAGAAGAAGACAAGCGTTGCAAAGCAAACTCCAAAATCTCTCCAGAGACGTCATTTCACCAATGCTACCCTGCTCACCTACAGTAGAGACTTTATAAGTTTTATGCCCCCATTTTTCATGATAAGTCCCCCCAGACAACTCTACTCACTTCCAAAAACCCATCATCTCCTATCACTACCCATACCAATAATCAGTCTCATCAATAAAATTGATATGTTCCTAACCCTTCATGAGGATAGAACATATATTCCATCCACAAATGCGCCTGTTATGTTTTTTCCAGTGTTCATAAAGCTTAAAGAATCTGTCAACAAATCCACATTTACATCATCTGGACCTCAAAACTGCCTGCACCAAATTACTCTTACATTATGCCAGTACATATCTGAGGGCCAGGAACGTGAAGTAACTCACTGAGTATTGCCAATAGGCATTTCCTAATATCATGACATCCAAGAAGAGGGAGGATCTGCTGTCTGAATAGTCTAGGAAGCAGTTCAGTCCCCACCAGCAGTAGATAATGAACATATCAGTTTACATTTAAATACAAGTTATTTGGGCAAGACTCAAGACAGAAGCTTCAGAGGCACTGTGTGTGACGTTTCAGTCAGGGCCTATATGAAAGAAGATTTTTGAAACTATGTGCTCTCTACATTCACTACCATGGCTTTAATGCCACATATCAATTTGAAACTGGTGTGGATGGACCAGCTTTGATAGCTTCTGCCATCACATACCTCAGTGAAAAACCCTCCCCAGAAGTTCAATCAATGCCCCCATAGCAGTCCCAAATACTGAAAATTATTTCTTAAGTTCAATAGCTACAACCAGCAACATGTACATACAAGCAAGAAAAGGGACATCAGTGAACTGGAGGAAAAAAGTTTAAATTATTGCAGTGTTAAATGTAAATCAGTTCTGAGATCCAGCCACCTAATTGTCCATTAAGATATCAAAACAGATGCTTCTTTTAATTTTATAGTCTTCTAAAAGGGAACTCAAGAAAATGCCGAGCATTACTCATAGTGGATCTACAGGATGGAGCTTTTGACTCATGACTCATCCAATATAAGTGAAAGCAGTTCATAAGCAGAATCTGAAAAGTTTCAAAGCACAAGACAAATATACCTTTAAATAAACCATTTCAATAAAAAGGAAAAAAAAATCATTTACAGGAAGCAGAGGACAGTGGTTACAGCTAAGGAATGAAAATAAGGAAGTCATCCTGCTTTCTACAATAAGGCTTGTCACCAACTTTGGTGGTGACATATAAGATGACAATAAAAGAGAGAAAAGTCAAATCTCAGAAGGGAAGTGCCACTTCTTCCCGTGCACTCACCTCAACTCAGAAAGCAGTAAGCACAGAATGGATGACGTTAGAAGCCATGTCAGCAAACTGCACAAAGGAACACACTCCTTAATAACAGAAGTTAAAGTTACCCCTAATTTAAAACAAACAAACTAACAAACATCATCATCTTGTACCTCAGGACAGTTGCTACCTACGTTGATTCATCCTCTTCAAATAGGATTGAAATTAGACGTTCTGATTCTAGATGAAGACCAACCTCTTCCAGGATATCAGAGAACAGAGCAGGAGAACTAGAGGTAAGCTTTAGGCCAGGAGAAATCAGTAAGAAAGACAAACATATTGAAATACCCAATAGCCCTAACAGTAATATCAGTAGTGAAATAAATCCAAAACATGTCGTATATTTAGGGGTTAAGATCTTGCTAAAATTGCATGTACAAAAGAAATTTCTGCGAATAATTATCAGGTCACATACTCATAAAAGTCAAGAGAAGCTATTTTATTACTTCTTCATCTTATTTACAGAATAGAGACAATGTTAGTCAGCACAAGTAGCTATTTGCAAGCAAGAAGTCTTCAATCAGTAAGAAAGGAATGTAATTAAAATGAGGGAAATCCAAAGCACAGTTATACCTACCAATCATGTCATCTAAATCGTACTATTTTCTTCACTAAAAATAAAGCTTTGAAACAAAGATGCCATATTTTATGCAAGTTCTTGATTACCTTTCTGCCGAGGGAGCATGTAATTTACAAGAAAGAGGACTTAAAGCTTTAAGTGCCTCTGACTTAATTCAGCATGCTGTATTGATGGTCCCATTTAGATGATTCCATTTTAGGCCCCTCTAACGCATTAAAGGCATGACTTACTCACATCCATTTGGCTAATGATCCCCTACTGCTCTAAAGTAAATGACAGCTATTTACAGTAAATTATTCAATTAGATAGAGGGAAGTGCAGCATTCATTTTATATTGTTTGACATGGCAAAACAGAAGTGTGCAAGAAGGCAGGTGGGGCATTTTAATCTTTCAGAATCAATTGTTTAATCCACAGCAAAAAAATGCACTCTGCAATACTCATCACCGTCATGATGTTATTGTAAACATTCTAAGAGACACTGATTTTGCAACTTCAGATAATACAATTCTGCCCACTTCAGAAGTCACTCATCACACCACACAAGGAGTGCCATTAGGCAGCACCTTGTACAACTGCTTCCTTTGTAAGCACAATTTCAAATTGCACACAGTGAGATTTCTCTTTCTTTAAACACATGCCACCTGGCACCTAGGAAACCAAATTTCTTTAAAATAATAATAATAATAATAATAATAATAATTTGGGGAATCTGCAGTCCTGACTCTCAATTAATTGTAATAGGATTTATACTTCTAAGTGTCTACCTTACTTTCAGAGAGAGGTCTGAATCTCCTAAGATGTCTGGGCAGAGGGATAATTTATTCTTCCCTGGATTACAGTGAAAGTACAGCTCAGCTCCCTCACAAAATAAGGAAAGGGATTCAGAAAATTAATTAAATAAAGGACATGACTGCTAAAGGAGGAATTCTCCTTAGTGTGGGTATGAGAACAAAGTCCAAGGCATAAGTAAGGCTACTATGCCTCAAGGCTGCCAGCAACCATGTTTGCACAGCTCCCACGTTGCTAGCATTTAAAAGAGAGGGGGGAAGTGAACTGGCATCGCGCCTGAGCCCTCCTAGCTCACTGATTTTTGGAGTTTATCTCATGTGAATCTGGACCACTGCAGAATAAGTACCAGGCACCCCAAATAGAAGAACATTGGCTAACTTGCCAATGCATTTAATTTTCCTTAGGCAGAGGGCCAAATTCAGCAGACACAGATCCTACTAATTTTAATGGAAGTTACACTTGCCTATGCCAGCAAGTGAAGTTTGCCCCAGGGACTGTGAGCATCACACTATAGAAAATACAACTGTAGCCAGCTTTTTAGATTCAAAGTACATATTTGAGTGGCTACAGAATTGACTACTTAGCTTTCCTTTGCTTCACTGCCTCTGAAACTGCTGGCACAATATAATGCCTCCTGCTCTTCATATGTATTTACATGCTTCTCCAGGGGAAAAGGGTTCCAGCCTGGCAAAGGCAAGGGGCTTAGGCACAGACTGTTTACTGCCACTAGACTACTGGGAATTTAGCTGATGTTTGGTACCACCTATGCAAAAGCACTGGCCAGATTTTTCAGAAGACCTCCTACACACAGTTCTTGAATTCCTGAGAAAGGTCTGCTTTTCAGTGGCCCCAGGGACTATTGTCTGCAATTTGATACTTATTTTACTAGCTACTTTCCCCTTCTTATGAAGTATTTATCACTTTTTAAGTCCCAGCTCCTTCAGAGCAAAATATATTTTAATCAAGTATTAGTTGAAATCTTTAGTGGCTTTAAACAACAGATTCTGTATCAGTTCATACCAAGCACACCTATTCCATTACTCACAAAAACTGAGAATTCCTCTCTATTTGAAGGAGTTTTTAAGGGATGTTGTAATACAAGTTAGTTTAGTAAAAATTCTAGGCCTCAGCAAATTGTACTCTTGCCCTTCAGTGGTCAACTCTGCTTTACTTACACGTATTTTCTGCTCCCCCTCCTGCTCTCAGACTAAACAGAGTTACATCTGCTGACATTCCTCCTTTGCACAAGTGGCCCAGGCTTGCATTCTTCAAGTATGTGATGATCCTCTGAAAAGTTCCACAATTACTTCTGGCTGAAAAATTACCTGTCGGAAAGTCACTGAGTTAAGCCAGATTGCAAGCCAAATTCTTCATCTACTAAGAAATTCAGAGTAGTAAAAAGATAGCATAGCCCTTGAAATTGCCCAGAAAGAAAACAAAACAAACAAACAAAAACAGATAAACAAAGAACAAAAAATAATGTGAACTTGGATCCACATTTTATTATGGTGAAGGGAAGTTGTCTATGTTTGTGAATTAAACTTTTAAAACACTTCTATAGTTCTGAAATCCCCTGGACAGCCTAATAGCAAGCCCAGAGCAACTGAGACATTCAAGGTACATTGCCAATAAAGCTGCTACCCATCACTGTTGCGCTGAGCAGGATTAAAAATGAAATATTGAGTGTACAAAATAGCATACATATTTCTGAACAGTTGTTCAGCATAGACTGCTTTGAGTGACCACAGCCAGAAGAAATGAGGTGGAGAGGGCTGGAGGAATCAGTTTTTCCCCCTGGTTCTTTGCAGACAGGCCCTTCCCCAGAAGCAGGCTGTCATGGGGAGCAGAGGTCCCATGCATTTGGAGGGAGTGTAACCCAAGAATGGAGCTGGTGTGGTTGCCAAGAAAATCTAAGTGTAACTTGCAGAAGGAACAACTTAGCCTAGGACTTGACATCACCCTTTCAGATGGCACAGAGAGGAATATTGTGGCACAGGGACTTGCAGCTCCTGCGTTCCCATCTCATTTTCTGCCATTCCTTGCTGTCTCAATCACACAGCAGAAGTTTCACCAAAACTAATACAAAAAAATACATTAATGGCTCCAAAAAGATTGGATTCACAAGCAGCATTTCCAAAACACTCGGACACCCCTTGCTGTACAATTATAGCAAAACGCAGTTTCTCTCCACCTTATGCAGGTGCCCTGCATTCTCATTCATATTACAATTAACAGACATTAAGGGTCAGGTACACACATCAGCTAGAAAATGACATGATGCTTAGTGAGCCTAAGCCTGCTCCCATAACATCAAGCTTTGAGAGGTTTTTTCTCAAACCCCTTGACACTGTTTTCAGCTAGAGTAATATTAACTAAACAAAGGAACAGGCAACGTTTCCATAAGGCATTGGGTATGCCATCCCATAATCTTCCCTCTCCCTCATTTCATAATTCATACATGTTTATCTAAAGTATAGACACAGCATTTTTAATAGCACCGAGCATGAAATAGAACCACTCCCTGAGGTTTTCCAGGACTCCCACAATGTCAGGAGCTGCTTAATACATCTGTGAAAGCAGAAAGCTAGCTTTTTCTTCTTTCTAAATTAAAAAAACAATTTTTTTTTCTTCTTCAGCAGCCAGGGGTCACCTTCTCCTCAAAAGTTCTATGAACATTCACCTCTGTCATATGCTTAGGGGAGAGGAATGGGAAGACAAGCAGGAATAGTCAAACAAAAGGATGCAAGAAAGCAGATATGAAAGAAAAATCTGCTCTGGGGAGGTACTTGCATTGAAAACAACCATGATTTTATTTATATATTAAAAAAAAAAAAAATTGACACACAAGTCTCTTTGCACCAAAACTTCCAGATTTAAGTGTCAGTCTGTTGGAGACTGTAAGTCCCTGGTACAGAGCAGTGCTTCATCAATGGTAAGAGCACATTTCAGACAGTAATATGCAGTACATTACTCATCCTTAAACAAGGAAAATCCATTTTTCTCTTGAAAATCAACATGATATATATATATATTTTTTTTATTTAAACCTCTAACTTTCTCTTCATTTAATAATTTTTCCAGAAGTGCTTAAAATCAAACATATTTGGAGAAGTTACAAAACCTTGCACAGGGGCTCAATTTCCTACAAGTAAATACCCCCATTTTCTGAAGTTCTAATCAGTTCTGCTTTCTATGTCAATCCTATTAGCTGGCAACCTCCAGTGCATTTCTGTGACTGCTGTATATTCATTCCTCCTCACTGTTTTAAAAAAAATCTATTAACCCACTTTGTAACTTGCATCAAAATGGGAATCCTGGCAGAATAAATAAGACACTAATGTTTATACCTCACAAAGTAGAAGGATAACAGATCTTTTAAAGGGAAATTTCATTTTTGTTCAAAACCGACTGAAGCACAGTTTAGGGGATCTTTATTCCAAAAGCCTTCTACCAGTGGAGGACTGTCATACAAAGCAATGTATGTAGAAGCTCCAAACTGGCAGTGACCAACCTATCTTCCAAACATCAGACAGCATAACCCTACAGATACCATTCTGAAACACTTAGCTGAGGTGCAAGACTAATTAACATGGTGTTTTAGCCAAGCCATGGCTGCTGTAGTACCTGAAAGGAGGGTAAATCTGTGCCCCTCACTTGCTATAAAGCAGTGTCTTAACAGCTCCATGCAGCATAGCCATGCTCTTGTGTTTCTAGAGCATACAACCATCTCTCCTTGTAGCGAATCCTTGAAAATATGAAATCAAATCAGACTTCTTCGCCCATGCTCAGGTTTCTAAGAGCATCTTATACAGAAATCAAGAGGAAAAAAGCAGCCACACAACCCACCAGAAGTAACCTTCAGTTGTGCTTTGGCAAAAATCCTAGGCAGCAACAAGATTTTCCTTTTAGCTAGCAAACAGATTCCATTTCCTTTTTTCCAGAGCCCACATCCGTATATATTCAACTGTAGTTTTGGTATCAGCATTTATGGCTTTCATATGGTTACCATTTCTAAGGAAACCACTTCCTCAGTATAGACATAGCTAGTATATTTTCTTTTTTCACATTATTCTGGATTTGGCAGAGTATTTGTATGAGTGGGGAGAGAGGGAGGAGAAACCACAAGGGATAGATATCAGACCAAAATAAATCAAAGGTAAGCATGTTTCTTAAGACACAGGAAATTGAATATGCAAAAAGCAGTGGGATATCTTCCCAAGCTTGCTTTCTGTCTGTCTTCTTTCAATATAGAGATTCTCCACCATTCAAATCTGTCCTGGTGGGACTTCATGCAATCGGTAACAATTATCCCTGGTACTGAGGCTACAGTGTCCCAGGAGCAGAGCTTTTGCCTGCCCTAATAGTATGCAGATTGATACATTAAATTGAAAAAGAGAAGTCTAAGGAACAGGCACAGATGTTTCAGTCTGCCACTGACGTGCCGTGTGGCCTGACATCAACCATTACAGCTGCTTGCTCCATTGCACAGTAACAGTGATTTTTTTTGACACATAATAAATACTACCTACAGAATACAGCCATCCATCCTGACACATCTCACCTGGCCTGTAACAAACAAAATTTGGAACAAATGAAAAACCCAAAGATCAGTCCGCTATTGGCACAATCAATGCATTTAAACTCCATTGCATTTAGGATAGACATGTCTAAAACCCATAAGCTTGGCAGTGTAGGAGGGGGGTAAAAAAAAAAAAAAAATTCAAGTTACTCAGATTCTGATCTTTGAGAACAAGTTGACCTAGTTTAAATTCCTCCTGTGCTTGCCTCTCTGAATAGGTTGGCTTTGTCAGCTGCAGCGCCTGGGAAAACAGAGAGTCCAGCCAGCCTTGGAAGATTGCTCCCAACAGTATTTTTACATTTTCTAATGGTTGCTTTCTGATAACTCAAAAAAATTCTGATATATGTATTTATACCTGTTAAATTTTCCATTGGGACTCCAGCTGCAATCTTAACACAGCTAAAGATCAGCAGGTCTTTCCATTTCAAGCAAACAAGTTTTCATGTAAGTTCTTTCTTCAAACAAAAGTAGATCTTGTGAAACAGATATTTAAGAACCATTTCAAAGAATCAGATCAGATTCAAGGATCAGACTTTAAAATAAAGAAAACAAAGCAAAAAAACACCAGAAATGCTAAATTTAATGCACATTGATTTTTAGGATCAAATAACATTTCCAGGATAATGGAAAAGTACATCTGCGATTATGCCATTTTTTAATACAAATCCATTAGGAACATAACTTTAAGCAAATAACAGCTTCTGTTTTACCAGAGGACAGTATGGATCCCAGCAAAAGATAGCAATCATGGAGCAGAGCTGGTTTACACCACCTGAAAATACGGCTCACCTTGCCGTAGAGAACCACAATCTAAGAACAGCACGCGATAACCCAGGTTTACCAATGTGCACTTCTGATCTTCTCTTGCTCTGTCCTGAAGTAGGCATTGACCTAACAGAAGTTTGGAATATGTGATACAACGAGCCATCGCTGTGGAAAACAACCTCTCTGAACACCACTTCCGTACACAGAAAATTCAACCCATGTTGCAAATACTATAGGCTGCTTTCTGCCTATACACTCATGTCTTATCTTGTCTAGTTGATGACTTCGGCCTGTGCTCTGATCCTACAGAAATCATTTCTGAAGTTCTATTCAGGATTTACTTTTTAATACTACAGAAACAATCAGCCAGGAAAAACAATAAATAAAAGTCACTTGGTTCTCACAATTAGCTAGGGGGTACGGAGAGTAATTTAAAGAGCAAAAGAATTTGGAGTGATGTTGCAAAATCAGAAGCATATTCAGTTGCTCTCCCTGAAGTTTTTCCACTCTATCTATAGCTTTTAGGAACTAGCTACTGTAAGCTGCATACAATACAGAACTTTGATCACTCAAAGCATCTAACCAATAAATCCTTATTAGTAAAATACCCTATTAATTACTGCAATAGTTAAAATAATCTGAAGAAAATGAAATAGATATTCTTATCACTACAGAGGAAGGCAGTGCTCATTTCCAGCCAGTGACTGAGATATTTCCTACTCTGACTTCTGAGTGCATTTCTGCCCACTGCAGAGTGGAGAGAAGGAAAAGAGAGGTAAACAGCCTGGTCTATCAGCAGACCTATGGTCAAATTACTCCAAGAGACATTGAACACAGCTGAATTAATAGGTTCATCAAGAAGGGAGTGAATGCTGTTACATCTTGTTTAAAAATACATTTTAAAAACAACATCCATTTTTTCCCTCACCTTTATAACTCTGAGGAAAGGCATTAGGTGTGAGTTCCATGCACACGCTGCTGGTACGTAATGCCGTAGGACAAGTGAGGTGATGATTTAGTTTGTGTCACTTTGCTATTATTCAGTCACATATAATTAATTGAAATAGGCTCAATTTGGTGGCAAATGGAAGGGGCGTTGTTTCTGGTGTATTCGTTGTTGTTGAAGGAAACAGAAAGTTACTAAACAAGAATTTTCAAAGGTGTTCGTTGACTGTTAGGATCATCAAGGCCTCATTTCTGCCCTGAAGCAGAAAAGGGCTACGCTTACATTCACAGACTGGCCCTAATTCTCAACTATGCTCTTGCAGATGATTTTAAGCTAGTAGTCTACCTGGTCCCTAGTGCCGGCAGCATATAGCCACATCTGTTACAGCTTCCTTCCACTTTTCTTAAACCACGTGTGGAGACAGTGATCTGGAGAACAAGAATACTGCTGCATCTTTGGCAACATGCTTCTTTCCAGCTCGTCTCTCCCTCGTGGCTCCTCCCAACACCAAAGGCAAACAGCAGCTGCTGCACAGCCTTCACACTGGCTTTCTAAGTGTCTGCAATTGTTCATTCAGTACCTGACTTTGAATAAATCAAGGAAACCATTTTGAATTTCACAACATACAAAGCTCTACCAACTGTATTCCTTTGTTAACACTGTCCCGCCTACTAGTTTGGGCCCCACTGAAAGACAGAGATTAATCCAAAGTCTTAATCAGCAGTTGGCATAATGTCGAAAGCAGATTCAATTCCCTTTACTTCTGCTGGAGCAAGCAATGAAGCTGAGCTCTTGTTTCATTACCAAAAAGAGTTTCCAGAGGAGAAGTGGCCAATTCATCCCCTTTGAAAATCTTCAAATAGTCAGGTCCATCTGGTGATCATTTCCAAAAGATCAGCATTTGGTTGCTTATTTATTTAAAGTATAATTATAATTTTTTCTACAATCATATCTTCTCTGGTTTCTTCCTTGGCTCAGTTTTGGTACTGGAAGCTGAAGGCCATCTAACTCAGACAAACCCATTAGCTGGGGAAGACAGAGTTTCCAAAGCTGGAACAAAACTCCCCTGCCTAAAGTTTGCTTCTCTATGGACGAACAGCTGCATTCTCAGACTCTCAATGAACTTGTAAAAATCTTTTTCCAGAACAGCTACAACAGCACAAGCACAGTTCAGCTCCCACTGTCTGCCTTGTTACAGCTCCCTGTTTTGATTCAGCTTTCTTTTTAGCAGCCAGAAGGACTATTCATTTGCACTTAATTCAACCAGTTTATGCTAACAACAGCTTTAAAAAAATTCACTGCATCCAGCCCCTCAATTTCTTCTTCAGTAACATACAAAAATGGCATTAAAACTTGAAAAAATGGAAAGGTACCATCACCAAAGATAGAGGAGTATGTAATGCAATAATGAAATGTGAGCAGAATGAAGCTCTACAGTGCTTGGTTTCTAGTATAACTCGTACATCAGTTATGGTGGTTTGTTCTTAGCTTCAAGTTTTTACCTGCACAATTTTTTATTCTTGCTTTTTTTTTTTGAAGAAAATGCAAGAATATTAGTAGTTTCTAGATAGCATGAAACCACAGATAAAGTCTAAAGTGCAAATACAGCAGCCCTCAGGCTCATCTCTCTTGCAGATCAGAATACAAATGATTCCTTCTCTATTCTGACTTATTCAACAAGATATAGGCTGTTCATAAAAAGAACTACAAAGCTCTGGAAGGGTATATTCTGGTTTTTACGGCGTTTCTATATGGTTGTTTTTGGTTCTTTCCCCCACCTCTGAAGCCCTTTAGACACACTTCAGACACACATCCAGAGCAATCTAATAGCAGAATCTGAAATGAGAGAACCAGTATACAAGCACAAAAAAAGAAGTAAAAGCAACCAAACAAAACAAACAACACACCCATCTTAGATAATCTAATGAAAAGTTGTAAATCCAAAGCAGTTTACACTACTTAATGTGCGAAAACACCCAGGACTTCTGTTCTACCAGGATCCCAGCCCAGCAAAGCATTTAAGGACATTGATAAGCAAAATAATGAGAATGTTTAAAACCTGACACCTGCTTTGTTACTTCAGGGCCAGCAACCTCAGCACTGCTTGTCACACTTCACTGAAATTAGTTGCATTGATCTTCACTCCCTGCTCATAACCTCGCCAACCACCCTGTGGCTCAGAGCATAGGCCACTCCACACCAGACTTGGCACAGCTGCTGTTTTTTCATTACAGTGCATGGAGCAAAAAGTAGTCACTATGCATTTTGACATAGCTCTTGATGAAACCACAGAGAAACCTAGTTTAGAAGCTTTTAGGAAGACAATAAGGAAAAGAACACATCCCCCTTGTACCACCTCATAGGAATAGCTGCACAGCATGCCTACCTGAAGTGCCATTAGGCAGCAGCTGCTCCTGGTGGCTCATTTGAAACTGAGGCATTTCTCTGGGCTGATGTGGTTGTCTGGTTAGTGCACCAGTTGGATTCTGGTCCTGGTTCCCACACAGCCCAGTGAGTCACTTATGTCCTTCTTGACTCAGCAAAATGCATGCCCAGTCTGGAATTTATGGAGAACATGCTTCAGGCCAGTTTATTTCATTGAGACTCGTGCATGCTCTTTGTTTGAGGAAGAATGACTGTTTTGCAAGGCTAAATCCTTTACCTTCTACAAAAGGAAAAATATTAAATAGCAAAGGGCTGTTCTTCCCTTTCCACTGCCTTTGTCTTGCTTATTTAGTCAATAAACTACACAGAAATGAAAAACTGTCCATTTTATCCCCCATTGCGTGAACATAACTCTCAGATAAAGACCATTAGAGTACATTGAATAACTCTAAGATGTGAAAATTTGGCCAAAGCAATTTTTTAGACAAATTAAGTATGCAGAATGCAGCCGGCAATCTGTTGCAAATGATAAAATACAAGACATCAACGTGCTGTACAGACTTACCCTGCTTTCATGCTAGGATCACAGCACGTAATGACCAAGTCTTTAGATGGGTACTGAGTTAGGAAGTAATACCCAAAATACATGGTTTCAGGCAAACAATGGTCTGACAACTAGAACAATGGATCCACACCAGTAAAAAAAAAACAAAACGAAGCAAGTTTGTGGTGATGATCTTGTGAATGAGAAGCTGAGTACAGGACAGTAATGTTACAACTCAATCTCAAATGAAAACTAATTAACCACTTGGGAAAAAGGAGATAGCAAATTAAAGCTTCTTCACAAATACCCCAGTGCCTTTATGTGGTCTGCCATCTTTGGTAGGGAGGAGCAGTAACAATGATAGGCCTGTCAGGGGGATAACATTCTAACATAGGATGCAGGTTCTCAGCACAACAGGGTGACAAAGCACAGGGGCTGACAAGCATCTGCCTTCTCAATATTCAGCCTTCTGATCCCCAGAAATATTGGGAATTATTTGCACAAACATGGGTACCACCAAACATAAAAATAACTCCTACTATAAGGAGAAAGCAATGCAATAAGGAAAAAAAAAAACCAAAAAGGAGCAGGGAGTATCTAAGACTGTCCCCAACCATTTATATAATTGAAATAACCACAGTTTGGCATACGCCTTGCCTGCATGCACAGTATAGCTGGGACACTGGCTTACTGAAGTTCACCATCAGAAACTTCTGGTTCTAGAATCAAAGCTACCACACCTCTTCCTCATCACCTTGCAGGAGAAAAGAAAAATCGATGTAGTAAATGTCCTGTGAATAAAGCAAGAATACCTCTTTCCTTCATCATTTCAAAGCTCTCGTGCACAGAACTTTTGAGGATTCCTTTCATTAATCTGGAGATACAATTAAATCACAAAACATAGCGAGTCTATTAATATATGAGCCAATCAAACATTGTTGCTCATGCGCCACATAGGGAAACAGTCAAAGCACAATCCTATCATACATACAATAACTCTAGCACTTCATAAGAAAAGTGGACTTGCTGCAGAGACTGTCACAACAGTTAAATGCTGCAGACTTTACTCTCTGAGCTTCAAGCTTCCTGAATGCATACAGGACAGCACGGATATGTACAGATGATCATGAAGTCCTAAACTGGCATATATTAATCTCATTCGGAGTGAGACTCAGAGATCTTTGTGGGTCACTTCCAGCTGAGGATATTCTATGATTCATTTATCCACCCAAAAAGAAACGTCTTTCATGTCACTAGAAAGCACAGATGCTTTGAACGAAGGGTAGCACTTCCACTGCAGCAACCAGCACAACAGTGCTCAAAGAGAACTTCATCCCACGCTCTCATCCCAAAGGTGTGATAAGGGCTCTCCAGAATAAATACAACATGAGCCTTATTTAATCAAGTGACCTACTGAATTCCAGCCAGCATAATCACTTGTTTTCCATCGCCAAAGGTTCATAGGACCAAAGATATTATTTTGATACTGCAATATAAGAAAACCATACCTTACATTTGCTCTTATTTTATTATTGCCTACAGTTTCTAGCAGCAATTTGGACTCTAGACTTTACTCTTCTGCACTAGAGCTAAATAGTGTACAGCTATATTCAGCAAGGCCTAGCAGCGTTTATAGCAATATCTTCAGTTTCCTTTTGATGTTACCTTTTATTTCCATGCTGTAAGCAAAGACCGAAGCATAATATAAATTTTGATCAGCACTAACTGAAGAAAATTACAAAGAGCTGACACACTTAAGTTTTGTCAACTACTCAACCTTTGAACAGCCTCACAGCCTTCTCCATCACTTTTGACTTTCATTACTCCAGAATAGCACTTAACTGACTTGGGAAAATGGTATGAGAATGGGCAAAGCTACTTCTTTGGCTGAACACAGGTAGCACCCTGCCTTGCTCAGCAAACTTCACAAAGAGAGTGGAGACAGAGGGGGCTTTACTTGTTTCTTGAACACTGCATACTTGTGCTAAGAGGTAGTAACTAAATTAGCAACACCTCATAGGTTTGTGATTGTGCAATCTCCTTCCAAGACCAGCAGGCTTACTGTATAACCGATAGAGTAGGAGGGGGACCTCCTATCCCCTTGAAGTTGACAGTCCACAGAAGATTTCCAATAGCTCTAACAAAGGCTTTAGGCATCCATGAGAATTAAAGAAATCACAGACATTTTTACACAACTAAATATTCCTTCACTTAGAAGTAACAGATTCCTACTATTCAACCTTCAGATTATTGATAGAATAATGTTCCTATTAGCAGGTCAGTCACTGATTTTTTCATCAATGTATGAAGAAATTGCTTAAAACTGAACTATTTTTCATATAAACATAATTAACTGTGCAAATGAATTAGCACAGCGACTCATTCAAATCTTCCCATCTTCCAAAGGAGCAATGCATTATTATAAAATACAAGTTTTAAACCAAGCCCTGTTTTACTCTCATTAATATTAGACAGGCACACAGTAATAGCACACTGCTAACATAGCCACCGAGACAAATTCCCTTGTCAGCTCTTACAAGTTCAGCAGTGTTGGCTGCTTTATTTGATTTATGACATCAGAAGCAATGTAAAACCCTGTGTGTGGTCCTTGGGAAAGGAAGTCTCAGCAGTGGCGCTGCTGCAAGAAGGACTCACAGCCTCTCTGTCACCCAGAGAGATGCAACAGCCAGCAAAGCCACAGAACAGACCTGGAAAAATATGAATAGATCAAGAAAACATTGCAGACACAGGCAAGCATACTGAACCTAAGACAGACATCTGAACTGCAAAAGACTTCAAGGATGAGATGAGACTCCCTGCATTAGACTGGCTGTCCAACAATGTTCACAGAAGGGCTTCAGAGTTTGATTTCCTTAGATACATCTTTCCCCAAATCAATACTACTTCATTTAAGAATTAGCACAACTGATTCCACCCTTTACAGAGAACGGAGCAAGTTTTTATTAGCTGCCCCAAAGCCATGAAAGGCCTCCCGTGATAAAACAAGAAAAAAAGCAGAAGTCTTTGGCCATTCAAGTGCATCAAACTATCAGAGTTTGAGTATCAAAACTATGTTTGCATAACAACCTATTAATCAACATCCTTATGCAAAGGTCATCTCTTACTAAAGAAATGAGCTCAGCTGATTAGCTCTGCAAAAGAAGAGAACAGTGAGACTTAAGAGGCTGTGCCATAGTTTTCCTCCATAGCTTCTGGCAACGGAGATTGACTTTTCAGCACCCCTACTTATTCACTGTCACAAGGTCAAAGAATTTATAAACCTCTTGCGTAATGTCATGTTAAAACTGCATCTATATTTACCACAGATCTTACACATCCAAGTCCATCGGTAAATATCTCTCAGTTTCCACAAGGCTGAAGCCATCAAGAACCGAGCGTATCGGACATCAGGCAATGACGAAATCTGTCTTCCCACTTGCAGTGCGTCATATGCAGATTGCGTATTGCCTGGGAGAATAAATAGCAAGTCCCTGACAAAAAGGTAAAGCAGGGATTTACTTTTGCTTTGCTTTTAGGCACCACGTATTTGAGTTTAAACTCCACAAATTCCAGAAGGCTGAAGGGCAAACTAGAACAAACAAATATCAACAGAGCTCAGCTTCTCCTAGTCTGGCACTGGCAATCTGCTGCTTCCTATGGGAAGTGCTCTCATGGCACATCTGCTTTAACTTCAGTGTTTGAGGCTGTGGCCTACTTAAAATAAGTTATTCACACTTTTTGACATCTGGACCATCTTCATCTGTGCCTATGACTAATGAGAACCTAGATATTCCGGGACTTATTTTTGCTGAAATTCACCTGACATTTACATTCCCACGCGTGTAAGACATTTAAAAATTAACAGTTGATATGAAGTGTGCAATGAAAGAAATTCTGCCCTTAGTCACTTATGATTATTTGGCTTTGCAAATTCAGATGTCATTCCTCACACCACAGTATGTGATACACCACAGGTATTTCCTCTTTCTGAGTGCAGGCACGGTTGTGTTGTCTCAGATAACAGCGAGCCCTGAGAAACAGCGATGTTAAACTTGGTAAAGTGATAGTTTGCAGTGACCTCCAACTATTCTAAATGCTAGTTCATAGAAACACAGATTGGCTTAGATCACCTACTTCCAACCCTCTGCTGCAGGCAGGGTTGCCAACTGCCATATCAAACACCAGCTCAGGCTGCCCGTGGCCCATCCAACCTGGCCTTGAACACCTCCGTGGAGGGGCATCCTCAGCTTTTCCAGGCAGCCTGTGCCAGTGCCTCACCATCTCCACTGTAAAAAACTTCCCCCCAACATCTAATCAAAATCTTCCCTTCTTAAGTTTAAAACCATTCCTATTTCCCAGTCATTATCTACATGTGTAAAAAAGTTGATTACCTCCGTGTTCATAACCTCCCTTTAAGTACTGGAAGGCCACAATGTGGTCTCCCTAGGCTGAACAAGCCCAGCTCCCTCAGCCTGTCTTCACAGGAGAGGTGCTCTAGCCCTCTGGTCATCTCCCTGTCCCTTCTCCAGATCTCTTCTGAGTTGGGGGCCCCAGACCTGGGCCCAATTAAACAACATCTGAAAGATGCAAGAATACCTCCGTAGCAGCGCGATGTGTCAGTTCCACCCTTCGAGCTGCTTTATTCCCTCCTTAGCACACATATCTCACTTTCATCAAGACTATTGCCCCGTACCTATTCCTGCAAATTCAGTTCTGAGGTGTCAGGGCTGCTAGAAGGGAGAGAGAACAAGAGAAAGCATTTTAAATTGGAAAAAAAAAAATTTTCTAAATTGCTTAATATACTTTCAAGAAAGAAAACTTGAAGCAATGTGATAAACTCTTTACATATTACCCTTATAAAAGGCTTCTCTCCCCTTGCTAGCTCACTGTTCCTATTATTCAAAGAAATGAATTCTAGCTCCTTTCTGTTCCCCTCCTTTTCCCTCTCTGTTCTGAGGTACTGCATTTGATTTTGAAAGGAAATGGGAATTTTGAAGCATTCCATACCTGTGTGCAGGCTGTTACAAAGGCCTTTCATTAGGAGATTACATAAGTGGTACTTGAAGTAATCATGGTACAGAAAAGATACTTTAAGCGAACAATTTATTCATGCGATAAGCGTCGCCTCATTTATTTTCCATGGAAATAGATCTGATTAATGCTTCTATTTTCAAAGCCCATTAAAGCACGTCTGCCTTTGGCAAACCGTACTGAGATACACAATGCTAAACAATGTTTTTGTTTTGTTTATCATACATTTATTTACTATTACTTTGTGACGTAGTTTTTGTGTTCAGCTTTTGACAGCCGTAAATGAAATTCTGTTGAAAATAGAAACAAACAACTAGCCTGAAATGAATAATTTCATCTCCAAGCATCTAAAGAAAGAAAGAAACAAACAAACGAAAAACAACTGCAAGATTTGAGAGCAAAACTAAAATTATTTCATATAACCGGCTGGTGCAAGATCTGCCAACCAAGAGCAAAAGGCAAAAGCTATGAGAACACGAGGTATAGAGTTTGAATAATCAGAAACTGTTACCATATCCCTCTTTTAGGCAGACATGCCAACTTCCCTGCAGAAATAATTTACAGGTATTTGTGAAATAACTTTAGCCTAAGAAAACGCACATTTTATAAGTACTTGGTCAAGGCGGTGTGTTTATCCATGGAAACCCTCAAGAAGCCAAGAGGAAAAAGAACATTCTTAAGTTGAACAATATTATCCAGATCGTGTCCTGTTACGAGGCCATTTCTCAGCACATCTTTGCAATCAATGAAAGAACAGCAGAGCACTTGTCCATGAGATCTGGCTCCGCACTTGAGCACTTCAGGGTGGGTGTCTGCTATTCCCATAAAAGCACCAATAGGAGAAAAGACAAAATAATATGTACCTTATGAAGTTTATGAGTAGGATCATTTTTATAACTGGATTTACGAGTCTGAAATCACAGTATTACTTTCCATCTCTAAAACAAGGCTTATTTGTTTACTTTTAAAAAAAATTACTGAAAAACAATTAAACTATGTTCTACAAAGAATGCAAACTCCTCTCTTCTGTCCCCTTGTAACATAGAAAAGCCCCAAATCCTTCACACAGTGGGAATATCCTTTCAACTTTGGCATTATTTTGGACAAGGAATTCTGCTGTAATTCATATCTCCAATACAACAACTAGCATGCTTCTTTCTGTTCTATTTCACTGAACCAAATCAGGGTCCTTACCCTGCTCATTTCAGCAGGATAACTAATACATTTGCAAAGAGCTAATTAATTGTCCAGGCAATTCATAGCATATATCCTCTTTGCTTGCACATGAGTATAAAACCAGCAGAACACTCCAACTACAACAATTCTGGGGGGGGGGGGGGGGGGGGGGAAGGTAACATTGACACTTCTCAATACCATCAACACACTTATCAGCACTACAATCTACTGTTACATCATTTTTGACCCATTCTTAGTACACAGGCCTGTTTCACTGTCATCGTTTCTGCAAGATGAATTGGGTACCACAGATTATCAGTCTCAATTTGTGCCAGTAACAGTTTAAATGGGCTATCAGGAAGAGTTTCTTCATGAACAGAGTCATCAAGCACTGGAACAGACTGCCCAGGGAAGTGTTCAAGTCTGCATCGCCGGTGGACGTGACATTAAGTTCAGTGATGGGACTCAGTAGTTCACGTTGAGGACTGGATTTGAAGGTCTCTTCCGATCTAATTGATGCTATGATTCTATTATGCGATTACAAAGATAACTGTAAAAATCCTTACTTTTGCTAAAAGTAAACAGATCCAGCATGAAATGGCTCTTCAGATTAAATATGCAATCATTTTCCCTGCAGGCATTTATTCTAAAGACCTCAATGGAAAGATGCACAACATTTTAGATTGGTAGGCAGTGAGATTCTTGTGACAGGGCAGGGTAAGAAAGAGAAAGCAGACCTGGGAATTTAGTGGGTTCTTATCAAGGAATTTACAAGATCTGCTTTTTAACAGAAAACAGTGCAAGCTTTAACTACTACTGGCTGTATAAACCCCAGCAAATATTGGAAACATGACTTCCACTCACATGGCAGTTCCCACACTTCCAAAGTACAGAAAGGAATGCACCAGCACAAATAATTCTTTACTATAAATAATTATAATATAATCACAAGCACCTACTGAGGTAAACTTTGAAAGTTAAGCAGAATGTGTTTGAAGTTTCTTTTTGTTTCAGAGACATGAGTAATTTCAAAATCATTCTTTAGGCTAAGTAAGCAGTGACTTACTTTTCTTGCCCCATGGTCTGAGGTTGACTATTCAGACAAGTTTTCTTTTTCATTTTGCAGTAACTTATCCCTCAGCAATCCTACCGTTTCATGCAGGTGATACCACTGCACCAGTTCAGGCAGTACCGTATTTAGAGACTGCTCTGGGTACTTAATGGCATTTTACTCCCAAGGAACACAGAAAGCGAAGGAAACACAGTCAAAGTTCATAAACAAGTTAGTCCTCAACACTAAAGCAGAGCAAAGCACTTCTCCAGCCAGGAAAGGTTTATCACTGCTGATCATACAAAGCCTACTATGAATGATTAGAGTAAGGCAGTAAAGGATGCTGATGTTTTATATCTGCTCCTCCAGTCATTTTAATAACGTCCAAAATAAGGCCCTAAACCCATATCTAGATCAAAAAGCACCAGGAGGATTTTATTTAAAATAAAAAGTAAAAAGTGGGGAGATATTGAATATTTTATATAGGAAGAATATAAAATAAAATCCTTCTATCTAGGACAAATTCCTGCAAAATAGTGTGCAAACAATAACTGACTTAAAGAAGAAGCATTCGGTTATCTAGTTTCTGTATCCTTAGAGCACACAAAATAAACTGTACTCGAAACCTCAAACAGATGCCTTGTACCAATAGGAATTTCTTAACTGGTGGCCGTGCTCACATCCATGGACAGTAACATAAACTTTATCAAAGATAGACTTTGAACCATCTTTTACATTACTTATTGGCAAATGTATCAATTATTTAACTTCACCATTACGCTGTCTTACCATAAGAGAAGGTCCTAAGCTTCCCTAAATTAACTTGGGAGTAGTATAAGCTAAAAGATGCTTATTGTTTAAACGTGTTACATGCTGATTATCAGTGGTTTTGTTTTTGTTTTTTGTATATATATATAAATACAAAATATATATATATTTAATGGAGTCTTTCACTTAAACGTACACATTTATTTAAACAAATCCTATTCCAGATCTCCTAACAATTTAACCATTCATTTTTCTTCTGTTACACAAAGCTGTGACTCATGACCATAGCAGTGTTTTCTACGTGGGCACTGGGTTAAATGGATGAAGTACTCTGTAGACTACTGGCCTGCTTACCTGACAAGACCCAGACCTGAGCTGTAGAGAATGTCACCTACTCAAAGTTGCATGGCTTAGCAGCCGCAGAGTACTTGCCTGGATTGAAGTTCAGCTATTGCCAGAAGTGCTGATATTTGCTTGGGGGATAGGTTCCTTGTTTGTTTGTTTGTTTGTTTTTCCTTTGTACACAAACTGCTCCTCCTACCTCTGCAACCAGTGAGAAGGCTGATCCTCAGCAAAAGGCTGGAGCTACCACATGTAAATGACAGTAAAAGCCTTAGCCTTTGCTGGAAAAGGTTCCTCCAGTACAATAGAGGGGATTGTGCACGAGGAAAGAATGAGATACTAGTGTAGAGAATCCTTCAAAGCATGTTGAACTAGAAATGCCTCAGCTGCCCTGAGACTTGAGCCCAGTACCCCCCATGGGCATTGCCAAGGGGCCTTACTTTACAAGTGAGGTGGGTGTGATGTCACAGCCAGGTGGTGTTGGAGCACACAGGGCTCACAGATACTTTTTTTTTGTTCTAACTTAATATTTTGTTCTAACTTAATATTAACTTGGTTTAATCTAAAAGAAATAGTCAAAACAACAGAAGCAGTAGTACTTACGCATCCTTCAGGTTCATAAAGAAAAGCCAGTGTCTTATATTCCTCTTTCAGACTGCTCTCCACAGAAGGCAGTTGGTCTGTGCTGTGTACTGATTTCACTCCTTTCAAACACCGTTCAAAAAACAGTGCTGCTGAAATCAACCCCCCAAAATAGCAGTTTTTATGTGAACACTCACTCTTAAATGCTTTCCAAGCTTATTAGTGAAGAATTAATCCACATGTGTGAGCTGGTAAAGAGAGCACAGGTTGTGCTCATCAGCACAGAGTAAGAAGAGTAGTAAGTAAACCCAACACAGGCTGTAGCAGAGAAAAGCTGTCCTGCTTGCAGTTGAGTTGATTGCAAAGCTCCTAACAAGAGGCAGTGCTGCACCCTGTGTCAGTAAATAAAACTCTAAGCAATGATCTTAGTTTTCCTATGCAGCTTCCTAAAGAAAAGGAATTCCCAGTGTACTTCTTATATAGGCTACCCCTTACTGGGAAGGTAAGAAAATTCCTTGCTGTCAGGCCCTATGCTGTAGCTCCCATCATATTCTAGTACAATAAATAAAAAAGAGAAAAGCCTTACATAACAGTCTTCATTCAAGACACTGAAATCTGCAGCACCAAATCCATTTTACTCACTTTTAGTCACATAAAGGTAAAACCTTTTCCCCCAGAAGGAAACCAAAGACAGTAGAAAAAGGCAGTGTTTTCCACCAGCCCTTTTAACAAATGAAACATTTACTTTCTGTTTGGTGTAAAGTGACAGCTGGCTTATTAGAGCTGACACTGATCCTCCCAAGAGGATTTCAGCGAGCAAGTCACACAGGTGAAGGTCAAAGAAGCAAAGGAATTAAATGAAGAGAGGAAGCAAGCAGCTTTCCCTTAAGGACAGAAATCAGCGAACAGAAATTTGTTACTTACATGGCCCTTGCTGATTGGAAATAGAGCACCTGCAAAATGTGAAAATATTTCCAGGCCACTTTCTGAATTTCAGTTTGTTTTAGACCTGGCTCCCTTCTGGCCATTATCTCCCACCTGCAGGAAGGATGCTGTGGGTGCATGGTTTTGTGCCATGTCTCTGCCTGACTTACACAGCGTCAAAGACGACTCATGTAATATTCATGTTGAGGCATCATGCATCACTTTTTACTTACATGGGGAGGAGAGTTAACAAGGGATGACCCTTTACTTTTTAAAGTAAACAATAAGAAAAACTCAGCCTTGCACTCTTAAAAGTTTTAGCTCACCCTATACGTGACTAACTGAAGAGAGATGAATGCTTGCTCTTCAAACCACTCCTAATGGTTCTGAGATGCTTTGCCAAACTATCACTTTTTGGTTTGGCAACACCACTTTGCTATGCTAATAAGACCAATACAGGAATACCGGGGTCAAAGGTACACTCAGAAATATGCACATAGCAAAGATGAGATCTGAGGAGTTTGGCTTAGCCATGAAGTTTTGCAGAGTCCCAGATCTTCTCATATTTCCTACTTCACTTTCAATCGTAACACTCCGGATAACATCCCGAGCTTCAGCACAACTCCATGTAGGACTCCAAGGAGCAGGTAGGTGTAATCAAACACATGACTTGCCTCTGAACAATATTTATGAAATCCTGGAGAGAAAAGATAATTGCATGCTATTCTTACTTACTGCAGAGCACCTATTCAAGTAAACATGCAGAGATATAAACGAATGAATAACTGGCTCTGGCTCTAATCTCTTTTAAAGGTCACAAGCCTACAAAATGGTTTTCAATGCATTTTCAAGTATTAGCTTACCTTAAACCTGCAGGTTTCCCTCTCTATGCCAGGTACACAGCACAAGGTGCTTTTCCTTCCTGCTTAACATGCAGAAGCTCAGGCCTTCCTGGGGCTTGTTGTTGTTGTTGTTGTTGTTGTTATGGTTTTGGTTTTTCTGGGCTCTGACATCTGCAGAGTGGCACCTTTCAGCAGCCCATCTACATCCTCCTCTCCCACCCCATCAGCCTTGCCAGATTTAGACTAAGCATCCAGAAAATACAAGGTAGAACAGCAGGAAAACAGCTGAATCTTTTGACTTGCAGCTTCAGTTTGGAAGTCCAATTAACCAAAGTTATGATTAATCACTGCTTGGAGGTGAAGGAGGAAGGGAGAGGTGCAGAAGAAATCTTTCTGAAGGGATAAGGACTACAGCATCTAAGCTCAGCTGAACTTATTCCACTGTATGTTTTCCTTAATGCCTAACAGTTCAGTCAGTCAGGTGCTCCTGTCCCAAAGCAATCTAGCTTTTATCTGATGATCTATGTACAATTCAAAGACAGCCTTTCAGAAATCACAAAGAGAGAACGGATACTCACCAGACACATTTCCTTTTAGATAGCAGTCCCACCTAGTATGCTGTCAGAGACCCCTATGCAGGACTACGCAAGCTGCTCTACAGCACAAGGCATTTCCAAATGGACCAGTGCCACCCGTTCTATAGCCCATTAAGACCAAATTGCCACATGTGGAGATGACTGAAGAGTGAAGAATGGAGTTAATTAGGGCAGGTACACAGGAGGCAAAAGAAAGTTGGCACACAGCTGCTCACACTACTCTAGCTGATTACACTTGTACTAAACCTTGACTTTCTAGACCACACTTGCTTTCTGAGCTCAAGAAAAATATGTGTTTTCTCCTGAGTTCTTTAGGTCAGTATGAAGACTTGTATGCAGAACCAGAAATGAGTTTTCTGTGGCAGTACCATCCTGTAAGGGCCTCCCCAGCCATTTTGTTCAAGCCCATTGTATTTTCCCTTTCATCACCGTACCTTTCAGTCAGAAATGACATGTTATGTATTCGGCACACAAAAAATTATACATGTGAGTGGGGAAAAAAAAATAAATCAGCACGTGAAGTGACGGTTGCAATGAGAGCAAAGAGCTCTCACTATCTTTTGGGGAAAAAAATTATAGCCCAAAAGTTGATTGCTAATAAATACTAATATTCTTCATTAGACATTGCATGTCTTAACCCCATTTCCTTCAGTGTTTTATTATGCATTTTACCTTGAATACATGAACAGAGATTTAAAGTGACCTCAAAGACAGCAAGAGTGTATAAAAGAAAAAAAAAAAAAAAAATTTCACTTTTGCCAAAGAAGAGAAAAAAAAGCTAGTGAGAATATTAAAGCATTCAAAATTTATGATGTTCTTCATACTGTTAAATATTCTCCCTAGATACAATCACACTGGCCTTCCAAATCCATAAAATATGCCATTTTTGTCGCCCCCTACACGTGCAGCACAATTTCAACTCCAACACTTGCATAGGTTTTTTGGTAGAATTTCAGAAAAGAACTTAAAAACAAAGTCAAAAAGGACTGGAATATTGCAACATGAACTGCAAGGATGTTTCCTGTGAATGTTGTACTGCTATGTCAAACATTTCCACTGGGACTCATCTTACAATTTAACCATACGATGCATCTTCAGAATATATTACCCCAGATGTGGCTATTGATACCCACTGTATTTATATCATGAAAAATAAAGTTTATCTTACTCAAGCATGTGTCAGATTTGGCTTGAAACCACATGCTTCATTTAGTTAAAGAGCCAGAGGAAAGAAAAAGCAGCACAAAAATATCTTCATGAAAACTGACCTATTTTAGGAGGAGCCTGGTACAACTGCCTTACAGCCCCAGCACACTTCCACACCTCACCTGGATGTCAACCACTTTAAACAAAAAGCACAGATATAAAGTTACAGCTTTCTTCAGGCAGTCTGTAGAAACTGCCACATGTACAACAGAGAAAAAGCATCTATCCCAGTAACAGCTTTTCCTTTCCAAGAGGAAATATTTGCATCAGTATAAGCAAATTTCAGAAGTATAGAAATAAGTGCCTACGCTTGAGTTACATTCACTTCCCACCGAACTTCAGAGACAGGACAGCTTACATATGGCGAAGACAGGCTTCCAAATAAAATAGAGATACACAGAAACACAAGCCTCAAACAGCCGAAAGAAGCATTCTGAAAAAGCATGTTGCTATTTACACACTCACCTCCTTTTTTACATTCAGAACACACAAAAATTCTAGTTTCAAAATGCATTGTCAGAAAAAAAGTTTCTCAGCTGCCCAAACTGCATTAACACTCTCAGTGCCCGCGCAGAGTGTCAGTACAGATCTAATCTCACAGACAGCTTGGAGGCTACAAACACATACTGTCACCTGACAGTGATTAGTATTGTTCTCATTTTCCTTCTGCATGTACCAACAAATTTGCTTCTTCTGCTTTTTCAGCTGAAGCAGCCAATTACCTTCTGTGCTTTGCAAGCTCCCGTCTGCACTCCCCAGGAAACGGATAATGTGCCGTGCAGCACAGTGGGGAGAGCTCGCTCGGATGCAAAATAATTCAGAACTTACTCATGTAAAGTCTCCCCGCTGCATTCACAGGCTGAGCTATGTGTTAAACGCATTTATTCACCACCGAAAGACCATACTTTGCAGTTATAACCCTGGCAAATACTGTGCATTTAAATAATTCTTATACTCAGCCACACAAAGGGGTTTTATTCCTCTACCACAGCTGTACACAGAAGAACAGAGTGCCATTTCAAAACAAAACTCCTGAAGTTACTACTTACCAGTTTGTGATTACGTATGCAGTAAGCCCAAAGAGCTGAAGAGATTTTGTTGCAGGAGACAGAAGTTATCAAAAAAAAAAAAAAACCCAAAAAACCAAACAGGCAAAGTGAACAAGAATGAAGGGAAACTCACATAAATGCTCTCTTCATTCATCTACTTAAGTGTTCCCAAAGACTAAAAGGGACCTTAAAGAAAGCGCTCTCAGCAAAGACTACATCCTCTTGTCAGTCAAACCCTGCATAGTTTCAGCTAGGCATCTGTCCAAAAAGACATGGAATTCTTCTATTTCTGTCTCCCAGTGCAAGTGGAAACATTTCTACAGATCTGTGGTGAGGATTTCAATTTTTGTAGTGGTAAGCTGCAAGAGGAATTTAATTAAAGACTCTGTTAAGCAGAAAACTGTCCACGAAAGAGGAACTGGAAAATTTGGAGATAAATAACAATTGCATTACATTACAGTCTGCTACAGAAGCACAATAAAAACTTCCAGTGAGGTTAAAAATCCAGATGTGGTTTACTGGAAGAAAGCTGTGAAAAACTTTGCTTTCATTAGCATTGTTGTCAGGAGCAGTGAAACAACAACAGATTTGTGGTTAAACACACAGGCTTGCCTTTTTTTAATGAAACAGTTTGAGTTTTAAAAAGTTAATGATTTTACATAGGAAGCTAAACATTTGTTTTACCACCCGTGCTATGCCTGACGTGTTACTCTTTTTATTCAACACAGGTGTTTCCTTAGATGTACTTTGCATCTTGCCCGTTGCTGACAAAACAAACCTTATAAGCCTCTGATACTCTAAAGTATGGAAGGACCTTGGAAATGATGTTTCCCTCTCTCGTGTTTCATTTTTTCTCTTACGATATCAATAAGAAAGTATGGCTGTTTCCTGTGTACATTCAGACTGGAAGCTGACACAGAAACAGCACACAATTTTACTGACCCCTTCAGCTCCCCAGATGAAACCTTTCTCACAAAGAGAAGCAGCTGCATCCATTTGATAGCCCAGAACTTTTGTCCCTGCTGCTTCTCCTCTCTGCACTCAGATTCCACATTCATTGCTCCTTTTGCCTTTGCTTTTTATTCTGCCCCCATCACTGTCTCTTTGATGTCTTTCACTTGCTGTCCTATTGCATTACATACTGACACCTCTTTTTAGTCCTCCTCGTAGCTCTAAGTCCCTGTCTCCTGTTCCTGCTTACCAGGTCAATGCTCTGTCCCTCTGGTTGGTCTTAGGGCTCTCCCAGGCACTGCTGATTGCCAGTCTATCTCCCACGGTACTTTCTGGATGTAGAAAGCTCTTTCTGAGTCAGCCCATAAAGTAAGTTGGCCCTGCTAGCCCCCATTCTTCAGCTCAGAACCTTCATTCGGTTGCACTGGAAGATATTAGTTAACCGTAACAGTGAATCTGAGAGTTGTGAGGAACAAACAGTGCCTTTCTAACGGAGAAGAAAAGAGGCACTCCCTGTCCCCCTGTTCCCCCGTTCTCCTTACTTACACGTTGCTTTTTGGCTCTGATGTTTCAAGTTTCTTTACAGTGCGAGTGGCCTTGGGACAGAAAATCTTTCACACTGCGTTCTGTAACAGTCTCTGGCATAACAGGATCCAGTCTTTTCACACTGCTGGGCATTATGGCGAAACAAGTGAGAAATAAGCTGTTTCTTGAACATCTTGCTACTTATTATCTCCTTTAAATCACAGCTCTTGCAAGATGTAGCTGTGACTGAATGAAGTGGCACGTTTTAATTTTAGGGATTAAATAGAGAAAGAAATTCTGCGTAGATGGGGGAATGCTGTAATCCTGCAGCGCACTGCCAGCAAAGTTTATCTGTTAGGCACAAATTCTTTACTCAGAAGCACTGGCACAGCAGCCCAGAGCTGTGAATGCCTCATGGCTGGAGGCACTCCAGGCCAGGGTGGATGGGGCTTCGGGCAGCCTGATCTAGTTGGTGTTAACCCTGCCTACAGCAAGGGTTGGAACTGGATGGGTTTAAGGTCCCCTCCAACATAAGCCATTAGCGATTCTATGATTCTCTGATCCCACCCCTTAGTTCTTATGGTTGCTGACAGTGGGCCAAGCTAATTCCACTCAAGTGAATTTCCATGCCTTCTCCCTGCAGCACACAATCCAAAACAGACAATAGGCACTGGTGCATATCATTGTTAAACTCCACTTCCAAAACCTAATATTGAATGTAACTTCCCATTTTTCTGATATTTAAGTTTAGGAAAAGTCATGTCTTTGCACATACAGCATTATTAATGTCCAATTAGCACCACATTTCATCCTGGCAGCTATGAGACACCATTACACCAGTATGACATTGTCTTTTGAAACAGAGATGCTTTATGGTACCTATTGCTTTACTGTCTTGTTCCAAAATTGCCTGATCTCCAAAATCCATCCATTTCAAGGAGTTCCTGAGAGGCAAAAAGCTCTGGATTAAGATTACTGTTCCATTATTGGCCAGAGCATTAATTTCCTTCCAGTGATACCAGGCTACTCGTCATTTCTGACAACACGTTTAATTGCCATTGCAGCCCTCACAGCTTTTTCATAGGTGCTGTCAAGATTATTTTAATTAAAATAATATCTATACAGAGGTTAATGAAAGCTGGGGAAAAACTGCACCAGGAGTGTGTCATTCACTGTTTCCCATTAGTGGGTTTGTAAGAAACCAAATTTCTCCAGACCCCATGACTTGCAGAGACCAATTGAGATGGGAAAAATGCCCATGACCAGCTTCCATGGCACAACAGCTCCAGCCCAGCCACTTCACCCTTTAGAGCCCTTTCCACAGAGTAACCATCAGCCAAAGTCCCTGCTGTTCAGCCCATTCCCGTTGTTCTCCTTAGAACTACTAGTGATACTGGTGATATAAAAAACTACTCATTATGTCAAATGCTACCTTGATACCACTACAGTCATGACCTGGGGTCACCTGCACTTCATCAAAGATAAGAAGATGTAGTGCTTGGAAGTGCGTTTCTTCTTATTCATTTTTAAACATACTAAATGATTCCACATGTGGGAATTCAATGCTTCCAACAGTAAATGCTGGCAGACAGACACACACCCACTACCTTTTTTATTCTAAACTTTGAAGCAGACTGGTCTCTGCTTTAAATAAATTCTGTGTATAATTAGACAAATCAATATCCATCGCACGATGTTTTACTTTTTACAGTTAGCAGCCCTCACTTTGTACTAAACTGTATCGTTGTGAACTAGTAATCTAGGAAATTACAGGGTTTCAGTCAAGCCAGCTCATTTTGTTTCTGTGTATGGTTACAGACCTCAGACTTTGCAGGCTATTTCAGCAGTTTCTTCCTCCATTTTCAAGACTATTTACTCATTGTGTGGGTATCTTTCTTTGCGTCAATGACAACGGGCACATAAGTCACTCTTCCCTCAATTGGGCTGGCATGCACGAGGGTGAATGCAATGCAGCAATGTGCCACTTGGCTGTGAGCTCAGGCTCTGCTTCTTGCTCAGCTCTTTGTTTCTTTCTGTGCACTTTCAATTCCACAATCAAATCACCACTACAAGCTGTTTTTATTTGGAAAAAGTGGCCAGTTCCTGAGAAGACTCACCTCTGTGCCATGAACGCCACTCCCACTGAAGAGAACCTGCAAAGTGCAAACTGTATGAGAAGCAGAACTAACAGAGCTCATTTTTCCTCTAGATTTAACAGTCTCGCTCCACTAGATGTGATTCTGATAAAACTTATAGGAAGTCAGTATCCATGAAATTCCCCAATTTTGTAATCTTTCCTATTCACATAGCTGTTGAATAAGTCTTACTCCCAACTGTGAAGTGAATATCCCTATAACAGGCTATAAGTGTATGACTGATAAACTCTCATATTCCATTCTGGAAGGCAGAGCTCTGAATGTTGCAACGTAACACAATATTGCAGATTGAAACTTCCTACAGCTTGCTCCTGTGTTACATACTGCCCGTGTAAAGGAACATGCTGTTGGTAATGATCTGTGTACTGGCACAAAATTCAAACTGGAAGAAATCCTTTAAGAAGGTCAATATTTCTCCTCATCAAGGGGAGACACAAAACTGAGGGGTTGCTGCCAATAAAGAAAAACTATTAACAGTTAAAGAGAGATCTACATGGACAGTTTTGCTACCTGACCAGTGCATCTAAACAAATCGTATTCCCCATCCTATCTGAGAGTGTGAGAGTCGTTCTGTCTGCTACACAATTCTTCTGGTGGGTATTCTCTTAAGCGTGAAACTGCCAAACAGAAATCAGCCTTGAACAGGAAAAAACAGAGCAAGTTAGAAAATCAAAACCATGGGAACCAACTAATACAACTTCACTGCAGCTGTAATTTTATGAGAGAGAGGTGGGGGATTCTTGCTATTTCTTGCTCAATTTCCATCTGAGCTTTTTCTGGGAAAGGCACAGCATTGTAGCTCTCTGACAGACTCAAATTTGCTCATGCCTTTCTGCGACTGTGATGATGCCTCAAAGCCTTTTCTATTAGTCTGTCCCATTATAAACCTTCTTTAGCTCATAACAGCTCAAATGCTTTCTGCTGTATGGATAAAGGAGCTCTTCACTCCTCACACACTGCAGTAATTCTGATTACTGGGAGGATATTTGAAATGCGATATTGTGAGGAGAGGTGTAATTATGCCTGAATTTGAATGGAACTATTCTAAGAGGCTTTGCAAAAGCAGAATTTCATGCCTGCTAGAGGCCTTGAGGTCAAGCAGTTCATTGGGAAATAATCAGGACCTGAAAAATGGTCTAGTTGTTTTTTGGATGCATTGCAAATTCCACTACCTTCCTCAGAATACAGTATTAATTGTGCTCATTGTAAGCACTCAGACTGGTCAGCATGCACTGGCATCTGCACCAGCACTCCTTAGCCCTGCTAATGGTACCATCACATTGTTTTTTCCTGTCTACCGGATGTGGTTGCATCCTGCAACTGCATTCACACAGCAAAAAATTTATTTTCTGCTGTGCTTCAATTTCTTTTTTTTCCTCTCTCTCTGATTTCATCCTTAAGTTCAAAATAAAAAGCAAAAGTTCTGTTCACATCAGGGCACATTTCTTGTTTCATCCAATACATAGCCAGAACTGGCCTCCCTAAAACTTGAGAAGATGAAGAAGTAGAATAATCTTCCTCCTTTTAATTTAAAGTTTGGATCTGAGTCCATTCTGGATTATTTCTTCCCATTTTGTGCTTGATATATTCTCATTTACACGTTGTGCCCATACAGCAATGGAGCTGTTGACAGTGCCTGAGATAAAGCACACAGGAAAGTCCCTACATGACTGAAGCATTGGTTTGCTCATCTCCTAACAAGAAAACAAAGAAAAATTCCTTTCTCCTTTTCTACCTTCTGTATGTACTTATTCCAGCAACTTAATAATGTCACATTTCTTGTACGAGCAATGGAGAAAATCACTGCTGTGAGGGGAAACCCAGCCTTTCACTTCTCTCAAGACACCCTGACCTACCAACAGCACTGAGGACAGGGCCAGGTTTCTACATGTTCTTCCCGCTCATACAAGAACTGTGGCCCAAAACAAACAGTTTAAAGAGGGTTTTAAAGAGGGTTTTACCAACATAGTCAGCTTTTTTTTTGTGTGTGTGTGTGTGTGTGTGTAAATACCACCAACCAGACTTAAGCAGAGTGTAACACTCTCCATATATACTCAAAGATAAGAAGAGATCTGAATCTGAGCTTAAAACACCAGGCAGCGTTTTTCAAGCCCGAGCTCAAGAATGTCAGTAACCTCAAATGCTGCTCACAAGGGACTTCCGCGAACTCAAGTCATGGCCTTTTGAGAACACAGTGCACCCAAGGCAGGCTGAATAAACGCTGAAGGAATCACGCAACCTCTAGTGAGGCCAGTGATAATGCAGCTCTTGAATGTCATGCATCCAATCATGCAAGAATGCTGAAACCACTGGAATCCTTCCACAAAACAAAACAAAACAACAACAACAACAACAGAACAGGCTGTCTCCATGCTCAAAAGCCTTCCATCAGAAGATGAAATTAAGGCTTTGTCATCCAAATAAAATAATCTGAATGGCTGGGCTGCTCACTGCAGAAACATCTGCAGGACAGGGAACAACACACAGAAAACAGCCAGCAAGTGTCGAAAGTTCAGAAAAGCAGTAACTAATCATCCTATTTCAGCCATATAGACATAGATGAGACAGAAAATCAAGTCAAAAATAGCAAGCCTGTTGTGCAGAAGAAGTCATAAGTACATAGCTGTTAAGAATAAGTGGTTTTCCATTACTGCCCTCAGTGAAGCTCCTGAGAAATGATCACTTAGAAGGCAAGCTCAGAGAATAAAGTGCCAAACCCAGGTACTGCAGATATCTGCAGCCGAGGAGGAGGCCTGTGGCAGTGGCAGTCCCCAAACACATAAATTTCAAGGAAACAACACTAGAAATTTCCCATAGATCTGCCTAGCAGTAGTCTCATCAAAAGGAGACATCAAAGGTGGTGAGCACAACTGCTGCAGAAAATGCAAAGACAGCAGTCTCCTACCACATGAAGTTAATGCTAGTGTACCAAATTAAAGCCTGCATTTTTAGGACTAACCATCTATCAGTCTTTCTGGAAATGACTACCAGGAAGAAAAATGTCTTAAAGCACAAGTCACTTTCTCGGATGGCCATATGCTTAGTATTCAGTTGCAAAGCAAATAGCCTTTTAGCTTCTTATGCCACAGTATCAGATTGTTTTGTTAAATTTTCATGTAGGCTCACAAGGCTTCCTATTAAGTTTGCTTTCCATTTAAAAATACGGAAAAAAAATCAAAATATTTTGTAAATAATATTTTTAAAAGCATGAAAGGTTAATAAATCTAACTTTCTGTGGCATTTTATGGTAGTGACATCTGTACCTTGTTCTCAGGGCATTTCTTGTAGCATGACAGCTCTCAGCAGTAAGCACCATCAGAAGGAAGCCAGGCATTTAAATGGGATTTCAGCCAGGTTGAATTAATCTGGATGTTACTATATACTTGTATTTAATATCAATGCAATGTAAAAAAAAAAAAAAAAAAAAAAAACCACAACAAACCATCACTTAAGATTCAAAGTCATGTGCAGGGAAGCTGGAGCACTCAAGCTTTTCCCTATCTCGTTATTGCACAGTTCAAATGCTAGCCTGACTTACACACTTCTATTGTCTTGCACATTGAATGCCCAGTACAAGTGGCACTCAAGGAACATCCTTTTATGACTCCTCATCCCCTTTTTCTCAAACTCTGTCCTCTCTCTCACTGTTTTGCTCTTTACAGACTCATCACCACCGCATCCAGGCCCAGAACAAACCTGAGATGAGAGCATGGCTCTCCCACCACTGCTTCCAAGGTGAGTTTAGTTTTACTGATATGGCTGGTCCAACCATCATGACCTTGTCTACCCCAGCTGCTCTGCCTGTGCTGGGCAGCCTCCTTTAACTTCCCTATCTTGTACATCAGCACACAACTGATCATTATTAAAAACCTTAGCAGCAGTTGGAGTGCTGTACTTGAGATACCTACCACTGTGATGAGGTTGTACAGTTTCTCAACTTCTAAAGACAAGCTGGGAAAATGCTTCAGAGGTCAGAATTACATAATGGTATGCACTGGTTCTTGGAATCAGCTCAGTGTTGATGTATTTTTTGTTCCTTTCTTTACCTGTGACATTTATTAGAAGGCATCATCAGGCTTGAGCCAGCAATTCTGAAGCTGTTCTTCACTATAAATACACATAGAAGTCCATTGCTTTTTAGCAAAGCACTTGAATGTGCTTTTAGTTTGACGTCTGTGGCACCATAGCACAAACTAAACTGGTTTTGGAATTAGGTTGATCATATCCAGACAAGTAATGGACAGATATCAAGCATGGCTGCTCCAGTTCATTTATACAAGGTATTCATTCTGCAGATGCCTACCTGGAAAAACAGGTCAGTTGTACTGCAGGTCTGTTCCTTGTGCTGCTCCTCTCTCCAGGGGTGTTTGTTCACTGCAATAATTCTCTCTGCATCATTCAGGACCCAATGAATAATTCAGCAGAGTTTCACTACTCCACCTGTCCTGTTTTGTTTACTAGAATATCTTTCTGTCATTCAGCATCTGTATCTGGCCTCAAGCATAAAATGTGGGGAAAAAGGAGTCCACAGTGGCTGAGGGGGATCTTTCCCTTTAATGTTGGAGTCCTATGAGCTGACAGTACATTTGTGTTGAGGGGCATGAAATGACTTGAGAAACCCAACATAAACTTATCAATATGTACATATTTCTCCTTTACAGGCCTGGGAAAGCTCAGGTCTCTTGCTGTATTATTTTGTATTGATGACAAAACACTCTGCTGTTTGGAGAGGTTTTCCAAGGAGCAACTGTGGCGGCCCTGTTCCTCTGACACATTTAGAGAAAGCCCTGTGAACTTTACTGTCAAAATGCTCACAGAGAAAATCTTGGTCTGTACTGTACAGCATCTGCCAAAAATCCCCCCTCACACAGGTTTCCTACTAGTAGGTTTGCAGGCTGCATCACAAAACACAGCAGGATTTTCACTAGCACAGAAATTCTGCTAGAGATGAATAAAAGTTACTGAATATTTTGACCAAACCAGACAGAAAATCTGAAGCCTATAGTTCTCCTCTTTGAAAATACCACAATGCCACAATGCCTAGGAATTTATCTTCCACCTTTTTCATAAAACATTAGTAGTAGCTCTCTGTTTTGATGGTTAATGATAGGACCTCCTTTGGAACATACCCTCATTACTAAACTGCTGCGGAGTAAAAATTGGGAGCACATATTAATATCCTCACTTCGACCAATAGCCCTATAAATAATTGATTTTTTAATAAATTATCTGCAAATCCAGTAAAAATCCAGAATCTTCTGCTTTTTGGTCAGTTCTCTTCAGAAAGAGAGCGGGATCAGTGCAAACATTAGCAAACATCCTTTTACAAAAACAGAAAGTTGCTCTAAATGTCTCCCTCGTACCTCTTTCAACCGCTACTCCAGAGACTTTCTGTGCCTTCTACGCCCTCTAGTATCTGGAAGATGCATTTACAGACCTCTCCCTTTCTTCAGCACGATTCTAGTTTGAATTACTACACAGTTAATAAAATCTTACTAAAAAAATAAAGTGGAAGCCTTCTCCTGTCTTCTTACCAGATATATTTTTTACCTGAGGCTGAAACAGAACCATGAAAATGTTAGTGTGAACTCTCATTTCCATTACAGGTGCTTTATACTCCCCTGGCTGTGTATACAGGACTTAGAGGTGCAGAGAATATTCACATCCGTTCCAGGTCCCCTGTGAACAATATTCTCAGTTGGCAAATGCCACCTGAATTATGGGAAACGGGTATTCCTATCTGGAGGAAGAACTGAGCTTTGAGATGTGTAAGATGGGACCCAATTACATTAGATAAGATCACCAAACGGTACACAGCAAAAAGCACCGTGTTCACTGAATTGGATTTCTGATGAGAGGAGATTAAAACTTGGGAGGAGCGAATGTGTCCATAAAAAAGAATGATAGGGCTGATGTCCACAGATAGAGATCCTGCAGGAGAAAGGACTTTTCTTTGCACAGTTTAGAAGGGCTCTACTTCAGATCCCACCTGCTATATCATTACAGTGGCACACGTAAAACATAATTTTGGCAAACATCGCAGGGAACACTCAAATACAGAGTAAAACTTTAAAGGAGGAGGGATACAGGTGAGAGAAAGGTCTCGGTACATCTGTGCCTGCCTGGGTCGCTCCTTCTGTAGCCAAGCCCCTCTGGCTACTCGTGGTACCAAGAGACAAGGTGCAGTGTGAGGGGCTTTAGTCATCCATGCTGCAGGTATCAGTGCTGTTATTGTAAGGTGGTATTCCATCATCTCTCAGAAGTCAATTCCATAACTGGGTGGTTTTCATTTAAATTCTGCAATTCTAGCATTGAGGTCTGTTTCTGTTTCCCATTGGATTCTCTGCTTGCATTATATTAGGAACATAAATCAATACGTGCTTTATAACTGACTTAAAACTTAGTATGTATATAGAATGATAAAGAATTTTCCAGCCTTGGAGGAAAGGAACTGTGATAACTAAGAGTACAGACCTTGCTTAGAAACTTACACAGAAGTGTCTTGGAGAACAGACAAAGTGCTAGAAAGCCACTGGGATTTTTTCCATAGATTGAAAACCAGTATTTACACAGAAAAGTAATTACACCAGCACTGTGATGTGCTTGCTTGGGATTCATTTGTAAAAGCAGGCCAGTCCTACCCACTATTAATTTTAACTATGATGTTTGTTCAATTCAAAACACAGTTATATCGTGAGCTAAAAATGGAATTACAAACTATCTATGTAACTATTTAGGACATGCTAATTACAATAATTAGCTCCCTCCGTAACAGCGGAGACCTATGACAGCCTTTGAAGCATGTCAGCAAAATAATGGGCAAATTAATGCTGTCCATACCGTTGATTTGGACTTTTACATTGTTTGCAAAGCTATGAAGATGCTACAGAGTGTATAAATAGCCACAAGATGAACATTCTTTTGTGGAGCAGAAGTGGCCTGAGAGACAGCAAACAAAAATTAAGCAAATGATTAGGTTTTTAAAAAAACAGTAACAGAAAGACTGCTTGCAATCATGATGTATGAGCTCAGCAAAGCTATAGGAGGGCAGATAATTGTGCAGTGAATAGAGGTCAGTGGGACCTATTGAGATGGAGACAGATAAGGTCCATGGAATGGAGAAGGAGGAGGAGACACCCTGGCTTCTCAAGCACTCAGACTGTAATCCTGGGAATGGTCACCCAAGACAGCCTTGCTGGCAGTTACTCAAGAATGTTGTACCCATGACTCCACCATAAGATCATCACCTCCAGACAACCACACTCCCTGCCATTGAGTCTCCTGGAGAAGACTGAATAGATGAATGCCATGCCAAGTTGCTTTATATGCTAATGGGGCAGGATACTATTAGGAAAAGCCACTGAAAAGAACTGTGACACAACAGAAGTAAATAGAAAAGCCATACTACAAGTGTAATCTTCTTTGGTGGACAGCCGATATCTTTGTAAGGAAGTACTGAGTGGGATCTAAGAGTATTTTCTCAGATATAGTAGTAGGAAAAAAGCTTGCTCAAAGGTACACATTCAGATGTTTAAAGGCAATATTTGCCTTTCTAGAGGTGATGCTAATGAGCTAGCTGGGATCACAGCTCAGCTCCAGCCAAAGACATAATTGGTGCAAAACAGGAATTGTGATAAAGCCAAGAAAAGAAAGAAAAGAGAATTGCTGCAGTCAATTTTATTACTCTAAGAATGGATTGAAAACTCCTAGAAGATGCATTGCAAAGTTTGGCAGAATTTAGAAACTATTATCAATACTTCCTCAGGAGGACAAAAAAAAAAAAAAGAAATTCTGCAAAGGAGAATTTGAAAAGGAGCATCTAAAGAAAAGGTCAATTCTGTGCAGACTAGAGGAAGGATGTGGTGTCTGTTAGCACAGTAAGGAGGAAGAAAATGTATGCACCATGTAGACCCCTGGCAGATGGGAAGGGTTCAAACTAATTGTCACAAGTAGAGAGCACAACCGGCTGGGACCAAAATTGCCAGTACTCAACATATGTGAAAACAAGCTTGAAATGCTTGTAGTGCTCAGGTGTTCTGAGATAGCTCTGACATTGTTCAACACAAAAAATGCAAGGCCCAAATTCTCCAGCACAGTTAAACTACTCACCTTGAAGAGACATTCTATCTGCTAAATATACATGACAGTGCTGGATTAGGTAGTGGATACCAAAATTTACTATTGCTTACTAACAGTTGCTTTTGGCAGTGTTTGGTGTCGGAAGGAATAGCATTAGCTTTTCTCCCTTCTCACACTGCAGACGATGAAAGCTTTCAGGAAGATGAATTCCTCTAAGAGGAGGAAAAAGAGATCTAAATGTCTGGAAAGAACCACAGTAAATTCACTTGGGCTCTTTCAAAATGATGCTCTATTAGTACATGCAGTTGTGTCCTGGTGCGTGATCACGAACCAAAATCTCAGCTGGATCTAGGAATGGGCAAAGAGCACATGGCTGAACAGCTATAGCTCCTACATCCGTTTTGGCAGCTGAAAAGGTCATCAGGAGATATGTTGATGTTAAAGCTTCTGTTATCACTTGGACCTCACACACTTCTCAGCTGCACCCTGCAGCAGCACATCCACACCTCCCTGATACCCTGTGTGGTGCCACAGCCCTGGAAAAAGGCCCTGGGGACCTGTGATACCCTGGCAGACTACAGCACCCTCCTGCTGTCCCTTCTCCCACAAGGCTCTGGGAGGTGGGCATGTGGGATGCTCCATGGCACCAGCCCAAGGCCACCCCTGCTCATCTGGCCCACATCCCACTGGAAGCTGCACTCACCAGCAAGACAAAAGCAGGAGCATGTGTGTATTTCAGACGAGAGGTCTTCTGTAGGTCCTCACTGTGCTTATTTGCTGGCCACAAGATGGTGCCTTTCTACTTCCCATCAGCTTGGGAAGAAGACCAGGTGGAACTCATAATCTGCCTTAGGCTCACAGCATGCTTGTGTCTGTATCTGTTACTCTTAAAAAAGAAAAAAAACAAAAAACAAACAACAAAAAAAAACCTACAAATTCTGCAAAATAAAACCCCCAAAAATCTACAGTGATGGGAAGACAGTTTTCAAGAAATTACCCTCAGACAGTTCTGTCTCATAAATTTCTTCCCCGTTCGACTTTACTTGCAAAGCCCCATCCCAAAGACTTTGCTTGCACACAGAATAAAAAAGAAACAGGTTTGTCAAGAAAAGTGCATACTGACAAATATCTAAGAACATCAGAACCAGTCTATAAGCATGACGATACTGCCCCATAAACAATACAAAGACCTGTGCATGGCTAACTCATATTTGGCTGACTGAATACTGAATAACTTGGGTTTGATATCACTCCCACTTACTTCACCAATATTATATTTGCCACCAGCTTTCAGTATTGCAATTAAAATGGGAAAGTGAGTACAATAGAAAACATACTTTCCTTTACTAAACTCTAATTCCGAAATAGTAGACGTGGTCAGAGGCATGGGTTAAATAGTTGCACTGAATGATCTTAATGGTCTTTCCAACCTTAACAGTTGTATGATTCTCTATTTATTTGTTGAGAGTATTGCACTGATGTGCAGATGGGGAAATTAATGAGACAACTGAAGATACAACAGGCATAGATCTTGAGATGTGAAACTATTTATTCCTGAAGAAAAAGAAGAAAAAAAAAAAAAGCACAACAAAAGTTTGATCCAACTTTTCTCCAACCAGAACAACGTAAGAACCAAAATCACTACTAGAATGTCTTGCCTATGTTAGGCTTGTGACTTGATGTAGAACATTAGTCTGAGGAAATGAGGAAATCCCTTTGGCTGACAGGAAAGAAAATAGTGAGTCTGTGAAAAAAAGATCTGATTTTTTAAAAGGGTTGGAAACTACACATGAAGGAGCCTCAGATGTCTCTCAGCTGTAAACTGAAACAATAAACTGCTTGAGTGTCTGTTTTAAGGCCAGAAGGAGACCATGAACTTTACCTGGCTTCTTACTGAAAATGCATCACTGACTTACATGCACTCATCCTGGTAACTAGGCTTAGGCATTTTATTTTGGAGCAGATTAAGCTGGGTGCTATAGTAGGGACCAAAAACCACCTGCCACCTTTGTTCCAAGGCTCTACAGTGACATGGAAAGGAGTATTGTTGTGATCAGGTGACCTCAGCACATTATCCACGTTTTGTACAAAGAAAAAAAAAATGAGAAAAATATCTGAAATCTAGAGGAAAAAAATGCTTCCTGACTGCAAAATTGGGTCTTCCACACATGACCCAAGCAGGGTCATGCAGGGCAGGGCAGGGCATAGTCATGCAGTTGTAGTAAATACAGATGTAGTAAATCTAAGCTACTTCAAAAGTACACAGGAAAAAAAAAGTGCTAAACTGTCTCAGAGTAACAGATTTCTCAGCTGACCTAAGAAGAGGCCACTCACTCCGCACCCTTCCTTACCCACTCAAACAGTAGAACTTTCCCCCCTAGGCTTATATCTTCCACAAGTTATACCTACAAGGTCTGCTTTGTACGCTGACTTACTATAGCTGAAATGTCCCTCAAGGAGTAAAGCCACGGCCATGAATGAGCTACAGAAGCAGCATCAACACTGGGCAGCCTCACTGGCTTTATCTACACCTGGTTGACCTTGCTCCTCTTTTTTCCTATTACACCTGCAGCAAAGACAGACAGATGATATGATGATAGATGATATGATGAGGGGCTTAAATATCTACTTTACACAGTGAGCTTGGAGTCCAACTGTAGAGCACGAAATTTGTGTCTAAACGAACATCTGACTCAGCTACTAAACTGAAAAAGCAGCAGCTTTGTGGAGGGAGCTGGCAGCATCATTTAAAGAGCCATGGATTGCTTCCAGCTACCCTCTTCTCCACTTACTCTAATTATTTGTCCCTGATCCCTAAGTAGACTTAGGCTCAGGCTTGCTTAAAAGAAATGGATATTTCCGGAGCACCTTTTAAAATTCCTTTCTAATTTACCTTTTTAACCTTAAACACACAAGGCACGTTAGGCTGTTTCAGCCCAACTACAGCCCGTAGGAAAACATTCTGTCTTAACTCACACATGATAAACGTTGCCTCTGGACTCCTTTTTTTAGGCAGAAGTGTGACTTTTTGTTTTTAACACAAGTCTCAGTAAGCAGTACCCCACTCACTTACTGGTTTCTGAATGCATACTCTAAGGCTGCTCTTCTCCCAGTTTGGACCACTTGCCTGAAAGCCTACATCTACAGCAAATAAGGCTGTAAGAGACGACTGGGCCATCTAATTTGCAGTGATGCTGGGTTACTGCCAAAAGCTTCTGTAAGTGCATCCAAAATGAAAAAAAAATAATAAATAAATCAGCTTCTCATTCCAAGTGTATCTAAAAATACTTTTTTTTTTAATTTTGCTTAAATTCACAAATGATACAATAGTTAAGAGGTTGTTTTCTGTTTTTGGTTTGTTTGTTTTTTTAAACATACTGTACAATCAGGTTAGTGAAGTGTTTAACACCAAGGCACAGCACACCATGTTATACACACACGCCTTGCTAGGCAGCAGCTCAGTACAACTCCCCGAGTTTTGGCAGCAGCGCCAGGATAAATAGCATGGATCACATATATGCTAGAAGATAAATAATAGATGCTGTCACATTTTATTTGAAATAGAGTTGCATATAAAAAGAATATACAATAATTTAACTTGAATAACTAGAGTCCCTTGTTCTATACATAACAGAAGTGTTCTCGTTTTTGTCTTAAACAAAACGCTTTCAATATTAGGATGCAAAATTAATCTTTTTTGGCTGTCTTGATTTGTGGAGAAGAGTTCCATTCATTAGAAATTAAAGCCGAGTCCGCAGTTTCACATCAACCTGAAAGAAACAAACAGAGTTACCCATATGTTGATAATTAAACATTGCCAGCAAAATGAGAAAAGCGATTCCAACCATACAGTTGCAATTAGATAACACACTGTGGAGTTAGTTATCTAAGGGGAACACCTCTGAAAGTTCTTCTCCACAAACTTCATTAACATTTGTAACAGCTTTTTATACCCTCACTTATCCTATTTACCAGGGGTACTTTTACTACAAGCCTGTTACTCATCCAGCAACACTGAAGTTCTGCAAACTCAGGTTACCTGAAGATTGTTTATGCAATATATTTACCATATGCGTGTTACCATTCAGCTCTTTATATTTGAACGTTTCTTCTCCGCCTGCCGAAAGCCTTGGAGCCCACGTTGGTTGGGACAAAGTTGTTCTTGCCCACTCCTCCTGACCTGCTCAGGAAGTCTGCCAGACGATGGGTCACGCAGGTAGCTGTGTTGCACGCCCTTTTCTGTGCTGTTACACTGCTTTTTGAAAGGAGAAGAAAGTTAGTTCCCAAGTCAGTTTCCAAGGTCTCTACCCTGCTTGCAACAAGATGGCAGTAAGGGATGTTATACCTTAGAAAGCTTTTTCCACAAAAGCAAGGGCAGGCTTGCTGTATAGCAGGCATTTCATTTGCTCCACCAACAAGCTCTTTCTTCTAAGTATCAGGCTCAGTTTGTGAAAGGTAGACAAGCCCTTCTTGGGCAACTGAAGTGAAGACCAATTGGACCAAACCAGACTTTTGGGACATCTGAGCTGTTTCTTGTCTCCAAGGCACCATGGCAAGCACAGAGATGCTGGTGAGGTGCAGATCTGGGATATTTAACCAATCCCCCTTTCCTCACAAAACTGTGAGTGGCCCAGCAGACACTCATGAGCATTCAGAGCTGAACCACACACAAGCATACTGCTTCTGCATATCCAGTGGGAACATGGAAACATCTTTCTTGCCATTAGGCCCCAGTTCAGTACAGCTCATTGCTATGTAGATACTACACTGACTTCAGAATATCTTCAGATAAGCCCATGGCAAGTAATTTTTTTTGCTAGACAGTATTTCATGGCATACATTTCCACACAGACCTTGCTTGAAAATTTTCTACTAAAGCAAGGACAGGCATCTGAAGGAAGAACAATTTTGCTCAGAAAAGCATTGCAGGACAGTTCATTAATGGTAACAAATAATACTGTTTATAACACTGATGCCATGATTCAGAACAGGCTTCTGCTTACAGGATAAATATGATGTTGCAACAGAAGAACTGGAAATAAAGGTATGGAGCATACTGTGAGAAACAGCTAAAGTAAGCATTTCTTTGAAAATACAGGCAAAACTATCTAAACATTAAGCAATAAGAACAAAATAATTTAGCTTCTTTACTTAAAACATACTCAGGTTTCATTTACACTAGTGTGAAGACTTATCAAGTGAGAAGGAAAAAAAAAAGGGAGAGAAAATATGAAATTCTTACCTGTAAGTGTTCAGCACACAGTTCTAGACAGGATTACATTTCTAGTTTGTACAGCTCTGCATGAGCCTTTCTTGACTCCCTTGCATCTCAGGCTATTTACTAACAGGTTTGCACGCATGCTTGGTTACATCAGTGCATATATTGTATAATTCCCATGCACATGAATAACTTCTAAGACACCTTTGCATTTTCTTGGCTTATTAAACTTCTCTAGAATTTCTTGCATTGCCTCTCTTGAACACAACAACGTACAAAACCTCTCTAGCCTTATCTAGAAGTTCTAAAACAAGTAAACCAAACAGATCTAATCCTTATAGAAAAATAGGTTTATTGAACAAGTGCGTGGGCAGGCACAGAAAAAAAGAGTCTACTTGTACATTTAGTAGCCAGAAATGAAGAGCCTTTTCTAGATTCGTTTTTTTAAAATCAATACCTAAGAAAATCATTTGAAATTGAGGCGGCGCTGTCTATTTTTATTTATTTTTCCCCTAGCTTGATGTGTGTGTTATGTTCTGTCTTGCTAACATTAGGTCCACCTCAAACATTCTCTGTCAAAAACAGAATCAAAAGAACACAGCAGAGTTAGCAATCAAAGTTAGATCCACATGCATCAGGTTTAAAAAAAAAAAAAAAGGGGGGGATGGGGGGTGGGAAGGGAAAAAGGGTAGAAATAAGCACGCCTAGTTGTTTCCTAGGGTTTCCCCATAGTTTGCATAGCGTTCATGTTCCAGGTCATTCAGCACATTTCTTTTCTTGCCAGGAGTTCCAGCCCCGACGTCAGTACGAGGGTAAGTTTGCAATTTGTGCAACTCTTGAGACAGTTTGCCCAGCACACAAGTACTCAGACTGGCACAGCGTTTGGAAATAGGTCTATCCAGGCTGCAGGGGGGGAAAAAAAAAAACAAACATGCCCAAAAGAAGAATATTTCAAACGTGCACGGTCATGCATTTCTTCCCTAGGCAAATATCTGCTGTTAGGAAAATCAAAATAATACAATAAATAATACAAACGCAATAATATAAAAATAATCCCTCCACATCACGTTCCATGCAAGCAAGGTTCAGACAAATGCACTTGGAAAGAAAACCACCGTTTTCAATGAATTCATTTTGTTGAAAAAGCAAGCTCATTAGCCTTTAAGATGCTTGCAGTTAGGAGACAGCAAGTTTCACTCTCCATGTATTCAGCATGCTTTTCAGTCTGTCATACATCATCACCATGCTTTGCAATACAAATCCTATTAGGATAATGCAAACGTTCTTGCATGCCTTTGCTCCAGGGGGGAGATGGCGCTGCGTGCACTGGGAGGGCACCTCCCCTCTGCCAGGGGCTTTCCATGCCTTACAACAGCATGCACTTTCACGACAGAGAATCCAAGAGTGACTGAATGATCCCTAAATTCCCACTAAGAAAACATACCTTTTGCTGTATTTTTTTCCCCCCATAACCCCCTCATTCAAGCTGAAATCGCCCTCCACTTTCGGTTGTAAGAGACAGATAGAAGCAGGTTAACTAAGTGGAAGCCATTCTCCTGACACAAACGTTAGGATGTCTCTACATTATCCTCCTTTATTAATTAGGTGATCAGTTAACCATAACCCCAAGAAAACAAAAACAAAAGAGAGAGGGTCTGCTCAGGCGGCTCTCTGCGAAATGTTTGACATCCAACTTGCCCTTTTCCAACCCCCACAGTCGTTGTCCTTACCTGTTCCCCTCAGAGGCTTGCTCCAGCTCCTCTGCTGTCATCTGTATGAATTCTTTCACCAGCGCATTTAATAATCTCCGAGCTTCGTAATCACTGAGCGTCACTCGATCTGTTATGGACTCCAAGCCAGGTCTACGCAGAGGCAAGAAAATAGGATGAACACAGAGAGCCACGTAAAGGAGAGAGGAGCGTGCCCTGCACTGCTGTACGTCATCAGCGGTGCCTTTCACGGGTGTGAAAATGTAAGTCACACACATGCACAGCATTAGGTGTTTTATACACGTAGTTAGAAAACCAAGATAGCCTAGAAGAAGACAGCTTTCTGTAGTCTTTTTCTCTCCTAAAGCTCTTAAAAAAATAAAAGTTTAGTATTTCCAAACCATTCAGACAAAGCACTCAGCAATATGACCAGCTTCTTACCTGACTGGAGCTGCCTGGAAGCTGTCCATCTGGCACACAACCAAGGCATAAACAGCAAGGAAAGATGAAATCTTCAGCATAACCATGATTTCCTCTCTACAACAAAGAGGCATATCAAGCAATGGCTATTTTCTAATCATCTCAATCCTGTAAGACCTACTGAGGAGGCCATCCTCTGCTAGCCACAAGTTGCACAAGTGCTCACGGTTCTGTTTTACTGACTTCTTCCCCCTAACATTACCTTTAATCACTCCATTTTGCTTTGGCTTTCTTGGAATCTTAAGATAACTGAATACTATTACAGGGAATATAAACACAGTCTTTCTGAATTGCAGTTCTGTCCAGCTGCTTTCAGTCTAATGAAGCTTTCCCCCCAGACTGGGTGAAAACACATCCCCCTGTCTGCTACACAATGTCATTCAAGGTGTGCAATGTGAAGAGGCAGCTGCGTGAGAAGAGTCATGAGGAAAAAAAAAAATTAATGAGGAAAGAGAAGGAAAAAAATGCTTGCAGTTTAACGCTGCTAAGAATGAAGTGCCACTGCTGGCACTGTACCTGAAGCTGCTTGCTTCTTGGCAGTTAGCACACCAATGTCCCAGCTTAGATTATGCCTTAAGAACTAAGCAACTTCATTTCTATAAGCATTCCTACTCAGAAACTAGAGGGAGGAGAAGCTAAGCAAAACAAACAAACAAATAAAAAAACCTGTCGCAAAAGCAAACCCTGTAAAAGAAATCATAATCGAATTGCTTTGAGTTACAGCTCTGCTCCTCACAATATCAGCTCTCCAAGTTAGACAGGCGCACGGGTAACTGCCCCACCAGCTCTAGATCTCTCAGCCGCCCGTTCCCGGCCCAGTTCAGCCTTCAGATGCCCCAAGGCCACCGGCAATGCCCTACAAGGAGGCAGCCCCCCACCTCTCAGCCTGCAAGCGTCACAGGGATGGGGAGAGCGAGGGCAGGCTCCTACCTACCTGCTCCACTCGCTCGCTTTCTTTCTCCACACACCCACCCACAGAACTAACGCGTTACCGCCCCGCACGACAGCGTAATGACACGACAGAGCCGGGAGCGCCGCAGCACGCGGATCTTACCGGCGGTGCGGGTCAGAGCAGCGGTGCCGCGCAGATCGGAGCCCGTGCTGCTGCCGCCGAGCCGCGGTGCCGCGCGCTGCCCGCCGGCCGCCCTTTATACCTGCCGCCGCGGCAGCCTGCGTGGGCGCCCGCGGGGCCCCGCCAGCCAATCACTTCCCCGGCCGCCCGGCCCGGCGGTGACGTCATGCCCCGCTCGGTCCCACCGTCCCATTCACAAAAAAGCCGGCGGCGGCAGGGCGGGGGGAGGAGGGCGAACTGCCGCCCACGATGCCCGGCCGCACGCTCCCCAGCTCCCCCCCCCCCCGGGCTCGCTCCGGGCGGCCTCTGCCGTTCATATCGGCGCCCCGACGGCTGTGTTCGGATGGGAGGGGCTGCGGCCGCGAAGCCTGGAGCGTACGCACAGTGCCGAGCGGAGCCTGACGGGTCCCTGCCGGCCGGAGCGAGGAGCCCCGGGCGGCTGAGAGCGGCAGCCCTCGCCGCCTCCCCCCGGGCTCGCACCACGGTGGGATCCAGCAGCCCTCGAGGAAATCATCACCGTCATCTCTGCCGCCGCTATTACCGGCACGGGCAGGTGCGGCGCCTTCCGGCGCTCGGAAGAGGCGGGGGGGAGGGAGCTCGGGACCGCCGGGTGGTTGCGGATTACCGGCAGCTGCCGCGGCTCCACGCATCACCGCGGAGGACCCTTTGCACCTGCCGCCAGGATGTTTGCACGGGCGGAGGAGTGTTTGCCGAGGGGTCTCGAGGACCGGAGAGAAGCGGAAAGCCGCCTCCGGCCCGGGCGGGAGCAGGGAGGAGAAGAACCCACACCCCCGACTCCGCAGCCGCCGATGGGGCGGGTGGAAGGAGAAGGGGGAAGCGGCAGCCCCCGGCCCCTCTGGCTCCAGGCCCCCTCCCTGCGGCGCTGCCGAGCCCCGCCCGCGGTACGAGGTCGCGCACCGCGTTGCGCTGTCGCTATCGGCCCCCAGGCCTCGAGTGGGACTCGGCGGCCTCGCGGAGGTGAGCCGCGGGCGGGGTGCGGGACGGCTGGTGCGCTCGTTCCGTGCTCGGTGCGGGCGGGCGACTTGACACGGGCACTGCTGCCGCATCCTCTTGCATTATTATTTTTTTTCTAGTTTGTTTCACAGACGGCTCCTGATGGCAGAAGCAACGCATTTCACCTGCAGACGAACGAAGGTAGGGAGAAACGAGAACAGGTATTTCTTCGCTGTCTTGGAAGTTGGAAGAGGAGCACGGACGCGGCGCGCTGAACAGTCGATGGCGGCTTCTTCATTCTCCTCCCGCCCCGCAGCGGGGCACCGCGCTACGGCAGGGCTCTGCTGCCGCTTTTCCGCTCTCGTTCTGCAGAACGATGACTGCAAAACCGTTTAAGACGAACTGAGCCCGGCCCGGGGCTCCCCGTTACGCTGCCCGTTACGGCTCCCTCCCGGCTAGGCTCGTCCCACAGCCCTCCTGCTGCTCCCGCACGTGGAAAGTTAGTTTGTGATGCACGGCTGCGTGCCAAGGGAACCTTCGGTCTCCCGAGAGAAGGAACTGAAGTATTTAATTTTAAATATATTTCCGACACTTCTGTGCTGATTTCTCAGCTAGTCTTTCTGAGGTTTCATTTACAAACGTGAGGTAGCACCCAAAGGAACAGGTCGGCATCGCTTTTGCTGTTTCAGCGTGACTTGTGCAGCTCCATCAACAGATGTATGGTGTGGGAGCTCCACGACTGAACTCACAGCCCCAGCCTTCCGCCATTCCTTTCCCTTTCGATGTTAAAAATTAATCACACTCATTTTCTTTGGGGATTTATTTACTCAGCAAGGAATATTTATCTTTTAACCTTTAAAAAACCCAGACGACCATGTAGGAATAGAGTATCTCAGTTCTTTAGAGGGATAGCAAGCTGTATTCCATCTTACAGCCAACTCCAGTCACTCCAAGTACTTCTCTTGCCAACATAACAGCCCCGGGCTGGAGCCCGCAGGATGTACTGATCACGGATTTCAGATGCCAGCGTTTCTACTTTAGGCTTTCACAGGAAGAAACATAAATTTAAAGCAACAGGTATTAGTGCTAATAGATAAACTTTTGTGAGCGTAAAGATGAAATAGTATTTGGATGTTGGCAAGCGCTTTGGCTGCTCCTTGCCAGCACTAATGGAGGGACTCCCAGCTCCTTCTGTTTTTTTTCCCCACAGTTATACATCAGCTGGTCTCATCAGATAGATTTTCTTCCTCTCTTCTCTTATACATAAGATGGAGAAGAAACAGCTATGAAAGAACTCCAAAGATGGGATTGTCTAGTTTTAGAAACTGCCCAAAAGTGGCAGGGTTGTTATGGGATAAAGGTCTCCTGCTGCTGGATAAATCCAAAACCAGAGGTTAAGTATTTGTGGGAAAACTAGTGCAGTGGGTACCTGTGAGCACTGCCCTAAGGAAACATGAGGTTTACAGAAGCAAGGATCTGGTTCTGCTTCCTTCAGTGCCTGATGTCAGGTGAAACAATCAGTTTGTACAGGTTCAAAGGAGATGAACTGAAGAGCTACAGAATGACTTGATTTTTTTTTTAAATAAGAAACTAATACAATACAACCTGCAGCTCCAAATAAAAAAAGAATTTCCTCTTTTAATTAGTTTGTAGGGAATCAGAAAAGGCTGCTCTCCTTTCAATTGACTTTCTTTCTCTACATTTGATTGAATTTCTTCCAATATCCTACTGTATGTTGTTTAACTATACATCTTGAAGCACAAGCATTTGTTTTTCTGCTATAAATATTGCCATCGTGCCAACAAGCCATAGACATTGCAGTGAGGTTCTTAAATGTCACCTGATCTGCAGAGCAGGATGTTTCATGTTAAAATGGGTTATAAAAGCTACACAGCCTTTCTGTCTCTACCTGTCCATGTTCCAGGTGGATGCCTAATTCAGCTTCATATCTCCACAAATGGCTGGAAAACACTTCCAATGAAGAAGATGACAACTCATACAGGGGACAGTGAACGCTGCTGAATACCCATGAAAACATCGTTCTAATGTGTGATCTCAATCTGCCCCACAGAAAATTAATCAGGACCTGAGTTAGCCACATGGTGCTGTATTAAAATAAAGTTGTTTGTTAACAGGAATGTCGTGTTTAAGGCCCTGGAGCTAATCCTTACACTCTACTTGCTGCTGGTAAGACCTAGACCTCACGGTACTCTGTTCAGGGTAGCATGACATACCTCAGAAAGACCTGGGCAACTTGGAGGGAGTCTGGAAAAAATCCAGCATTATTATTGGAGCCTGTAAAGTGACTTAGGAGGGAAAAAAAAAAGAAAGAAAAAAAAAAGAAAAAAAAAAAGACAAAGGAAACATGAAGATTGGGGAAACAGCAGAAGGAAAGATCATGGAGAAAGATAAAAACATAAATACTTGCTACAAAGAAGTAATAATGTGCTCAAAAAAGTAAAAATATATGAACTTAAAAGACAACAGTAGAAATGCTGCACATTAGAAAGAGCTTCCTACAATTGAAATTAATGCTATACAAGAACAATTTCTATTGCACTAGACTAACAGTTTCTATGCCACTGTAAGGCATGGTAGTCTAACATCTGTCAGGAATGACATCGTGTAGCTAATATTCATTCTGGGAAGGGAACACGATCAACTAAACGAGCTTTCTTCATCTCTTTCATCTCCAGTTTCTGAGATTCTGTAATTTTAACAGCTAGAGACTTAAACTCTGAAACATAACACCTTACCTATCGTCCAAACTTCTACTAGCATTGGTCTTTAGATCTTACCTCCCTAAATTATCTGATCCTTTCCCAACCACAGCCTTCAGAAGGCAATGTTCATATTTAGACTAAGCTCATGTCAGATTTCTCAGCACAAATTATATTTTACCCATCCATCCTGTAGTTTCATTTAAATTTGGCAAAAAAAAAATGAGTTCGTCTCTTTAGAAAAATGCAGCATTTCAGTGAGAACCAGAACATGGATACAGATCCCAACACCAGAGGGTTCCCTTTTTAACAGCATCAGCATTCAGGGTGCTTCAGTGACTCGTTTCTCAAGAAAGGAACTGTTATTGAGCTAATTACTGGGAAATCTATGAATCAGTCTGGAAGCAAATTCAGATCTTCCAAAATGCCTTAGAAAAGCTTCCAGACTGAAATATGGAAGACATTTTAAACAGAAGATCGATGCTGGATTGTTTTAATCTCACTGAAACGCTCCTAATGAGCTTTGGCTTTGAAGTACTTTCCCTGTATATACTCAAAAACCTGGTGCAGAATAATCTTTTACAACAAAGTGGGTCACGCTGTGCGGCACTGAGGGTTCTATGGCAGGGGAGAAGGGGCAGACCATAAGGAAGCTGGCTGTGGCTCCATCGTCTTCCATCCTGCAGGCTCGCAGAGGCTGCAGGCCCAGTTCATGCCACCTGGCAACGCTTCCACCCTTAAGAACTGGCAAAACTCTGCAGTACTCCAGCCAGACCCAGTTCTGTTCCAGGCTGTACCTCCAGTGCTCTGACAAGGGGAATCCCTGAAGGGGAGATTTCAGCTCACCAAATTCAGCCACGGACAGACTCACAGCATGACCAGGCTAACACAAAAGGGACAAACTGCATAGGAGAATCTCACTCTGAAACACAGCACCTATTTCCACTTCAGTTTTACACGTTCTCCAGCTGAGATAGGAGTTGAACAAACTCCTTATCTGGAAAGCAGCCTCAGAACTGAAAACAGGCCTTGTTAGGCAATAGCACAGTTATAAAACCTTGCTTTGATCACTTGCACAAGTGCTACGCTACTATCTTATATGTCATCAGAGCGTGTCAGCAAAAATCTAGTGAGAAACTGTCTGGTGAATCCTGAAGTTAACCCTGTATTTGTTCTTCACAAGATACTAGGAGCCTGGGAAAGCTCATGTCAGTATTTCATTCTTTGTCCCAATAGTAGAGGGAACCCTAACTGTGATTAAGCCACAGCGTCATTTAACAGTTTGATCAGCCCATTCCAGGACCATTCTGTTGACCCCATGCAGTGGGCTGCTACAGCCATAGGTCCCTGTTGTTGCCAGCAGTGCCACGTGTGTGGGGAGGACCAGGTGTAATAGTTTCTCAGCTGGCTGTTTAACTTTTTGACTCTTCACAAAGAGTGCTGGACAAAGAATGAAGCCTGCTTTGATACAAGTTGGTGAGATACTTGATGGAGCTTGGAAGCAACTTTATCTTCCTCCCAAGAATGTAACAGAGTTGTCATTGGACTTTGAATATTGTTACTGAAAGAACAATCCCAGCTACAAGTAGATTTCTTCAAATTCCTTCTGAAGTCAAAACTATGCACGTGCATAGTCACTTCCTTTCAAAGAACTGCCTTCTGCTTTTCTGGAGAAGGCAGGAACGTAATCTTTGCTGTTACTTAATTGCGTCCAACTTTTCCTTACAGGATTTATGGTGCAAAGTAATTGTGAATTGTGATGACCAGAATGTTTTAGAATTTAATAAAGATACACACTTTAATGGGTTTCCTTACTCAGCCATCATTTTTTATAATTGAAATCACAAAACCTTTACTCATCCTATGAGTTTGCTCATTTGATCATCTGTGATTAAGATGAGTAAAACCTTCCCAAAGTAGCAATTCAGCACAAGCTACCCCCACACTCTCAAAAGAATGAAAGAAATATAAAAAGATCAGTGAGGAACTGGCAAGGAATCCATCTTGGATAGCCCAATGGGTTCTTGAATCCCTGCATCTCTGTTCTTACGTGATGTCATCTGTCTGCAAAGCTTCTTTTATCACTTCTGACAACTTTCAGTCATACTTATCCATGGCTTTCAGTCATACTTTTCCTCCATTTAATCATTCTTTAGAGACTGTTGGATTTTTAACCTTGGTAGATTCATCACCTTTTGGCTTGACCAAATCTGATATAACAGCTCTGCAATCATGTGCTTCATTTCTCGTCCTCTGTTACAGCGAATAGCACCATCTTCTTTCCTCCATCACCACAGGGTCTAAATACTATGATAAGATCAGTTTTGATTGTTCTCTCCTCCACTTGAAAATGACTGTTGGGCTTTTCTGTACCTCCTTTTATTTCTGGGATCTTCCTATGCTATGTTTGTTTTCTGTTTCTCCTCCCCAGAACGCTTGCTGCCAAGAAATCAATCACTTTTGCTCTCTTTTCTTAGACAGATGCTCTGGAAATCATCTCTGGGTGCATGTGATGTATTACACACTTAAAAGCAAAAATCAAAGCAATTGCAGCTAGGCTATGTTTCCTCAGACACTCTGAGAACTATTCAAGTGTCATCTGATCTGGGATAGGTATATTTTGATCAGCTCATCTGTGTACCTCCATTCACCTAAATATGCTGATGATAAACCCCTTCTTCCTTACTTAAGTAGGTTTGAATCCACCCATTTGAGTTTGTGTGTTTCAGCACAGCTGCTCAAGCAAATTACAGACCTTTTTTTTAATCACTTCCCCTCATTCTGCCTCTGGTTGGAGCCAAACTGAATCTGTTGCCCACTGGTGAGAAATCTTAGGGCACTGACACGTTGATGTTTTTGCAGGCATGGCCAAAGTAATTCAGTCAAGATGACAGGAAATTTCATAATGAGACAAAGTGTGAGGGAAGGGATTGCACTGCTTTACACTGTGCTGGTGCAACCTCACCTTGAGTACCGCATGCTGGTTTGGGTGCCACAATACAAAAAGGATATAAAACTACTAGAGAGTGTTGAAAGGTGACAAGAAAGATGGTGAAGGATTTACAGGGGAGGATGTATGAGGAGTTGCTGGGTCCCTCGGTTTGCTCAGCCCAGAGCTGAGGAGCTGAGGAGAGGCCTGATGGCGGCTGCAGCTCCTCACAGGGAGCGGAAGGGCAGCGCTGAGCTCTGCTCTGTGTGACAGCGACAGGGCTGAGGGGAGGCTGTGCCAGGGGAAGGGCAGCTGGAAATAGGGGACAGGTTGTGCACCAGAGGCCAGTGGACATAGCCCAGGCTGCCCAGGGCAGCGGTGATCACACCAATCTACTGGAGTTCAAGGAGCATTAAGGCAGCACTCGCAGACATAGGGTCTCATTTTTGTGTGGTCCTGTGTACAGCCAGGAGCTGGAGTTGATTACTCTAACGGGTCTCTTTCAACTCAGGTTATTCTATGGTTCTGTGAGATAACTTGCACCCAAAATGCCAGGCAAAAGGCCACACCTTATCATTTCCCAGTCCCCTTCCTTTCCCCATCCCAGTCACAGTACCTCCTCTCTGTGCTCTCAAAGTGATGCCTTTGCCGTGCTTGATTTTGTCTTCACCTGCCTTCTGAGCAGCATCAGGGGCCATCCTCAGCCTCTGGGCCATGTGCTCTCAAGTTAGTACCTCCACATCAGAAGCGGAACATCCCAACACAGGAACATACTGGGGATTAAGCATTAAATAGTTAGATGACCGAGAATGCGATGCACTTTGATCAGCTAGGTTATTTATGAAGTTCATCAGTACAGACTCTGTATCAGTGCAGATCTTAATCTTCTCACAGAACTACTGGAGGTACTGAGCTAAAATCAGCAGAAAGAAAGACTGATTGGACACAGCACTGTAATTTTAGCAGGGCATCAGTACTTCTGGTATGCTAAGATCTACTTGTACGGTAGCAGTGATAGAAAAGTAAAACAACATGAGCGGAAATAGAGTGAGGTTTTTTAAGAACCATTTCAACAGGATGTTATGCTTCACTGTGGGATTGCATTCTTAGCTCGGCAGGAAGCAATCTGTGTTTGTCCAGTATCTGCAGCCCTTTGCCGAGGTGCCACCCTGCTCACTAACAGCGGCAATAACGAGTTACGCAGAAATGTCCTCCAGCAGACATTAGGCTTCTGCCGACGATGCCCATCTCCCACCAGCGGAGCCCCATCGGACGGACACATTCCCTTTATCGTGGCTAGAAGGGAGGGCGAGAAGGGAAGGAAACGCGACGGGGCTGTCCGTGTGCAGTTGCTCCAGACCCGAGGAGGCTCCGGGAAAGACACCCCCAAAGCGCGTATTTCTGCTTTTCCTGTTTTTCCAGGTCTACGTAGGAAGCTATTTTTATTCGGGCGCCAAAAGCTTCACAGCGCTTCACCAGCGCAGCCCCGTCCCGTCCCGCCCCGCAGCCGGCCCGGCCCGCTGACGCGAGGGGCGGCGCTCCCGGGGGCCGGTCTACGCGGGGCGGCTCTGCCAGCGCCCAACGCGGGGCGGCGAGCCGGGGCCGGGAGGAAGCGGCGCGATGGGGCCGGCGGCGGGGGACACGGAGGCGGCGGCGGCAGCGGCAGCAGGGGGCGGGCCTTGGCTGCTGCTGGCGCTACCGCCGCTGCTGCTGCTGTTCGCGCTGGTGGTTCGGCAGCTGTTGAAGCAGCGGCGGCCGCCTGGCTTCCCTCCCGGCCCCGCGGGGCTGCCCCTCATCGGCAACATCCACTCCCTGGGCGCGGAGCAGCCGCACGTCTACATGCGGCGCCAGAGCCAGATCCACGGGCAGGTACCGGGCGGGAGCCGGCACCGACGCCGAGCCGGGGCAGGCGGCGGGCGGAGCGGCGGAACGGCCTGGCCGCTATCGGGCGGGACGGCGCCGGGGGCCCCGCAGCTCTGGCGCTGAGCGTCGGGCGAGACGCGTGCTGCGGGCGGCCCGGCCCCGGGCACAGAGCGGCTCCCGTGCGTGCCGGGGTTCCGCTTCGGGACAGCGGTGTGGCCGAGCATCCGGCTGCCCTGCATTCGCGGGGCTTCGCCAAAAGGGAAGCAAAGGGCAGGCACGGGCACAGTGCGGCATTGTCGCGGGAAGAACTGTGCATTAAAGTGCCTTCAGAGTGATATTGGAGTGTGCTTACTGACAGTCCATTTATACATATATAGGAATGTTGTGATTTTTTTTTTTTTTTTCCCCTTTTCATGTTTTCTTGTTTCTCAGCTGTTCCTTTTCATTACCCCGTTTCATGGAAGCAGTCTATTCTTACACGCTTCAAAAAAGCGAAGCCCAAGTTATCAGTGCTGGCTCGGAAAGGCAGGCAGAGCAGATGCAGCACGTGTAGCCGTGCGCCTCTTCCCGTCCCGTCCCGTCCCCCCTCCCCCCCCAATCCCGGAACGCCTGCGGGCTTTTCCTTAGAGAGATTCTCAAGCGATGGAAAGAGAGAGCTTTGAGTCCAACAAACACTGGCTTGCCTAGAAAACTAACTTCCTCAAACTGTTAAGAGTGGTTTTAAAGGGGCAAAGCAGTGAAAGAATACTGGTGATGGCGCGTAAGTCTTTCAAAAGCTTTTGTAAAGTTTTCATTATGAAAGCTACAGAAGAAACTTAACAGTCATAGTCTTATGAACGAGAAGCAAAGTGTGTGAATGAAGCATGCTCAGTGGCAGAAATGGTAGGGTTATCTGTTCATCTCTTTCCTGTTATTTTGGCAGTAAAGGTGTTTCAAGGAAAATACTGGGATGAACTGAATGGAAATAGGAAGGCAAATGTATCATCCAAAAATTAAGCTTTATACTTGCCTGAATGCTGACTGCAGTTCTCTTCACCTGCGGTCATCAAAGACTGCAGAACTTGGGGTAGATCAGGAGGCAGACCAGGATATTGGGAGCTCTAGAGGAGATCAAGGAAATGATCTTTTAAAAAGTGTTTCACAACATGCAAAGAATGATAAACAGGCTATAATTGAAGTATACAAAAATAAATGCTTCCAAGAGGTACAGCGGTACTTTCTTCTCATCATGTAAAAAAGAGCAATTGCAACAGTGAAAAATTTACTCTTGCTAAAAAGAAAAAGACTTCATAGAATGAGGAACTAAACTACTGCCCATTACTTCTTCATACAGCGATGGTCAGCAATGCTGCAATGAAGAAAAAATAAAGATTTGTGTAGGTGAAAAATACCAGATTTAATACGCTAACGAAAGTGTGAAAAGGAATATAGAATTTCAGTCTTGAGATTTTAGCCTCATTTTTATTTTATTTTATTAAGCTTAGGAGAAGATTTTCATTGTGTTTATCCTGTATGTGCCTTCTGCAGGGTGTATTGCATCTTTCTCCAAAGATGCACTTCTGGATGCTGAGCACTTCTGGAAACAGGAGATGGGACTAGTTGGGCTATGCTATCATTTGTTGCCCATCATCGTGGCTCTCATATCTGTCATCTGATGGGTCTTTGGGAGTCTGTGCAAAGTAAGCTGGTGCCTGGTTTCAGAGAGAGGAAGGACTAGGTGGAGCTTGGCTGTCTTCCAGCACTGACACCACTTCTATGTCTGCCATCACTAAGTGATGGAAGATTTGGTCAGAACAACTCATAGCTTCGATCACAATGCCCTTAACCAGATTCAACTACTGGATTCTTTCATTCTACGGAAGAAAGGAGCGACAGATAGCAGCGAAACTTCCCCCCTTTCCTTGTTTCAATATGAAAGTATATAATACAAGGACTTTAGTTCTTCTATAAATAATGTACCTTTCATCCACTTGCATTTGGAGAAAAAACTTTTTTTTTTTTTTTCTGAAATATGCACAGGTTCTCTCTTTTTTTTTTTAATGACTATATGAAAGTGTTCCCAATCCTTACTTTGGTGGTTTGGTCCCACTGGGTGCACTGCAAAGCAGAATGTAGCACAGGCTAACTTACTGTACCATTTGACAGAGATTAATTTAGCTCACAACAAATTCTATGATGCCACAATTGTGTCAGTACTTGAAAACATTCCTGTTTCTTGTATGCCCATTGAAGTTTATTGCTGTATTTATGAAATCCATACTTTGCATTGAAGTTTAGTGTTGCGTCACTTTTTCATTAGCTATATTTGCTTGTTTCCATTATTTCTTTGTGAGATTTGGTTGTAACAGCATTTTATAATCTTTTTTTTTTCCCCTCAAGATTTTCAGTCTTGATTTGGGAGGGATATCTGCTATTGTGCTGAATGGCTATGATGCAGTGAAAGAATGCCTTGTCCACCAAAGCGAAATTTTTGCAGACAGGCCATCTCTTCCTTTGTTTAAGAAGCTGACAAACATGGGAGGTAAGTGCTAGTGTCTTCAAACAGAAATGCATTTTTGTCCATGAGATTTTACTAGGCTGTACGATCGCATGCAACATTTGCTCTAGTTGTTTTCTCTACCTTGTCTCTTATCATGAAATACTCGATGCTTCTTTAAAGATATCTAGAAAAGACTGTCATTCCTGAGCTAAATTCCACAGCAAGATACATGTAATTTATTTATTTATTTATTTACCTTTATGCTCTCCCCTCCTCAGTCAATTAATGTCAGTTGGAAAGCTATTTTCTTTGTTTCTGGGAATCAAATTAGCTTTGAAGCATCTCTTAGCTTTTAGCTATGAGCAGTGCAAGAGTCTTCTGAAATAGCTATACTTATCTATTATTATAACTCTTCCAGTCGTTTAGCATGAACTCTGAGAAACATATTTTTCACTCAGAGGGTGGTGAGGCACTGGAACAGGTTGCCCAAGGAGGCTGTGGGTGCCCCATCCCTGGAGGCATTCAAGGCCAGGCTGGATGTGGCTCTGGGCAGCCTGGTCTGCTGGTTGGCGACCCTGCACACAGCAGGGGGTTGGAACTGGATGAGCATTGTGGTCCTTTTCAACCCAAGCCATTCTGTGATTCTGTGATTCTATTTTCTTGCAACTCATCTTGCCTTCCTTGCAGATTTAATCTGTTTGAGTTGGCAAATATAATTTCTGTGGCCTTGTTAGTGAGAAGATCTGTATTAAATTGGCCTTGAACATTCAGATGCAGGTGTATGAGGAACTTCAGAAATTTTGATGACTTTAAGAGCTGCACCTCAAATTTAATTTCTGAGGTTAAATGTCAGTATTTCTTCTGGTGTTTCCATTCTGTTTCTTTGTTTTCTGCCTTTTATGCCTGGCTTTGTAACGTCTGTTTTGCACCAGCTCTTTTACCTTGTATTATACAGATTTCAGCCACATCATTAAAAATTGCACCTTGTTCTTTCCTATACTCAGGGTTTTCTTTTAGAGTGCTTATTAACATAACTATTTTTAACCTAGACTGGCAGCCCCGGATCCTAATGGCACTTTATCTCCCACAGATGCTGAGAAGTAGTATGACCTTTATAAATCTGATGGAGACAAATACTGAGAGATTACTTAGTATTTGAATTCTTTGAATCTAATCTTAAAAGATCTTTTTTTAAAATTATAGACAGACTTCACCTCAACTTTTGTTTATAGGATATATTACTTTTAGTAAAAGCTGTTAAAACTTCAGTGAAAAAGGAAAACGTGGGCATTAATACATGTTAGTATATGTCTTATGACTCAGGAGGCTTGCTTTTCGATAGCAAAATACTCTTGGTGTACCTGCTGACATTATAGTGGAAATAACTCTTAGCAATTGCTCTTAGTCCCAGTTTTCCATAAATGCAAAATATTTCCAGATAGATCTGACGTGCTTTTACATAAGGGTATGAAGTCTGCTTGCCTGTAGTAGCACAGGTATATCTAATTCAGCTTCGAGGCAGAGGGGTTGTTTAGGCAATCTTCTAATTGCTTATTCTACTGGCAGTAATATACCTTTAGAGTGGACTGAATGGTTAAATAATTTTATTGCCTCGTTGAGGAAAAAAAAAAGCATTGCATAAAATGCTGTGTCAAAACATATTTTTCAGGCTTACTGAACAGTAAATACGGCAGAGGATGGACAGAACATCGCAAACTAGCTGTAAATACCTTTCGAACTTTTGGATATGGTCAAAGGTCATTTGAACACAAAATTTCAGAAGAATCTGTGTTTTTCCTTGATGCCATTGATACCTACAAAGGCAGGCCATTTGATCTGAAGCACTTGATAACAAATGCCGTTTCAAACATTACTAATTTGATTATTTTTGGGGAACGTTTTACGTATGAAGATACTGAATTTCAGCACATGATTGAGATTTTCAGTGAAAATGTTGAATTAGCTGCTAGCGCCTCTGTATTTTTGTATAATGCTTTTCCTTGGATCGGTATCTTGCCATTTGGGAAACACCAGCAGCTGTTCAAAAATGCAGCAGAAGTCTATGACTTTCTTCATAAGCTTATAGAACGAGTCTCTGAAAATAGGAAACCTCAGTCACCTCGGCATTTTATAGATGCATATTTAGATGAGATGGATTGCAACAAAAGTGATCCAGAATCTACATATTCAAGAGAAAACTTAATTTTCTCTGTTGGAGAACTCTTCATAGCTGGGACGGAAACCACAACAAATGTTTTGAGATGGGCGGTGTTATTTATGGCTCTTTATCCAAACATTCAAGGTAAGAACTTTGACATTTTGAGGAACTGATACACCTTCCCATTGCAAATTATAAAATGAGGTATGATAATAACATTCTAGCATGTTATTACAACTTATTATGGAGATTTGGTTTTTTTCACAAAATATTTCTAATATATTTAAATTTTGCATTGCATTGCTTAATATTGGTTGGTAGATGCACTAAATCTATATGTTAAAATAAATACATGCAATTAAGGAAGAAATGATAACAAAATGTAAAAACATCAGCAAAAATATTTTGGGTATCTTACTTGCAATTTCGATTTTCCTTAATGACCTCAATTCAAAATAGATTATAGTTATTTATATTTCTGGAGGAAAGAAAAAAACATTTAAAAACAAGAAGATAAGGTTACAACTATCGGGAAGTAAGGCAGCACTAGATGTTTGAATATCAGCCCAGACACTGGGCAGAAATTTGGATTTCAGAGGTAACCAGTCATCTTGTTTCATTGCCTACCGATTTATTTCTCCCATTAAAAGTAGCAGCACTTACTTCGAATAGAAACTTTCATGGTTTGGAGAAAAAGCAGTGTGGATGACTCAAATTTGTAAAGATACTTTGACCAAATAATACTGCTCTAACATCAATTGGAACATTCTCTTAGATTAGGGATAACAACACTACCCATGTCTGTAAGGCTCTCCAGTTCTATCTAGAAATCAGATATCTTTATATATGAAAAGTTCTGTTTTATTTTTGTAGTAATGGATGTTTAAGTAAGGAGAAATACATAGGCTTCACTGAGTACAAAATGAATACTTCTTTGTGGAAGCATAAAAGTGAGGTTGTTATTTCTAAGCAGTCAGCATATTTCAGATTATTTAAAACAGACAGTTCTAAAATAATTATATACTGCTTTTATGTTTCTGTGTTCTGTTGATTTGTCATTGTGCTTGATAGTAGTGCAATTAGAAAGTCTACAAAAAAAAAATTAAAAATGATAGAATATGATTATAGGTACTTAAGTTTTAGGATACGTATTTGTGTTGAAAAGAGGTATTTTAAGTGCCACAAGTAGTCAAAAAGACTAAAACGTCCTAACTCCCTGAGCTCTGACCAAGATCTTGTTATTCAATAGAGATCAAGAAAAGCATTCTCTCTTCTGTACACTGGCCAGTTTTGTAGAAATCCACTCACCTAAAATAATCTTCTGATCTTAGATACCGTACAGTACAATACATTCCTGAATCAGAATTCAATATCAGTTCATCTAGATAAAAATAAAAATTGATGTTACTTTTTTTTTTTTTTGACAATACATGCCAATAAATCACTACATTACAGAATGTGCTTTCACTAAGCTGTTTCCCATCTCTTTATATTGATACGAAATACTGTCACATCAGATTGAAGAACCTGGTGATTCTTGGTAGAATTTTCCTGTTGCTATTCAGATTTTCATTATTTATACATGAAATGTAAAAATGCAGATTTGTTTTAATTAATTAGGGGGGTTGTGTTTCAACAAAGAAAGCTTATGAGGAAAAAAAAAAAAAAAAGAGCAGGTCCAAATGCCTTTGAGATTTTTTTAAAGAGTGATCTTATTCCTATGAACCTAATTTTAAAAATAGCTAAAAAAATGAGGATTGAATTTTTTTCTTTTCAGTTACATTCAGCATCTTGCTACTGCAGTTCTTTTTATCTGATACATTACAGTGAGAATTATTTTCAGTTTAAGAGTGAATGACTTGACACTGAGTCAACTTCAAAGACTCAGCAGAATTAGACAAGCACCACTGTAAGTAGATAATATCAGTGTTACCTGTGTCCACTCAGGTATTTAAAGTACATTATCTTTGCAGTCTCATGCTTGTTCCCTTCACTTTGATGAAACAGAAGTAAACTTGAGAACAAAAGAATATATTAAAGTATGATTTTACTGTTAATAGTTAATCTTGAAATGAAGATTACTGTTATATATGCTTACAAGAATTCCTAGTAGCAAGAGGAAGATGAAGGTCTAACCTTAAAAACGTATAAGCTACTATATTTTTGGTGTGATATGTCATGTTTCAGTATCTTTTATAAGTATATTTTCAAGCTATAAAATATAAAGGATTTTTCACTTATTCCTTTTCCTAACAGGACATGTTCAAAAAGAGATCGATTTAGTCATCGGCCCAAACAAAATGCCTGCTTGGGAAGAGAAATGTAAAATGCCATACACTGAGGCTGTTCTCCATGAAGTCCTAAGATTCTGTAATATAGTTCCACTAGGTATTTTTCACGCAACCTCCAAAGACACCGTTGTACGTGGTTACTCTATTCCTGAAGGCACTACAGTCATTACAAACCTCTACTCTGTACATTTTGATGAAAAATACTGGAACAACCCAGAAGTGTTTTTTCCTGAGAGATTTTTGGACAGCAGTGGACAGTTTGTCAAGAAAGATGCATTTATTCCTTTTTCATTAGGTAAAAACGATTCCTTCCGCTGTTCCTTCGCATAAATCTAGGAACATACAACACAAAAGTGATGACAATAAATCAGAAATGAACAGCATGATTTAAATCCATGGTTCTGATGAAACAGCTATTTTAAAGATATGTTCTTTTCTGGGCATAGCACATTTTAGGATAATGCTATATAAAAATAAACTATTCTACAACTTATACAAACTGACAACTACTATACAAATTATACAAACCAAGTGCTATTTGTTTCAGAATTAACGTGCACAGTCATTTGCTGCTGAACTTGTTGCAGCAGGTGATATGCAGAGCTAGTTTTCAAATTTCAGCACTTTGTTGAGCACCAGAAATTGCAGGTGTTTTTCCCAAGGCAGTCAGCTTATGGCACTACACTGTGTTCCAAAAAAATATTCAGGGAGTCGTAAGACAGTTTTCTTGGACTAGATGCACAGCTTCTAAATGGCCTAAGGTAGATGTGATGTATTCTATCTTTATTGCTTGTTTTGTTTCTCTGTACTCATTTGATTTTAAAACTTCTAGAGTTTGTAATCCATCTGTTTTATGAAACCACAATTTCTTGCTCACAAAACTGAAAATGTAAGGTAAATAGTCTTTTCAAAAACTTTTTTTCTAATCCAGGAAGAAGACATTGTCTTGGAGAACAGCTAGCTCGAATGGAACTGTTTCTGTTTTTCACTTCGTTACTGCAACGATTTCACCTGTGTTTTCCTCATGGTGCGATTCCAGATCTCAAACCAAGATTAGGCATGACATTGCAACCACAGCCATACCTCATTTGTGCAGAAAGACGATGAAGAGAGGTGTCTAGACTGTCAGGTGGAGGAAAATGGTCCAAGCTGCTGCCAAGGAGTCACTTGCATTTTATTTCTAAATGTATTCAAATTGGAAGAACAGAAATGTTAATGACTTAAACTATGGTTATTTATGCACAAGTTCATGGTTTCTTTTTACTTGGTTTTCACAAAGCAGACAAAAAAACACTCTCAACCAAAAATATAAAAAAAATCCTGTGTTTAAGGGTGACATTTCCACTCCATCAATTTGTTTTGAATCTAACATCTGATTCAGCTTTTAATTTCTTAGCAAGCTATTTTACTTTGAGAGAGTATTTTTATGACATAAAGAATATGGCTTAAATTTTTATACTCAGATTTATCTCTAGAAATCCTGTATATCCTTATTCAAGCAAAACTGGAATATATGATTCTCTATTAAATTCATACAGTGAAAATGATTTTAAAGGTATATTTAAATTTCTGTAACAGAGAAATCATAATTTGTGACCTCGACAAACAAGTCCGTAATTAAAGCATTTCAATCCTTCCTTCATCATTCCCAGTGTTCCTATATGGTCTTCATTTTCTAGTAAGTCAGATAACTGTATGATTCATTTTTGATGTATTTTATGGCTTGCTTTTTGTTCAATAACATACGCAACGTGTTCCATTATTCCCATGCTCCTGACAATTACAGAAATGCACTTTGCTTGTTAATTGCATTTCCAGACACGTCCTCCATTTCCTCCCAACACAAAGCATTACATAACAATTAAGCTCTGCCTCAGTAGTCTAAAAAAAATGTTTGTGTTACAAAAGTCAAGTGCAGCTACACTAAGAGTCTGCTCATGAGTGGCAGGAGAAGAGACTTTGTTGGAAGGAAGGAGAGACAAGGGCAGGGAGAAACAAATTTTTAACTGGATTTTAAGCGTAAAAGCTAATTGACTTCTGGTAACCCCATTTTTGATCCTGCTTGACAGCTACTGCATTATGGTTATTGGTAGAATGTGAATTATGCACACAAGGCCTACAGGAGAACCCAGTGCTCCAAATACAGTGAGTGCACAACTCTGTGTGGGTAGTAGTGGGACTTCAAAATAGGGTTCAGAAAAGCACACGTGCTGAGGGTACAGCTATTTACAAACAAGGCTTAATATTGAGTCTTGCTGTTTCCACACCTTTTGCTTTGACTGGAGCTGCAGGAAAGTTCAAAGGCAGAAATGCGGCATTTTTCTTCTCACCTGAGGTTTTCAGTTCATACTGAGCAGAAATACTTCCCTTCTTTTGAAATAACAACTGAAAAGTGTCAAATACAGCTAGTGTCAGTCCACTTACATAGACTACTATGGACTTCAGATGCAGCAGATCCAAATTAAATTACTTACATGTCTAAGGATGAGATGAGACCCACGTGTCCAACAGAGAACATCTCAAAAGCATGTCCCTGGTGCTCTGAAAAGGGAAAAGTAGCAACTCTTCTTGCTAAACTACCTTTCTGTAGAGATTTGAGATTTCAAAAGGAAAGGATGGTTATAAACCTTATTCCTGTGTATTTGTCACACCACGAAAGCTGCAAATAATCTGTTCGTAAGATTCTTGCATATAGAATGAGTACAGAAGAGAAAGCTGCTGAGCTTCTCAGCACTGTCCAGACTGAGGCTTTTTTTTGTCAGCATAAGTAGCTGCTGGGTGCTTGTGAAATGTTTGTGCAAAAACTGTCAAATCTACCAAATTTAGGTCTTTTCAGTATGAAGGAACAGAACAGAAGAGTTTTCAGATACATTTCTAGACTAATGATAAGTCTTCCCATATCCCCACTTGTACTCTTCGTCAGATTTTAGTTATGCAGGTTTGCCATCTGAGTAACACGAACTCCCCAACATTATTTAGTTAAAACATGTTTCAAATAAATCTTAATTGATTAAAAATATCAAGGACTCGTTCTCTCTCAAAAAACAACTGGCCAGTGATTCCCTTATTTTCAGAAATAACTCCGTTTAATGAGAACTGTATTGATTATATGTTATTCTGATTTCCAAATCAAAATACCTCATAGAAAGTCTTAAAATATCAGTCCAAATTTTTACTGCTATCTGCCAATTTACAGTCCCATTTGAACAATCAAATACATCTGACAAACTACCTTTTCTATAAATGAATGCCTAGATCACTTATATATATATTTCATTTCTTACCAGCTTCTTCATTATTTTTCTTCAGAAATCTGACTTAATCCAAAGATTCAATTTAACCATTTGAAATATGGACATAATCTTTTTTTTCAGTTATCTGGTATTTCTCTATCTTATTAACATTGATTTGTCATGAACACTAGTAAATGGATTTATGTTTAGAATTTCCTGCTGACATTTTTTTTTTTAAATCTGTAATCATTAAAAAATTCAATTGATTTACATTCATTTCATATATGCACACTACAATCTCTCTACCTTACAGGTGTATGTTTTTATTAGTCAGATCCAATATCAGTAGAAGGCCTGCTGTTTCAGACTCTGGACTTTTTGGATGTATCCAAGTATAAATTCATATCTCTATGAGCTAGTGACACAGAATACAGGAAAAGGATGAAGGAAATCCTTTCTGAAAAGCTGTAATTCTTAAAAGTAGTTGGGATTCATGGTGAATTGTTAAACACAAGCTTTAACTCTGCAGCCAAAAGATCTTATGTGACAGAATACTGAATGAATATACAGAAACTACATGTGTATTTGTTGCTGGCACAAGCATTCCTTGAATATTGTGTCCTGATATGTTGTCTATAACTACGGGAGCATTTAAAATTTGGTTGTGTTTCTATAGAGCTATAAGAGTAACTAACAATATGTTTATGCCATGTATTCTGGCTTGCTGCAATCTACTTCTACTGATTTATGAACTGAGCATGTATTATATGATCATATCAGGGCACAACTATGTCCAAGCTAATGTGCTTTCCTGCCAACATAATTTATTGTTTCAGACTTGGTTGTACACTGGCGCTGTTAGTTTTGTTAAGTTGGAGACTCAAGCCTGTTTCCAGAATGTACATCACAGAAATATACTGAAGAACATACAGGCTAATCACACATCCAAGGCAATTCATTCACTTTGTTTACAAAAACAAAAACTCTTCAGTTAGTAGAAAAGAACAATAGCAGCCAAGCTGAAATCTCTTCAAACTAGGAACCACGTGAGTATCTTGAAACTGCTGTAGATGAGGAATCAGGTATATAACTGATAGTGAGATTAGTTACCCAGGATCATTAAGGAATGTTAAAATCAGCTAATAGGTTCTCCCATGCTCTGCTTCTAATTTGCATTGCATGTAGCATGCACTGTGATGTAAGGTCACAGTATTCCCCCACAGCAATCTCAATCATCACTTTTAAAATATGTACTTTTCTCTCTCAATTCCAAATCTCTGGTAGCTATTTAAGAATTCAAATGGCTTGAGCTGACATAGCAAGTAAGCTTTGTCTTGATTTGGTGTGCAATTGTACTATACAATTCGATCTGTGGTTGTCTGCAGAGTGAAAGTATGCCATTCATGTGCGTATTTTTAGCCTAAAGGTTTGTACTAGCACAAATACTAGTGAGTAGATGAGGGAGATTATTAAGACAGCACGTTCACTTGGAAAAGTAACAAGTTCAGAAAAACAACAGTAAGATCATCAAGTCATCTAGGAAAAGGGGAGGGAATAATATTACAAAAATTTGCAAAAATGCACTAAATTGGAAAACACAAGGACTAAGGATAAATAGAAAAATAATCATAATTGTTTGAGTGCCAGATCAGAAGTTATCTTTGGGTAAGACGGATGGAAAATGAAAACAAGAGAATAGAGCCAGGTGCAATGGACTATTAAATACAAGCTTGAGAGGGTAAATTCTCAGTATAAATTGGTCTGTGAAGCTACAGACATGGATTTTCCTAGCAGCTGAATGCCTGAGGATTTAGTATTGGGCCTTATTTTGGTATCTGGTATTACATAAGGCCTTTGTCTAATCAAGATCAAATTAAACTTCCGCTCTGGAAACATTTTGCCTTATTCTGTCCTTCATACAATTTGAGGATCAGCAGATTCTTCCATTTCTAGATTATCCCCTTAGATATTTCTGAAGACTGTCAACTATCTCGATGTCAATGTGATTAGAATTAGGCAGAACCCATACTCAGAGTGGTCATTTCTTAGGAAGTCTGCCAGAATTCAAGGGACATTATGTTTGCTACATTCTCCTGAATAAGTAACATTCCAAATAGATTAAATCCATTAAAATAATGGAGCAAATCAGGAATGTACAATCTAATCCAATAGTTTACTATTACTGCAGCAGATGGCTGCTTGCCCAAAACTTTACATGTTATTTATAACAGCCTATAGTAATGTAACAAAACAGAATACACTTTTTCCTTTGCTGTTTTCACCTCCTGATTTGCTTGTCTAGGCTAGTACAAAAATCCTTAAAGGAAATATTTTTAATTTGTATAAACTGACTTATCAAAAGCACAAAAAGAAAGTACATTATATATACTTAAATGCCATGCATTTGTATTATGCTCCCACTAAAGCGAGGGAATGTGTGATGTCAGTCATTGTTCAGATCCCTCACAGGATGGGCAACACAGATGGAATTTCAGCAAGCAAGGAATGCAGATTAAGTAGAAAAATGGCTGTGGATAAAACACCTTAAAGAATTTTAGCTACTTTAATTCTCTCTAAATGCACCCAAGATTAATCAGTCCAAATGCTCTCTGGTTGTCTTTAGCTTGCACAATAAACGCTGTTAAAATAATAGTGCCGGTAGTGAGCAAGCACCATAGCATTACTGATAGGTCTAATTTTTCCAGGAAAAAAGCTAGATACCTATGAGCTTTCTTGCGCCTTTATAGGTAAGGAAGTTCATTTAATTGTTCTTCATGGGACCAGAGAAACTGATCTTCAAAGTTCCTTGAAGGCATCTTCAGATCAAGTCTCAACATATCTTACATTACATAAAGCCATACTGTTTCTCTCTCAAGTAACCTACAATCAGAATTGTCACAACAGAGGGAAATGCAACAAATCTCAACAAGGCATTTACTGCATCACAGATGACTGATACAGCCTACAAAATAGCTGAGTTCTTCATGCTAGAAAAGATCACTATGTATTTGAAAAGAATAAGAACAATTCCTTGTTGAATGCAAAAAACCTCAGTGCTAAAGTTAAGCTTTATCTAAAAATCCCCTCTTGCTAATGTTAATTTTCTTTGTAAGTATATAAATTGCATTATCTTAAAAAAATGTTACAGTGCCCTCACTGTGTACTTTCTTAAGCTCTATGGAACCATATAGCATAATAAATATCTAAAATGTAATAAGTTTTAGCAACCAAAGCTTAGATTATTTATTTTAAACATTTGGCTACTGTCTTTCCATTTATTCATGCAACAAGTACACAGAATCTTAACTTCAGCTGTGCTCCAAACATTTATTGGAGATCCACTCCTCCTCCAAGGGATTCCAAATTTCTCACTCAGCAAATAAAAAGTTTCTAATGTGAGATGCATTACTACTTAAACGCTCAGTAAATGAAAAGCTTTCAGATTTTTTTCTATCATTTGTACATTTTCTTACAGATAATTAAAATGATACACATGACATCCCATCTCTAATGCTAATACTTAAAATACAGATCCAGAAAGGAGGTCAGTAAGTTATGCAGTTCATTCATCTCACCCAGCAATATATTTTCTCAGCACTGTTTGTCAGAGTGCATAAAACTTCCTTCCTACTCTAAAGATAATCTCTTTCAGTGAGTCACAACTTTCTCAATCCTCAGACAATTATTGTCTTAAGCATTATGAACACTGAAAAGATTATTCTGATTATTTTGCTAATTTGTATGGGAATGCAATAATCTATCTAATGTACAGATACTTTTCCTGAAGTGTGGCATCCGAAGTTAGAAACAGTATATTGGTAACTGTTTAATAACACCGAATAGAACAAAATGATTACAAATTCATTTTCAAACGCTTCTTCATTCACTTCTATGACTGAGAGGAAGCTTAGTTAAAATATGCATCAGATAAATTAGCAATACCACAGAGATTAATCAACAAGAAAGCCTATTTGAATGACCACGCATAAGAGAAAGATTTCATGCCTAACTTCCAATAAGCAATATCAAGTCTTTGAACTTTTTGTATAATAGCTTTAAGCCAAGCATTAGTCTTTGTTTTATACACAAGGAAAATGGAAAAACTTTGATCTCATCCAAGGTGCAATGGGTTTGCTGATCAGTAGCAATGAGTCAGAAGTGAATCATCACCTGTTTTTTGGCAAAATATTTAGAACATGGACAAATCACAAGGTGAATGATAAGAATCATCTGAAACACTATGCTATCTCATCATTACTTAAAGACTCCATTGGTTATTGTTAACCATTTTTTTCTATTTTTTTTTCTAACATTTGTTTCTATTTTTCTGAAAACTCACAGACAAACCACATGATAGAAAGCTTCTGCTCTGCATAGGCCTTTTAGTTTCCTTGGTATTGCAGATATTAATATTCTGCCAGGTAATACAGCCTGTGCATTAGAACCTACCACAGACATCAGTTGCTAACATCTATGATTTCTCGCAGTGCAGAAACTAAAAGATGATTCACAGCGTACAGGCTCCAGAAGAAGCCTTCCAGTCAAAAACATTTGACTGTGTAGTGCACTTTTTAAGGGGTGTCTGCTGTATCACGTAGAACTGTGTGTCAATCCCTTAGGTGCATTAAACATCCATTATTCAGTACCCTGAATGAATCACAACATAGCATTTTAAGTCTGGCAGTTTCTGGACAGACATTTCCATTGTTGTGCCAAAGAAAAGCAGCCTTACTTTACTGAAACCATTTTCTTTAGCTTAATGCTATTATTAGCAAAACGAGCAATTGCTTTTTACTCTGTTGTTTTAGAATATTAAAGATAACGGAAGGGAGACTAACCAGAACTATTCTTTCAAGTCTGAGCCAGAAGTATCTCAGAGAAGAGTATAAATGGACAATAAAACTGAGCAATCTGTCTTAATTGTTAAGACTAATGTGTATATATACATATATGTCTTGAGTTAGGAGTTGTATATCTGCTGGATTCATAAGGATGTTGGAGTATGCACACTATGCCAGGAGCATCACTGCCAACTGAAATGTTTATCCTGCAGTGGCTTAGTTCATTAGCTTTCCATCTTGTTACTTCAGGAATATTAGTCATTATTCTTTATCATTAAGCAGAAGACAGAACACTAATTGCTCATGATGCCATTAAACTAAGATCAGATAGATCAGTTAAGACCAGTTAACAGATGTGTTCTTTTGCTATCATCATCTCTGAGAAGTCACAGTATGATTATTATAGCAAGTTGAAGGCTTAATTCTGGAGATATCAGAAGGAAAATTCTTCATTGCAAAAATGAAAGAATTGATCACCTCATTTGCATTTACTCAGAAGTGAGAAAGGTAATTGTTCAGAAACACAATTCTGAGGAAAGCTTGAGAAAGAACACTGCCTTGATCATACTTGTTATATCTTTTAGTCAACTTCTCATTTATTTTCTCCATGTTTTTTAACCATGCTAACATTTATAAGCCATAAAAAAATCAATTTTCTTAAACTTGCATAGCTACTTCATTTATAATAGCTGCACTGTTATTGGCAGTATGACTTAATTTTAATTACTACTAAACCATGAAAGTATTGTATTAAACAATAGAAGTATTAGTCATGTTTCCATGTTCTTTAAAAGACAATGAGCTGGCTTGAAATGATAAAATTTAAGTCCCTCTTTTGTATAAGTAAATATCTTTTGCATGCATATAAAATTATTTATGACATGCCTACTTTTTATTTCCTAGTATTCATTACCTATGATGATTGTATTCTACTGTTAGTCTAGTATCAGTCTGGGATTCTTGGTCTCACCATTACAAGCATGGGACACTTCAAATCTGCATCTCTCACATCTTCTGAAAAGGTTCCAGATAGAAGGGAAAGTTCTGCCTTATTAGTTTCAGGCTGTATTACTTCAAGTTCTTTGTATGTTCTGGAAGAATCAGAAGCAAGGCCTCAACTACAAGTGCCCAGGAGAACGCACTATAGATACAAGTGAGCTCCTAAAATCTAATTCCTTGCGGTGATTCACCTGCCACTGGTTGTGTTTGACAGCCTGTCTCAATGCCCATGAGAATGCACTCCATTCACTTGAAAAGGGTGGTTTGAAAGCAGAGTGAAGAATTTCTCTCCTCTAGCAGAACCCTCTTATTAGCAACTTGAATGAAAGACGTACAGAGTAAAAAATGGTTTTAACTATCTAGCAAATAAGATCTTACTCAAATACTGTAAACTTGAACTCACCTGAAGTAATGTTATACCAGTCCTTCCATTTTGAGTCTTCAACTTACCACCTGACTTTGCTGTGAAGGAATAACCCAAAGGAAGAGGAAGCAAGTAGTTGTTCTTGGCTGTTTAGTACCGCCATGACATCCAGAGCTCTCCAGAGATATAGAGGGAATTTGGCTCCTCACAGGAAACTTCATAGTGCAGTTCTGTATGTACTGCATGCATGGGAGCAAGTAATCCAACCTACGTTGTATAAGAGGGCAATGAGGAGATGGTGGCTATTTTGACAGGAAAGGTGCTGTGAAGGCTTTACTAAAAACTGAAAATATCAGAAATAAGGATATCTACTGTAGCAATCAGCGTAAGCTAATTTAGCCTACTTCTTGACCAAACAAGAAGTGCGTGTTGCTTTAGCAAATATTTTAAAGTTGTTCTGTGTGCTCCTCTGCGCTCCTTAGCATACCCTGGTAAATGTGGAATAGAAGTGTGATCACAGATCGAAATTAGCTGTAACTTCCCAGTAATCTGTCACCACAATGAGCGTGACCTGCTTCATAAGGATATGTGTTGCTGACAAGAGCTCAAACAACATTCAAATAACTCTCCATCAATATTTTTGAAAGATTACAGCACTTCAGTTGAAGTTACCTCCACTTTCTGCAAACATGCCTTGAAGCAACCTTTGATGATATTAGCTCCTAAGAAGACAGTAAGCCACATATTATGTATGTATAAACAACAGACATTCTAAGATGCTTTTGAACACATTCACAACTAAGTGAACAAAATAAATAAATAAAAGGAATAAAAAATAAGAATATAAAATAAGAAAAATTAAGATCAAAAAACTGATAGTAATAATGGCAGCAAAGGGGAATTTGGCACTGATAAGGTAAAACAAAAAGCACACCTCAGTAGTCTTTGAAAGTGAATCCACAAATAGCTGATTAGTGGGGGGGAATAAGTCCTTTCTCTGTCCAAATGCAGAATAGATATATTAGATTGTGCGAAACAGCACAAAATAATTTAGACAAGATTATCTTAGAAATGTTACATCTTTTTCAAGCTAGCTAATGTAAATGTAAACAAAAATATGCTAACATACATTAGCAACGTGCATTCTTTTAGTGCCATTCATCTGCACAGCATATAAATGCTCAGTATTAAAAAGTGCCCTTTAAAGCTAGCTTTCTTTGTGACTTGCATGAGGCGATTATTTACTTGCAGTTTAATTTATGTATTTTTATTTTTGCCACTAGCACTACACAATTGCAGTGTTCCTAAAATACATATTTGTGTGGATCATGGATTAAGTTTCTTATTTTAAAATTAAATGATCTAAAATCTACTATATTACAGTGATGTTTATCTTACTATGAGGCTTTACTCAAAGCTTTCACGTTCTGCTTTCCATTTGTATATTTCTGGATGCAGATCAAGCTATGTCTGTGATGGAAGAAAGGATGTAAGGCACATTAACATACACTAGCCACTTTGAAACAGTAGTTTCTATCTTTTGTAAAAAAAAAATCTTTAATTCTCCTAAAGTTTTACATACAAAGAATAAATGAAATAAGACCTTATTTCTTTACAATTTAATATCAGAAATTGGTGCAAGATAAAATCTATTGTGTTGCTGACTTTTTTTTTTAAACAGGAACCTGAGTAAGGGCAGGAAATATAGCATTATAACTAGAAGAATAAAATCCCTTAATAATTTAAGTAGCTGAACAGATTTTTAATGTTTTACCACAAAACAGCAAGGCAACAGATGATAATGGCCTCATATTCAACGAATACCCACTGCAAACCTGAATATTTTCTGCAAAAAAACCCAAACCATCAGATTATGCACAAGAATAAAAAGCATCATAAATAGATGCATCTGATTTTTTTTTTCTTCTTTTAAACCACAAGTATCAAAATTTAGCTTTTCCGTCACAGTCCGTGAACAGTTGCTCTGAGATGACTACATTAAGCACGCGATTGCACTAAAGTAGACACCCCACAACAGGCTTGCACTGCAACAGGAATATGGTTTGCATATAGGCACAGAATTCTTCTTATTCATGTTCAAAAACAACATGAAATACACAACTCAAGACAATATTAGAATTCATCAAACATATCCTTGTTAGCAAAAAGTTCTTGCCACTTTGGTAACTGAAGTCACTGAATGTATCTAAAAATCGTAGGTACCTCGAGGAAAATAAGAGTTCCGTATTCAGCAAGGCAGCATTGTATCAGGATATTTTATACCAACTAAGGCATAAGGAACTTTGCATCTGGGTATACAATACTTAATTTTAGAATAAAGTTTTGTATTCTGTGTGGTGAAAGTGCATAGGAGTGGGATTCCACTGGAGCAGAAAGAATCCTCTCACAGTATTAAGGCCTTTCAACTTTAAGTGAAATGCATCAGGCTAAAGTCTGCACAGTGAAAAAAAAAATAGGACTTCCTATCATCGTACTGAACACAACTGGAGTTTACTCAGCATGTCTTTTCTTCTCCTAGTTGCCGCTCATCTTCTTCATCAGCTTCCTCAATAACCTGAATTTCATCTGCTTGAGGTAAAGATGAGATCTCTGTTAGCAGTTCAGCTCCTTCAGCTTTTTCTTCTTCTTCAATTGCTTTCTTCCATATTTTGTGATTTTCACTGAGATGGTGTATTAGCTGACAGAATATTCTTCTACCTTTTTTTCTTTGAGCTTCTGTAAAAATTAAAGCATTATATTTTAGCTCTTTGAGATTCGAAGAGATCACATTTAAAACACACATACAGAATAACGCCATGTTGAAAAGGAGATGTAAACTTGAGCAAAACCCACAAATGCTTACTCCCAATATTTGAATAGCAACATGGATAATAAGGATAATCACAGTAGCTACAATATTTGAACAGTGTGATTTCAACCGCCATTGTTATGCCTGAATCTAGTAAAAGAAAACCAGGTACCAACTCAAGTATAAAATCTTACTTAAAATGAGATCATCTTCTATTTCTTCATCATCACTCTCCAACTGAGCTCCATCATCTTCATTACTTTCTGCATCCTCCTCTTCATCTACCCACCGCCCTGGAAGCAGCCCTGCTGCATTATAGGAATTACAAAGGGGGCCAACTATGTGAGTGATGAAAGACTCTTGCAGTTTTGCAAGTTGTGGAGAAGAACGATCCATGAAAGGACTTATAGGTAACCCAAGACTTGCCTCTTCATCACCCTGAAAGAGAGATTACAAAAAAACCAGAACTTCTCAAAATATTAACTTTAAATTTTGATTTGAGAGATTAATTTCGAGGAGATAAGTAAACAAAGCTGATTACATCTTTTTACCAAAGGCAATAGTAATATAAACTAAACTAATGAAAATGGAGTTAGAACAATCATGAAGATATTTTAAGATTTACAGATCTCATAATCCTCCCTTCAGCTTGCTCTCAATATCTCAAAAATTGTTGACATTTGTAGGGAGCTCATCTTCAAGCTTCCAACAGAACTAACAGGAAGTGAAAGATTACATTAGTATGCTTCATATAAAAATAACTTGTCAGTATTCAGAAAAAGAAGATGGAAATATTTTGTCTGACTTTATCCAGACAAGGAATAATGTTCGTATTAGTTATACATTTAGTAGCATAAACAATTGATCATCTGCCTCTAATTAAAAATATGTATACTTCCAACACCTACCTGTTCATAAAACTCATTAACAATGCCTTCTGTCCATTTCAGATGCAGCTCTCTAACTTTTGCTGGGCCATTGATATCTGCCAGTTTGATGCATATTTGACAGACAAGCAGGCGATCATTTTCATTGCTCCATTCTATACCATGACTGTCGATATCATTGACCTGGGTTGAGCATATACATTTTGAAAAATTAAGTTAAAACTATTTATCGGTATTATATTTTTAGGCTCTGCACCAAGACACTTGAATTATTTTTTCTATAGACTTTTTTTTTTTTTTTTTTAAATCTTAACACAGTCAAAAAAGTCATTTTTCATCTCTGAAATAAGACTCAGCTCTACTACAGGTCTGCAAGGCCTACCAGGCAATATACAAACCAACATAAAATTGTTCTCTATGAAGAAAATAGCAGATTTGCATTTTTCTAAACAACTCAATAAGATAAAATTTTAAATATAATTGTTTAATATCAACAAATATTCAATAGCAACACAAACATCAGCATACTGCAACCAGCCCAGTGCAGGCAGTAAAATGTAACTAACCTTAGAATTAAATTCTGCAAGGAAATCAAAATGCTTCTTGAGATCTGTGGCAAGGATTGCTTCAATCACTAAGAAACGAAAACGCTTAAACTCTACGTGATCAAGATTTGATAAAAAGTTGTATTCTGGTCGTGATAAGAAAAGATTCCAGGCAGAAGCAGCATGGTGATTTTCTAAGACTGATCTGTCATTGTAAAGAACAGCCTACAAAAGAAGAGAATCATAAATATCAGATTTAAGATTTAGAACTTAATATTCTGAAGCTTAAGGATTAGTCACTAACAAGATGTTTTTCTTTTTGTTTTTTCTTTTTTTTTTTTCTTAATTAAACTACGCAGTGATGTTTTACCTTCTAGTTTTGAGGGTTATAGAGGAAAAGATGGCAGATGAGAGGAAAAAAAGCCAAGTAGTAAAAGCTTTTATTTCTTCAAGTTCTCCGAAGGTCTTTCAAATCTCCATTCATGCTTCTAGGCATACACACCTCTTAAAACAGAGATTGAACTTCTGGTAATATGTATGGGGCATACACCAATAAAAACAAAACCAAAAAACTCATAAACTGAATTGGATTCTGATTTACTATTATTGTTGTTGTCGTCATTATATATGTTTCTTGTCTCAAACTTCAGAGATGCAAACCACTATGATCAGTAATTAGTATTTTTCTTCCTCAATCACTACTACCCTATGCAGTTTAGATATCTTTTATTCAGTGATTTTCCTTCTCCCATCCCCAGTTATTTACTCATTTCATTTTGCTCTGCTCTATGTCACCTTTTTCATCTTTCGCTTTTAGACCTTAAGAGAATTTCCTTTCTTTCCCTTTTCTAAAAAAGCTGATTACAGCAGATGAAAGCAAGCGTATCTTGCTAATTTTGTCTTAGTTTATTCATCCACTCTTAAAAATAATGACTGTTTCCCATAACAGATAAATACTAAGTTCAGATTTTAGGCAACGCAATTCAGTGAACTACAAGAACAATTCATGTTTTTAAGGTAATTGCAGAAATCCCTATGATAACGATAGACTTTTCATAGGACTTGCAAAATGAAATATATCCATTAATTTAAGTGCTCAGACAGTCCTATAGCCAGCTCTGTTTGAAATTATCTTTTACTACAATCTACATAGATTTAAGTTATTTATAGTTTTTTTTAAATTGAGAATGCTTTTCATATATGTACAATCTATATACACAAAATACATGAGAACTTATCAGGAAAAACAGTTACACAAGTAAATTCAAATTCTTTTCTCAAAGCCTTAAATTGGACAAATGATTCCTACACAGGCAATATAGGAATAAAGAAGAAAATAACTTTTACTATTCTCCTTGCAGGCAGAAATAGTTTTCTGATTAAAAAATTTCTTACCTGCGGTGCATTTGTAGCTACTAAAAAAGCATTTGTACGACCGGGATGATCATAATCATGCATGGCAGCTGCCACATATAAAGCCATCAGTTCCAAGGCAGGAATGTTTGATGCCAGGCACCCGTAACTGTCATCAGTAACAGAACAGCTTTTTGAAGAAATATAGCTGACTTGATCAGGAACACCACCACCAGCTTCATCTAAGAAAAAATCATATTACTGTTTTTACATAAACCAGCAATTTTGAAGTACATTTGGAAAGGCCAGTAAGAAGTAAATTCATCATGACCGTACGTGTTGTCCAACAAGGTAGCCAAAATCTTACAAATTCATGGAAAGCTCTCACTATTTCAAGACATTACACAAGGGTAACATGTTTTTGCAGGACATCCTGAAGTTTTTAAAGTGTCCCAAAACTGGAAAGTTGTAGAGCTTCTGCATTCAAACCAATTATTTACTTAGCACCAGACAGGTGCATTAACATACTTTTACTCAGGCAAGTTTACCCATTACAAGATAACTATCACTCATACAACTTAGAGAGATTTTGGGAAGAGCTGTTATCTGTCATAATCAGGAAAAAAAAGGCAGTTTTTAAAATTAATCTAATGTACTTCAAGTGCTAAAAAAGAGCTGACTTTCATTTAGCACAGAAAACTTGAGTGAAACTGTTTTGTTGTCTAACAAGCCAATTCTTCTAATAACTGTTCTAAAATCAATTGCATTTTACTTCTGAATAGTATGTACTAGTACTGTCATATCACTACTGCCTTACATTAAAATATAAAAAATACTTGAATGATAAGGATAATTAGTGGTTTTCTTCAATGTACTGTGATTTCATTAAGACATTTTTACAGCAAAAGAATAGAAGTAAAGTATATGGATACATACCCATATCAGTTTCCAGTACATGCTCATTATGAATTTGCTGAAATCCAGGAATGGGCCTTGTGGTCAGATACCAAACTGCATGAAGAACATCTGTGGCGTGTATACGATTGTGATCTGAAAATTAAAAAATAAATAAATTAGATACATGAGTTACTCTACACCCTTTACTGAAGTTTTTGCATTTAAATTGTTTTAAAACAGATCCACATTAAAAAACAGTTTTTTTCTTCCATAGAAGAAAAATAAAAGAACCAGCAAAAAATTATTTGTAACGTTTTTCATTTATTACTCAGACATAATACTTTATCTTTGCCTTTCAGTTTTCATGACTCTTTGTTCAATGCCATTTTCTCATTCTTTCTTTTTCTCAATCTGAGTTGTAAAGTCACTGAAAACAGTTTTCACAAACACACACAAAAAATCAGCTAACACTTAGCGTATATTTAAACTTTGCATAAGACATAATGTCTGTACATCTTATAAAAGAAGAAAGTTAAGTTTAAAATGCAGTAAGACATGAAAATACCAAAACAATTATCTATGTTTAACTTACATTAAAACTCAGAGAAACAAGACCAGAAAAAGAAATCACATACAGAAAAAGCAGAACTAACTCAACTGAGCAGACTTGTTGACATGGTACATGACAAGAATTTTATTCATATAAAAACAGCACTCTACTATATTTTATTAGACATGTAATTAACTTTTTTAAAGTGTTCTACTTTCAAAGAAAGACCCAGGAGAAAAGCAATATAGAAAATTAAGTAAAAGGACTCATCAAAAGACAGAACTGAACTTTTCTATCTAATATCTAAATAACTATAACTGTTTTTGATATATCATCTAATTGTTTTTGTTAAAATTAGAATCTAATACACGCAGCAGAAAGAATCCAAAGAGGATCACTGACTGACTACAAAATGAAACATACTATTAAAAGATGCACTATATGAAAATCTGATAGTATTTATTCTGCCACTTTCGGATCTGTCTTCTCCAGTGAAGATCTGGAAGAAATAAATGGTAGGCATAGAGAATAAGGATTTACTAAGGAAAATTAGAACTCTGTACACAAAAAGGGACTTGACAGACCTTCAAAACAGAAGAAAATTCACTAAACGTGAGGGGACAACCACCTATCTCCAGCAAAGATAACAGTGAAATATCTAACGGACCAAATGTAGTACAAAGGAAAACTCAAACATTAAGGAAAAGATTGCATTTTAACTTGTGGTAGATACTATCACTGAATGTTTTCAAGAAAAAAGTGAGATAAAAATCAAACAAGCCCTAAGCACACTTCATCCTTCCTGAAAGCCTGGAATGGATTAAGTTACCTGTCAGTCAGCAATGGCCACTAGACATTCATACCAATTTGACACCTACAGGCATCTGGGCCAGTAAAAACATCTGTGACGTGATTTTACTTACTTATTTTAAAGTTGGCAGCCCTAAACATATTCATGAATGATTACAGTATTTTTGATTACAGTATTGATTACAATTTCCATTTTGATTACAATTTACATTTACATATTGATTACAATTTACAATTACAAAATATTGATAACAATGATTACAGTATTTTTTACAGTAAGTCAGTATTTTTGATTGAACTACTCATCAAAATCTTTAAGACTGTATTCAGCCTATACATTACCAAGTCTAGTTTTGAAGGGCTTTTGTTTGTTGTGTTCTGGGGGGTTGGGTTTTTTTTTGCTAAATTCTGGCAGATATATCATATAAAAATATACTGTATGCCTCCACACTGAATATTAGTATACCTCAAGGAAATACATAAATATAAAAGAAAAAAACACATACAATTGGATATTACTCACAGGGAATATCTCGGTAGCCATTTTCCAGTGCACAGAAGTAATTCATGAATTCTTTAACTGGGATTTTGAAAATCTCAAACAAACCAGTGTCTTCAAACAAGGTGTAAGTTACCTAAACATATATATGAAAATGAATTTTAGCCTGGAAAACATCACAGTAGCTGAGCATATTTTGCTTTTTCTTAAAAAAAAAAAAAAAAAAAAAAGTTCTAAAAATATTCCCATCTTTACAAATTTTGCTTGCTGATAGGGCTGAAAACTACTGATGTTTCATTTAAGTTTGCCAGAAAGCTAACGTCACAACATCAGTTAGAAGCTTAATCATTTTTAATTCAGAAATTTAAAAAAGCATTTTTAGCATCCTCTTAAACACATATGATAAAAAACCTGCATTTTGCTACTGATTATGCACAACTGATTGTTTGAATAATATCCACCAAACTTTTCATAATACGTCAGAGAACTCTTGTTTTATCTCATGACCTAAACAGAAGAAATCTATATTCTTACTTATCACTCAAAAATTGAGATTACCCAACTATAGTAGCAGATCCATTAATATAAAAAGAAATAAAAGAAGCCACGTCACATTTCGTATTTATTTTTGAGACCTTGGAAAGCAAATCGTCTCTCTTCTATTCAAAACTCAGGTATTTTTTAACAAACCTATTCAAAGCTAACAAAATGCCCTCAGAACATCCACACGTATATACAGTACAAAAATATTGAAGTGTATGCGTAGAATTTGGCAACTACAAAGACATAAAAGCACTTTAAGACTGCAAATATTGAGAAAGCTTTTCAAAGACACTACTTTTCATTTTTTGCCAGCTCCTATCCAGCCACTTGAGAATGAACAAGCTCTAAAATGTGGGAGGTTCTCTAAACAACATGAGAGCAAAATGAGGGGCGTCCCTCCTTTCAGCTGTCCTAAACATTTCCTTTTCTATACATACCCAATCTGTGAATCTTGCAACTAATAATGATCAAAATGCAACTTTTATTCGGATTTTAACCAAAATAAACATCATATGCTTATAGTATAACTGACAAAAGGACTGGGGAGGAGAAGAGATAAAACACGTACACATAAAACCAGGAAGGACTGATACATAAATTCTGGTTAAACAGAAACCTGCACACTGAATTACTTACAGGTTTGAACTATCCTATAGGTTGCACACAAATGAAATGCCAGCTAGTGTGGATCAAAGAACATTGGTATACAACTGCAAAAATACCACTCAAAAATGGATCGTGGCATTCTACACTGCATGTTAACAGCAGTCAATAACTGAGGTGAAGTCTCGTCAATTTTGATCGATTAAAAAAAAAAACAACAAGAAAAAAAAACAAAACTACTTGAAGACTTAAACTAATAGCCTAATAGCCACAATACTTGTGGATTGGGAAAGAAAAGATTGCATCTAATGACAAAAATTAAATTGTCCCCATTGTTTTTTCCTGACTTCAGCATAGGTGCTGGTCTATTTTTCCTTCTGCACCTGACTACTTCTAACCTGTTTCCTTCCAGGTGCTTATTCATAACACTACTTTGAACCAAGAGCAACACGCATTCTAATTCAGGACAGAATACTTAGAAAATTAAGATACCAGCAAGTAAAAAGCATTTAATCTTTGGATCAGATCCAAATCCAGCTCATACTATAATCCCACAATTCCTAAATCCAGTATAGAGACAGACGTTTACAGGTGATACTGATGAATGAGAAAGGCTGGGGAAGAGCAAACAGGTTCATTCTTTCGCACTTGCCATTAGATCGGCCCCAGCACAACATTAAATTGCACCAAAGAGCTTAACAGTAAGTCAGAAAGAGATAAAAGAGATACTACATGCAGAAAGCAGCACAGAAAAAAAAATCCCACTGTTTGTAGGATCAAGGGGCAAAAGACTGCCTAAAAGATCACTTCTCATCCCCCACAGGTGTAGCTCAGGCAGAAATATTTTACTGAAATAAAGAAAAAAGAAATGGTTGACAAACAAGGTAGCAATTCTGAAAGCAGGAGAATTTTTATAGGAAATGGCAAATTACTGCAAACCTATTCCAGTAACCATAAATCGAATGTAGTTTACACTGAAAACAAAATTCAGCCATTTTGGAGCAATTTCTCTATAAACAAAGCACCTTTTATGGTTTACAATGAGATGGAGTACTTGAAAAATGAAATTTCTACTTCACATCTTAGTTTTCAAATATACATTGAATGCAAAATGTCTTCACGGTTTAAATTAATATAAAGGCATAACAGCTTCAAGCACCCTCCCTACCCCTCATATAACAGAAGACAACAAACCCGGCTAAGGATCCTTCCAGACTGGTCTCCCATTTCTTGCACAAGGTCAAAGATTTGGAAATTCCAATTGTTCATTTTTTCCATCAGTGAATCGTGTTCTGTTATCATCGTTTCTAATTTAGGACTCTGCACCACCTGCATAAGAGCAAGAGACTTAATCACCTCTAAAATAATAACGAAAACTAATTTGCCAACAATATCGACCAAAAAACCCTGTGAGAATCATAAACCATTCTTGAATTTATTGAATGATGCCATATCTGTGCCTACGAGAAAATAATAAATCAGCAGTACAAAATAACACTGGACTTTTCGTATATGGGGGAGGCTTCGTGAGATGGTGATAATTATTTTATCATTATCATAATCTTTAAAGCAAACTGAGTCAACAAAACAAAGCAAAAATGCATGGGTACCAAAACGTATACTGAGCTTTGAGAATTCCTTAGCTGAACTAGCTTTTAAAAAGCATTGTGAAGACTCAAAATATCAGTAAAGCTTAAGAAACACTTTGTCTTCTTGCACTTCCAATATACTATGTTGTGTGAACATTGATAGTTTCTGTGAAACTGCCACATACTTCAAAAACTTCCAGGAAAAATACTAGTCAATTAGTATTTAAATGTACTATCTACATTAACTCTACACAAATTAATTTTAATGAACAAAAATTCATGCAGTTCACTATCTTGTCATTTGCTAGTGAAATTTATGCAACGTAGAAATATATCATTAATTGTAAACTTTAATTAAAAAAAAAAAAAAGGCGATGCACCATTTCCCTTCAGACATGACTGTTATTAGGAATGCAAAAACCTCTTTACAGCATGTTGTAACTTATAAAGAAATAATCTACTGATACGTTACTTCAAGTTCATTTGCAATTGCATACTTACAAGTGATTTATTTTGTGTTTGAGTAATTATTTCTTTCTTTTCGTCTTTTGTCTCCTCTGTATGGTGGAAAGACTCTGTTGAAAGATTAGTGCTTCCAACTTCACCTTAAAGAAAATGATTAGATAAATACTATATCAATAATTTATTTGTAAATACTAATGCCTAACAATACTTTATCTCTTCACAAAAGAGATCTCTTCACAAAAGAAATAGCTTGTTTCTAAACCAATTATTTAAGAATTTAAAAACAAGAAGTTGTAAGGGAGGAAATCTATTACAAAATACATTTGAAGATACAGAAAAGGTAGCATGACTTTTTACTTGCACAAATGGTTTCACTGTTAAGTTTAGCTGAGATGGTAGACACGTTTTGAAATAGTGAGCACAGGTACAACTGGGAGTCTATTATTCTTATTCTGAAATAGTCAATATTTTAGGTTACATCAACCATATCAAGTGAAATAAAATATATGGATAGACATTACTTTAAAATTATAGTACAATTCAATCTAGAAATAGAAAAATATTAATTAAATTGGCTTTGGGAAAAAAAAAAAACAACAAAGCACAATTATTTACATATTTTCAAAATCCCACCTGATTTTTTGTCTTTATATTCCACAAATTCTTCCTCTAGCGATGGAATAGGCTTGAGTATCTGTCGTCCACAGCTTACAGAATACATGAAATATATTTAAAACATTCAGTATCTTTCTTCCTTTGCTATTGCTGTATTCTATTGAAAAATATCTGCAAATTACTTCCCATTAAAAGGTATGCTTTTCAAGGATCCTCCACCATGTGACCATGAGTACTTTCTCTATTTAGACATACAAATTTAACATGTACTTTGAAAATAATCAGCTATCACCTCCTCTGGACTCACCTACACAAATTAACAAAGTAAGGCTAATTGCTTAGAAAGTGTATAGACATACTGAATTAAGATCCCAAGCAGGAAATAATTCTCTAAATTTGTTAAATACTGTTATTCTACAGTAACTGCTGCTTTTCCTACCACTTCAGTTCAATTGCACACATGCAGCATTCTTCAGTTTCCTGGGCAACGTGGTTACAAATTATTACAATATGTCTTTTTTTCCATACTAATAAACAGCAGAGATTGTTATTTTTCTTTTTTTTTTTTTTTTAATATAATTAGTATTTTCAGCACACTGAGTTAGTGAAAACGTAACAGTTTACAGTACCTGCTACACACATAACCCACGGGTGTTTTAACTTGCTGCTGATAATCTGAAGAACTAAATGTGTGTGTCGGAGGCTTATTGATATTAATGCTTGGTTTTGTAAGAAAGTCAGCAGTATCAGGAAATTCTACAGGAGACCAGCTGCCACTGGAGACAGATCCATGAGTAGGTGAACCCACCGGACTCAGGCCAGGAGAAGCACCTTCCAAAACAAACATAACATTGGGATCAGCCTACAGTAAAACACTTCTGTTTAGAAAGACTGGAATTGAACAAGAACTTTTATAAATTGTAAAGAACGTGGAAGTAAATACACATAGATCAGCAATTTATTCCAAGTTTTGAGAGTTACTAATATTCTGCACACTCTAGGTCAGACATCTGAAGCAGTAGTCTACACAAGGTGGTACAACATCTGGCTTGTTTTTAACTTTGTTAAACAATTGCAGAATCTTTCCATTTCCTTTTCTGATTCAGAATTTTAAATTTAAATTTTCCAAAACAAATGAGCAAAAAAAAAATTCATTATTGGTAATTGGCCTGAGGAAAATCTTTTTCCTCATTGTTTTGCGATTAAGGAAAAAAAAGGCTCGAGACGCTTTTCAAAACATAGCAAGAAAAAAAGTTGTAATCATGTCTTTGAAGCTAGTGATTAAAGTGGGCAGATGTTGGCCATTATTAATAGTGATGTGCCTTTTCATTAATTCTATGACAGTCCATTCAAATCTGCCTAATACTGCACTTTAAACAAACAGAAATGAAACAGAACAAAAATAAAACACAACCCTAAAGTTTGTTCATGGGTAATTAAAATTTATAAAACAAAACAACAACAAAATCAATCTTGCTTACATACATGAAATTCCCCATTCTTGTGGAAAAAACTAAGATAAAGCTTACTTCAGGAAATCCAGGAAAGAAAGCCTGTCAAATCATACTTTGATTACCATATATCTGATGTGAATTTAAAACAAAATTTTGTGTTGAACCAACATATCAGTTCTCCCCTTTGCAAAAATTTACAAAAGAAGGGTTATCTATGAGTGCACAAAGTGAATTATACCATTGTAAACAAACTTTTATCAAAGAGAAAAAACTGCCCTTTGCCAAAGGCTCAAAGAGCAAAATAAGTGTGCTGTGGGTGTCCCATAGCTGAATTACTTATTCTGCAAATTACAAAACAAAAATTTGATCGTAATTATTGTGATTACGTACTGCACATTGACAAATTACTAAAAGTGTATGCAGTAGGCACCATTTGCCCTTAAATAAGGGATGTGTATGTTATACATCTCAAACAGTATCACAGGCCACCCTGAATCAACTCACAAGCCTTAAGAGTAGAAATTAAGTTTTGGTGCTCTAAAGGACAATTTTTAAGTCCACATTGTCTAAATAACATTGTTCTATTACAAAAAGCTGTAGTAAAACAAAAAAATAAAGGGTTTCTTATTAAGGTATGTGAACTTTGCAGTTTTTAACAATTACCAACCAGGTCAAATACAACATTTTGCAAATTCATAGTGTTGGACAAATATTTGAACTTTATACAAAGTTGATGTTAACTTTTTAGCATACTTAAAAGGAGATGAGAAAAATACATAAAGTACATTTTTAGAAGATAAAGAACACGTTGATGTAATGTTAGTGTTATATTTGCATGAAAAATAACTTCAAAAAACATTGCAATGCATGATGTACTTACTACCCTGTGCAATTTACACAGCCTGACGGCAGGATGTCAATCTTACCTGCTCGTCTGGGACCCATATGGTGAGCCAGTGTCAAAGATGATGATCTCGATTTTGGTATCGTCAACAGGTTTGCACCAAAAGACCCATTTGAATGAGATCCTTGGCTGAATTACAAAGAAACACGGAAATCAAAACCAGAAGTCAAACTATAAGAATTTTCCTTCTTTCCTACCTTGTATTCTGCCATTATCAAATAAAATGCTTGCAAGATGTACAGACTGCTCTGATATGGTTCCACTACCATTCAAAACAAGAAAGTACTAGAAAGAATCCAACTTCAAGATCACGTAGACAATGTACCACACAGAATAGTAAAAAACTTATACGTACTGTGCAAAAGCAACAGAAAATATTATGTAGTACTAAAATGGCACAGCGAGTGCATTCAGACAACTTGACACATCATTTATTTCCTAAAATCGCATTTACTTTTTTTGAACATTGTCTAGAAAGGGTCCAATATCCATCTGAGCAATTGTATTTGTTTATCAGTTAGACTTCTCTGCAGGGCACTGAACAATATTTTCATGGCCACTTGTCTTTTAAGGAATACTATGGAAAGTAATTGGAATTTGCTGAATCATTATGTTTTGCATAACTCCTCAAAATCCCTCTGCTAAATATTACACAGTGATTGTGAATTTATTCGTTAGTGATAATATCAGATACAACATTGCGTGCTTTAACAAAGCCAGCCACATCCTAATAAGTCTAAAAGCTTTTAAAATACTGTTTACATTGCAAATGCAATCTTATGCAGCTGCAGCCTGCTTCTCAAATCAGTTTTATATAATAAATGAAATAATTAAATATCCTAAAAATAATGCTGCTTTTAACTGTCAACTCCAATAGCTGTATTGTTAAAATGATTGATAAGTTATGCCACCTGCTGTTGTAGGCCTGGAATTACACTCCTAAATTCCAATTAAACATTTCCTCCAGTAAACAAAAATGTGATGTGCAATTAAAAGCAACTGTACGCATGTAATCTCCAGTGAAAATAATTTACGTGATATAATTATTTTGTTTTAGAATGGGAAAATAGTATTTATTCAAACATCTTTAGCCTTATTTTGTCAGATTTCAAAGAAAAGTCAAACAATTATTTACCCAATGTCCTATTTATTTTTTTTAATAGATAGATATAAAAAAATAAGTGAGTTAGAGAATAAAGACAGATTTATTATTTTGAAATTTAATGCTGACTTATTAGGAAAACTTTAAAAGTTGTTCAAGTTGATTCAATTATGACAGTGAATTTTTTTTGCCATTTGCAAACAGTTCAGCTTTCATAACATGTACCCTTCTAAAGCATATGAAATTTTCACATCAGTACTTAGTGTAGGAATACTAACAAGAAAGGTCAGTTCACCTCAAATTAGTTTAAACGACAAATCAAATCATGAGAACAGGTCTTAAGAGTTGTTTTTGTGCACTGCCTTGATAGATGAAGAAAATTTTTCAACATTTAATCAGTTTTTAGATCAATAGGTTATAGTATAATTGTGTAATGTATTATCTTTGTGAACTCAGCTAAAATTCAGTTGAAAGCAGCCACTGTATGTAAAAAAAAAATTCTGATTTTTCATAAGCTTTCCTCCTAGCAAAATTTCCTACTTCATTCTCCCTTTTTACTATTAGCCTGTTTCTCTTCTACTGGTAATTGGGCTCTTCTTTGGGATGAATCCTGTTATAAGACAGAAAAAAATATTGCCTTTTCTTTTGCTGAATTATTTTGCTGACAACTTAAAGAACTGGCTCATGAGCCAGAGCCAACGGGACAAAGAGCCAGGAGGAACGCAGGATTGCCTCTCTTGGCTACTTGCAGTAAATATGATCCTTTCAAATGCTGATAAGCAAATCAGCATAAACATAAAATCTTTAACCTACCATCATAATCAAGTAGTGAGAATGTGTGATATGCTTTCAGCTTGATTTGAGAAACCAATAGAAGTGTTGTCTACGGATGAGCTGTATAAATAATATAATAACTAGTTAAACTTTCACTGATGTCAAATTCATCTGGACAGCCATACCTGTGAAAAGCTATTCATAACAACATAAGTATCAGCAATCATAGTTTGTAAACAAACCAGAATTAAACTATATAGTGCATAAAAAATTGAAGAATGTATGTTATTTGAAGGGGAAAAAACAACTGACAATTGCCAAATTGTTTAAATGGTTCACTTTAAAATTAAATATTATCTTGATAAATAAACTTCTGGGCATGTGTATATAATCTTTCACTTACTATTAGTAATTATCAAATATCACTCCAACTCACATTTTCTTTTAAGAAGTCATGTATTTACTTTCCTTATCATCTACGCAAAAACAATTATAAAATCTTTTTAAAAATTATTTTTAAATGATTTTAATGAGTTGCATGACAATTTCAAACATCTATTGCACTTTTCTCAAGACCTCGAGCAAAATCACAAGTTAAACAAAAAGAAAACAGAATATTAACTTTATTTCTAATTCAAAATATAACGTTGATTTTAGAAACAAGTTTGTTTTTTGTTGCTTTTTTTTTTTTTTTGCATTATACTGATGAGAAAGCTTTCTTAGTATGCCTTAATGTCTGCTTGATAAGTGTATGAATAATAAATGCTGCAGTACACACATGCAACAGTAGCTACCAAATGCGAGAATGTCACGTAATTCTTTTAATTAGGGAACAAATTTTCAGTATGTTTAAAATATGTATCACTTTCAAATTTCAACTGAAAGGAGGAAGTCAGTAATAACTTACAGGTTATACAATTGCAAAACAATTTATTTTGACTAATTTTTTGGTTCCTACTAAAACCAATATTCAGTCCCAGTCGCTATGATGGTGCAAACCATTCAGCCTCAAAATGACTTAATTTCTACTTGAGGCTAGAGTTATAAAAGTATTGCACATTATTAAGCTGTCAGAATTTGAAGACATAATTTAAGTACAAGATTCTACATTAGATACTTACACCATTACAGATATGAACATTTTTGAAAGGCAATATCTATTATTCTACCTTTAAAATCCTGTCAGGTGCTTACCTTGACACATTATAGTCCTGATGAGTTCTCTTACTGCTACTCCGTTCCCATTTAGAAGATGGTGACTCCATAGGTGGAATACCAGAAACTCCTGAAGATCGTCTCAGCTGTGGTGTTGGCAGGCTATTCCTGCTAATTAATCCCTGTTGAATAATTTCATTATGGTTGAAATTGATGTAATTGAAATTAGATAGTAAGACTTGATTTTTTTCTTACTGTAGATAGGATATGCCACTACTGTTGTTTATGGTAAAATAAGAAGCAGAGTGTTTCATCTTCATTCTTACTGATCAAGAAAATCAAAAAGATGTATTTAAAAATTATTTAGCTTATTACAAATAGTTATGTTTTGTTGTTGGTAGTGGTTTTGTTGTTTTATTTTTCTTCTTTTGTTTGGTTGAAATTCACATGGTTCAACAATTACTCCTCAATTGCTTCCAGAAATTGAGATATTGTATTCTAACCAAATTTAAGAAATCTGACTCCTTTCAGTCTACAATCTACTTGGTTAACTCGACCTCTGATGTGTCCTTTCAACCGGGGGAGGAAGGTACTGTTCCACATAACTGAGATAAATGGAATCAAACCTTGCTAAAAAACAACAAAACAATGCCAAGAAAAAAATGTTTTGAACAAAGAATTTAAAAGGAACATTTGCAGTACTGAGTAAGGTCTGCAGGATCACGTATGAGGACAAGTGACCCTCAGATACTAACTTCAAAAAGTCTAGCAGAAATTATGACTTCACAATTTTAAGTTTCACCGAGAGGTCAAAGATCTTACCTCACTCACTACCATACACTTCACATAATGGAAAAGTGCTAACACAAAAAATTAGTTTCTGACCCCAAAACGTCAGACTGCTCTGAGTACTTGACATAAGATGTACTTCGACCCTGTTTGCTTTGCTGCAAAAAGCAATAGTCACAGCCAGAAAGGTGAAACTGTACAAGCAGAACAAGACCACTATCTTCACAGAAACCTGCAGTAGCCCTTAACCAGCCCTACTAGAATGAGAACCAGAGTGTATTCTGTCAAATTGGACAAACAGGCTACAGCAATGCTGCACTAGAGCAACAAAATATTCAGATGGGCAGGCAGTGAAGGTGTTAATTAAGCCACTTGCAGAGTGATTTGCTATGCAGAAGTTAAGCAAACAAAATCAAAGGCAGAGCTGAAGTCACTCAAACACGTGCTGGAAAAGCTACATGCTGGAAGCAGTTAGGTGGGCAGCAAGGGTATGCAGCACCTGTAAATTGTCTAACAAAAACAGAATGGACTGATGCCTTAAGATAACCTTCAAGAAAACAGAGAAAATAGCTAAAACTGTAAAGCAAGACTCAAAAATTCCTCTATGTTGGGCATTTAGCCCAGAAAAGGCAGCAAGTTTTCTGAGACCAAACTTTGGTCACAACACAACATTGAGCACTATACACTGTCAGGCTTAGAAAGGACTTCTGTGTCAGAAGACTCTCTTGCAACATGGGGAGCGCAGCTGAAAATCCCTGACAATAGAGCAGGCAAGTCTGCTCCCTGAAACAAGCACACATGTCAGCATAATACTGAAAGAAGGCTCCAGCATGTGCACTGAATCTGGCTTGTGATCCAGTTAATCCGACCCCAAGATGCTAAGCCAGCAATCTGGCCAGTTTGGGACAACCTGCCAAATGTCTGAAAATGGAAGTGACACAATGCAAGGATTATTTTTTCTAGATATATGTATATTTGAACACACACAACAGTGACAATGAAAAAGTAATTTGACCTTGAGTGGCTTTCGATCTCCTTTTTCAGCAGGATCGTCTACTTCAGGACAGGGGAAGAAACCAGGAAATGGTGTGAATGGATTAGCCTTTGGCCTGCATGTGCCTGAGAAAGCACCAATCAAACTATTAATGCTTCGAAGGGAAGAAATCACTTGTGGTGGAAGGGATGGGTCAGTCAGGAGGTCTGTTAGCATGCTCCGAGCCTCATTTAGTACTGAAAGATCAACTCCAGTTCCACTGCCAGCATTCTAAAATAGATGGAATTGTTGCAAACTATTAACACGTCAAAACATTTAACCTTGTTATAAATTTTAAGTAAGTATCCTATCTACTGTAAAATATATATTGCAAAATATTTTTCTTTTAAAGAAAAAATATACACAGACATACTAACAAAGAAATTTTAGTAGTATTTCTCATGCATATAAGAAAAATTCTCAAAATTCAACACTAGCTACCAGTTATTTTTGCTCTTTTAAAAACAAGGATCCCATCCCAGTTCTTCTTACTTCAATTTTTTATTAATTTGTCTTAGAAGCAAAATTAATACTCTACATCCTCCAATAATGGCAACAGAAACTTTGGTGACCCAGCTGTTTAAGATTCTTGCAGAGGTAAAATTTCCACCGCATCTCTATCAGTGTTGTTTCTATTTATAATGAAACAAATCCTAAAAATTGTCTCAGAAACATCATTAGTGTTCATTTGTTTTTATTTGGCACAGCTCCCTGAACAGGAGCAGGAATAGCTAATTAGATGCCAGCATTAACACAAGAGAGAGTGAGAAACAAGCATTCAGGAAAAGAGGTCGGATCTTGGTAGGTCTGAGTTTTCTAACATCTGTGGGGAATCACTCCCTAATCTTATGCTAATGAACATTTAAAGGACAATCAATCAATCAATAAGCAAGCAAAACTGCTCCCATCTTAACTGGGTTTGATACTGCTCTCATGTACACTGCAGGAAGCAGAGCCCTGTCAACTTCCTCTGACTGCTACATATCAATCACTGCTATGTAGATAGAATAAACTAGAGTATTAGAACAACATAGGTAACTAAACACTTCTGTACTCAGTCACATTTCATCAGAGAATAATTAGATTCACAACACACTGACCTGGTAGTAAGGCTTGTACCACTGCTTCAAATCCCAATCCCAAAGTATCATCTGTAATAAAGAAGAGTAACAGTTGATATGTTAATGCTTAAAAAAAAAACAGAATAAATATTGATTATGTGGTACTTTTTTTTTTTTTTTCCAAATGAAACTGAGACTATTTTATCTGTTAATGCTACAACAGCTAAAATCCTTAAGAAATGTCTGAATAAATTCCTATACAACATGGATCTTTTGACGAAGGACAAAACTATATGGATTTACTTCAATATTTCTAGATTTTTGATAAAACATGAAGATCTAAAATAAAGCATCTAAGTCTATTCATCTAGACTTGTAAAAGTCAATCTATTCTAAAATCCAATATATTTTGTAAATACAGTTATCACAAGAACAAGTATCCAGACTAAACTCAGGAAACAAAAAAATATACAGTTTTTTCTTCCTCAAACTATGAAATAAATACATCCCCATCCTTCAGGGTATGGGCTGCACTAGGCTTGGCAAATCTCATAATGGAACTTCCTACATGAACAGTAGAGCACAGAGTAAAAAAAAAAAATTTAAGGCAAATCTCAATGTCAAAGTAAATTTACAGCTAAATCTAATAAAATAAATTGCTGTGATTAACTCAAAACTGAAAAACACAAGTTACTGGATATGTTTTGTATTGGGTAATTTACAAATTCATATCCTTTGTAGAATATTTAAAAGAGCTTGTGACCAGAAAGTTAGGAAAAAAGGAAAAAGTTTTCTTTAAATTAAAACTCATTACTGCATTAACATCCAATAAAGATCAATGGGGAGGGGAAAAAAAACACACAAGAATTTGTCAAGAAAATATTCAAAAAGAAGCCACTGAAAGATTTCAAGTAGTTTTGCATACACAGAATTATGGTTGGTAAAGCACTGTGGGACCGATCCTACTGTTCTCATTTATACTCTTTTATTATTTCAATTCTAGAATCATTATGCAGTTTGTTAACACACATGAGCAAGGAATTTGCAACAGCTGATAGATGGCAACTAGGAATTCTGCAGTGGGATGCATATTTAGACAAGATTTCCTAAATAAATTTTATATTTCATATATATATATATATATATATATATATACACACAGACACATACATAAAATATTTATCATAATCTAGCAACGAAACTGCCTCTCTAGTTTCTCTATCCTCCTTCCCAATAAAATTTGGACTCAACTGACCAGCTAGAGTCAATCGTGAGAGTCTACATTCTTATGAATCGTACTCTGATCATAAGTTATTTCTGTTGTAGATGAAAATTACAAAATACTGCAGATGAATCATTATTTGGGAATATTTTGTTCATTTCTGCTAAAGAAGAGTCAGACAGAATCCTGAAGGTAAGGAAGCTGAGGTATTGTGGCAGAGATACAGGATGAAAGCCATCTGTGCCACCTTGTCCACATACTCTCCCAGAACCATATCTCATTACTGAGATTTAGTACTGGCTCATTTTTATATGCTTTTTCTCCAACACTGAGATGTTCAAGTAAATACAAAAAATATACTGATACACACTGATATTAGAGCAACAGCCATGTCTTGGCAATGCCCTACATATACTTTCCAAACTTACGTGCAAACCGATCAAATGACCACCCTGAATGACATTGGCTTTATCTAAACTGATTCAAACGTGTGTTCTGAGTCCTATTTTCAAAATAAAAATTGCTAATCTTTTGGTAGAAATCAAATACATTGCATCAATCGTTTGTCCACCATTCAGAACTTTGGTAGTAGCTCCGTGAAAAGGAATGTCCATCATATGCATCCAGCATCACTAGTCACATTAAATCACAACAGGCAACCTAAAACTGTAGGGTTTGGAGATTATTGTATTTCCCTACTCTGTAAATATAATGAAATACAGGATCTGTGATAACAATGCCTAAAAGTTAAATTCATGTAATTGATTGATTTGCTTACTTTGGAAATGTAAATAAAATCATTATTTTTCTATTTAGTTTTATCTAATAAAACTGCATGGATTTCACAGCTCATGGCAGTCTATACCAGCTGTATTAATATTTCATTCTCTTAAAAATCTGATAGAGAATACAGCTTAGAACTTCCCTTTCTTCCCAGAGCCATTCAAACAGAAACATTTTTGTGAGCTCTGTGTAGAAAGCACTGTACTATCATCAGTTGTTTAAAAAAAAAAAAAAAAAAAAGGCTCCTCAATACCTCGGGTTAAAAACAATATCTGTATTTTAAAAAGCACTCGCTTGCAGGAGGAGCATTTTGTTACGTTCTGCTTGAATATGATTATGAATCTACCAGCCAAGTAGCTTCACGAAACCCACCAAAACCACAAAAGAACGTCAGCAACACAATCTGAAGATACTATCAGCTTCAAGTACGTCAACAGCGCTCACTGAGTTTTTCAGTGAGCAAAAAATAAAAACAACATACAAGGAATGCAATTCAGATGTCTGCTATGTTCCAAAAGTGTTCAGTTTTTCTGACTTCTTAACAGCCACTAAATTACCACGGTACAGCAAGATTCTAATTATTCTCTGATAAATTAATTTGTGTGCATAACAAAAGTGGCACTCACAAACAAAGACAACTTCTTTTTTCCCTTTCTTCCACCTATAGTTACAGAGCACAAATAGGTACCAGTGCCCTCGCCTCCTAGTTCTGCAGTCCTGGAAATTTTTCTGCTTGTTTTTATAGGTGAGAGCTATGTTTGAATTTGTTCCTCCAAGACTAACAGTTCTTTCCTGGGGCAAACACAATGTTCCACGCTGGCGGTTGCCCCGCAGAAGGTGTAGAAAGCACCAGTGAAGAAATGCAGGCTGCACAGCAGCAGTACTCAGGCAAGGGCAACACCTACAGTCTCCTCTTTCTTGTTATCTTCACACAGACACTATTTTGCACCACGTTTAAAGTTATACTGACATCCACTTGCTCTGATAACTGAAGATGGCTAACTGCTTAAGCATGTGCATAGGCTGAGAACAGCCATATTACATGAAGTAAGACTGACCCAAAAATGAGGAGCTTAACGGTTTGAGGTTTTTAAAATTAGTCTAGCTACCGCAGCCTCGTTAATCAAATCCTTTCTAAAAACCCAACCACAGAAGATGACTCTTAGCCTGTCAGTGATGAGCAGTGCAATAGTGACAAACACCATCTAGCCATATTCATGCATCTTATTAGCACCAGAACATGTCTGTTCTGGTAAAGGTACCAAACCTTTAACTGCAGATGTTTTTACCAACACAACAGTGTTAGTAGTCTTCTGTGTGTGTACACAAATGTGCACACAAATAAGTACACACACTCAAACATCAGCTATCCTGGTAAGCTCTGGAGGACAGATCGATGGGACTAAAATTTCAAAGACTTCCTTTCTGCTTTAGCACCATCATAGTAGAGAAAACCTCAAAGTCTGAGAAGCATAAACTGTTCATTGCTACCACTAAATCTTGTGCCCTATACCCACCCAGTGCACACAAGGAACAACAATGCATGCTGTTCACACAAAACTTACTGCCAGTGCAAATCATGGTTTGATATTTTAAATGGGATGGCAGCATTTCATACACAATTTCACTTAAATAAAAAGCTTCACAGCTTGGATTCATGATTGAAAATTTTCTATTTTCATTTAAACCAGAAGATTCAAGCTTTGCCACTGATTTCAATTTTCTCAGCAAAGGACCTAACATAGTTTTAAAGCAACAGAACACAGGTTCATCTGTGTGTTACCAACAGGTTATTAGTATTTGTTTTTGTTCACTATACATCATCATTAATTAAAAGCCTAATCTCACAAGAGAAGACAGGTGTATTGTTTTACCACAGCTCCCAGGCTACCATCGTGCATATTAACTGTAAAACTTCCATCTGGCACATTCTGAAGTAATTAAAATAACTTGATTAAAACTGTAGGCACAATCTCTTCCACTATGCACAGTGAAAAACTGCAGTTGCCCACAAAGTTAATACTTTTCCTTGGTAAATATAACACGCTAGAATTCTGTTCTACCCAAATCCTCTACCAAATCTACCCAATCCAAGTTAATAATGAAAGGGAATTATCATCTTATCTTAGATGCTGAAAATAGGCCACAAGGTGGCACTCACATCCAGAAAGCTTCCCCCTCCCAAAAACTTGGAGAGAAAGGAACAGAAACTAGTAGTGTTTGTCCTCTGCAGAACTGAAGTGGTTTTAGGGACAAAGAGGGGAGGAGGGCAGCTTTAAAGGTTATCATAGCTGACAAATCTTGCTTCTTCACAAACACTTCTCTGCTTAAGGAAGAATCTACTCTTTCCCATTCTAGTCAGAAACTACTTACCAGCTACACTTACTGTCTCACTACGTAGCACAGTCAGTTCAATTAGCTTAAGGCCGTGCACTGCAACTGCATTTCGAAATAGTAAAAATGCAATATCTCTGGAATTATTATTTTTGAGAATTTGGTAGTCAAAATTTTAATTAATGACTGTGGATCGTCAACAAAACTTAGAAAGAATTGCAGTAATCTTTGAGCAGAATGAAAGTAAAAGGGAAACGGTCTATTTTAACTTAATGTGAACAGGTCTTCCAATACGTCTCAGGCAGAGCCTCAGCAATATTTGATTTTGCAACCATTGGACCTGTTGCAGAAAGATCCATACTCTGAAATACTAAGATTTTGTAACCCACTTGCATGTAACATTCTTCTGTATTGCCTCTAACAAGAAACACCTGAAGAAGAACTTGAGTCACGAACGTTCTGATCACATACTTAAGCTTCTGAGCATCAATTTGCAGTGCCAACACTACAGAAGTCACACCACTGGATGCCAATAAGATTGCTGTGATAATGCCGACGAACTTCGGGTGAGCTGATATAAAAATTATGGCTTTCCACTCCCCGTGAGCTCACACACCAGATTACCAGTCAGCCTAGAGGATGAGTTCTCATCTCAGCCTGACTACTCCTAGAGACTCCAAGTTCATCCAAAGAGCAATGATCACACTGTCTTGTTTTCATATAACTGCTCGTTAGGCTGAGTGGGGTTTTGAAGGAAAGTTACTACTACAATGAAACGATTACAAACAAACAGCAATGGAAAAAGGTACAAATGTACAACAGCACTACATGTTCATTAACAGTTGGGGTCTGTATTATGCTTAAATATAATAATTGAAATCTATGTCATCTGTATAATAAGTTTCAATACAGTTAAAATGAGATGAAGCAGCATACAAACATGCTTTATGTACAAGTGGCTGGATTTGGATTTGGGCACCATCAGCTGAGATGATGGATTTAGCTCAAACTGAAACATGCCACTCAAGTTAAGCTATGAGTCCCAAGGAGGAAATTTTTATCACTGGAAATGAAGTTAAAAAGCTAAAAAATAACTGTTAGTTCTTAACAACAGAGTAACTACTTAGAAGAATTAATTGCTACATTCAGATCTATGGATATTTAGTTGCATCTAAGGAAACCTTAAGTATACATCACTTACTGGAAACACGCAGCAAAATGGTCATTGCGCATCAGGAATTACCCTTTGTTTATACTCCTGAGGAATGCCTTACAACTTGAACCAAAGAATTTTCTAGCACTATTCGTAATCCATCAGTTTCTGGGGACAGTTAGGGCTAGAGAGAGAAGAATAGGGATGGGAAATAAGTGAGCAGAACAGAAAAAGCCCTGACTGCTGAATAGCAGCCTAAGAATTATCAAAACTTAAGTACAGCCCTTTGGCAAAGCACAAGTTGTTAGCAACACCAGACACATCTGTTAAAAAATGTACACAAAGTAACAGCTGTAAAGGTCTTTCCTAATACAATTTACAGCACACCCGGCCACAGGAACAAGCAATGTTAATTTTACAAAGAAAAAGTAAGGAAAAAATATCTTTAAAAAAAAAACACAAAAAAACAAACAAACAAAAAACCTCTAATGGATTGCAGTCTAAATAAACTAGAAGCAGATGAAAAGTAGGAGAACACAATCAATAAAAAATGGCAGTTTGTGGATTGCTTATTAAATGATTTTTCTATATAGAAAGTTATTTTTCCCATCAGGGTGCAGCCAGTATTTGCAGCACATGACCGGACAAGCATTTCAGAAGAATTGAGGATGCAAAACATGGACTTTTTTTGGATCTTCCTTGCATGAGAGCCACAGTGCCATTTGGCTAAAATCATAGTGGATGAGGAATATTTTAGACTTCCAGAACTTTAAGCACAATAAATGCCTGTGAGTTTTACTTTTCTTTACATTTCTCAACTTAGGACAACTGAAATGCTGAACTGTAAAATCCACACATGTCCAGCCATAGCGTTAAGATTTGTAACATTGCTGTTTGATTGCCTAAACCCAGGAAGTTACCTAGGAAGTTGCAGTTTCAGTGATGTCTTGGCATGCCTTCTAATGCTCATTAGGAAAAGAAAACTTGCCCAACGTGATACCACTCGTTTACATTCCACACTCTGAATATGTCAGCAGGGACAAAGCGAGTAATAAAATGACTTCTGACCAAGTCTTTCATTGATCAAACACAAGATTTCGAGTTGCTAGTAGCATCTAGTTGACATCACCAGGCATCAGCTCCATAAGCATTTCCATAGCAACGAAGTGCAGAATTATACAACGAAACCAACACCATAGCAACTTGATTCAGAAATCAACTCTGTAAAAAATCACTTCATTCAAAAGTAAAATATATATGATATTTAAGGTATGATGATATTTCAATACCCACTAACCTTCCCATAAAAATAAAAGGCACAGGGTATAAGTAGGATATTTTTGCAATCCTGACGCTTGTAAATTCTTGTCTCTATATGATTTATTTATCCAAGGCTGTAAAATATCTAACAGACTGTGAAGTACGGAGATAGCCACAGTCTTTGAAGAAAAACTGAATGTGCTTTCCTAGTTCTGAGCTCTGGATACGTGTACTGATGGGACAAGGTCATGCCTCCATCCTAAACTAAGCTAAAGTCTTTCAAAGAATTATTTTCAATTTTGTAAGGAACCCAATATATATTTTCATTGCAAAGAGTCTTGATCCTACTTAATTAGTTTATTAAACTCCCATTTGCTACATCAAGTACTACGTGCAATGGATTTGCCTGGGCAGATAAGAACAACATGGGAACATGCAGATTCTGCCTACTAACATGCTTTCACTACTCTCCAAGATACCAGGTACAAAATGCTCCTTTGCAATGCTACAGTTTCAAGTAAGTCTTCAGCAGGCTCATTCAAACTGTTAATGATAATGCTTGCAGGTGCACGAAAAAACACTTTTTTGACTGGCTGATTTGGGTTTTTTTCCCCTCCTTTTGTTTTCTTTTTATTTTTAAACAAGATGGTACTTCTGCTTTTCTAACCAGGAGTATCAGCAGGTCAGCCTCCACTTTGCCTGCTATAGAAAGTTTACACTTCTCTTTTTTTTTTCTCCCTTATATTTGCTCAGATCTTCCTTTCAATATTTTCAAACATTTCAAAAAGCTTTAAAAGGTGTTTTGCCTATTAAGAGAAAGTTTTTTGTGCGTGTGTGGGGTTTTTTCCCCCCTCTTTATGTAGCTAAAGAAAAAAAAAAAAAAAAAAACCAAAAAAACTGGCTAAAACCACACTTATGTCATTTCCTGTTCCTTCTAGGTTTTGTCAGACTTGCACGTCAGAGTAAAGGCCAACCAGTAATTTATGGCAACAGGAGGAGGTAGGGCAGAGGAAAAAAAGCCTGCTATGTGCAGATCCTTTAATTGCCAGTTACAAGCATTTTCCTTTGGAGCATGTGGTTCTAATCAGCATCAAAGAGAAGAAATAGTGCCAGGTGGATTACAGCTCTGATCCAGTAGTTGCTCTGATGTTCTGGCATTCTGTGCCCCTCTCACTGTCATGCAAAACCTAAAGCCATTATTAAAGTTGTGTTTATTTTGTGAAAAGCAAAATCTAGAAATTGTTCCCAAAACGTCCTTTTCATGTCTGCCTATTATGTTAAAATGATGCACAGTAAAATCTAAAGCCTTTAGTGGTGTATTGACGCACTGCTGCTTTATGTGCTGGAACAGATCAAGACAGCAACTTCAAATTTCATCTTTCTGCAACAGATGAATGTGCACAAATCTAACACTGAAGCATTTTACTGTATGCTGATATATTCTTAATGCAGTAATTAAAAATATTTACTAGAGATGAACTGATTTTCTCTGTTACCTTCTCTTTTTTTTGATCATGTGTTTTTTCCACCTATTACCCTAGGGATGTATGAATGGAACTCTGATCTGTTTCTTGTCAGGAAACAGCAAGAAATTATTTCATATGGCCACTACTTGAGGACGCTGGTGGTGTTTCTTAAGCAGTTACTGAATTTTTCACAAGGATGTTTTATCAAAACTGTATGTTTGAAAATCTCATAAAAATAGTTACATTTCTCTATTCCTCCCAACTCCCCCTCTAAAACAAGCAGCATAAAATTAAGCTGTACAATCCTTATATGCAACTTCTCAGGGCAACCTGTTCCAGTGTCTAATTATAGATTATGCAAAGTTCCCTTTCATTTCTAATCTGTCAACCTGCTTCATTTAATGCCCCCAGATTCCTATAGTAAGGGATCAAACAATCAGCACTGCATTCAGGCAGACAACTCACTGAAAGACCTGTTTTTGCAAACTATGATAGTTCTTGTCCAGCTAAACTTTGTGAAGCTGTATTTTCAATACTCCCAAGCTACTATAGAGACACAGCATCCTCTGCATAAAAAGCAAAGGAAAAAAAAATAGACCTCAAACTTTCCATTGACTGAATGCCACCATATATGCCATATATGTGTGTGTACATACAAATGATGTATGTACAGACCTATCCATAGTGTTGTGTGTATATATTTGTGCTTACATGCATATGTCTTAAGATACTTTTTATTTCAAACAGAATTGCCACCAATTACAAGCTTTACACACAAATCAGTGACGTTACCTTTCAATAATTCATTCAATCAAGGAAGATGATGACTTTATAAGTCAGAAGAAAACAGTCAAGAAGCCAGAGAAGATACTACACCATAAAATCATATCCACACACACATCGGTGTAAGTGCTGAGGTTAGAAGTTATATATGGGGACTGAATTAGCAGAATTCTCTGTTACTGAAGCTAAAGAATTAAAAGTAATAGTTCTAAAACAGATGAGAGACTGTAATTATCAGCTTGATTACAAGAGTAGTTGGGTCAGTAAACGTTAAATTAGCATTTAAAATATACCTTAATGGACAAGTTTCTGGTTGCAGTGCCAGGAAATGTGAGATCTCTTGGAAAAACTATGGAAATTCTGAACAAGGTAATAGAGATTGCTGACAGAAACAGAGAAAAATGAGGGAATGCAAATTGCAACATTTCATAAAAAGTGCCATTTTATTTCTCTGTACTGAATTCACGCTAAGTAGTACTTTAGTTGACCTCCCCGCCTAAGAGGACGGAGGAAGACATCATTATTTTAAAGCGTTAGAAAAAGACTAACTCAAATAAAACTGCCTTGTGAGATCCACTACATCCCTCAAACGTTGAGCCCCGCACACAAAACTATTTGTGCCACACTCATTTTGCAAGTGCAACACTAAGAAAGAAATGTCAGTGCAATGGGAGGGCAATGTGCCTAATTCCGCCTTGCCTCGCGGTAAACCCATGGTGACTTTTATAAGAGAAACTGATAAGCCTGCCCCCTTCCTGCCCCCCAAAAAACCAAACACTTGAAATGTATTGAAATGAGTTGATCTTAAAAATACCCAGTTAACAAAAAACTCATTTTTCATTTCGGTAGTGTGACTCAGATGGAGAAAACAATAAGAAAGAAGGAAGTCAAGATAGGTCAAGTGTCTTCCAGTGATTGTACAATAAGAAGAGTTATCCAGCCTATTCTGCACAAACAGAAAAGTATGAGGACATTCTTTTAAACTGCAAACACTTAGGAAAACCATCAGAACTGTAAAAAATCACGTAGAAACCTATGAAGTACAAATGTTACAGTAAGAACATCTGCCATTTGGGACAAGTATTATTTACAATACACTTGCAGCACAGATACCCAATAAATCCACCAAACATTACAAATGCATGCTAAGTAACTTTTCCCTGGGGAACACCAATAATTCTTCCATTTCTCTTCTTCTACAGCTTTTTGTGTATTTGCTATGAAGTCTCATTCGGACTAAATTTCTCAAAGTAGCCATTAGTAACAGGAACCCACCAACAAGAACCTACACTGATCTGTGACCACCTCTATCCCCTTTTCAACAAATTCACCTCTCGATTAGAATTCACCTCTCCTAGAATTTCACGTCATGAGGCTTTTTCCTTAAAGCAGATATGTTGAATTTTAAACTAACACTAACCACAGAAAAACTACGGGATGTCAAGGTTCCCAGCACTATCTGACTAGAAAAATGCTGTCTTAATGAGGTGTAAAGAAAAGCTTTTACAGAAGTATACATGTCAGAGCATTGTAAATGGCTATTCCATTAAATAAATAAAGACACCCTCATGATCTTTATGAAAAAGACAAATAGTTGTATAGCTATTCATTTCTTTATAAACCTGGAAGCTATCCAACTTAAGCTTTACAAAAAAGATTATTTTTTGTTGTTGTTACAGTAATTAAATACACAATTCTGAAATTAATAATGGCAAATATTTTCCATGGCACTAATTTAAAATTTTTAAACTCCAATGCATATGTTAATCAAATACCCTTGTGAAATGCATACGTATTATACCAGGAGGAAGACTAGCCAAAATAAATAATCAAATATTTATTCATACTTGGTCCAACGCATGAGAGATAAGATTTAATTATAGTAACCTTCTAATGAGTAAAATCTGCCCAGTGAAGTATGCCACATCACTCGTTGTGTCTCGCATCACAGGAAGAGAAAGCAGCAGTTATACCACCTTTGAAAGAGATGCAGAAAAATGTGGGGAAGCTGTCAGAGGAAATGGACAAAAATTGGAAGAAAAACAATTAACCGCAAAATGAATTCAGAGATGAATCTTTTAAATATGTAAACGCTACCAAAAATCAACAGAACTTTCTTACGTGGATATCATATCCAAGAAACCTACTGTACCCTGAAATAGTGCACAATGATTATGAATTATGAATGAATCAGCCAATCTACTTTGATTTCCAAAAAGAAACCGTGATATGGCTTCTCATTAATGCTGTAGTAGAAATCACATGGAAAGAAAGGGACAGCTCTCTTCTGGGTTCGTGATTTGTTAAAACATGTCAAATAAAGAATAACTGCAGGAATTTCATACAGAAGAAAAAATGTACCAAAAAAGATACTTCCTCAAAGATATTTATGCAGAAAAGTAGGCTGTTATTGCCAGGGAATATCAAAAATATCAGCCAGGAAAGACATCTTGAAGTCATTTGCATCAGCACTGTGCTGAAATATTTGTAAACAAACACCAAGCGATACAGAAAAGCCACTGTCACTACGTAACAGTCACAATAGGTGACATGGTCTTAGAGCAGTCACAGGCACGTGTTGTGGGTTGGACTAGATGATCTCACTTGTCTTTTCAACCTTAATGATTCTATTCTATGAATTCACTTTTGTCCACTGCAAATAGCACAATTTAAGGTTAAACTACTTCAATACTCACATTTAAGCTGCAATGTTTTGAAGTAACGATAACCAAAATGATCAGTATCATTTGGCATAAAAAGTAGTGCTGACTAGATACAAAGTGATTCTCTCTTCACTCCAATTTGATAACAGCAAATAAACTGTATTTAAGACAAAAGGAAATAAACCATATAGGAAGAACTTCAAGTGGAACTGGAAATTGCTGACACATATCCTTATATATAATGGATTCTGTTGAAAATAAAGGTTATTGAACATAAAGATATTTTACAGACCAAATGTTTCAAACAAAAGCATGAGATTAAAGTAGGCCATAAACTCTGAGTTACAAAAATATGTTTACAGATCCATGTCTGAAATAAATGGAAAGAAGAAAAAATAAATAGTTAAGATAAACAAGGTAAGATAATACTGATCTTATCTTGCTTTTCATAACTATTTATTTTTTCTCTTCTTCTCTCTTGCTTCCCAATCTGTCTGTTCGTACTGTCTAACTTTGTTGTGCTTGTCTCTGCCAAGGACAGTCAGCTGACCTATAAAGGGCAATTAGATCAGCAAGACATAGGCTAATTGCCGTAAGTATTACGACAGATTCTGACCTAGAGATCAGTCGGTAGGAAAAACAAATAAATGGACCATAAATCTCTCAAATTTTGAGGGAGAGACTAAAAAAAGACCCTGAAAAGTGATAATAGCCTTTGCTGATAGCTTTCTTCTTTCCTGCTGTCACGTTTTACAAGGGAAAAAAAAAAAAAAAAAAAAAAAAAGCTTGCCTCTATTTCAAAGCCTTCTTTCCTTCAGTCATGTTTCAAACCTTTCTTAGTCTACACTTTTCTGTTTAGTGATGACAGGTGTGCATGTATCAGAAACAACACTCCTTAAAGACCTGTTACTGACTCCAGCTTAATATGAGGAATACTCCTGCTTTGACCTCTACAATCGCAGTTGCCCATGTTTCCATTATGCCACCAAATGATGAAAACAGAAGAAGCAAAAGTAGCCAAGCTTTAAGAGCATAAGATAAATAAAGAGGGGAGACACTTGAAGCTACGAAATATTAGGCCCAAAGGGCCCAAAAGAGCCTAATATTAGGTCCTGTTTTTATTCCTTACTTATGTATGAGACAGATTGTAGTAACTTCTGACCCAGCTGACAGGTTTAATTTGGAGCCTATTTTGTAGGCTGAGTCTTTTCACAGGAGCTAATTCCAGTTGAAAGAGAGTATGTGCGAATGAATGTTTGAAATATATCCTCTACATTATGTCACAGGCAGCCTAACTTGAGGGCTAATCACCCCTCCTCTACACACTATGCAAATACACAGAAAGCCAGCCCCCTCAAATTACTGCGGTTTGAAATATATATAAAATATACATAAATGATTTGAACACTGAAAGCAAGAGATAATTCATACCTATTTCCAGATTCCAACTTCCTTCTCGCCTCCAACAGAATATATCCGTATCTCCAATTTCTTTTACACATACAAAGAGGACTTATGTAACAAGTTTAGAAGAACAGAAAGATCATCGCTACTCTGAGAAGTGAAATGAGAAAAGCCGGCATCTAGAGAAAATTAAAAGTATGAAAAACAATCAAACACTTGCCATGACCACAAAACCCAAACCACTTAACATGTTTAAACAACTAAAATATGTGAACAGACCAGAAGAATTCATTGAGAGCAGCCCTGCAGAGAAAAACTTGGGGATTCTGATAGACAAAAAGCTGGCTCATATGAGCCCACACTGTGTATTTGCAACCCAGAAAGGCAAACAGCATCCTGAGCTGCACTGAAAGTGGGATGGCCAGCAGGGAGTGCAAGGTGATCATCCCCCTCTGCTCTGCCATTCTGAGGACCCAGCATCCAGGTCTGGAGACCCCAGTACGAGAACAACGTGGAGCTGTTGAATCAAGTTCAGGGACCACAAAGATGATCAGAGAGGTGGAACACCTGTCCTATGAGAAAAGGCTGAGGGACCTAGGCTTTTTCAGCCTACAGAAGAGGAGGATCCGGGGAGATCTTATTGCAGCCTTCCAGTACCTGGAAGGGAGCTTATAAACAGAAGGGAGACGCATTTTTTACATGGTCTGATACTAATAGGACAAAGGAGAATGGTTTTATTCTAAAGAAAGGAGATTTAGATTAGATATTAAGAAGAAATTTGTTACTCAGAGGGCAACGAGGCACTGGCACAGCTGCCCAGAGAAACTGTGGATGCCCCATCCCTTGAAGCGTTCAAAGGCAGGTTGGATGAGGATCTGGGCAGCCTGATCTAGTGCTTGGCAGTCTTGCCCATGGCAGGGGATTGGAATTAGATGATCTGTAAGGTCACTAACAACCCAAGTGATTCTGTGATTAAAAAGTGATTTATAAACAACATGATAAAGACAGGGTTTGGATATGTGGCCAGTTTGTGAGCAGAGGTGGTTCCAAGTACTTCTTCAAGCTAAGGCAAGAAGGCAACAAAGGACAGAAACTTAACAGCAGTCCCCATACATAGGCAGAAAACAAAGAAAGAAAGAAACAGAAAAAAAGAACAATTTACTCCGGATTAAAATTGCTAGGTAATTTTAAGAAATGCAGAACATAGGATAAGATTTTCTACTTATGCTGATGTGGAAATATATAGAAAGACAAGGTTTACACGCATGTTCATGGATGACATTCATGCAACGTGTTGTCCTGCCTCCAGAGCAGTGATGTGTACAACTACAGAATGAACACAGGGATGGAGAAGCATTTTAAGGCTTGACTGCAAAGAATACTCGAAAGTCATATACCACTCTTTACAAACAGCTCTGCAGAAACACAGCTATTACTGTACATGGGATGTATGAGCACAAGTATGTGAAGTACAAGAGAAATGTCAGTACTAATTTCAGAAAAATAACACTCTACTCAACAGTTTTACATGTATTTGTATAGGATATAGTTTTCTAACACAGACTGTTCCATTTCTTCTCTAGTTACTGCCCTTAGAAATGATCTTGTTTTCAGTATAAAGGTTTCCCTCTTCCTAACATTAATTCATTTCTTTTTTCAGAACCATCTTTAGAAAATATCATCAGTGACTCTCAGCTTAGCATTTTCACGTTGACTCCAATGGAGTATCAATATTTCTCTAAAATTATTAAAACGTAATTAAAGTAAACTGAAAACATACTGTTTAGACATGAAGTCTAGTAGACTATACAAGAAATCACTGTGAAACATCATCTTATTAGGTTCTCCCTCACAGAATGGTTTGAGAAAAGCAGCAATGCCCTAATTTATGGGTGCTTCTCTTACAAGCCATCTGCCTCAAGCAAAACAGCTGCCAGTGATGCAAGCTGGGAAAGTAGCCAAGCTGGCTCACATGCAACTATATACCCAAGAGAGCAATTAATAAGTCACAAAACAGTACCCAATTATGCAAGCATTTTTGAATCTTGGGGCTCAGAACAGGGCTGAGAGAGTAAGAGAGCCTAAAGGAACTCTCAGCACTCAGCTGCAGTGTATGGGTGCTGCTTTGCCGCCTGATCTTTCCTTTCTAGCAGCTTTCGCACAAGATCAAGTGGGAAATTAATTTTCAACTAAAAGCGAAAAAGATGTATTAAGAATACTAAACCAATTATTTGAATTGTAGGAAGATAGGTTACATAATCAAGTCTGAAGACTCAAGCAATGCTACCTTTCATTCAAAATGTATGGTGTACTTGATACAAGAAAAAGAGCTTAAATATTTACCTACTGGCATTATCTTGCCCTACTTATTTAAGAAAATTAAACCAACATTATTTCTATTGTCTTTTTTCAAGTACCATCTAGGTTTCGTGAATTTTATTCCTAAAAAAAAAAAAAAAAAAGGTAATAAGGAAATCAGCTCTGAGGAAATTAAAAGCAGCTATGGTTAGTTTTAAGGTAGGTAGCAAGATTGAAGTTGAGCACATCTGAGCAAGTTCTGACAGCTGTATCAAACTGATTGTTTCCAATTCTCTCATTAACAGCAAGTTTTTTATTAATTGTCAAAATGCATGAAAACTAAGGTCTGCATCTGTAGCTATCATTATTGAAGGCAAGTTATGCCAAAACTTAAAACATCAGTACACAAAAAGCATGAGCCAACATTTTGTATTCTGACATTAACATGAACTGGATTTTAAGAAACCATCTGCACCTTTATAAAGAAGCTGAACAGTAATCCAGAAGAAAATCAAATCAGAATAGTTACTAAACATGTGAGTAAGCCTTCCAGCGGTGAATTTTATCTTGTCTCATAAAATAGCAAGATAAGTTGTTTGCCAAAACGATTCTACAGCATCATCACCCGGCAACTTTCACTACAGTGGAAGACTGTTAAAATTCCTAACCCAGCACTATTGCCTCAAGTTCGAGGGTTGCTCTGAAAGTAATGCCTCCTATTTAATTATGCTGGCCTATGACATCAGAGGTTGGATGTTGGTGGTAGGGCAGTTCAGGTTGAGCCTTCCTACCACTATCCTGTTACATGTTGTTGCCGCAGAACAGATGGCAGCAAAGCAGCAGCCTGACAAGAATGGTGTCTGATATGGAAATCAAATGAAGTAAAGATGTGTCATTGAATTCCTCCTTGCAGAAAAAATTTAAAAAAAAGGCACGCACTGACACTGACTGATGCTTACTGAACATTTCTAGGGACCAAACAGTAGATGTGAGCATAATGAGATGGTGCCTGATGTGTTCCAGCAGCAGCAACACAACTTGAGAGACAAGTCCTGTGCTGGATGGCCGCACACAGCTGTCACACCTCAAAATGAACAGCTTCTTGATCAGCTCATACATGGAATTTGGCTAATAGTGGTGACTACTGAAAAAGTTCTGTTGCTGAGAATTTGCTCCTTCAAATAGTGGTACTGTGAACTTTGTATCTATTGTAGTTTCCATGGAAATAAATGAGGCATTAAGTTGATAGTAACTTTGGCTTCAAAGCTGATAAAACTAAGGAGATTTGTAACTCAGTCATCTCTATTCCCTTCTCCCTCTCCACTAAAATACAGTGAATAAAAAAAGTTTATTACAGCTTAATAAACTGGTACATTACATAGTACTACATTAGAAATCATAAGAACAAAATTACCTTGATAAATTTCGAATTTAGAAAACATGAATAATTTTGAAGAGGTACCTAGCTGTCATACGCCTATTTAGACAAGTTGCATGGGTCAACAGGTCAAGCTTAGAATCGAGAAGGAGCAGCTGGGGTAAGACAGAACAATATGAAGTATTCACCTTTGGAAACCTCATTATAACAAAGCAGAAGGGAAACTCCTGCTTGATTAGTTGTTTCTGGACAGGCAGTTAAAGATTTACAGAAGGGAACTCTGCTCGCTCCTAATAATTTTAGCAAAGCTTTTGGAAAGGATTTGGCTGTTAAAATCAGAAAGCTAAATACAAAAACCATAAATGTCCTACAACCTCATTTAATAAAATATTGTATGGAGAGAAGAAAAAAGGGCAGAAGGCAACAGTAAAAAAAAAAAAAAATTAAAGAAAAAAAAAAAAAGAACAACAAAACAAACATTTTAAATTGAAAGGAATTGCCATGCATTTAAAATAGTGAGATCTCTCCCACAGGTTCTCTCTATCAAGTAGCAGAGCTACACAGAAGCCTACAATTAAATCTTTCATTCCTACAACCACAGACCTTTAGGAAACTGGATCATAAGTAAAATAAGTAGTCCTGTATCAAATATTGTGCTTTTGTTGTTGGTTTTGGTTGTTTTATTTGTTTGTTATAAAGTGATGCAACAGGTTCAAAAGGTAGCAGGCAAGAGGGGACAGATGTGCAGGTAGGTAAAGACAGCACAAATGCTCTTCTGAACATTTCTACCTGCAAGGCAGAATTGAGGAAGGACAAAAGCATTACAATAAAAATACACTTCATTTCACAGTGCCACACTTTAAGCCTCTCTATCACAATTCTACACAAATCAGTTGAATTGATTTTATGAGTGTTTTTAATTGAGTTGCAAATATATTGAAAAAAACAGTCAGAAAAAGATGAATGCAGTTTCTCAAAGGGTAATTTCGAAGTACTTTTTCAAGATTTCTGAAGCTGTATGGTAACACAGATTTGAAATGAACTGTAACTTAAAAGGCTTTGACTTGAAGAATCATCTTCAAACAGTGTTTTGAACCTCCAGGGATGTTCCTGGGGAAACAAGGACACAGTCCTTGGCATACCATCAGCTGACAACTAGGAGTCTATGGTCTCATTCCAGGAGCTTATATTCCGTGATTTGCATTTACAGCATTGTTCTAGACTGAAGCAGCGTAATGACTGGCCAATAGAAAGTATTTCTTCAGTGAAATTACAACACTGGTCAATAATTATAGGGAAGGTTTATGTATTCCATCAGTTTGTCACGATTGATATGGAGGAAAAATAACTGCTGTATACAAAAGACGACTACTTTAGCTGGAAGATACTTTGAGAAAGCACCTGTCACCATGCTTCCTTGGCTTTTGAATTCCTTGTGGTAATAATACAAACATTTTGTCCCTGAGTTACTATTTTATTTATGTAATTAATTTCATAATAGCATGCTCCATCTTTTTCATGAAAATCTTAAATTCCCAAGACGGTTCACTTAAAATCCAATATTAAACTGAAAAGAACCATGCAAGCAATATCCTCTTTGGAACATGCATTTTCCCCCACTCAAATGCAATTTCTGAGTTTTATTTTGTTATATTATGATGACAGAGGCTGCTTAAGTGGACAGATTGACAGATGAGATAAAATAAAAATATTTTTATTTTGAGAAGACACCAGTCTGTGCTTGAACAATACTGAAAGCCAGTGCCAGGCAGAAACAAGTTAAGAGGTCAAAAACGAGTGCCAGTAGTGCCATCTTGAACAACAATCCATATTCAAAGAATGCTTCTGCTGATGCACTAATATTTCTTCTGTGATTAGGGGAAAATACAGTCTGAGCCCCAGAGGATTGCCAGATATCCTGTGTAGTCAAGACGATGTGATCTAATGGTCAAATCTGCTACTTTATGTACAGCATATGGAATACAGCTTTCCAAGTATTTCTGTGGAATCACCTTTTTTTTTTTTTTCTTTCTTTCTTTTTTTTCTTCCTTCCAAACATGCAGAAATCAAGGCTGTAGGCATCTGGAAAAGTGGTTATTATGCAGATAAACTGTAGTTCCCATGCACAGTTAATCTTTGTACCTACAGTTTAGTTCCCTGCCGTTGTCCCAGATTTTAGCATCTAAACTCTGGCAACCCTAAAACGCTGCCAAATTTCTACAGACAAAGAAGGAGCTTGTTTCAGCTCCAGAGGTGATTGTGACTGAGGAGCTGCTTCTGACCTCCCTCCTCTCTCCCACTGACCTTGGCAAAATACTTGTTAAATGGGACTATTTATATTCATGAGTTGCCCTCATAACTGGTTCATTACTGCACCATCAATCTGGTGGTAAAAGATGCAAATGTGACTTTTTTTATACTATTAACATGCAAATGCTGGTGGGAAATAAAAAGAAGTTAAACTGCTGAGAAATCAGCATACTATGTCATACTGAACAGCACTTTTATGTAACAGTATAGACAATGAAAGTCTGGGAGACAGCTCAATTTAGAATAACTTGGATGACACTGGACAGAAGTTGCCTGCCAGAGCTGTGGAGACAAGTCTCCAATAAGAAATTAGTTGGACTACAGCTCAAGAGATTTTCATTGTCAGTTTAAAACTGTTGGTCAGCCTCTAAAACTATTGGGTAGAATCAAGAAAACAGAATTATGCTAATTAATCCCACACACAAACCAACAATAAATGCTGAGATTCCTAATATTATTTTTGTAATAAAATTAAGTAATTTAACATTATTCTGTCTTCTGTACAAGTAGCAGCCCAAATTTCTTTGTACTTCCTTTAAAATGCTGCAATGAAACCTTCTATATGTAGTGAATAAAGTAATGCAAACACCACAACTATTATCTTTTGAAAATCTGATGGATTCCAAACTCTCAACATAGATGCTTCTTAACTTTAAGAAACGTCAATTAGCTGTTTTCTCATCAGGCTGAAATCAGCTGATAATCATGACTCAAGATATGAGAATTGCTGCAGTTCCACATAGAGATCAATCCATCCTAGCAAAGAGAGATGTTTCTGCTAGCATTAGACCGTCTCAGAGCCTTCCATTAGTAAATCAATGTGGTGCAAGCTGTTGCTTGTCAGCTGCTCTACGTGAAGCCACTGTTTTTAAAAAAAAAAATACTTCCAGTTATCACTCCCCAGAGAAAAACATTGGAAATGAATTATTATACAGGGAATAAAAGGAAATCCATCAGCAATTACTGCAGAATAGCTGATGTATCATAAGCTAGCCATGGCGTAGCAGCATACCCACGTCTAAACGATTACAGTATAAGAGGTTATCTTAGAGCACTGTAAGGAAATGATTCTGTATTTCTACTCCACATATTTAGTGCAATCTCATACGTTCCTCAATGTAAAACTTCCAAACTGTGAATGGAATAAAGATTAATTTTTTTACAACAACAAGAAAAGACCTCCCAAAGAGGTTAGAGCTGCATGATAAATATTTTAAAGAGAGACCAAGTGAGAAAGGCGATTGGAGTGGACCAGTAATCCAGCGTTACAGCACTGTATCAAACAAAGATGCTTTGTCATTCAGGTATTACAACTACAAAATGATCCCTTCTCATCATACTTTCAACCTTGAGATAAAATATTGCCCTTACAGTCTTATTAACTGTTTAATTTATTGTATGTTTCACATTCACAGAATCACAGAATCACAGAATCACCCGGGTTGGAAGGGACCTCAAGGATCATGTAGTTCCAACCCCCCTGCCTAGCAGGGCCACCAAACATACACATTTAGATCAGGTTGCCCAGGACCCTGTCCAACCTGGCCTTGAACACGTCCAAGGACGGGGCATCCACAACCTCCCTGGGCAGCCCGTTCCAGGGCCTAACCACTCTCCTCGTAAAGAACTTCCCCCTAACATCCAACCTAAATCTTCCCTCCTTCAACTTGGATCCATAATTCGACATGATTCGACATGATTCACCACTTCCTGCTAGAACATTGTCTACACTGATTAATTTTTCCAAATACATCCAGCTGGCACATGGAGAAAAGGTAAATGCTGGAAAAAGAAAGGCTTCATCATAATCATAGAATCATAGAACCAATCCAAGGTTGGAAAAGATCATCCAGTCCAACCGTCCTCCTATCACCAATATTTCCCACAAAACCATGTCCTTCAGCACAATACCTATGTGCTTCTTGAACACCTCCAGGGACAGCAACTCCACCACCTCCCTGGGCAGCCTGCACACTCATAGTCACTTCACAGTCATTAGTACTGCAACTTTCCTAGTGAAACTGCAAAGCATGAATGCAGCTTTCAGCATTGCAGTGCTTTCATATGCATAACATTCTAATATTTAAATTGAAATATATGCAATGTCTGGTATAATATATTTATGTATTTGTAATAGAGATGTACAATACACAAGCAACACTCACATTGTTCTAGACATTAAAAATACTGTGGTTACTGTTTTAGGATTACAGCACTACTGCCACATGCTGATGTATTTAAACAATAATATCAATTATTGAATGACAGAACTTGTTCCAGTGCAGAATAACAATCATTTAATTAGCTGTCACATTACTTTCTGGTGATGTGTTCATAATCACTGAATCAGGCAAACGGAATACACTTCTCAAAATTCAATGTAGGAAACATGCCTGTGAAATCCTCTGTCTCATCTGCATTCTCAGGGAACCACAGGCTATTGGATGATGTTCAAACTCTGGGACAACTTAGGAGCAAGTCCGCCTGGAAGAAATTTCCAGACACGTGAAAGGCAAAGACAATGACTACAAAGAATTAGCAAGATCAAGCCATACCCATCAAACCCAACTGCTTTCCATGGAGAGATGACATTTTATGAATGAGGGTAGAGCAAAAGCCGTCATTTAGCCTGACTTCAGGCATCTTCCACTTGCAAGCCCTTACCAGTTCTAAGTAAAAAGTTAAAAAATGCACATTACCATCAGCAATTGTGTTAGTTCATTCTCAAGCATCTTGATTACTTTTGGCAAGCACTATCTGGTCCTGACATTTTGCCATCCTCTGAGAAATTGCCAGTAAACTTCCAGCACAGGAATTTTCTGCAGGTTCTCCAACAGTGAACATGTTGTGAACATTTTGAACATTTTTGGAAAACTTTGTTTTCCAGCTACAGCCTCATCTTATAAAGACTCTCCCTCTATTTCTGAGAGCCTACCAGTTCAACAGATACTCTTGGAGACTTCAAGCTTCTAACGAGTTTGAAGAAATATTATCAACTGATTTTTGTGTTTTCTACAATTTGCCCTCCAAGTTCTTTTTTACCTGTCTTGAAGTATTACATTTAATGTCTCGTCTAGACACAAGCTCAACTTTTCTGAAGAATGTTTGTTTTTCCTATAAGCCTCTTTTGCAATCTTGTTTTATCATGGTATGTTTCTTTTTGTCTTCATCTCTTCAATGATAAATGACACGCAGTTTCCAGTATGATGTTTTCGAAGATTTTCTAGGCTGCCTGCAGGAATTTTACTTTATTTACTTTCAATTGTTAAACTAAAAAGCTTAACAGTCCTTCTGACTGACACAATTGCCATCCGAGCACAATTGCAGTGGATCTTCTCATTTTCACTGTTCCGCTATGAATTCCTAACAACGGCTGATATCGCAATTACCTTATTTACTAAGGACTTGTAGTGGCCCAATCCATCAAGCTACTGCTTTAACACTTTTAATAGTTATTGAAGCTACTAGCAAGGTTTAAAATCAATCTCAAAAGTTGCTGCAGTATCTTAATCCAACAGAAGAGAGGGACACCTAGCAAGGCCCTGTCAGATGCCGACTTGATTAAGCACTGAAGGCTCAGCCTGCGATGTGATCCAGCGCCTTTCTTACACCAGGTGCTGCATAGCTCTTCACTCATGAAACAAACATACAAATGAAAAAGCAAACAAGAAAACATCTAAATTGACAAAGTTTCAGTAGTAACTGAGTAAAAAAAGGATCAGATTTTTCTTCAGGAACAGATCTAAAGAGGAGTATCAGGATTATTTCTTAGCTTAAGTACTAGCAATGGTACTAAATAAAAACGGGCTCAAATCTACCTCTAATCTGTCTATGGAAAACAACAAAAAAAAAGATAGGATTCAGAAACCGAGAATTAAACTGTGTTTACAGAGTAAAATAATTTATTCATTAATATTAATCATAGATGCATTTTACACATTTCCACTACATACTTTGCTGACGCAATCTACTGAAGGCCAAGAACTGTATTATACCACTTCTTTCCCCAGTTTAAGAGGTAAAAATTCCTGAAGATTCTCCTGTATAGAACACAGCTATTTAAAGGATGATTCATGCTTTTAAGCAAAATACATTTAAATATTAATTCTATCACAAATTTAGCAGCATTAAAGAAAAGCATCTAAAAATCAACAAAAGTTTTCAGGCCAGTGTGGGGACAAGAGAAGTAAACAGATGATATTAAAGAGATGGGTCACTGACATGAAAGGTCATAAAGCTGCAGTCAGAGAGTACTGCAAGATATTGTTCAAGTATGTGAACATTATCCTCCCAAATTCATAAAATTTAACCAAAGTGCTTCTTAAAACTTCACTGTAAATTCAGATGTATAACATAGCAGAATTTCAATGCTGCTAACATAGTTCTTATGATTCCTGTGCTATATCCTGAGCATATTAAAGGCAGTCTAAAATGAATATTTCAGAATACTAAATATTTTGTCCACTCCCATCACTTTTGGAATGTAGATTTAATAGACCATGATAAGCTTCTATAACTCAGTAAGATAACAGATTGTTTGAAGTGCTAAATAAATTCAGCCAGGTAGATCTTTAAGTGGATTTTTCCAAGCTTAAAACCCAAGGAAAAAAAATTACAGAACACGTACAGTTGTATGGCCTATTTTGACTATGACAGAAGAGCCATGAATAGTAGCTAAAAGTACTGAGATGCCTCCAATTCATTCATACAAACTAGCAAGAACTACATTAGAAAACTCCTAGCAAACTACAAGCTAGATAGCTTAGGTAGTACTAGCTCAGTAGCCACAATGGCTGGAGTTCAACATCGACTCTATACTTAAATATTTGTTCAACTCTTTTCCCATAGTTCACAGCCTGAGATGAATTGTGCTACTGCAAACATGCCCTCAGCAGTGCCTAAACTAGGTAGGCTCTATGTCCAGGTGGAGGCCAGTAACAAGCGGCATCCCAAAAGGGTGTGTCTGGGACCGATGCTCTTTAACACCTTTATCAGTGACATCAATGACAGAATCGAGTGCAGCCTTAGCAAGTTTGCTGACGATACCAAGCTGAGTGGGACAGTTGACACAGTGGAAGGAAGGGATGCCATTCAGAGGGACCTCAACAGGCTGGAAAGATGGACCCGGGTGAACCTAATGAGGTTCAACACGGCAAAGTGCAAGGTTTTGCACTTGGGCCGGAGGAATCCCAGGCATCCATACAGACTGGAAGAGAGAGCAGCCCTGCAGAGAGGGACCTGGGGGTCCTGACGGATGAAAAGCTTAACATGAGCCAGCAATGTGCCCTTGCGGCTCGGAAGGCAAATGGTATCCTGGGCTCCATCAGAAGAGGGGTGGCCAGCAGGGACAGGAAGGTGATTGTCCCCCTCTACTCTGCTCTTGTGAGGTCCCACCTGGAGTACTGCATCCAGGTCTGGAGCCCCCAGTACAAGAAAGATAGGGAGATGTTGGAGAGGGTCCAGAGGAGAGCCACAAAGATGATCAGGGACTGGAGCACCCCCCCTACAAAGACAGGCTGAGGAAGCTGGGCTTGGAGCTGAGGGAGAAAAGAAGGCTGTGGGGTGACCTCATTGCAGCCTTTCAATACTTAAAGGGAACCTACAAACAGGAGGGGAATCAACTCTTTCAAAGGGTTGACAACTGCAGGACAAGGGGAAATGGTTTTAAGTTGAGGGAGGGAAGAATTAGGTTGGATGTCAGGGGGAAGTTCTTTACAGAGAGAGTGGTGAGGTGCTGGAACAGCTGCCCAGAGAGGTTGTGGATGCCCCGTCCCTGGAGGTGTTCAAGGCCAGGCTGGATGGGGCCCTGGGCAGCCTGGTCTGGTATTAAATGGGGAGGCTGGTGGTCCTGCATGTGGCAGGGGGGTTGGAGATTCATGGTCCTTGAGGTCCCTTCCAACCCTGGCCATTCTGCGATTCTGTATGCCTACACAAAATTTATACTAACTGGTTCATAGTCTTCCAGGATAACTCAATTTGAATGGAATGACTTTAAAAGGTCAATAAGTGCTTTCCATAGAAGAATAAATATCCTGTGCCTCCACCTTATCTTTATACCAAAAGCAGAAGTTGCCAATTTTATTTCCCATGTTGTGATAATTTTCATTTCAAACCTAACTTCTGTCAGGGTGGGAACTACCAAGGAGTTAGGTTTTGTCAAAAAAAAAAAAAAAAAAAAAAAGGCAAGTTTCTAAAATAAGGCAATGAGACAATGCCACCTAAAGCAGAGAAAGAATGACTAGGATTCCTGTGCAAAATATGCTGTGGATCCAATCTAGGTACCACATTCCAAAATGGCTGCCTCCAATAAAGAGCAACTGAACAAATCAGAAAACAAAACCAATGTGTTCAAATTATATCCACGTAAGACTATATTAAGAACTACTGTATTTGAGCTAAAACTAATTCTTTCAGATGTTGTGCCCAGTTTATCTACAGATCTCTACTTTTTTGACAGCCATATGTGAACATTACCTCACAGAAGTGTCAACTCTGGTCTACAGACAAAAAAGCATCTTCACCACTTGCATCCAAGTATACCTCATTTATAGCTTTGTAAATGCATCTTATCAGCCAACTGTCCTATCAATTGTTGTAACACATTAAACAAAATTAAGCTATATCTGCTGAAGAATTCTGGCTTTTCTGGACTTTACTGAAGAAACAGGCTTTATCCTTTTGTAACTGTATGCCTAGAATAAAAGCAAAAATCAAAAGGAAAAGTGGGAAGAAGAAATTTACAGAAGAAATTTTATGGGAAGAACAATAAAAGTCCATTGTCAGTTAATCATCAGTGAGGTACTATTCTATTTCCAGTATATCTCATATTAACTTAACATCTCCTCAGTTGATTCCACTTCATTACTAAAACTTACCATTCACACATAATAAAGCAAAATGGTTCTGTAACAGTGTTTCACAGTTTTAGTTTTAGACACACAAAGTGTTTACAGTTTAACAAAGTGTTTACACAAAGTGTTTACAGACACACAAAACAGTGTTTCACAGTTTTAGAACTGCAGTTGCCAGTTTAAGATATATTGAAAAACAATGAAAAATGCCTAGCTAAGAAAACTCAGAATGTGCACTGCACTGAAAATATCACTTTTTGAAAATTAACTGTGGAGCGTTAAAAATAATAATACAACACACTGCTTTTTGTTATTAAAAATATGTGAGCTGGTTCTTTTTAAGTCTATAGAGAAATGTGTCCTATTTTGACCACTATAAATTTCCAGAGAGAAGTTTTTGGATTTGAGCCCAGTTATAGTTTCACAAACTAACAGAACATACAGGATGGTAACTAAGAAACCTGAGAGCAGAATGGTTACAATATGTCATACTGCAATTAGGAAAAATAATAAAGGCCTTTTGATTTGTCTCAATTTAAGTTAATTACAGTTAAAACCACAGGTGTTCTTACAGTAAAAATCATTTCAATATTTTATTCACTTAATTCAAGGAGGGATTACAATAACTTTAAGGTGTCTAGCAAGTCAAAAATGTTTATTTTAAAAACTAACAGACATTTGATGTATTTTTAATGGTATTTCAGAGTAAATGCTTTTAAAAATTGAAATAGAATTGTTGTAAGATCATATAATAAACAAGGAGTTTTCTTTACTGTTTTTGTTTTGTTTTATTGTTTGCTTGCTTGTTTCTACTCTTAACATATGATCTAACAAGGAAAGAGTGACCTTCTCTCTGTTTATAAAGCTATATTTTGGGATCTCTGCTGTAGCTGCCTTTTGAAGTCAGTGACAATGAATGGATAATTTTTGGCACAATCTAGTTATTCACAAAAAAGCACCAAGTTTGCTCTCTGAACAAGAGCAGAACCTAGAGAACAAATATTTGCAAAAAGCCCAAAACTTACATTCAAGATGCAGCCATTTCTCCATAATCATGCAAAGACTGTTATACTAATTCCAGCTGATCTCACACAGCACAGAACCAACAAGTTTCCTTCCTGCAAAAGGAAATCAACGTAATAGAATGGTGTAATTTCTCAGTGACCATATATTTCTGCTATTCATTCATCTCCAGGTCATTGCATAAGTCCATCTGACATCATTGGGCAGAGCTTCCAGTGGCACATCCTGCAGGAAAAGTTCCTAGCAGGCAGTTATTGGCAGGAAGCAGGATACATATTACTGCAATACATTCCCTCACAAAGTATACAAAGGTCATAAACTCTGATATAAATTGGTCTCTAAGTAACATTAAAATCTCTTAACCCAACTAGTTATTTTCACTGCTATATGTTGAGCCAATTGCTATGCTGAAAACACGATTGTTGCAAATACTACCCGATGGACTGGTTGGTAGCAAGTTGAACAAAAAGACCACTTATTCATAGCACCAAAATCAAAAGCCATTAGAAAAGGCTAGAACGAGCCACGTCCAAAACGGGGAAGTCTGGGCAAAACTGGAAGTTCTCTTAAGTTGAAAGGTAGGGACTTGTCACTAACTAGCTAAAACCAGCAAGTTCCCTGAACTGAGAACAGATGGAAGCATAGGAAGGTTTTATGGAAGAAAAAGAGTATCACATTTCATATTTCATATCTCCTATCAGCTTCTGATTATGGCTTTTTTTTCTCTCCGTGATCTTTAATGTTCTTAATTGCACATTAGCTCTTGTAATAGGTGGGAAGATGATAAGCAGCTACTTATGATTACTGTCCATATTGATTTGCCGTTGCTGTGCTTGCTCCTGGAGACACTGCAATAACAGACAAACGCATGGAATGACTGAAAAAAGTGCTAACCCATGTTGCAGTCCTAAAAACCAACTTAGTAGAAAATCCTCAAGTAAACAATACAACTTTACTAGTAAGAACATTCTAAATTTCATCTCAGACAAAAAACAGACAGAATATTAAGCTAAACAGACTCTTGATCTAAGTGATTTTTACACGTCAATAGTAGGAAAACTCACAATTTCAGTATTTGTTTGGGAACAAATTACTGAAGTAAACATCAATTTTAAAGTCATCCTTTGCTACTCAAAGCTGGAAAAAAGATTTTTAAATAAGGAAATACAGCTAAGAAGGATGAATATTCGATGAAGATCTAGAAGAAGCATCTCTACAGGTAAACGAGTAATAACACTTGGCAGCTGTTAATCTATTTTTTCTTAAATGTGAAAGAAAAACTATGTTCTTCTGTTTAATAATAGTTCACTAAATATGCTTACGGATGATACCAGACTGGGAGAATTGGCCTACATGTAGAAGGGGAAGGCTGCCATCCACAGGGACCTAGGCAGGTTGGAAGAATGAATCAACAACAGTCATGGAATTCAGTAGGAACAGGCATGAAGATCTGCACCTGGGAAGATAAAAGTAGGGGAGCTAGGGATTAAACTTAACCCAGCAGCACACCCTAGCAGCAAAGGCAGCCAACAGTATCCTGTAGCGTATTAACAGGAGCACAGCCATTAGGTGAAGAGATTATTCCCATCTTCTTAGCTCTTGTGAGACCATACCCAGAAGGCTGGATCCACTCTCGGGCTCTCAAATACTGTCGTCACTGCAACGAAGCAATTTCAGCAGAGATCCACTGAATGACCAGAGGACCAGAGCCCTTCCCTGCTAGAACAAGTTGGGGAATAAGGGCATATTCACCTAGAAAATAACGGTAACCAGTTGTGCATAGTGAGAGGACAAGAACCAACACTGAACCAAGATAGGTTCAGACTAGACATAATCCTTATGTTCCTCACTGTCAGGACAGACAAGCAGTGGGACACTGTGAAGCAAAGTGCCTGAAGAGGCTGTGCAGCCTCCATCCTCAGATTTTTAAAGTCGTGTTGGCTAACAAGTTATACCAGTACAGGAAATGTTAAAACATCGAAATGGACTTTGAGACCAGTGAGGCCACAGTAACAGCTACATTCAGTCTGAACTTTACCTAGTTTTTCACTTTTATGCTTGCTAATGTTCTCCAGTGTTCTACAGGCATTTTCTTAAATTTCTCTCTAATTCAGGTTAATTTGGCATCTAATTTAATTTGGAGCAACTGTTCTCAACTTCTACCTCATTCTGAAAAATCACTGCTTCAAATCTTCCAACTGAAGAAAAAAATTCTGCAAAAAAAAAAAAAAAAAAAAAAAAAAAAAAAAACCTTGCTATTTTTTCTTACTGCTATAATAAATCATCTTGTAATACTACTTCCTATAAGCTCTTCTTTGTACCGTCGTAACTGCAGTCTCACTGCTATGTCCTTTACATTCATATGACAAGGACTTTTTCCTACAGGTAATTTTTATTTAGCCTGGGTGCAATGCAAGTATAACCAAGAAGAAATTAAAATTCAGAAACGTTACTAAACCAGTTACACTCAGGTTTTGTTTAATACAAAAGCAGGCAGCAAAGCACTCCAAGAGTATCATTCCAAATGTATATGCTCTAGCCAAAAATCACTAAGTAAATATGTTTCACTTGAACTGGAAACCATATGCCTGCTTTCACTTCTAACACTACTTCTAGCCTTGCAATCAAACACACAAAAGCTTTATGCTGCTTTTAAATTATTCTAGCTATACTATAGAAAAAAAAAATATTTAAAGGCTACCCCTTTAAAGCAACTGCAAAGGGAACGTATACCCCTCCCAACTGTCTCCTGCAAACTAGATACCATGGCATATGTAAAAGAAGATAAAATTGCTAATCAAAATAAAATATGGAAAAAATGAAGCATGACACTGCAAACAGTATGTACGCTTATTTAAAGCAGTGACCTCTTTGACTTAATCTAGTTACATACTTTCGTATTTTCTAAGAGTCTGCCCACAGCAGATAAACACACAAACCTTCTTGTGCTGCACCAACTGACGTCAGCAGTCGCTTAGGAACAGCGTTTGGTGCAAAAGTGGTAGTACTGAAACTATGTTTACAATTGAAAAGAGAATGACAGTATGCAGGACTCACCATAGTTTCAGGAAAAGGCTCATAAACCATTTGAGAACGTGTGAAAATTTCTAAAAGCTTCATTGTATTTTCAAAGAATGTTGATCTGCATAAATACTTTGCAGTGATTATAATTCCACTAAGAGTAATAGATTTTTGTTTTCATATTTTAAATGGTATAATTCCCCCCTTCCCCAGAAGTCACCGGTTCTGGAACGCAAGCTTTCAGCTTCTTTCACTTCTGTTTAATCTGTAAACAAAAATTCAAATCCAGTAACTTCATCGGGTAACTGTTTACAGGGACAAAGACCCGTTGTTCCCACAGCAAAATAAATAAATAAATAAATTAATTAAAAAAAAAAACAAACAGAAAATCTCACAAAACAACCTGCAGCAATAGAAATAATCATCCTACCATTATTTTAGAAATGTTTACAAAGCCTAACATTTAAGGAATTCAGAAGTGCTGTACTTTAAATAACTTCATAGGAAAACTATTTTCAAAGCTTTCAAGAATAAAACCATAAAACTGTAGAGCTGAAAAAGCGGATTGGGAAAGCTTCCCAAGCTTAATTTTACAGTTATAGAATTTTAATTTAGAAACAATGTGTGTGAAAACTGCATATGCAGTTTCATTTATCAGTCCATTGCAAGTTGCAATGAACAATTTTGAACAGTCTGACACTTTCAATTCTATAACAGTAAATTATAGTTCGAAACTACTGCTGAATTGTTATGAGCCATTACTAAATTGTTAAACATCCAAATTGTAAAACTCTTGATTGAGTGCAAGCTGCTCACTGTTGTCTTTAATCTGTCCCCACCAATTTGTTTTTAATTTCCACAAAAAACAGTGCCTTTTTTAAAACAACTATTTTAAAAGGAATTATATTTTACAGAATGGCAATGTGCTTTGTCACACACCATCTTGAAAACTGATAACAAGATACATACATGAAGTATGTGTTTGTGTTTTTGTCACACTTGTTGAAATCTACTGACGAAAAAAAAAAAAAGTGTGGTTTGTACAAGCTTAAAAAATAGTACTGAAGTGCTAAATGTCTGTATTACACATCTAGCAGATATTCTCCAGTTTTAGTCTATGGAATGTAAGGAGTTCTCATTAGAGCTGGGCCTAATCTTGTGTATACATTTATCAGTTTTTGTCATACACACCTCCAGCTGAAAAACTGCACAGAAGGAGAATGCAATCGCCCTCTTCCTTCAAGCTAACATAAGAACTACTATGCATTTGGAAAGGATTACTAGGACAGACACTACTTGAAATGAAAGTAATCAAAATTAGGAACACTTCCCACTTATTTTCCACCAACAGAAATCCACCATCCATAGACAAAGTGGAAAAACTACATTAAGTACTGCAAATGGGGATAACCCTCATTTTTGAGATATTTAATTTCAAGGCATGCAGAGAGTCTTACACAATTTATCCCTAAATTCTCTAAAACTAAAAAAACTAAGTAAGACAGCAAGTATCATCAATTTGATCTGAAGAAAATAACTTGTGGTTTCATTCATCTCAGTTTTTTTTCTGTTTTTTGTCAAACTGGGGCAAAGCTGCACCTGCAATTTCAACTCTTCCCTAAGCAGTACTGCCTCTGGACAATGCCCAGGAGTAACATGGTCCAACAGTAGCTATCTGATCCCAAACTGAAGTGTTCAGACACCAGGCAAAGACCTAGGTAGAATACAGTTGAAAGGAATCCTCAAAGATCACCTGGCCCAAAAGCAGTTTATCTGAAAGTCAAGCAAAGAAGTCTGAAGAAAAATCAGCTCTACTAAATTCACATAAGCCTTCTTCATTTATTCTGCGATAGTTCAGAAATTGCTTCAGCTTGCTTTTTGGAAGCTACAGTCTACTTTTCCAGGATTCTGAATTCACTTTCCATCACATCTCCCACCATGACAGCTAAGAACTGAGTTGCCAGCTTTCAAACATCCTTGGGGAACAAAGCATCATTTTTCTGTTGCTGTGTCTGGAAACAATCAAGGGAGCAGCCAGCTGTTCCAACTGTTCCATACTTCAAGGGACTACAGGACAGTTTAACAGAGCTGCAACAGACAGTACCAGTACCAGTACCAGCAGGAGACTCTGTTCTCTAAGACTCACTGCTCATAAGCTTCTCATACATAAACACTCAGAAGATATTCAGATAATATTTTAAACATGACTTGCAATAGGAAGCAGAGCCAGAAGCAAGGGTCTAGATTGTTAGTGAAAATGCAGCCAATGCACTAAGCACACCTTGCAGAATCCTAAAGTTAGAACTACGTTCTCACAATGCCGACTTCATATCCGGTAAAGAGGTAACATTTACTAGAAAGTCAATTTTGTTGTTGATTTTAGGCAACAGTCAAGATTTAAATTAGAATATTCTTTTCCCTTGTTCTTCCTCCTCTTCCTAGAAATCACCTTCCTGCTGAAATAGGCAACATTCAGAATCTAAACATACGTGTAATCTTATCTACTACCAATGTGAAACACATCTGCTCTCCATTTCACTACTCAGGGCTCCACGAGAATAGGTTGTAGTGTACTCAACAGCTTCTAAATGACAGAAAAACAGGGAAACAGCTTGCTTTCACGTTCCAGCAATAGTGGTAAAGCATACCTCATGCTGAAGCAAAACTGTTCAAGCACTTCCTTCAAAGAACAGCCATTGTCATTCCTGCAATCTGTTACAAACAAACCAGTTGTAGTTGACTATGAGAAAGGCTCAGAGCATAAATAAACTGGCCAATAAATGAGACAGTATTTTATTTATCATGGAGTTGTCATCGCTAGACAGCTTATTTCAGGCAACAGTTAAAGACTGAAGAATAGTAAAAATCCTATAACGTGACCAAAAATACACTTTCCTCTTGCAGTACATAGAAGATCATCTTCCCAGAACCTGAATAGAACAACTCAACAGTAAGCACACTTTTTCCAGAAAAAAGAGTAGGTAGCTCTGTGATGAGCAGAAGTGATGAGCTCCTAAGAACTTTTGCATTATGACTAGATGACCTGGCACCTTGGAGTTACAAGACTTAAATGCCTTGTTTTCCCTTATTTAGAGTACTTACTGCAGCTTCAGTATTTCTTGTAATTAAGGTATTAGTTGGCTACCAAGAGTACTTGCTGGCTACTGATTGTCATGAAACATATAGGAATTATATTATTCAAGATGATTCTTCTCTGTCAAATTTAACTGAAGTAGGCCAACTGATACAAAGGTACCAGGGATGTACGAGCAGGACAAGAGGTACTGAGGTGACACCATCTATGACAGGGACTGCACACACACACACATATGTGCACAAACACTGCTTAGCATACATTTTAGTGGTGACAAAACTCTTGCAGTGATACCTATTAACATTTACAAAATGTTCAGGTTGTATGTTAATGCAGGGTTATATTAACTGTAAATTAACTTACAGAAGCATCTCCGACTTAAAACAAAGGACAATGGCTGTGGGAGGGGAGTAAACATTTCTTTCCAAATACAGAAGTTTGACAGTATGGGACAGTGTCATTTATTTGTATTTCAGAGGAAGGTGAAACAGGAGACAGGAAATTATTTCTTGATAATGAACTCTGGAAATAATTTACATAGCTAAAGATGCTTTCTCTTCTTGGAAAGCTTAGGATTAAAGCTTTAACAAATAGAAGAACTGTTATTTGGAGGGAAATCAACATGGAGTCTACAAAAATGAATTGGCTAAGACCAGAAAAAGCTACGTAGAAAAGAAATGATGACTAATTTACAGAATGGAACGGTTAAATTCATTAATGCTACAATGAAAAAAAAAAAAAAAAAAAAAAGAAAATTATATCAATGCTTTAAAAAAGTGATGTGGAAACTTGTTATTACAAACACCATAAGACTGACTCAGACTATTACGCTTAAACAATGTTAACTCTCGCTATCACACAAACAGCTTTAATTAATTGCCTCAGGAAATGGAAAATGAGCTGCTACTTTGAAAACTGGAAAAGTAAGTTGTTTGGTGTGTAAAAATGGTAATTAAAAAGGATTACAGCTGCTTAAGCAAAAGAAGCTTATTGTAAACTTTATGTAAGTCTTGAAACTAGTTGGAATACTGAATACACGTTTCAAAATTTGAAAAACAAAAGCTGCAATTTAAGTTTAAAGTGTTCGTTTCAAGATTTTGGACAATATTTTTGACACTGAAAATAGCTTTGTTAATATAAGAATGGGTTGTGCAGATTTATTTATTTATTTATTTATTTTTAAGTCTCAAGACTTCAGTGTGAAACTAAGGGACATTTTTTAATATTTAGAAACACCATAACAAGTCAGTCTTTAACTACATAGATCCAAAAATGGAGTGGGAAGAATGCTTTATCAATGACAGGCATTCTACTTTCAATACATTTTAGAATTTGGGGCTATGCTCATGTACACATTTTAACAATCATTACTGAGTAACTAGGGCAGCAGAATGCAGCAATCTTCCAATCAAATAAAACCAAAAAGCTACACAAAACCACTTAAAAAGGTTATGAAGTTAAAAAAAAATAACCACATCCAATCAATACCCAATATTCATAATAATTTCAATACTCCTATTTTTCCTACTGTACATGGAAAACGTTTTGGAACTTCTAAGAAAATTTTTTGACAAAAATCTTATTTTCCAAGAATATTATCTTGAAACATTTTGGCAAAACAAGAATCCTTTGCTATATATGTGTCCCAAGAGGAGGAGGAATCAAGCTTCATTTTATTTAATGAAGTCTAATAAATACCAATTTATTGGTATTTATACCAAATCTATTACAAATAATATCTATAACCCTCTATGCGTAACGTTATTGTTAACTGAGCTCTATTAAATACCAATACAGCAAAAAAATAAGAGCACTGTGAAATCACTTGTCCAATGCATGTTTCTGACCAAAAGATGACAGAATTTTCCTCAAATGACACAGGGCTGAAATTCAGCTAATTAATTAACTGATTCAATCAACACATACTACATTCTCATGTAGAACAAAGCTTTTAACATACAAGGAAGAGAAATTTTTTGACTGGAGAGTTCACATAGTACATAAGATAAAGAAGGGAGATAAGATTGGAATTGCCTATTCTGGCCTTGTTCTGGATCCCTATCAGCACTGAGCACTTACAAAAAACACAGGGTAATTTTCATAAAATATTCTGTTTTTGACAGTTGATGGACTTGAAAAGGAGCACTGGCAAAATATTTAAGCATTATAGGCTACTTTTCCAAATGTTCAATTAGTCAAAAAGATTAATGGCAGAATGGAATTCAACACAAAATATCCACCCACACTCACCTAATTTCCTCAGAGTATGCTGCAAATTGCCTCGGTTGTACTGTGAGCAGCATTAGATACGGACATCACAAACTGCAGCCGCTGTAATTCTTAAGATGGTGCAGTGTCATTAACTTTTTGTAGTCATCGTAATGGATGACTGATCAAGGACATTCTGCGCTCTTCAAAAGCGGGTGCCTAACTCGTGGTCAATGAATCATTGCTCTCACCTATTTCTTGCGATACATTTCTAACAATATTCTCAGTTAAAATGTCTTTTTATTGTCCAGTGTATTTCTGCCATCTGGGCACATTTATTTCAAAATCTCACAGAGCAGTGACAGAGGACCTTGCAGGCTCTTCATACTTCACAGAGCATTGTGTAGAACAGATAGTGTTGCACAGACACCAACAAAATACATAAAACTCCAAGTAATGTTAAATCCTTCATGTTACGTAGTATTTTAAAAAGCATTCTAACTCCATCTTCTGGATAGGAATAAGCAGCATAGAGGATAAACTATCAAGACTTATCAAGGTGATCAAGCTTCAGCTTGTTATTTCAACTTAAACCAAACCAAAACTTAATTAAAGAAAACAACCGTTGCAAGTTTTATGCTTTTTCTACCTATAATCGTATTTCTTCTTTATGCTATTAACATTTTATCTCCAGTTTATTGTTCCTTTCATGTTTTTTCCTCTCACTTTTCCTATACTTGAATTTAATCTTTGACAATCATTGATATAATCAACTTTTTTTTTTTTATTAATATCAACTTAAGTGCAAATTTCTACTTATCTTCCCTAGCATTATTAAAAAAAACAAGCAAACAAGAAAACCACCATACCTTAATTGGGTGATCAGAATCAGTCCTTGAGTTAGAAAACGATTGTTAGTTGCACAGTACAAGGTGTAATATTTCAGACTTGGTAAAGATGTACAAATATAACATCTCAAAGTGGCAGAACTGCAAGTGCTTTCACAAGGTTCTCTGAGAGTAAACCTTGAGCATAAGGTAGAAAAAAGATCTCAGGAAGTTCACAATGGAAGCAGATCATAGAATGGTTTCGGTTGGAAGGGACCTCAAAAAAAATCCAACTCCAATCTACCTGCCATGGACAGAGCTGCCTCCCACCAGCTCAGGCTGCCCAGGACTCCAACCAACCTGGTTTTGAACATCACCTAGGATGGGGCATCCACAGCTTCTCTGGGCAGTTGTGCCAGCGCCTCACCACCTTCTGAATAAAGAATGTCTTCCTAACATGTAACCTAAATCTCCCCTCTTTTAGTTTGAAGCCATTACCTCTTATCCTATCACTACAAAACTACATAAAAAGTTGGTCCCCCTCCTATTTATATGCTTCCCTCAAGTACTGGAAGGCCACATTAAGGCCTTCCCAGAGCCTCCTCTTCTTCAGGCTGAACAAGCCCAACTCCCTCAACCTGTCTTCATAAGAGAGGTACTCCAGCCCTCTGATCAGGTTCGTGGCCCTCCTCTGGACACAGTCCAACAGCTCTGTACCTTTCCTGTGCTAGGAACCCCTGGCCTGGACAGAGGACTCCAGATGGAGTCATTTGCATATACTCCTTAACAGATGAATTATTCAAAAGCTGAAGTCAGAAGTGCAGTGCACCTATTTGCATCTCTCCATTCCCAACCCCTCCAGCCAAAGAACATTAACAGTAGCTAATGCCTTTTACATTAGAGATTTTACTGGGATGGTAGAAAGAACAAATATGCAAACACCTCTTTAAGGTGAACACAGCACAGATTCATAGTTATTATGAAAGGACTAAGTGACACGTTATTAGATTGCACAATTCCGTACTACAGAAGATTACAAACCTAACAGAACTCTGAAGCTGGCAGGAATGAAATCATGAGAATTATTTGTCCCATGAAGTTCAGTCCAGTCTCATAGGAGAGTTACTGTAGAGAACTGAGTTGAAGCTTTCTTACTGTATAACTAACTTTTCCTAGAATTTCTACTACTTGAAAAACATGCAGAAAAATCATCAAAATATCTAGCAATATCAAAGTGGGAAAGCTGTATTGACTCAGGACTTCCACTTTCTGAGATAAAAGTTTTGGGTTTTTTTCCACATTACCAAGTTAATATTTAGTACTGTAGAAGGGAGCATGATGAACTGCTGAATACAAGACTCAGAAGAAGACCCAGTATTGTTCCAGTTTCATGTTTTCAATTTACTTCATTCTGAAATAGTGAAGGCCTTTCACATTAGCATGATAGCATTAAAGCACTATTCTAAAGGAGAGCTAAATACCCAGGTATAAGAAAGAATTTGATTCCACCTGTGTCCTTTATCAGCTCATTCTGTTCTTACGTATGAATGTAGTATGATACCATCTCTTCCCACAAAATCCTAAACTGATTTTCAAAGGAACCCTCTGCCCCACTTAGTGCATAAGGCTAAATCGTACACTGACTTTTGCTCCTTTTATTTCAAGAAGATAAATGCAGAACATGCAGTGCACCCAAAAAACAGAGAACAGAGAATAGGGCCTTTGGGGGGCCGAGGGAATGCTATTCCAAATGATTTGGTGGGAAGTCCTAACACATCCATTCTTTACACAGCACTGCCATTATTTCTCTTAGACCGAGCACAAGTCAGCAGTGTCACAATAAAGGAGCAGTTTTGTCCTCCCCCAGCTGCTTATTCCCATCCCTGCGTCACTCCCTCCCTTATGCAGCAAAAGCATTCATGCAGACACGTGGCAAGGAACTACAAAAAAGAACTGATTAGTTTTAACATGGATTAGTTCCCCAATTTAGTTCACTGTGCAGTCTCATGAATGCTTGTGTCAGCACAAAGAGGGACAGAGTCAGGGCAGGAATGGCACTGGGAAGGACAGCTTCCATCACTGCAAGTGCCACAAAGCACTCAGGGAACTGAAATATTAAAGCAGAAAGGGTCAGATTAGAAAAGATATGTTTAAAGGTCAAAATTTGTTTGTTTAAAGGTTAAAATTTGTAATGACTATATAAGGATCGATCTAAATCGAACGTAGATCTTTGCATCAAGAGAATTGTCACCAACTACGCTCTGACCCCAGAACTTAAAACTTAAATTACAATTTGTACTGCAATTGTACCACACCTCCCAGCCAAGGAAAAAAAAAAAAAAAAAAGGAAAAAAAGCAAGCAGACAAAAAGAAAAAAACAACCCTACCTTTAAAATCAAAGCGTGAAGGAATGATGAGGAAGGCTGGAAGGTGGTAGGAGGGGAAACCATATACAGAAGATATCAGAGGCATATTCGAAAGGGTTCAGCATCCCAAAATTAGAGGGAGATATGGAAGAGTTATTAATATAATTTGATCTTAAATATCCTTGGACTCCCTGCCTCCAGAATGCATCTTAGTAAACATCTCCTCTAAACAGCTGCCGTACACAGAAGACATTTTAAATCAATTTATTTAAATAAAATTAGCATCCCCGGAGAAAATTATAGTGCAATATGATGACCCAGAAAGATCGCCTGCAACTGATACTTAAGGCAATGAGAAAAGAGCTTTCCATTTCACAGGATTTAAGTAAACTGTTAAATTGTATTGAATAAAGGACTCAGATTCAACGTGGATACCAAACAGATAGAGATAAAAATTAACACTGATAAAAATGTGAAATAATCATTTATTTGGACACAGACAATATATGAACAAGAAAATCACGCAAGGAAAGTGTGTGACGCACCTGGAAGTTTTTAGAAGTGGCCAAGTCATGTCCCTCAGTAACTCCCCATAGCTTTTATCCTCAAAAACTCCAAAATAAACAAAGCAGTCCACTCACAGTGTTACTACAGCCTAAACCTGGGGTTTCCTCAGGGTGGAGCTGTAGAGAAATTTCCTACTTAGAGTAAACAGAGATTTTAATATTAGGAGAAAGGGGCTGGTGAACAGAAGTGAATTTACATCACTAATTGTTTTCCTTGCTGTTTTCAGTGCAATTTTCTATATAATACTGCACAGTGTAAGAGTTGCAAAGAACTATTTGCAGATTTGCTAACCTCAGTAAGAATCACAATCACAGGAAGATGGAAGAGACCATTTTCTCTTTCATAGCACTGCCTAAATGACATGTTCTGAAAGTTAAAGAAGGTACAGTGTGAGATGAGCTGACTTATGTACTTAGGAGACTACAACAGACATATCTATAATCTACGTACAACAAAACTTCTCCAGAAATCACATGAAACTTCACAGACTTTGCTGAAAAACACGGTTCCTTACCATACTGCCTGCAAGATTACACACCAGATACTACCAGATACTACCAGGTACTCCTACTGCCACTACATCTGTTATTACCAACGAATCTTTTGAAGTGTGTATATACTGAACAGTCAGGTTCACAATAAGAAAGCTGGGAAAGAAAATAGCTGAGTATTGTTAGCTTACAAAGCACTTGGAAAATAACAAGTGCCGGAATGAAGATTAAATAGAGATAATCAAACAACATTAAAAATAAGAATGTGGTTATATAACTCCCACCTCCTTCATTGAAGATGATGACAAGGCTTACAGGGCAAAACGACTAAATGAGGATAAAACAAAATATTCCATATGTTTGATGCATTGCTAACTTACAGGCATTTGCCTAAACAAATGGCAAAGTTCCTAGACAAACACTCACAGAATCCAACCGTGATCTGTCAGCACCATAACTTCCACTTTACTGTCAGCAATAAATAAAATTAATGACAAAATTTACATGAACTTCAGCTATCCGGGTCCTGTTTTATTAACACCTCTATTAACCATTTTTTTTAACTGCAGATTTAAACCCCAGCACTCACTGCTCTGAATGGTAAAACCTTCTAACTTGAGGTGGAGATACGGTGAATGCACACCAAATAAAGCACATATCAAGCAACGGCCGCACACAACAACATGTGTTAGTGAGGCTGGACAAGTCAGTCAAACCGTTTCAAACTAATAGCAAAAGCATTCATTCTTCCTTTGGAACAGCACCTCAGTGCTTCAGCCAACTCCACCCACCCCAAGTATTTTTATAATATTAACAACAAAGGTAATCCCATAGAAAGATCTCAGTCCAGGTAGGCAGCGATAGCAGCATGCAATGCAATCCAAACGGCCAGCTAAGTACAGACAACATTTGTATAGGATGTAAGAAATGCCCCCCAAAACACAGGCTGCTAGACCTTTGTGGACAAGTTTATCTAATCTACCACAACTGTGCAGAACCACAGGTACCCACGGCAATCTTTCCATGCCTCTCATTTAAGTTCTCCTGCTTGTTTGTTTTTAAAGCAGCTTTGCCTATAGACTTCAGATACAGCTCCAGGTGATTGTCTGTCACTATTAAGAAAAAAAACCTTCCTTAAAAAAAAAAAAAAATAAAATAAAATTGGACAGCTTCTTCCAAAGTAAATTGAAAATCCTAGTACTCAAAGATGAAAAAGATAATAACTTATTAAGCTTAATATAAACATAGGAACATGTGTACTGTGTGCTAGACATCTGAACAGGTTTAGCCTGCAACTACGTACTATTAACAGCAGTTTGTTTATTCACATAACAACAACAGAAAGGTAAAGACAGCAACAAATATTCTTGGTTTAACCTGCTTCTCATTGCATGATTTTCCTCTAAAAACTAACTTCCCATAGCAGCCATAAGGCAATTCCCATATTAACAACATACATCAATATTAAACCAGCCACTGTGACTTTGTTCACAGTTTAAGCAAAAAGCAGAAGGAATGATGATTTTTCTGAGACAAAACACATACTGTTTGCAACACTCACTGGTTTATATCGGTGATAAGGTAACACTGAAAGTTGCTGAAGTTTCATCAGTACAGTAAAAATATGTATATATTAGGAAGAGAATCTTTCAATTCAGATGTTAAGCCTCGAGTAATACGAAAACAAGTTTTCAAAATGGATATGTAACATTTCTGTACACGTCACTGCTAGACAAAGCAGGGAAACCTGAAGCATTGGTGAAACCTGTGCAGTGCTTAATTTCATTAACTAGGAATGATCAGTTGCTCAGAAAAGAAAAAACATGATTGCACGTTGTCCAGAACCGAGGGCAACTCAGCCTTATGTGCAGAAGCGGGCTGGAGAGTTGAAATAACTGCAATTTACCCCAAGTTACACTAGCAAATTCTCACAAGCACTGGCCACAGCCCAGCCACAACCTAACAGTTGGAGATGAAGGCAGCCTTTTCCTTTGTAACAGTCAAGTTCAGCTTGCAACACTATCAAAAATAAAAGAACTGTAAGCTAATTGCTGGCAAGTATGACGCAAACGGTTTCCTCGGTAACAGCCCAAGTTGCTGAAGTGCCTGATCCAGCATTTCCTCATCTGTTTGCACTCACACCAGCAGTCTGACAATGTAGTCACTGCATCCTGTTTCACTCGGCAGCCAGAGAAACACACTGAGCTTAACCCTTGGTTAGCAGCTTTATGGTTAACCTATCGTATCTGGAAATCAACTTGTACAGAAATGTTTTACAAACGCATTTTTAACTTTCTCACACTTCTGCACAGGCTGCCTAAGCGGCGTTCTCTTTTGAATTGAGGAAAAAAAAAAAAAAGACATTAAAAAGGAAAACAATCTTAAATAAAAGTTCATAATCTTTTAATTTGCATTTAAAACATAAATGCAGGAACGCTACTGAGAGCCTGTGCTCATTCAAACGTAAAAAGCTCAAACACCTGCAGATTCTACATAAAACATCCAATTACCTGTACCTCTGGTATTAATTTTACAACTCCAGAATTTTACTGATCATCTCTTCCACAGGAACTGTGGATTCTGGAGCCAATTAATGATGATTATTTTAGGATTAAATGATAACCAAAGAGCACGTGCATTGGCCTGACAATGTATTGCACAAAACAGTGTGGACAATTTCAGGAATCCCTGTTAAGCATGGATTTGGCTATTTCATGACAGGAATAAATACGCAACAAACCATTGCCAGCATAGAACTCTAACATCAGTGCTAACATCAATGTTTATCTGGTGCAAAACTTAACTATTTTTTCAGCATTATGGAATAATCACAGGGCACAAAGGAAGCAAAAAAGGAAAGATAAAGGTCATTGTTTTTGTTAAAAACAAACAAACAAACAAAAAAAAAACACGCTGGGCAGTGCTTCACAAAGGCAAAATGTACATGAAATTACTGATAAAAAAAAAAAAAAAAAAGATCTCTCATCTTCACCAACTGATCTACCCAGAGCAGTGTTAAGTGTGAAACCCCCCCAAAGCATTCTGGAACAGTCAGATGACAGCCAACAGAATAACCTATCAGAGCATCTAGTTCTCTGCAGTGGTCAGAAAGACACCACAAAGCTGAAGGTGCAGGAAGAAGACAATGCTAGTGATTATTTTGCCCACCTCCTCTTCCCCCCTCACCCTCCAACAAAGGCCAGGTTCATAGCATGTTAGAACTGCTCACTGCTCTAAAAAGAACTCCAGCCCTGGTTTTCCAATCAAAGGATATAGCCTAAATCTTCCAAATGCATCATGGCTTTTCTGGTTTCTTGGGAGGTCTTCTTGCTCAAATCTAGTGTCACAACTTAGTCTTATTATGAAAGAAAACAAAAGCATTGGGGTAAAAAAAAACCAACAAAACTCCAGGTGTGCAGGCAAATGAATACACTAATACAAAACTCAAAAAAAAACCCAAAAACCAACAAAAACAAACAGTATACTGGTATGCACTAGCAATAACATCACCCTGGGATCCAAAAGATTCCAGCTCTATTCAAAGAAGGCCCAGGGGCAAATGGAAAAAATCTCATCTCCAGACTGAGAAATGTTGACAGCAATTTCCTTTCCTTGGTCCTTTAAGGTATAGTTTTTGTGGCGGCTGCATGATGGTTTTCATGCATTTTATGGGATTCAAGGTTCAGGAAGATTATACAGAATTAACTAATGGTTGCTCAGGTTAACTTTGAGAAAGTGAATTTTTAGCTATCTGAATTAGATAGCAAAGAAACATCCACAGCAAGTTCTCTCAGAGGGCATAAAAAGTTACTCATACCTAAATAGGCACCAAATAACTTAGTTGTTTCCTTCATTTAATTGCTATATAACAAGGCCATCCTGCAGGGAAGGTTGGCCTCTGCGAGCCTTGTGATACGTTTGGGAGTTTATCCAAATACCAAAGATCAAACACACTTCTGCAACAGTCAGAACCCTTACGTGCTTTATAACAGTCTCCCAGCTACAGAATGTACCGTCGTGAGATACACCCCAGCTCTGTTTCCTGCTATGCTTTGCCTGGGACGCAAGAAAAAAGTATAGCTCTGTGCACCAAGCTGAATAACCTCCCAAATGACACTTGAGAGGAGGCAAACATAGGGAAGTCACAGCTATTGACTCTGGCTTTTCTTGGCTTACCCCTTTTCCTGTAATCTGCAGGGGTATCATTGCAGAGCATCTCAAAGAGTGAAGCAGAGCTGACGGGAACTAAAAGACAGACCTGAGACACAGCTGGGAGTCTAGAAGATATGCTGAGCCAAAGCATTACTCAGAAAGTAGAAAAAAAGTTCAGAATTTCCTTTTAAAAAAAATTCTGCAGAAGTCTGGTTTAATTTAGTTGCCAGAGTTCTTTCTATACATGGCAAATAGAGCTCTATACATCAAGAAAGAAAATATTCCTCTTCTCTTACTAATGCTGCTACAACCCAAGTGGTAATCGGAATGAAACAGCTCAAATTCAGATACAAACGTCAGTATCAGAAAGATCGGGCAAAACAGTGCAGGAAGATACTTTGAAGGATACAAACCCTTTAATTCTTTCCCCTTGTTTTTGAATGGAGGAGAAACAAAGGGTTGTTCAGCAATCATTTGTTGAGGCACAGTTCAATCCCTACCGTCACTAATCAGCCAGCTATTCTTGCTACAGCTACAGCACTAGAGCCAAAGCTACTCCTACTTTGCTTTCCTCGCTCGCTTAGAATGGACTTAGGCAAAACATTAGCAAGATGGCTAAATGCTTACTGCTCTCCAAAAGCAACTTATGGAACCTCTGTCCCCTCTACCTACAAAGTAAATGGAGGATTATTTTCAGCTTTGAAACTGCTGAAAACGTACAGTCTCTCTTTGAGCGCAAAAGAATAAGCTTGCATCTACAAAAATCTGAGTGTTAACAGCTCAGACCTGGCAAATTTGCAATTACATTTATAGAAAATGAAGCAGGTGAACAAATACTTTACATCTAATCTGCAGAAATAGAGGGGAAAAAAAATCTTTGCAATATTGCAAGATATTAACATGAAGTGTGCAGTCTGTACATCAGAAATAAACACAGATGCCTTCTTAAAGGCAGGCTAAATATGCATCATTTTTAAGTTATGGACTTAACATAGTAACCCCTTCACATAAGGGATTCTGAAAATACTGTTGTAAGTGCAAGGAAATATTTAATCCTTCTGCTTAATAAATTGCATTACCAAATGTTCTACATGATTTAAAATAAAAAAAATTTGGTTGAAAGGTTTCCAAAAAAGTAAAAATATTTTCAAGTCAGGATACTTTTGTCTTTGTTGAACAGTATCTGTAATTTTGGATAAAATTATGTTACTGGTCTTCTAATACGTAGAAAGTGAACAAAGAACACACTGGTCAGAAGAGGTGTTAAAATGATTGTAAAATTAAAACAGTTGCAGACAGGGAAAGAGAAAGAAAAATGGTATTTTGAGACAGAGACAAGCAAATAAGCAATTTCTGATTGATCATTTACTTTCTAGGAAATTCTTTTCATGTATTTTCAAGCAAAATGAATTTAAAATACAGATGTACCATCTAAAGGCATATCGTGCCTGTCCAGTACCAGACAGGCAGAAGAAATGTAAGTTTTAAGGATGCATTCATTTGGGACTGTTAACATCTACTACTGGAGAGTCAAAGTTATAAATTAGATTAAAGCCTGTGAATTTTCAGCAAGACTATATATATATAATTATATGTACATATACTATTCCTTAAATGATGTAAAACACATGTTGTCTTCCACTTGAAAGAAGAAATGCTCCACTGACTCTAGGGAGCTTCCTAACAGAATAAATGTTAAGGCAAGGATAGAAGACTCAACAAACCCTTAGAAATGAAATTTTAACAGCAGTTAGTCTCATACAAGATAATGACATAAAGCTAACTTTCTGTATTACATTATATATTATTGATTATATATTTTTATTTATCATTTATATTACATCCCTTATTACTCAATGGAGAAGAGTTAAAGGTGAATTATTGAAGTTTTACTGACTCGTAGCTAGTTCTGAATTACATCACTTTATTTAATGAAACACAGCTTGAACCTTTTCCAAGGCTGCAACACTTTCCTGAGCACTAATTAAAACTGGATACCAATTTCATATTTCCAAACAACACATGAGATTCCAAATGGATTTGTCTTGAATTTTTACCCTTAATGATCTTAATAAAAGGCATAATTCATAAATTAATTTAATATGTAAACAGAGTTTTACTTGGTTTTAACAAAACAGCTTTCAAACTTGAGTATCTTAGCTTTGACTTTTATTCTCCACAAGAATTTTTATCCTTCAGAGACAGAAGTACTATTTTCTCCTTCGGACCATTCTCAGATGTCTTTGATACAAAAGCCTTTATCTCAGAGGATCTGAAAACCTAGGCTACACTCAAAAGCAATAGCCACTGCCTGCCTTCTTATTTTCAAAACTTACACACGTTTCATAAAGTTACACACAAACCCCTTATTTTCAAGCTTTTTAAAAAGTTCTTTGTCATCTAACGAAAGTGCTGCCAGTTATAGTAAATGAAATTAAAACCAACAGAAATACTGGTTGTTAACAGAACAGCTGTTTCAAAACCTTCTTTCTTAACCAAATTTGTCCAACCAGAAGCTCCAAATAGGAAGAAAAATTAGATTTTCGGTATTACCATTGCATGGAAACATTCTTCTATGATGAATAAAAAAGAAACTCGTAGATAGATTCTAATGAATACTTGTCTATAGCTACATAAAATAAGTTCACTGTCTTCAACATATCTTCAACTGTGTTTTGCCATGGCGTCACAAAGTTCTCTCTTATCACATGGTGGTAATCACTCATTTTAACTTCATATCGACATACACACTGCATTCCTTTAATCACTGGAAAGATTCCAAGTAACTCAGCTCTTTTATTATTACAAAAACACCCAACAACTAGAAAACGCCTAGACAAACTTCTATGCGTTCAATCAATTGGAACTCATTGCAATTCTATTTTTTCATTTGAAATTTCCTTTCAGAGCACACCTCAGTAATTCCCAAATGGATGCTATGTAGCTAGCTAACAAAAGGACAGAAAGAGAGCATGTAGGGAGCGGATAACAAAGTTGCTTGTGTTTACAAGCTAGGATATGAAATACAGTGCTCTATTCTACATTGATAGGTCCGACTGAACAAAGACCTTCAAATCGTTCAGGTCTGTGTGTTTGCCCCAGGCTACAAACAACTCACAGTGGATACATCTCTGTTCCATGGCATTATTGTATGGACAGTCTCAACGGGAGCAGTGTAACCCACATCAACACTTTTCTTTTCCTGGAAAGACTGCTTCTCACATGTCCCAACTAATGAAGGGCAAAGCTGTGCTGGTGTGCCTTCACTTCCTTCAGTCCAAGCCAATTCATGCAGGGCAACGCAGAGCAGACAGTATTTCACAGGCACAGCAGGACTTTAACTTTTTTCAGTGTGCTAATCACACCTTCAGGTTCTAACACAAATTTCCTGCTCTCACACATGGGACCTGAACTGCTTGTATCTAAGAAAAAGCAGCCTAAATGAACTGAAATTGAAGCTCAGACTATGCAATGGGAGAATTCTTTTGGACTGGTAATACATAGGGTTACAGAACTACAAGAATAAATATCAAAAATACTGTGAGTAGACCACACCGTTTAGATGGCAAACCAAATGAAATAGAGGCTACTGTGGCCAATACTCAAGAGAGTTATTTAAGATTTCTCAAATATATTTTTTTCTTATATAGTTAGCAGTTATAGTCTAGACGTGTGGCATTGAGTTTTATTAAATACTAATGACGTCCTATAAATACAGAGATTAGTACCTGCCCCAGAGAAAGCTCACAAGAAGTTCATATCCCCTCTGAGCTGCAAACCCAGCTAAAAGGCTGCCCACTTCTGTAAGGCATGTCCACTGTAAGGCTCCGTGGCACCACACAGATTATTTCCTGTTTGAAGTGAGGTCAGTGTTTATCACCAAACATTAATAAACCTTATCCATAGTAGCAGTTCACAAGAAAAGATATAAGCTCCAAAGAGCCAGAAGTCCTACTGGTCAGAAATCAGAGCACTCAGTGCTAGAGTACTCAGAAATTTAGAATTCCTTTAAAGGAATCCATCAGACCAAAAATAGCCGTACTGCTGATGTGGTTAAACAAGTTTCACCCACCGGGACTTAGAAAAAGGTTTTTATAAGAATGAACATAATTTGTAATTTAATTTATAATATTGAACTAAGAAAAATAAAAAGCCCCAGAGTTCCCAAACACATATATAAGCCTTTAATTTTAGGCCACACTAGAAGAAAAATCATGCTAAAGATACAGACAGTGAGTCTAGTGTAAAATGCCTTTTTAAGGCCTTAATTTTGCCTGCCATCGTTTTAAAAGAGTTTAATCAAAAAGAAAACAAAATACGACCAACAATGAAGGTTAAAAGAGATGCTCTAATGCCATGATGCCCATGCGAGGTTTCACTGTTAAGCTGTTATTTCAGTCAAACTGATAAAAACCCTCTCCACAAAGTGACATCTCATTCACTTCCAGACGACCTGATACTACACACTTCTGCAGACGAAGCTGCAATGACAATAGATGTGTCACACAGGCAGGTGTGCCACAGGATCGCAGCACAACTCTGCTGGGGTGGGAGCAGTGCTGTGTGGTCTGGGCACGCTGAAAGTGCTCATCCCAAATTAAACCACCTGCATATTTTTCCAGCTAGCATTACCAACATGGTTATAGCTATTTCGCTAATTCATGCTGCTTCTTCATAAAAGAGGGACAATTTCTCAAAAACAAATCCAAAGCAGCTTCACATGGTATATTTTCTATGGTATCTAGAATATCTTAAAGGAAAGTACGTAAGGAAAAGAATATTTTAACGATCAATGAAACAACCTTTTGTTTATCACGTGAACAACAAACGTTTGCTGCAAATATCCCTTTAACTAAATTAACTTAATTAACTAAATTAATTAAATAACTAAAGTATTTAGATTTGAAGACAGGAATGTTAAGGCTGGCAGATCAGAACTGGGTAACTAAACCTGACAAGATTAACATTCAAGGACATTTAATTGGAAGTCTGTCAGCTATTTCCACTCTTTTTGTATAAAATGAGATTAGCACTGGCACACAAAAAAATGCTCTACATAGCAGCACTGCATTTCATAGATGCCAAACTACCAAATAAATGAAGGCATGTACAAAAACCATTTCTCTGGCTGTGTTTTCTTCTGTTCCTCCACCTGTGAATTTGCTCATTTCAAAGGAGGAGGCTAGACACAAAAGCTACAAAAAGTAGGGATAGTTAATGAAAAGAAAACCAGACATTCAACGCTAACTTCTAGACAGCAGCTGCCTCTATTTGAATTATGAGGGTCTCTCTGAAAGTAATGCCTCCTATTTTATTATAGGCTGTCAGATGCAGGTGGTGGTGGTATGGCAGTAGAGGCTGAACCTTCCCACCTACATTCTGTTACACGTTGTCGCTGCGTGACAGATGGCAGCAGAGGGACAGTCTGACAAAATGGCATCTGACATGGAAGCACAGATGAAGCAACGGTTTACCAGTAAATTCCTTCATGCAGAAACAATCTGCACCCACTGAGATTTGCTGAATGTTTATGGAGACCAAACAATGGATGTGCGCACAGTGAGGTGGTGAGTGATGCGTTTCAGCAGTGATGGCAGTGGGTCACTTCCACTGGTACAGATTTTCATGAGCACGGTATGCAGGCTCTTGTTTATCACTGGTGAAAAAGCGTAGCTAATGGTGATGACTATGTTAAAAAACTGATGTTTTGTAGAGAATCTGCTCTATCATATAGCATTGTTGTGCTCTTCTTAGCTGTTGTAGTTTCCATGGAAAGAAGCAGGAGGCATTACTTTTGGATCAACTTATGGATATGCTTTCACAAAACAACCGATTGTTTTTCAAATATTAGCCTGATCAGTAAGCTACAATTCTGTATCAGCAGTGATTCGTTTTATGGAGCACCCAGTTCTTAGGACACTTTTTTCTCTCCCTCGCCTGAACACTACTCACATAACTCACTCCTGCTGAAGGAAGGATCTCTCCAATATGTTTTCATCATGCTTTCCCTTGCCAAATAAGTTGATGGATCACAATATCCTATCACTTCTAATCTATTGCTATTCTTGATTCCTGCCTGTCCCTCCAGACTTTCACTCATACTGAGTTGCCAAAAAGTCCCATTATTCTTACTCCCCAATATAATATATTCTGTTGTGTCTTTTCATCTTGCTAAGAATTGTTTTCCCCCAACTCTCACCTTAACAAGTCATTTCAGTTCTCTCCCCACAGTTTTTTTTTCTAGAAAAACAGGTGAGATTCTAGTATGGAGCACCAGCTCACACTATGGACTTGCTGTATGTCACAGCATATTCCAGCAGGTCTTCCCACTCCCCTTTTTTCACAAAGCTTAGTTGAATTTCATATCTTTGAAGCTTCTAAGGCCATAGCATTCAATCAGTTTGGTCACGTTCCTTCATTAGGATGGTACTGCCAGGCACATACATGCACAAATAGGAGTGTGCAACTGAACATGAGTTGTCTTTTCCTCTGTTAAATATACCTGACACCTTGTCATTCTCACTCCTTTCATATTTAACCTCACAGAACATGCTGTTTATGACCTACAGCATGGAAACCATCCTTTTTTTTTTTTTTTTGCCACTCTAGAGATACTTCTGAGAACTTATTATTCTACATCTCTGCCATTTTCTTGCATAATTTTAAAATAGCTTTCTTGTCAAAGCTGAAAACCAATGTTTTATCAATGTACTCTGTTGGTTCCCTTTCACACAGTTGATAACTCAGTTCTTACAAACTTCTTGCCCACTGGCATTCTGGTCACTCCTGTAACACACCACCTGCAATATTTCCCCCAGATTTCTCCAGTGTTTCCTCAGCAGATGTCTTCACTTTCATTCGTTTCTCTCCTTACATCTTGTCCTCAGGAAATCACACCTGCAGAAACAGTCAAGCTAATTTGCTACACTGACAAGTTACAAACACGTTTCCCTGCTTTTAGTGTGCTACTTCTGTCCAAAGCAAACTGCCATGCAATTCTGGATATCTGAAAACCAGCCTACCCTACAGTTAGCTAACAGAGCTCTTACCAGCCACCAGTCTTCTTAACCGCACTCCCAGCATTCTTTGTTAGTCTCTGAACCACATTACTGTTCTGGTGATCACTGCCACAGGGACAGCATCTTAAGCTCCAATCTCTCTATAGGTCTCTACAGGCAGACTGCTCAAACGATCCCTTCTTTCTGGTATGATACTTCTAGAAACTTGAAGATACTCTAAGAAACTTCAGAATGGAGAAGGAAAAAAAAAGAATTAAAAAAAAGGAGCAACTCTTACAAAGCCTTCTCATTTTGCCTGGCACAAAACATTCTGTCAAGGCCAGAAAGAACCAGACAGAAATAATCTTACTTATCCAAAGTAATAGTTGCAAAAATTGTTCTCCATGACTGTCATTTCATGGAACACTCACTGTTATTGTGTATTTCCAACACTCAGCTGCATTATATTGAAGTTGATTGCATTCACAACCAAACACACTTATTTCTACCTTGATTTCCACCCCTCACCACAAGAGATGACCAATAAAAACTCAAGACATACAGAGAACAACAGAAATAAAGCTTTGCCTGCAGGTACAGTTGTGGTGAGAGTCACCACAACCACCACTACAGGAAAAGATGAACATTGCAAAGAGCTCATCATCTCAGTTGCATAGAAGAAGATACATTTCATCTTTCTAGGCTGCAAACCTAGAAACTGTATCAGAACTTGAAAACTTTAAGGCAATGTAACATACCTATTAACAGGTATCTTCTGCCCTAGGAAACTAATCGCCTCAGCAGTTAAGGAAAAATATAATTTGTTTTAAAAACAAGAAACAGACAGTTTATATGTGCCTAATTAAACTGTGTTAATTTAAAAAGTTAAATGTACATTTTAGACTCTCTAAATCAAGTCGTGATCTTCCTAGGGTACAAGATAAGACTTGATCCTCAGAGGGTGCAAGATAAAAGGCATAAGATAGCTACAAATGGAAATTGGCAAGAATTGGTGGTCAATCTACCAGCCTAAACATGAGACAACTCTTCCTTCAGCTGACAGAGCACAGCATGGAAGTTTTTATCCATTAACATCTCAGCTTTACTTCTTGTTTGAACCTAGTCAGATAGGTAGGAAATTTTAAAAAGAAAATGAACAACAAAAAAACCCTAGCTCTATTTGCAGGTTGTTTTGGACGTGTGTCCTATGCACATAATTTGAAAGGCCTATTCTCTTAGTAAAGACAAATAGACATTTTAGAATCACATGTCCTACATGTAGTTACATGCTCTCATATACACATTCACAAGGATGTAAAAAGAATGTTTTACACTACCGTATTTTTCAGACAGAGATTATTTATAAGATCTGACCAGTCCCAGTAGTGAACTGTCACGGTTTTGTTGACATGACCTGGCTTTCAAGAAGCAGCAACAAACAAAAAAGAACATCAAGAAATGTGTATTAAGTATTCAACAGCCAATGCAGGCAACACCTTTGATAGCAATATGCTAACATTAGCACGTCATTAAAACATTTAGTCAAAACATTGCCTGCACAGCATTTGTAATTGCAATCAATACTGCAACTGCACTGCTAAACGACTCATCAATTGGCCCAATTTGAATACTGAAAAAAAGGAAACAAAAAGGCCTGTTTACTGCTAACATCATACAAATTTGCATTCTTTCCCTGTTAATATAGTAGAAATCAAGAAGACATTGTGCTTGCATGATTTTTAGCCTTAATTTACTTCCTTCTGTTCTACACATATTACTATCTGTATGTTTGAAAATGGCATTTAAGTACAGTAGCATGACGTTTCAAGGACAAAGCCTATTCAAGACTCTTTTCCTCCACCCACCAAACTACATCTCTAGCCACACATACAGCAGAAAAAAAGCACATATGGCACAAATTAGATTCTGACAGCAAAGCATGGATGTTCATGGAACAGGTAAGAACAAAGATAATTATTGACTGTTGCTATCTGTTGACAAACAAAAAACAGAAATCCGAATTTGAGAAGTACATTCCTCAAATCAGAAAGCACTTGGATCATGCTCACAGGGCCTCTTCCTACCTCTACCCTCAGAAAACAGCGACAGCTCCACTTGACTCCACTGTGTGAACACTACTGGTTGTGCACACCTGGAATTGCCCCCTCTCCCTCTACTCCCCACACAGAAAGATCCCTTAGAATTGTTGGTTTAAGCTTATTTGTGCAAAAAGAAAACAGAAGTCAGCACACTACACTTCTTTTCTCACAGTACTAAGACAGAGTTGGGCATAATTTCAATTCAACAAGTATCTGAAAACTTAATGTCAATACCAGCAATCTCTTTTTCCCCGCACAAAGTAACTAAAATCTACATCTGCCTTTTTTTGTTCTTATGTACACCTGCTTGTAGGGGTGCAATGTGCATAAGTAATCATATAAAATGCATCAAACTGAATGACAGCTAAACTAATATTGTCATTATAAGTACTCCTGACACAGCAAACATCCAGCAGCATGTTCCTCATACTCCACTGACCTTCCCAGCAGTCCTTATTAAATTCACTATCTTAAAATATTGAGAAAGAAGCCTTGCAATATTGTCTAAACATCTACAAAACATTCAGTGAATCAAGAAAGTTCACACAATAAATGCTCCTCTGAAGAGCACTAAGTGCTTATATTCCTTCCGTTTCAAGGAAACAACATAAAGACCTCACAGTGTTTGGTCAAATACACTCACAGACCATAGGCTTCCTTCCTCGTGTGACCCCCAACCCCAGCAGCTGACACTTTATCAGCTCTGCAATGTCTGATATCTCTCCAAGTCAAACACGAGAGCTGAGTATTTCACCTGCATCGTCCTCATAAAAATCCCTCATAAAACACTGCCTCGAACATGTATCTCTGAATGCAATTTAAATCATGGCTAATAAAGCACAAATATTTACTGTAAGGTGTAATAGACTTTATGAGGAAAATAAAGAACTTCAGATCTCTTTGTCGTTACTGTTCGCTTCTAGTGATAATGAAGATATCAAATTCTGGAAGTCTACCAAGCAGTTGCATTTTACTATGAACACGTATGATTTAAGTACTGCCAATAAATTCCAGGCATTTAGTTAGGTTGACGTTTATGATGTTACTTAAAGAATACTAAATGTCTTCACTTGAAATATATACATATTTTATGGGAAGTGAACTGAATATCAAAGGAAACACTTACTCAGTTGAATAAAAACAAATATCTTTTATCGTCTAGAAAAGTTAATGAAAGCTGTTACTACGTTTTCTGCGTTTCTTATATTGTAGACAAACACAATACAAACAGAGAGCATTTCCTACCTAGAAGGGAAGGGAGCAGAGAAAGTAAACTATTGTACAATATTCCCCACATATCTTAACTGCTGTTACAATATTTTAACGTTTGTCCCATTGTCTGCACTTGATAATTTCAACCTTCTGACGCCTGTTCCAGCAGACTGGCATTTGAACCTTTCACGCACAGAACAATTACTGCTGTATTATTCTATTGCGTAAATGCAGAGAAAGAAACGCTCGCAAACTGCTGCACTGTTTCAGATTTGCCTCGTATTTCCTCCGACCTATTTCACATCACAAGCAGCGCATTATGGAACGCACGACAAAGCAAAGTTAGAACATTTCATTTGGCATTTATGAATTTCAGCCACCGCAGCAACAGATGGGGGGTTTTGTGGCAACAATCCTTTCACAGAAGCCGGGCACTTGCCATTCATTCCCAATGCCCCCACGCTCCTCCAGCACGGGGTCAACTGTCCACTCCAGCAGAGCTGGGCCGCTTACACCCAGCTCCTTTTGCTCATGTGCCACCTACCAAATATAAATCAACTGCCCCACATGGGGGCTGCCCTGCAAAAAAGCAAAAAACAAACAAAAAAAACAAACAGGACTCATTGACAAGTTTTCCAGGAGGCAGAAACCAACAGAGTTCCATTCAAGAAAACTGAATGTTTCAGGCATCTTTCCAGACTCTACTGAACAGCTCTCTCTGAGGTTTAAAAAAAAAAAAAAAAAAGAAGTTTCTTGAGTTCAAAGAGCTCAAACCTAATGGTAATTTATTTGGAGCGAGGGAGAGATGGTTGAACAGGAGACCAGAGAAACAGACACGGTAATCTGCGAGGCAGAAGGACCCTGCCACTCAAACACTGTCCCAAACTGGTAAATAATATCCCTCCAAACCCGAGTTCTCCTTTAGCACTTGGCAGTCTTTTTGTCGATAGAAAGCGAGAAGAAGCAGAGGAGAGAGCGGCCAGCAAGGCTTTGTCTCATGACATTTGCCAGGAGCAGAGGAGGTGGGCTATGGGAAAGAAATAAGGCTGTTGATAGCAAGAAGGATTAGATTTCAGCGTTTAATCCGTATAAAAAGTGAGCGAAGCTTCCGTTCTGTCGCACGCATCGGTGCGACTTAGCTTCCGTGCAGCCCGCAAGAATTGCACCGATCCTGCGGAACCGAATTAAGGAGTCAAAAGACGCTAAGGAGCGAGCGTTTCCCTCTGTCTGTAAGAGCAGCGTGACAGCAGGCACCCCGCAAACACACCTACAGGAGCTGGGAGAGCGAGCGGCGCGCTCGCCGCCCTCAAACTTTCTCCCCGCGGTCCCGGAGCCACCTACCTGCTCTCTGGAGATGCAAGGCAACGAGGGTCTCCTGAACATCTTGCTGCTGCCGTAGTAGCTGCCCGAAGCTTCCCCCAGGGACACGCAGCTCGACCTCCGCCGGGGTCTGACCGCAGGCACTTTGTCCTCCACGCCAGGCAGCCGGGGCTGCGGCTGGTGCTGCCGGGGCGCCGCCCGGCCCCGAGCCGGGAAGATGCCGCGCTCGGCGCCGCGGAGAGCCAGCAGGCAGCCCGCCACCCCCACCGAGCCCGCCAGCAGCGGCCGGAGGGCCGGGGGCAGCGGCTGAAGGCCGGTCAGAGACACCAGCCACACCGCGCCGGAGAAGAGCAGGACGAGCAGGCTGCGGCGGAGCCCCGCGGAGCTCCGCAGCAGGGTGAGCGCCGCCACCGAGCCCAGCGCGGCCAGCAGCCTGCCCGCCGCCAGCCGCGGCTCGCCGGGGGCGAGGGGCTCCTCGACGCGCCCCTGCGCGGGCGGCAGCCACCGCAGCGCCACCAGGTCCCCCGAGTAGCAGCAGACGGGCAGCGCCAGCAGCCACCAGCGCGTCGCGCCGCGCTCCCCGCGGGCCAGGCGGCAGGTGAGGAAGAAGAAGGCGCAGGCGATGCTGAAGAGCGGGCTGAGGCAGCGGGAGAGGCTCAGCAAGGCGTGCAGCGCCCGGGGGCTCCGCCAGCCGCCGCCGTCCTGCGGGCCGGCGCCGCCCCGGCCGGGGAAGGCCAGCAGCGAGAGGGCGACGGCGGCCAGGGCACCCAGGCTGAGCAGCGCCCGGCGGGAGGAGGAGGCGGCGGCGGCGCCGGGGCAGAGCGGTGGGGTCGGGACGCTCTCCGGGGGGTCCCGGCGCGGCGGGGTCGCGCAGCCCCGCACGTAGCCGTTGCGGAGGCTCTCGGGCGGCGCCGGGTGGGGTGGCGGCGGCGGCGGCGGCGGCGGCCCCGCGCCGTCCGGCTGCGGGCGGTGCGGCGGCGGCTTGCCGGGGCCGCGGCGGGAGACGGAGGCGGCCGCTTCTCTCTCTTCCCGCATGGCGGTCGGGGGTCTCGCTAGCTCCGTCCCGCCGGCGCCTCCCGCATCGCCTCAGGAGAGGGGCGCCGGGCCGAGCCGCGGCTTCTGCCCCGCGGGCGGCGGCGTCCGGAGCATGGTGGGGAGCGACGGGAAAAGAGAGAAAAGGTAAAAGTCTGGCCGCTCGGCTCGCTCTCCCCGGAACGGATCCGGCGGGAGGAGCTCGCTGTCGCCTCCCAGCGCTCACCGGAGGAGCGGTCCGTCGGCGGGGCACGGCCCCAGCCCGCCTCCCCTCACGCCCTGCGCACGGCGCGCGCGGAAGCCTCTGAGGCGGCACGCGCCCCGCGAGCGGCTGCGCGCGAACTGCCACGCGGTAACGGCCGCGCGGGAAGCGGGGAGGGAGGGGGAGGCGGGGTTGAAGTGTGTGGGGTAGGGGTTGGGGGAGGGGGAGAAGTCGCGCGCGCGTGCCCGCCCCGAGCGCGTGCAGCGGCGTCCGTCCGCCACGAGGTGACGGAGCGACGGAGCGGGCGGTAACGGCTGCCGGCTGTGCGCGGCGGCTCGGCGGCGTCGGGGCTGTGAGAGAGCCGCGCGGGACGGGGCGAGCGGCCTGAGGCAACGGGAGCTGGGCTCTGGGCGTGTGGGTTTTCCCTTCTCGTCTTTGTTTGTTTGCTTTTGAACGCTGAGGGAAAGTTGCTTGTGCGCGCTGCAAAGCGTGGCGTTGTCCTACGGACCGTTATTTTTAAGGCGTGAAGAGCAAGGTTGGATGAGAGGAAGTTTCTGCTCTTTGCTTCGGGTCTCCTCCAGTGCAGAGAATGACAGAGAGAACAGCATTCCCAAAGAGAACGTGGATTTCCTGCCTTTATTCCCGTGTTATTGACATCATTTCACCCACAGCCAGGTGGGCACATGGATACAGACGTTTCCTTGCTGAGATATTACCACAGCCCCTTCGTTTTTTTTTTTCTATTCTATTGAATTCAGCTATAAACTAGTTCCAGAGGTAACCAGACATTGTGATCCTCTTAGGAATATCATATGCGCACATATTCAGCTGTAACAGCAGAAAGTGCCTAAAGAAGAGCACCAGATGTGACTCCATATGATCCCTTACCACCCTGAGCACAGCTCACTGTGACATTAGCGCTTTCTGAATCAGAAGTATTGCAGATGGATTTACACTGGGCCAAAAAAATTGATTTCCACGACCCAGACTAATTCTTCCCTTATAGTTCCTATCTCCTGTTTGTCTTTTGTTTGTTTTGGTTAGAGAAAAAAAACAAGCCAACAAACTGAGCACTGTTGAACATTGTTCTGCTGAACAGTGAAGAAACATTGAACACTGATCACTGTCACTTCATAGATCACAGGGTAGCCTTTAGTGTTAACATCTAAATCCACTAGATAGTTATACAGGTAAGGATGGAATTCTTTTCCATACATGTTTCATGGTTATTTACATTAAACACAACCTGCACATGACCTCAGGGTTGTGAGCTTGTGTGCAGATTTGCTCAGCTGAGTTTATTTTTTCTACTTTCCGTAATTTTTTATCAGCAATTCGCTTCACCACCTTATGGTTTGTTTGTTTTCAGATTACTTACCACGCAATAATTAGCTTTTAATTCAGCGGTGTGTCTGTGCAAAAACACCCTGAAGAAATGTATTCACAGCTCATTTTATGTGAGTAATTTCTTTAGCAGCTTCTCTGTTGCCTAACGGTAATCTTCCTAGCATACTCTTATAAAAGGATGTAACTATGAATAGATTCCTGAATAGTTTATAAGCTAATTGTGAAGGATTTCAATGTAAGGCAAACTTGATTTGAATAAGGCAGCATCTATCATTAAGAGCGTTAACTAAACTTCTTATGACAGAATAATTTTAACAGCTGTAATGCTATAATGGGATGATAATAGTAGGGTGACAAAGTTTTTGGCTACAGCAAATGAGAACAAGCCCAAATGCAGCAGCCACAGATGCAGAAATGAAGGAAGAGAGCTACTTACCTTTTGAAGTCCTCAGGTAGGTAGGGATCTCTAAAAAGAAATGCTTTCACCTTCACTGCCAGCTCTTAAATGAGAGCTGGGCAGGGGTGGATCCTGACTCCATCCCTTCCTGTCACTCAGGTGCACTGCGTACTCATGAGCTCCCCTGGGTTGGCCCTGCCTTCCCACTAGGTGCTCCATCACTGCTTCTGGCCATCACTTAGCACTTCTACTAGAGGAGTGAAGTACCTTTTCGTTTGCTATTGGTAGGTCAACAGTGCTTAAATACAGACAACATTAAAGTGAAAGATAGAAAGTATTTAACTTGTAATGAAGGCAATAATTTCATTACAATTTTTTAATTTTTTTTTTTTTTTTGTCATTTTCTAGCTGCACTGATTAAAGAAAATAAGCACTTCATTGATGCTGGTTTATTCTTAAGGTATTATGTGGTATAATACTGGAATTTTTGCAACAGTGGATATCGATTCTAGAGCATGTATATACAAATGCCTTTATTTGCAGTTTGCTAAGTGTTTAAATGAGAACTAGTCTATAATATTTCAAAATATCAAGTTACTGTTTTCTGTTCTCTATTCCAAAACATCATAACTAGAAAGAGCAGGGACTATAACCATAATTGTCTTTACTAAGACGTTAATTTTGGCATATTTTTTCACCTGTGTAGCAGAAATGCTGAGTGATGGCCTGAAGTAGTGATGGAGCACCTGGTGGGAAGACAGGGCCAGCCCAAGGGAGCTCAGGTGTATGCAGTACACCTGAGTAACTGGAAGGGGTAGAGCCAGGGTCCACTCCTTCCCAGTCCTCACTTAATGGTTGGCAGTGGAGGCGAGGGCATCTCTTGCTGTAGGTTCCTGCCTACCTGGGGCTTTCTAAAAGTAAACTGTGCTTTTCTTTCATTTCTGTGGCTGCTGCATTTGGGTTTGTTCTTATTTCCAAAGACTTTGTTCCCTTGCTCTTGTTGTAGTACTTTTTGTGTCATTAGAACATTGCAGCTTGTTCCTTTAACTCATGTCCAGAACCATTCTAAACCTTGTCACATCCTCTGGAGTATTTCTGAATTGCAATAATTCCCTTCTGTTTGCACTGCTCATTTTTTTGCCTAGACTTAAGGTCTTTAAATAAAATGTTTGAAACTGGAAACAACAAAAACTTAAGCCAGCTGCATGGTTTGAATAGCCTACATTTCTAGCTGTAATCTGAGATCATCTGCTTATCAATTTTTGTACACAAATTGATGATGAAGTTGATGTCTTCAAGGAACAAGTTTCTACCGCCTGGCTGCTGGTGTAGTGTAGAGTGTGGGTGAAAAGAAGGTGAGAAAAGAGGATCTCTCTTGCTTTGGAGCTTTGAGTTATTAAGTTCCATACGCTGGTTTTTTTAATTCATATCTGTGGGTAAGCAGCTCTCTGTTGCAGTACTCAGAAGAGGTAAACTGGACACTTACAAAATGTTTTTTAAATTGTGAGCAACCAAAACATTTGGATAATTCCTGCTGTTCTGTAAATGTAGTCTTGGAAGTCTTTGTGGAAATGCAGATGTTTCACTATTTATTTCTTTGAATATTACAGTTTTGTTAAGAAATTGTAACACAACATAAAGACAGCTAAGTTGGTACAAGCAGTAGTTGGGGATACCTCAGTTTTATTACTGGTTTTTGTTTAAGTTAGGTGCTTAAATAAGGAAATGATATTATTACCACTATTACCATTCTAAGTTTGTGCTGAACCAAGCACTGAAAATGCTCTGTTTGGTAAACTGTAAAGATGTGTGCTTCAGCTTGCTGAGTGCTTGTGACTTGAAGGCTCAGAGATGCAACTGTGCTGCCTGGATGATCCCAAACTTACCTGCTTGTAATGCGCTGCCTTTTAAAAGCAGGGTATGACACCAACTGCAAAGATGCTTGTAGTCTTGAACACTGAAGGACTAGAGAAATCTGCAGTACTTCATAGGCAGCCAATATAGTGGAAAGAAATGATTGAAGGATACTGACATGTAGCTACTAAGTGAAGGAAAAAAATACAGGGAAAAAGTCTTCTGGAAGTATATTTACTATGCACGATGTGACTGTTCTTGCAGGGAGGAGTTATATTTGTCAAGTCCAAGGGTGAGAAGAGATCCAATTGCATTCCACGTGAAGCAAAGCAGTCAGTTTCAAAGGTAAGTCACAACATTATGATCTTTGGATGACTGCAAAGACCAAGTTACTACAAATGGCAAGTGTTTAATTTCTAAAAAAGATACACGTGGCAAGGAAAGCTAACAAGTTGTGGAAAAAAAAAACTGTCTTGTAAGATGTCTCTTGTAGATACAGCAGTAGTCAGTTTAACAAGCATGGGTATAGCACTAGAAATATGCAGCTGGGGTGATATGACATTGTTAGATGAGATTTCTCATCTAACAAGCTGTAGCTCAGTAGTAACAAATCTGAGGAACAGTCAGTGAATAGAATAAATATCACATCAGTACTCTTAATAAAAATTAGGACAACATAAAGCTTCATCTGGACTCAAGCTTTTTTTCTGGTGTCATATTTCTGATTCTCTAAGAGAACCAGCAGCATGCTGGCTTCTGTTACCATATCCAGATGTTCATACTAGTTTAGATTTTTAATTTAAGCAGTCTCCTGACTGAAGAAACTTAGACGCTTCTCAAATGGACCAACATGTTCATCTCCAGATAAACATGCAATGACAAGTATCTTTACAGCTGAAATGTATTTTGATAATATCCAAACTGCTACTTTTTAAAGGTGAAACTGTCAGTAGGTGACTTTAAGTGATTTACAAGTAGAATCCTTTGAAGTTGCAGTTATTGCTGTCACAATGTATACAGTCTGTGTGTTGCTCCAAATAACACTAGAAGTCCAACATTTCATGTTAGCTTTATGAGAAAACTTACCGAGATTCTGTAACATTTTAGAACATCATTTCTGTGCAATATATAATATACAAATTGATTTTTTTTCTCCCTGAAGGGACCATTTCCTAATAAATATAAAGTTATTGTGCTATCAAATTCAACAAATACTCTGCCTTAAGGACACCAGAGAACTGCATAAATTTATACCGTACTGCTCTTTCACATGAGCTTATTTGGAGAATAGTGAGTTGGTTCAATTTGTTTAGAATAAGAATGCAGGATTTTTTTTTTTCAGTTATGAAACTTCTGCCAGGTTTCGCTTCGTCAAAATTAATTATTTAAGCACAATTTGGCATGCCGTGGTATAATCAAGTTAAAGATTGATAATAAAAAGATTACTTTCTTCCTATGTAACATCTCTACAAAAAGTATAACTGAAATACCAAATCGTATTTTATCATAAAATCTGCACATCCAGTGAAATGACATTAAACTTAAGAGTACATGCTAATATTTCTTTGGCAATTCACTCCCTAATTTGCTAATTGAAATTTCTGTCTGGAATTGAAATGTAGGCATTTCATGGACTCTGCTCATTAATACTGCTAAAGATTAAACCTAACCAGGCAGCTGGTGTGGTTTTTCAGAGACGTCTGTCTTAACACATGAGCATCAGATGCATAAATACATTCTCAAAAAGATCAAAATTGGTCCAAATGCAATCATTTATTGGAGAGGAGGTTAGGGAGCTGAATTAATCAGTTTGTCTCATTTCCATGTCTTTTGGACACCCACTTTATTGACCCTAAATCACCAAGACAAGTCCTTGTTAATTAACATTCATTTGAATTCTGTTAAATTGCTGTAATTACATTATATTGTCAGCAGGCATAATACAAACCAGTAAAGGGATTGTGTTGATTTACACCTCTTGAGGGTCTGGCCCTTGTTTCAGCACGTGTTTGAGCAGCACCTCAGCTGTTAGGTGGTGTGTTGCCATTTAGTTAAGTGTATGAAGCCTTCATAGGCATTAATTGTACTCAGAAGTTCATCATACTTAACACTGCCTTACAGTAGATATGTTCTAAGAGTTTGGACTGAGACTAAAATGTTATTAACAGTCACTGTTTGTTTTGTTTGTAAATAAATAAAAATGTAACCTTTGCCTCAAACGGAGTCTGTAAAATTGTGCCTTGACAGAAAGCAAGTAATAAGATGTACTACATCTTCTTGAATGCAAAAAGTGATCTTGACTGAATATTAAGCATTCAAAACTTATCATAAACTGTTATACTTCATTAAACTTATAAAATATTTTGAGATTAATTTGGTTTTAGTATTCAAAATAATGATAGCCTAGTAAGGCAGTCTATGTAAATGAATCTGCAGAACAAAATATGTAAAGAAAAGTTACTTTTCTACAAAACAAAGAGAAAGGTGACAGAATTCTGTAATAGTGACTGCATAACTATCTCTTCTGGAGATTGAATATGAGATCAAAAGAAAAATAAATAAGGAAGATTATGCAATTAAAATAATTACTCATCAGCGTGGAGGCATTTTGTCCTTCCAGCTACAGACAGAGCTGAGATGTGTGAAGTAGCAAACAAGAGTAAATTGTCTAGTTTTACAGTGATAAATGTGTTATTTCTGCCTGTTCCTGAAAAGGTAAGCATGCCACCAGCATTGCTTAGATCAGTTTTATTTTGATTATTTATTAAGATCCAGTTGTTTATTGAATATAACCTGCAACTTATGTATTGTCAGGAAGTGATGACAGTGTCAGTGCTCTTGTTTGAGACAACTTGTCTCAGTAATCTTGCCTATGTATTTTTAAGCCTCCATATTTAGCTAAAAGTTACCTTTCTTCTTTGTTTAATTCAATAGGACTGTTTTGACATTCATACTCAGTACTGTGTACTGTTACAATCATTTATCAGCCTGTTCTTCGTATCTTAACTGCAGCTCCTACTCCTTTTTCAGCACTGATATTTTGCTGAACACAGTGCCCATTACATTGGGCTTGACAAAACTCAGAGTCCAAATTTACCACATCAGAACCTCTTGAAATACTTGAAATACTTCTGTAACTTTGGGTTTGCTGCTTTTTCCCCATGTGAACGGCATAATGGTGCATCATGATTATGTCTGAACATCACTGAATTGTGTTTAGTTAGTGAATGTATGTAGGAAACGGTTTCACAACATTAGCAGATAAACCTCTTGATTAAATTCAATGGAATTATTGCTCAAAAGCAGTGCTTATTGCCTTTAGGAGTGATGTTACATTTAGAGGAGGAAGAACAGCTGGATGTGAAAATATATTTAAATGTTTCCAAGATACTCATCTTTCTCAGGGGGAACTTTTGAAAAGAGTAAATAGAAGCCATAAGAAAACACTGCAAATCTTCATGGGGTTTTACCCAAACAACAAAGACTTTTTATATTATAAAAAATAGGCTCTCCCCTATTTGTAAAAAAAACATTTGAATTCACAAAGTAAGAAAAAATGAAGGTATGCTCTGGAAATGTTACACATTTCGAATCTGTAATGAATTGGTAATGCACATGTATGAACTTCCAGTTGGTTAAACTTTATGTGTTTATTTATAGCTAAAATGTATCTGGCATACTTGGGTACAAAGTAATGATGTAGAAGTAATCAGTCATGTGCACTTGTTTGATCTTTCATGCAATGGAAGAATAATAATTGCCCTGCAAACACAAAGGCGTCATATTTAGAATGGTTCTTTTGTTGCTTGGAGGTTTTTTGTTTGAATTAACAACAACCTGAGAGGAAAAGACATTGAAAGAGTGAATTGGACACAGCAGTAGTTTTACCAGAGTTGATCGATGAAACCCAGAAGTTTGCATTATGATAGCTTTGCACTAATGTTCAATTAGTAGTAACTAGTTAGCTCTAATTGATGCTTAATATACCAGACTCAAACACTTAGGTTTGTATCACTGATTTCTTATTGCCGTATCTTTTATTCCATTCCATAATGATTCCTATAGTGACTGCTTTTATAAGAGGATTTTCATGTTTAAAAGTCAAGCTCAAATGTCAGGTAGCATTAAAGACTGGATTTATGTTTTTAAAATTTGGCACAGTTTATTCAGTTACCTCCACAGCCAGACCTCCTACATAAGTAGATCTTCACCAGATCTAATGGTGTGACTAACGTATTTCTGAATGCAACGACTTCAAATTGGTGTAAAATATATTAATTTGGCATGCAACTTAAAATAACAAAGACATTCAGATGTTGAGGTGAGGCCTGATTCTTCATACTGCTCCAAGTAGAAGAGATTCAGAGAGGGTAGGCAGAAGTGCTGCTTTAAGCAAGGTCATGCTTCTGAGAGGTCTAGCTAGAAGCATTTATATAGAAGATATGGAAATATATTAGCATGGGACGCAAACAAAATGAGTATATAATCATTTATTTCTATGTAATGTAACAGGATTCCAGTTGCCACACTAGTTTGCCTAATTAAATTTATTTTGTAAGTGGACATGACTTATTTGAGGTGTCTTTACAAGGCATTTTTGAATTTAGGCTGTGCTTTAGCATTTACTTAGAAAGTTAGTCTTAAATGATGAAGTGACTTGCAGAAACTTAAGTAAGGTCAATGTAGAATTAGGTACATTCTGTGTACTAGAACTACTTAATCCTTGGACACAAGGATGTATTTGTATTTCACAAATACACATCTGTTCACAAATACAAATCTGAATTGTTTAGACATGAGATGCAAATAATATGTTCCATGAGTGGCAAGCCCATCTTTTTCAGATGAGAAAACATAATGTCTTTTTCCTTTTCTCCCTCCAATTACTAATCAAGATTTTAGGGCCAGACATCTATGTGACAACTGGGGCGATTAGAGAAGCTCGTCAGACCTGCAGCATTGTGCTATCTTTACCAAACAGACCTCCAATATAGACATATTATCTCATCCTTAAGGAAGAGTTATCCTTGTGTTCTAAATCTTTACAGCTGAAGCACCATGCAAGGCTACTATTCTGAAGATTCCTGAGTTACTTGTGCTTCAGTAAAGCCTTCAGCTACACTTCAGTTCCACGTTTGGAACTACCTTGTGTTCTTTCCAAACTATTTTCATAAGATCTTTGACCATCTGTTGACCTTTATCAGATTACTGCCTAAAGATTATTGCCAGAAGCTTGCCACTCCAATTATTGAGAGCGATATGTTACTTAGAACAATCCTGCAAGCCTCAATTGACGCAGCAGCAGGGACTGCTGTGCTTTCACCTACTCTTTATTTTCTTAGGTGATTTTATTGGCTTCCAAATGCTTGGCATTTCCAGAGAGAATAAAACAACTGTAAAGAATGATTGTTTAGCATCTAATCCAAGCAGGCGTCACACACTGCAAAGGGTATGAACTGGAATATCTTACCTGTAACAAGCTGAATTAGTAAGACTAGCTATTCTTCTACTGGTTGTAGACTGCAGGCTTGTGACTGAGTACAAGCAATATCATTACTGGAATGCTTTTCTAATATGCTTTAAGGTTGCCCTGACAGATGCTTCATTTCTTGGCTAGAAGTTGCCCTTTGGGAGCCTTGAGACTGGGGAGCTATGCTGTCCTCCTGAGCAGTAAAGCATCATCTATTAAATGTTTCTGCTAGCAGCCTGCTTGTGTTCTTGAATGAGCTGGGTGATAGATTCAGTATTTTGAAGCATCTGTATCACGTGCAGGAACTCTGAGACTGTGCTCTAGAGTCTTTTCTTCAAGAACATAGTTAACCATACTGACTTTGCCTTTGTTGGGAATTCAACATGCCACACTTGTCATTCCAGAATGTCCAGACCTGTTTTTTCATCAGCTATTAAAAGAGATGTTTTAACCATACTTGTTTTCCAATCTTGAGAATTGTTTAGAGGATAAACCAGAATAATTGTGATCACTTTAATAGCTAAAGCTGGCTGATACAACCAAGATGTATTTCAGAATCCACATTCTTGCCAAAGTCTTTCTGTACAGTGCCTCAGGCCATTGCTTTTACATCAAGATCTCTGAAGTATTAATGTAAGGCTGACTTGACATCAAGATTTCAACTTCTCTATTGAATTTTCTATTCAAGCTCATTATTGAAATTGTACTTCTAATGCCCAAAGACTGTTTATTTATCCCTTAGAGAAATACTCTGATTAATAGAACAAAAAGAGGCGAATTTACTTGTTCAGATAGACTTCATTTGCCAAGTGATACGCAGAGAAGTCAATTTCCCTTTCCTTGGCCTCATTGTCTGGAATTCTGCTGTTTCCTGAATGGAGCAGGGTTCTTCTGGCAACTCAATCTATTTGACAGCTGTTTCAGCACTGCACGGATTCTTTGTTTTTGTTGATACAGTAGTAATTGTATATGGAAGTGCTTGTTAATATTTTTGTCTCCTTCATGAAGTAGTTTTCAAGTACAGTCTGGATGTTATGGTTGTTTCCTCTGTTTCTGAATGGTTTCTGAGTGCTCAGAAATGGTACTTAAGCTTTCATGTGCTTGTTGAATGTTTATCACTAGTCCTACACCATCTATGCTAATTGAGATCTTGGAAAGAGATATGCATTGAAAGGTAAGTAAGAAAGAAGAATTTACACAAAACTAGGCAGATGTATAAAAATTAACAGCTTTTTAAAGAAAAGACTTTTAAAGTGTAGATATGTGTGTGCTGCAGTGCAACTTAAAAATGGCAATTCCTGATCTGAGAAACATTCTATAAAATTCTCATTCACTGGATTTGGTAGCTGTATGTACTGTGTTCATCCCAGGCTGGTAACCAGAGGAACTTGTTCAGCTTGATACCAGTGCTCAGAAGTCTGTTCTGGGGGAGAGAGTCACTCCTAAATAATGAAGCACTGCTGTCATTTTGCTTGTCTGCTTCAGTTGTGCAGTGTTATATTATTCAAACTTTTATAGAAATGCAAGTGTTCTTAAAGTTAGTATTCTGCTTATCTATACAAATGCAAAGATCTTCTGATTCTTTTATCTTTATTATTTTTTTCTAATTATTTTCTCTATTCCAAGTACCCAGCCATGTATTTGTCTGAATAATTGTCCCTGGTGCTGTAATGATGTGATAAACACATCTCAAATGTTTTGGTGCTAGGGGATCTATCATGAACAAGACATACATAGTCATACATTGCTTTGATACATACTTCATAAAGCTTCATGTGTTGACCATGTAGCAATTTGCTAATAACTATTGGAGAGATTTTTAGATACTCACTGGTGTGAGGCAGGGTTATAACAAGCCTGTCTGGAATTAATTTGGAGCCCTTTAGGCCTTACACTGAATCCCATAAACTGGGCTTAGAAGCCAAGGGCTGCACCCAATACTTGAGATTTAGAAAAAGCCTGACATCAATGGGATTTGTTCACAATTTAAGCATGTATGTATGATGCATTGTCTGAGCTCAGTCATGTGTCAGACCAATTGCAGACAATGGACTTTACACTACCAGAAGCTTTCTTACATTTGTCAGGACAGGCCTTGGTTTCTGCTTTCACTGTTGTTAGTTTTGGAATGTATGCAATAAAGATGGCAGTGCCAAATAAAATTTGTACTGTGCAAACATACTGGGATATGAGTGACAGCAAAGCTGTTAAAATCCATGTAACAAAATTAGGAACTTGGCAAATGCTTGGGGGAAAAAAAAAAAGGCTGATGACAGCAAGGCTGTCAGACTACAGCATAATCAAACGTTAATTTTTTCTTGTGTAGTAATCCTGTATTGTAGTCTTTCCTAATCAAAAACTGAATCCATACTGTGAAAAGGTTGGGTTGCTTTTTGAAAAATGTGCTGCAGAAAGACCAGAATCATTGCCTAAGTAGTAATTGAACAGAACAATAAGTTCAGTACTCACACAGCACTTAAAAATGCCTGCAAATAGAAGTGTCACACATTCTTAATGTCATGCTAGGAATGCAAAATAATTCCTAGGGTCTTCTCTTTTAAACAAAGCAAACCAAAAGCCTTAGTTTAATGGACTCTGGCAGACATGCATGTGAATGTATTTCCATTTTCAAGAAGGAAATTAGGCAATACTGGATAGGGCAAAGCCATTCTGCCAACCTTTTATTGTGTGAGCCATGTATAAGTACTCACTGTTAAATATTTATGGAACACAAATACAAAACTAAGAACATAATACTTCGTCTCGCCATTAATTTAATATGACAGCATTGTCTGCTGTAAGGAAATAGGATCCATTAATGGTCTCGTGGATTGCAAAGGCTTTCTCTCTGGGTCTGTGATTTCCAGCCTTTGCTGACAATTAAGCTTAATTCTCTCACAGGTAGAGATTTTGAAAAATCCCAGCACTAGCATACCTAATAAAAATGCTTACACTATAAAATGGCCACTAATAAAGGAGTAATTTTTTAGCTGCATTACCTCCAAGTACAGACTGCTTGCATCATGTAAGACAGTTCTCAAAAAATAGGAAATACAATCCCTAAAACATCAAAAAACTAATCAAAATGTGCAATCCTGAATGTTTTATGATAATGACCAATTTTCACTTCTGTAGGATTTTTATAAAATATGTATATGAAACTGGACTGTTGGCTTCATGTGTCAGTCTGAATATGGATTATTAATTCCAGCTTTATTTTAAATGCGATGCCTTGAGAAACATAAGGGCCATTTAGTGTGAAGTGATGGTCAACCATGGTGACTTGAGACTACATTAGGTTTAAAGGGAGTTAACTAAATAGGGCGTGTAACCTGAAGGGTCTTCTGGAACAAATGTGATAGCTGTTTCTGCCCACCAGAATTTGTAGACTACAGTGGATAGGATTTTGTTGTTATTGTTTTGCTTTTGTTTGTTTGTTTGTTTTCCTTTAATAGGAGTGAAAAAGACTACTTTCCAATGCCTGTCTTCTGTAGTTTGTTCTCCCAGTTGTCATTCCATAGAGAACCTTGTATTCTTTTTCAGAAGAAAATATCCTTCCCTTTCTCACTTTGACCTAAATGATTGATCATCAAAGGAACTTGCACCTTAGGATACAAAAATAGCAAACCACATTTTTTTCTGTCTCAATGTTTTGCTATTAGTTCCATTTCAATAGAGATAACACAGAATTTGATTTTTATTGATAATCTTAGGAAATGTGGGTGGGGTTTTTGTTGTTTGCTGATTGCCCTGTGATTTAAATTTGCAATGGCAAAACTGCAAGGCAGTGTTTCTAATACTGATATCTTGTAGCTTGTATTGATATGCAAGACAACACTATCGTTATATAGCATCAGTGTTGTTTTATAGCCTAATTTAGCTCACTTTTTTGTCACGTGTTCTTGGCTATGCCACCTGTCCTAGGAGCAGCATACAACTGTGCCTGGCTTGTGACCTTTCAAGTCTCTTGAGGCTCATAGTGACCACTTCTTTCTATTGGTTCCTTTTTAAGATAGTTTTGATGTTTTTTGGGTTTGCATGGATATTCAAAAAGTTAAGCTCGCTGATAAGTGTGCCTGGGTGGTACCTGGATACGATGTGATCTAATTCGAGCACAACAGATAACATTCCAGAGAGTGATAATAATTCTATGGGTTGGAAAATATTGAACTTCATTTTTCATTACCTCTCTCTCCATTTCCATGAACTTTTTTTGGACTGTCTGGACAATAACCACATCATCAGGTTCCCTGAATGTGATTGTCATTATTTTTAACATCTTACTCAGCCTTTATATTTTCCAAACCCAGAGGGAACCTGAACCTTTTCCAAGCCTAGAGAATATGGGTAATAAACTCCCAGTAGTCAAATTCCCAATGCTTAAATAATGGATTTTTTTATTTGAGGACTGAAATTTGAGGACTATTTGAAGACTGAAATTAATTCATAACACTTCTATTCTTAAACATACTTACTAGAGGAAACTATAGTACATGAGTCATTCAATGAAGGCTAAAGAAGTGAACATATTTGAACATTATAAAGGTACACCAATTCCAGCTTACTCAACAGCAACAGCACTGCTGTTTGCAAGTAGTAACTTACCCACCTGACAGCGGGCACCTTCACAGAAGCTGTCCTGCTTTTCCAGGGGGACGAAGATGCTGCTTTAGTTCTCTGTACAGCACAACAGCTTTATTTTTTCTTTTGCAGTCTGCTGTGCCTACGTAGCGTGGAATATGTGGTCACTGAGAGTAATACCACTCACCACAATGGAACCGGTCTTTTACAAAAAAAAAAATCCATAAAACTGTCAGATTATAGTACACCAGAACACAATGGTTTCATGTAGTTTAATGAGTGGTGTTCCAAAAGTGGGCTTGGTGGAATGTCATTTTCTCTAATGAGTCAGCAGAAGGGAAGGCGTAATGCCCTTCCCTTTTAGTTCCTGTACGTTAATCTCTTCAGAGCAAGCTTGCCATAGCTCAGGTGTCAGATGCTGTTTATAACTATGCTGGAAACATAACAGAACAAAACAGTATCATCCATTTCTCTTGAGACTTTACATGCACATCTTAAGTTACCTGTTTTATCGCTGCTGCTCTTAATTCAAGCACTGTATCAGCAGTTTTGTAAGATGGCTCAAAGGTTTCTGTCTATGAATTTGCCCAGTTTCTCTTTGAATCTGTGGCCAAATGGCAACTGTGATTTGAGAAGTGTTCATCACCTCGCCTTGTTTATCTGTTATTTAAACTGAAGACTCCTGTTCTTAATGGCCGTTCCTTACATGCAGCTATTCCCATTCACCAGTATGTCAGATAATTTTAAGATGGAAAGTAAGAACTGCACCCACTATTCAAGTCTGAATGGCTGTAGAAGCAGTGTGGATTTATGCATTGGCATAATAATGATTTATATTTTATTCTTTCTTAAAAATTCCATATGGTTTGACCATTACTGAGAATCTAACATATGTTTTCATAGCACAGCCAATTGTGTATTTCTCTGAAGTGATCCAGATTATCAGGCTATTAATTGTGAAACTAACAGTGAGGAAAATGCCATTTTTTGCTGAAGTGGATATTTTATAAGTAGAGTATTTTAACTGTGAGTATAGGTTTAGTTTAATTTTGCATTCCTGTAGTATTTTATATTACATGGTTTCTTCTTGTGATATGTTGATTGCTCTTTGTCATTCACTTTTTTTTCTCTTCAGTTAAAAAATTGTACTTTTTGATTTTTTTTTCCTACAAACTTAAGTTATTTTAGAGAACTATACAAGTATGTAATAACTGCTTTTTCAACTTTTATCAAAGAAACTGTTAGACACCATTTCCTGAAGCTTTTATTATAAAACTAATATACGTGATGTGAACAACTATGGCAGTTTTCACAAAATTAGTGTAAAGTTGTTCCATGTTCCCTCATCAATGTGTTTCATAACACAGGTTAGAGAAAACAGCTGTTGAATACCTTTGTGGCCATTCAATTCTTCTGCTGAGTCAATCAGCTCTGCCTGTGTCAATCTAGTTGTTTGCCATGTAGATTTTTATATCTCCAAAGAAGTGTCTAAAACTGTCAGATCACTTCATGAGGGCCACTGTACACCATTACATCAAGATGTTTTCCCAGGTGTGGAGGTCAGCACAGCATTTATGCATTGCTTAAATTTCAGATACCATAATGTAAGGCCTTCGTATTCATATTTTCTTTACATGACTGAAAAACCACTAACTTCATTCATTTCAGTCATTATTTGTCATATTTGGATTTGGAAAAAAAAGCGTGAAAATATGTAAAATTCTGGTTCGATTTTTTTTTTTTTTAACTGAAAAAAAGTTATGTGATTTTTTTTCTTTGTCTCCTTTCTGTAATTTTGTATTTAACTATTGTATTTTACATCAAATATGTCACTGCTGGGTACTTTTAAAGACCAATGCACTAAGATCTGAATAGAAATAAACTGCAAAATGGTTGACATTACCTCCTACCTGCAGAGGGCTCAGACTGAGCCTAAGAGGCGGCATATAGGAGGATTCAGTAGGAAGTGAATTACTTCCTTCCATTGTAAGCTTTTCCTTGTTTGTAGAGATTATTCTTGTCTCTAATGCCCACTGTGCTGCTGCCTTGGGAGTAGGGGAGCAATTACACTGAAGCACTTGGAGAGCAGATGAAACTCCATCCAGTGCCTGCCTCGCTGCTTTTCCTAGCTTATCTTTGAAGGCGGGGGAGAAGCTTCTGTGCAACCCTTTGCACTGCTGCATTACGAGGGTATAGGACAAGGGGGAATGGTTTTAAACTAAGAGGAGAGATTTAGGTTAGATATGAGGAGGAAGTTTTTCACACAGAGAGTGGTGATGTACCGGAACAGGTTGCCCGAGGAGGCTGTGGATGCCCAGTCCCTGGAGGCATTCAAGGCCAGGCTGGATGTGGCTCTGGGCAGCCTGGTCTGCTGGTTGGTGATCCTGCACATAGCAGGGGGACTGAAACTTGTTGATCGTTGTGATCCTTTTCAACCCAGGCCATTCTATGATCACTTTAATCAGTTTGGTTTAGAAGAAATTTTTAATAGCTAGACCTCAAGTCAATTTGGTTTTGATTGTAGAAAGAAAAAAGATTACTTGTCATTTAATGTGCTTGTGTAACAATTCATTTAACTTCTGGAAGTTCTTCCTGAGTGTATATTTCATCTAATTTTCTTGTATCAAGTTTTAAAGAAATCCTCCCCCCTCTTTATGGCCATAAATGTAGCTCCTAACATCACTTCCCCCACTTACCAGTATATACACAGAACAACAGTCTTGGCATAGTTCAGCGTCCCGCGAAAACAAATGCGCTTTTGCCAACTAGAGGAAATATCTGTCTATTGTTCTCTGACTGTAGTGGAGTAAACAGACTTGGAGGGAGTCACTTATTGCTGTAGGAAGTTATTACAGAATGGCCTCGTAGCAGGGACTACGGCAATATTTACTGAGTGCTCTGACACTGGAAAGCTGCTCAGCTTCAAGCTCACTTAATAAAGCGTTTATATATCCTGTTGCAGTGCACATCAAGCGCTGCTGAAGAAAGGGAGTTATTTCAGCTCAAGTGAATTTTTATGAATCGCAAAGCTGGAAAATAATAAGTCGGGTAACTGGAATCAGTTTGGATGTTTTTTTCCAGGTGACAGCACAGTCCTCTCCAGTGACAAAAGGTGTACAAGAGGATGTTGTCCAGCGGTAAGAGAAATGTAATCGGACAGAGGGTGGTGGAACACGGCTCCCGTTTGAATGACTGTGACTCCAGTGGCTGCACACTGGTTTAAAAATAAAGCAGTACGGTCTGATTCTCTTTTGTCCTTGCGCTCGAGTCACGCGCTCCTGCACAGCTTTTTGTGGGATATTTGCTTTGCAGATAAGAACTACACGTAAATGCTGCTAATTATCCAAAACAAGAGCTCTGGTGACCACTTCATTTACGTTAAATATTTTAGCTTTCTACCGTTGAGTACTTTAGAGACGTAGCTGTATTTACTCAGCAGAACAACTAGCAGAGAGCGGAAAGAACGGCGCGCGGAGGCCCGGCCAGACCGCGCATGCGCCGATCCCCGGGGCGCGCCCGCTCGATGTCTCGGCCTGCGGCTGCCGCTGTCTGACCGCTCCAGGCCGGAGCGAGTGCTGCCGGAGCGCGGCCCCCTCGCTGCCCCTCAGCCCGCGTCGCCGCCGGCAGGAAGCATGGTGAGCGGCACGGCGGGAGCGCAGCGCCGCGACCCCGCAGCACCGGGCGGGAGGAGGGGAGGGAGGAAGGAGGGTTAGAAGGGACGAGGGGAAAAAAGGAAGGAGCGGGGCCGTGAGTAAGCACTTGGCGGGGCCGGGCCTGGCGGGAGCTCCGGCAGCCCCACCGGGCCCAGCAGCCGCGGCCCCACGGGTGGGAGTGTGTGAGGGGAGGCCGGGGCCCTTTGGTGCTTTCCTTTAATGCTTTCCTTTGGTGCGGCCGCGCTGACGGCTGTTGCTCCGTATCTTCCAGTTCCGCAACCAGTACGATAACGACGTGACGGTGTGGAGCCCCCAGGTGAGCCCGGCCCGCCCGCCTTTACCTCGCTGGCTGATGCTGCGCGTTCCTCCACGGGCACAGACGTCTGTTACGTGGGACACAGGCTGGGAAATCACACAGTCGTTACCTCTGAGATCATCAAGTCCAGTCATCGGCCCAGCACCACCAGCGTGCCCACTGATCACATCCCTCGTGTTTCTCATAAGCCTCTAGGGATGGTGACACCCCCCCCCCCCGCCCTCCGGGCTGCCCATGCCGATCTGGTGCTTTTGAGCTTTGGATCTGCAATAAACATATCCTGTGGGTTATTTCCCTGCCTTAAGAATTGCAGAGCTTTTGAAATTCCTCAGTGGCTATAGAGAACTTATATTTGGTATTTATTTTTATTCTGGTCACATGCATTTATAAGCTTCCGTGTTGTTTTTTTTTTGTTTTTTTGTTTTTTTTTCTTGTGACTTCTAGTAGCTATCATGAAGTCATCAGCAATGCTGAATTATATTTATTTTTTGTAAATTGTCTTGAAAGTCTGAATAGCACCAATGACTCACAAAGACAGATTTGCTGCAATCTACTGCACGCATTCCTACAGGTGGTTGGGTCACAGTGGCACTGGTATGATTCTATAAAAGCTCTGGGCATCTATGCAGGAGTGATGAATAGTTACTCTAGGGGGACGTTTTCAAATACTGTTTTAAATAAAATGAGATTGAGGATTAAAGGCTTGAAAGGACTTCATGCTTTTACAGTTCCACAGCTTGTTCCTGGCAGTTGATAAATACGTGATTCCTTGCTGCTCTCAGGCAGGAAATAACTGTGTGTAGGGCACCCAGCAGAGTTTGTGTTCTTCTAGGCAAAGAAATCAAAACCCTTTACGTGTTAAGTGTGTATACATATGTATATTGGAATTGAAACCATCTTATTTTATATATCCTGTAGGTTGTCCCCAGAGTGTTCCCATTGTAATAATTGTAGCAGTGTGTCATATTTTAAATTTATTGCAATTGGTAGGAGACAGCTGTGCTACATTTAGTAATTCCAGCTTCTGCATGGTAGCAGTGAACGTGCTGATTATATGAAATAAGTTGCTACTTTACCCTCAGCTGTAGCACTGAAAGGATGTTGCCTTATTTTCTTGCAACGCTGCTGGCTTGCTTTTCAGAACTTGTAAGGGCTTGCTTGTCTTCAAGACCTCTACTCCTCTTTCAGACTTTACTGCAATTGACTAATAACGTGTTCAGAAGTTATTGGGGGATGGATGATGAGACGCAACAATTGCTTAAGATTCATTTCTTTAGGAAACTCGATTAAAAGTTACACATCCGACTTCAGCTGGGAGTTCCTCTGAGCAATGATAGAAATAACTTCAGTGAGTTGCTGAAGTCATCGCCACTGAGATGACTTCTATGAGGAAGTCTCTCTCCTATGAGGAAAGGTTGAAGGAACTGGGATTGTTTAGCTTGGAGAGGAGAAGGCTCTGGGGAGACCAGATTGCAGCCTTCCAGTACTTGAAGGGAGCTTATAAACAGGAGGGGGAATGGCTGTTTATTAGGGTGGATAGTGATAGGACAAGGGGGAATGGTTTTAAACTGAGACAGGGGCGGTTTAGGTTAGATATTAGGAGGAAATTTTTCCCTCAGAAGGTGGTGATGCACTGGAACAGGTTGCCCGAGGAGGTTGTGGATGCCCCATCCCATTCAAGGCTGGGCTGGATGTGGCTCTGAGCAGCCTGGTCTGGTGGTTGGTGACCCTGCACATAGCAGGGGGGTTGAAACTAGAGGACCACTCGTGGTCCTTTTTTAACCCAGGCCATTCTATGAGTCTATGGTTTGCAAATGATAATAGAGGAAATCTGTTGTTGTTAGGCAGTCAGTGTGCCTGTGAGGGTGGGGGAAGTCAGAAGTCTGTAAATGAAAAACTGTTGAAAAATGGTGCAGGTGATTAATTTCAGAATGGTTATCTTTGATTTTATTCTGTAGGGGCGAATTCATCAAATAGAATATGCCATGGAAGCTGTGAAGCAAGGCTCAGCCACTGTGGGGCTGAAGTCAAAAACACATGCTGTTCTGGTTGCTTTAAAGGTAAGGTTAAAACTCTGTTCTGCAAACATCAATATTAGTGGAAAAGTTTTGGTTTGGCAAATTTTTAGCAGTCTGAACTTTTATCTGTATATAAAATAAATGTAGTATCACTTTTCATTAGTGTCAGTAAAAAACTGTAAACAGTTTCAGCACCCATGCTAAGCAGGTTTTCACAAATTGGTGAAGGAATATCTAAGGTGTGGTGAGACCAGACTCTTTTCAGCAGTGTGTGGAGACAGGACAAGGGGAAACGGCCAGAAACTGCAGCACAGGAAGTTCCGCACCAATGTGCACAAGAACTTCTTTACAGTGAGGTGACGGAGCACTGGAACAGGCTGCCCAGGGAGGTGGTGGAGTCTCCTTCTCTGGAGATGTTCAAGACCTGCCTGGATGCCTACCTGTGCTACCTGGTGTAGGGAACCTGCTTTGGCAGGGGGGTTGGACTCGATGATCTCTGGAGATCCCTTCCAACCCCTATAATTCTGTGATTCTGTGAAATGAGTGAAAGATTTTCACTTTAAAAGATAGGAGTTCTTCTATTTTTTAATTTTTTTTTTTTTGTTTGTTATAAAGCAGTGAAACTGTTCACTTCCTTTTCCAAAACTTGGGCATCTGTTCATTTTTTCCTGAAATGAAAAGGAACATTTTACAGTCTCCTACTGAAGCGGAATTATTTTTTTCTTGTCTTCTGTTGCAAGTTTACAGTTGGTCTTTGTTATCATTTGTTGTTTTGACTGTTTTGTGATTGCATTCAGTTCTTGCAATAAGTGTTAGCAGATTACTTCACAGTGCTTGACAAAGTGGTCAGTCTGCCACACAGCTCTCTCCTTTCATGTGTAGCGGGCACAGTCTGAGCTGGCAGCTCATCAGAAAAAGATCCTGTACGTTGACAACCATATTGGAATCTCAATTGCCGGGCTTACAGCTGATGCAAGACTCTTGTGGTGAGTATCTTAGCTGTTGACATACCCAGTTCTGCAATAAGTAAAAGTTCACGTGTAGACTATTGCAAATGAAATTTTATGTTCATCTAAGGACTGGTGATGGTCTCTTGTGCTTTGCCTAAGACCTCACTGTGAAATTCTGGAAGGATTTTAAGTTGTTGGCAGAAAACTCCTTTGTTTGGCCCCAAAATTTGCTCTTTGGTTTTGTAACTTGTAAGACCAAACTGTCTGGTTTCCTCAGCGTGGTGGGGTTTCCAAGCAGTCTGAAAAAGTGCATTACCTATTTCCCTCTAGCAGCTGCTTCTGTTAGTAAAAACATGTACTGCTGAACATGTCAACTTCAGACAGATTTGCCTTTACCTGCTGACCACATAGCTTGATCAAATAAGGTAATATATACTAAAAGAGGTTGATTCCCTACTTACACAGGAAAACACAGAAAACACAGAGACAGGAAGAATTTTTAATATAAAATTTAATTGCTGTAAGGTTACAAAGATATGTTATTGTTTAACTGTGTTTTTTTTTTTCCCAGTGACCTATTTGTGGCCTGGTGCACTTTAACTTCTCTTGGTTTCTATGGATGAGATGCTCTGAGACTCTTTCAAGCCTGTGGTCAACCTCCTAAATAACAGTTATAAGTCACGATGAAATGAAACTGTGTAATGCCCTTGGCTGTTTTTCTCAACAAGCAGAGCTGGAACAAGAATACACTTAAACCTTAACAGACAAATATTGAAGAAAACTCGGTGTGACTTTCATCTATGCACTGATTTGATTCTTCTTTCTTTTTCTTCTAGTAATTTTATGCGTCAGGAGTGTCTGGATTCTAGATTTGTGTTTGATAGACCTCTTCCAGTGTCTCGTTTGGTGTCACTAATTGGAAGCAGTATCCTTCTTAAAAAAAAAATAATAATATATTACAATTTAAAAGTAATGCTAAACTGAAGAAGTTAATTCAGAGGTGATTTTCCTTTGTTCACTTTGTTTGCATGTTCATTCTTTCAGAGAACATCCCAGAACTCTGAACTGATAGAAAAGCAGTGAAGCACTATGCACCATTTCACTTACTGCTGTGGGTTTTTTTGTTACATAGCACTGTGTTTTGGGAGATGGGGGTGGAAATATGATTGCACTGCACAAAATATGATCATATGTTGGACTGCAGCTGCTTGCTTACTTTTTTTTGGTGGTAATTAATGTTCTCAGTGCTTGGAGCACAGAGGAGGCCTTGTATTCTGTTATCAGGTGCCTAGGTAAAGTTAAAGGGCTAAGAAATTCAATGAGGCTGCATTAACTGAACTGTTTGTATTACTTGGTTGAATGCACCGCTCGGTTCTGAGAAAGCCAGCTCCTAAATGTTGTTTTGGTGAAAAAGAGCCAGCGCTGGCATTCCAAATAAGTCCTGAAAACTATTTCTTCAGACACAGCCTTTGATACTACAAAAGGCTTTGCAAAGACTGCACAACAATTTTGTAGCATCAGTGCATTGCTCAGGAAAATGTTGTCTGTGTGACTGATTAACATGTGCCTTTGAGATTGCTTCTTTAGCTTACTTTAGAAACGCAGATACCAACGCAGCGCTATGGCAGAAGACCATATGGTGTAGGACTGCTCATTGCAGGTTATGATGTAAGTAAGCTGTGCTAGCTGCAATTGGTCCAGAAGAGAACGTGCTTAAATGCAATTCTGTACAAGTACACATTAAAGAGGAGAAGGTGGAAGGAGGAGGCAGACTCACCAAAATTCTCAGAATGACACAATCATTTTCTCTATCATACTCAGACATAACTTGTATAAATATAAATTAACAGCTAATCCACTCTATGCCTATGAGGTGTACTTATGCAAAAATGAAGAACTGATTATTTTGAGGCGCAAAATGAGATGAACAAATTATTTTTTTTTGACACTTTTTTTTAAATAAAAAAATGGATGTGGAAAAAAATTAATAGGCTTTACTTCATGTGTTCAGAAAAGCAGTTTGCCTAGTGCAACACGCAGAATGTCTGCCCTGAAGATTTTTGACACAAAGAAGGTAGAAAGAAATTAACAACTTGCCTGAAATTATTGATGGCAAGGTTAGTTCTACAGTAGGTTTTCTTGCTCGTGCAGATAACTCAGAATGTGTGTGAAACATCATTTGCAAGCCAAGAAGTCAGAAGCATGCATAAGCACAAGGCAGTTTGTGGAACACTGGAGGAAACATTTTGGTTCTAGCTGTATTCCTTGTATGAAAAAGGCAGTGCAAAAACAAACACTGCATTTGTTTTTATTTATTTTTTTTAATAGCTGTGAAAGAATTGGATAAGAATGGTGGGGTAGCAAGCAGTATAGGATACTTATGTGCATGCATACAAACTACGTAATGTTTCATGAGCAAAACTATTTTAGAAGATATCATGTGTTCCTACAGCAAGCTTGGTATGAGTTCATACATTTGTTTTATGTCTTTCTGTAGGATATGGGCCCTCACATCTTCCAAACTTGTCCCTCAGCAAACTACTTTGACTGTAAAGCAATGTCCATTGGTGCTCGTTCGCAATCAGCACGAACTTACTTGGAAAGACACATGACTGAATTTACTGATTGTGAGTAATGAACCTGGCTATCAAATGATCTTTTTCTGTTACAAAACTTATTTTCTGCCACTGTTCCATTCTGCATGTAGTAAGACAAGAAAATGTTGAGGGCTCAATTTGGCATAAGTGTAAATCTACATGAAGAGGAAAACTGTAGAGAAAGTGTTGCAGATCTCCGTGTCTAATATCTGGGTGTTTATTAGATCTAATAAAAAGAGAAGCTGTACTCAGAAAAGTAAAGTAAAAAGTAACAAACCTCTGCTCCATTTAAAGAATGGGAAGAATTTTTTACATGTCAGAGCACGTACAGTATGTCATGGCAGATACTTAGGTAGTGAATTTATATGAAACAGCGATGTGAAGGGGGAAAATAACTTGATTATTGCTGCACTGAAGACAATGCAGGTGCCAAAACCAGGTGGTTTTACAACAAATGCAGGGAAGAGCTGGTTCCTCATAGTGTGCTTGTTTAACAACTGTGTTTTCAGTATCAGAAATACCTAAGAGAAGACTTTTGCAAGTCAGGCTGTGCAAGTTGATTTTCTTCTTGTCACCTGAGAATGGGAAGAAGGGAAAATGAGTGTGGGGATAAGTGCTGTATTTCATAAGTACCTTTCTGTTTTCATTCTTAAGGTAATCTAAATGAGCTAGTTAAACATGGACTGCGTGCCCTGAGAGAGACTCTTCCTGCTGAACAGGATCTGACCACCAAGGTAAATGCTAGGTTTTCTTAACGAGAAATTTCACTGCCGTTGTTCTCAGTAATGACAGCGACAAAGCTGATATGAAGTATGGCTGGCACTGAATCTTGAAAGCCAAAAACTTTCTGGATCTTCATCATCTTCATTTCATTTGTCTCCGATTTATGTACTGCTTCCTTCATTACCTGAGATTTACTTTTCTTTATGGAAGTGATGCTTTATTTAGATAAGACATTTTTCCCTAGCTGCTTCAATATATTTTAAACTTGAATCAGTGTTTAAGGTTCATTGTGTACAACTGGAATTATCAGCTTTGCATTGTAAGCACAGTCACTAATTGACTGGGTGGTAAGGGAATGTAATACACGAAGTGAGTATCCAGCATCACAGAGTCGCAGAAACCTTGGCCAGGAAATGAAGTGAACAACTGTTGAGCAAGAAGCTTCTAAGCAGCTCTGTTACCATATTCTGGTGTTCTCTTTGTGGCTGGCCTTGCCCTTATCTACATTTAATCTATGTTTTTTGTTCTTAGCCTGCCTTGCTGTTTTCTAGAACTCTTACAATAACAACAGTGCAAAGTAAGATGAAAATCAGTTTTGAAAAGTCAAGTATTTGTTACTAAAAAGAAAAGGGGGGAGAAGAAAGGAGGAGGAAAAAAAGAAAAAAAAGGAAATAAGAACCCTTGGATGGTGGTTTTCCTGTTAAGATGTTTGAAACGTGCTACCTTTTGTAGGGAATAAATGTCCTCTCCCTTCGAGAACAATCTGCTAAAGAGAGAGTTTATCAAAACTGCCCTTCTTCCTTAAGCAGACACAAATAGCACAGCGATCCTCTCTGTTACAGTGGGAAGCTTTTGTCTGTTTGACAAGTGCAAGTGATTTTGCGGAAAAATGCTTCTCACTTCTGTCAAAACTTTGCTTAACAGAATGTTTCCATTGGGATTGTTGGCAAAGACATGGAGTTCACGATCTATGACGATGATGATGTAGCACCATTCCTAGAAGGCCTTGAGGAGAGACCGCAGAGAAAGGTGTGTGCTAAGTGGAAGTAGGCTTTATTGAAAGCCAGCACTGTATGATGTATTATTTTTATGTTTGACGTTTAATTCTGCTAATAGATTACAATTTTAGGAATTGACTTTTTTAAAGCTAGAAGTTACTACATGAAAACTGGGTACACCACGTACTCTTAGCTGGAGACTGATGCGCTTATTTAAGTCAATTTAGGCTGAATGTGGCAGGCCCTTCCTGTCACTGTCAGGTTTTTTCCTCATCTGTCATAGTGTTTTGCATGTTGTTTAACAACATATTTCTTGTGCATGTGGCAAACTGCCTCAGCCTTCTGATTAGCTTTGTTCTTCCTGTTTACTCTGGATAATCCTATAACACGTCTTTTCCCTCTCTTTAAGCCTGCTCTGCCTGCTGATGAGCCTGCAGAGAAGGCAGAAGAGCCCATGGAGCACTAATTGGTGGACAGGTTCCTTTCTGCTGCCATACGTGTTGCTGTACCGGAGCGTTTATCCACGGGTGGTAACTTTATCCTCAGCTCTATGCCTCTTATGCTGATACGTACTGAGGATTGCTTTTAAAAAAGAAATAAACCCACTCACCTATCCTTAAGGAGGTCAGCAGTGCTGCGTTTTTTTTCTGTCGAGGAAGGGGTTTTCTTAAACAGCACAAGACACTGGTTTTTAATGGATGCTTACTGTCTTTAGCATGTAAGGACAAATGGGATTAAATCGCGTTTTTGGAACCAACCGTGGCTTTGGGAGGTGGGGAAAAAACAAAGCTCCCCCGTTTGGCGGGGCGGTGACGTCAGAGCCGGAAGGCCCGCCCCCGCTGCTCACGTGACGCCGTCCTCGTGGCGCCCCTTCGCCCCGCCCCTGTCGGCCACGCGGCAACGCTGGCGGCGGCTCCGCCTCTTTCGCGGTCTTCTGCACGGAGGAGGCGTGTCCTATCTCAGCCGCCGTAGCGCCGAGCCATCCGGGAGGGAGCGGCTCCACGTCAGCCATCGCCGAACCGCCGCGGGCAGAGCTGAGCGGGCCGAGCCGCGACCCACTGCCTCCGATCTGAGCGGGCCGCCGCGAGCAGCACCGCCGCCTCACGGTGCGCAGCTCCGCGCCGCGGCACCTCGCGGGGAAACCTCTTCGTAGCCGTACCCGGGGCGGGGAACGGGAGCGGGAGACAGCGGGGCCGCCGCTGGCCTCCTCCTGGCCGCGGGCGTCGGGCTGAGGGCTGAAAATAGCCGAGTGCCGCGAGGCAGAATGGTGCCCGGGGGCTCTCGGCTGTGGGTTGGCCGACCGGCGGGGCGCGTCGCCGCTGCGTGAGCTCGGGCCGCGTCGCCGCGTTATGTAGAGTTGTGCCGTGGGTCTGAGGAGTTTCTGCAGTCAGGGCTGTGTGCGAGCTGCCTTTTGGACGGGCCTGCTGTGTTTCCTCACAGAGCTGAACGCTGGCTGTGCAGCGTTGAGCTCTTGCTGTCTCTCCCACCTTCTTGCCCAGAAGCTGTTACCAAGGCAAGAAAACGGCTCTTTGTTTCCTTTTTTTTTCCTGCGAATGATCAACTTGAAGAATTGAAGCCATAGAAATACAGAAAATCCGTAACAAAAAAGTAACTAGTGTTGCATTGCCATTTTTCTTTCAAGTATCTTTTCCAATACTTACGTTTTGCTGTTTTCTATGTAGAAGGAGGACACAGCCCAAAGCAGCACAACTTCCTGCTCAGCCTAAGGTTCTTCAGGTGCCCGTTTTTCTGAAAAAAAGGGGCTTTGGATCCACAGTTTCACTCATTCATTCCAATGCCACAGCTGCTCTCTTTTCCTCTGTTGTCAGTCAGAGCTCTGTGTGGAGCAGTGCTTCTTCTCAGGCTCACTGAGCTGGAAATGAATGTTTGGTTTTTTGAATGTTGTTTGCTCAAATGACTGCTTCAAAAATAAAGTGGGATTGGAGGGTTTACAGAGTTTGCATCTCAGAAGTTGTGTCAACACAGCTGTGGAAGTGAGGTGAGATCAGAACTCAGTGGCTTTCTCACTTGGCATGTCACTGACTGCTGTCTTGGAGATATGGTGATGGAACAGCAAACAAGTGTGTGCTTTTGCACTGTTTATTAACAGACTGATGCATAACGCCATGTTTTAAAGAAGCGTCTTCTTTCAAAGATTTGTTAAACTCTGTGTAAGACTTCAAGACAATTCATTGCAGTGAGAGCACAGTCATTATTCTGCCCGCGTTTAGAAAATGCAGTTTTGGACATGTAACAGAAGCTGACAATTTCCTGTTCTCATCAGTGTGGTATCATAGCACTAACAGAGCAAACTGAAACTGGAACGTTTTTCCATTAAGAAACAGAGTAGTAAGTTTGGTTTGATCCTAGGCATCAATTACATTAGGAAGGAACAAACAGAAAAAATGAGGATTTAACTTTTTTTTAATCTGAATTGCAGCTTTGATGGGTCTGTAACCCTCAGGTAGTTTTTTCCTCTGTATGAATACTGACCTTCCTCATCAGTTTATAGGGGCAGCTAAAGAGTAGAGTTCCACAGGTCTGATTGTTCTTGGTATGTAAAAGTGTCGTCCTGCTTTCCTTTCCATCTCACTTTTTTCTGTTCTGCCATCCTCAGTTTCCACTCTTACATCTTGTGCCCATCATCATAGCTTCCTCATTGGCTGATTCAGTTTGTTAAAGTGGAAGAAAACTCTTCCTTTCACCTTTTCTTTCACTTAGATGCTTTCAGCTGGCTTTGCACTTTGGGTCAGTTCACCTGAAGAGGCGCAAGAGCACCGGGAAGATAGTGAATATAGTAGGGATCAGAGGGATGAGTAGGCAAGGGAAAAGTTGCTGCATCCTTTCAGTAGCAGCCAAATATCCCCCTTCATCTGTAGCCATACTCTGTAGCCATATTAGAAAGATTTTTCATTTCTGGGTTATTTTTTCCTTTGGGGAATGTCATGCTCTTGATTTGTTTGTTTGTAAAATGGGAAGGTATTTCAAATGTGGCTTCTCAAGAAATCCAAGCTTCTACAAATCATTAAATCAGCTGGACAATCATTTTTACGTCATTAGTAAAATCTGTTAACTCTGGGATGGCTTTATTTGCTTGTTTTTTTTAGGTTGTCTGATACTTGTGTCAAAATAAACCTTCCACTGAGAAAACATTTGTAACCAGGAGCCATGACTGCTGCTGAGAACGTGTGCTACACGTTAATCAATGTCCCGATGGATTCAGAACCACCTTCTGAAATCAGCTTAAAAAATGACCTAGGCAAGTAATGGACCCCGATGAGAAGGATCATCCATCATTATTCTCACATGGTGTTCTTCACACTTTTACTAGAATATTGTTTGCATTTCATAAACTCAGGCAAATAAGTGTTTGTTTTGTTATGTTGATGTTTGAAATGTGTGAATTCTGCTTGCTGTTTGAGAAGTTTGTGATATTTATCTTATGTGACTTTTTGTCCAAATTCTGTGCAGAACTTTTACATCACTTTCAGTCTTTGTGCAAAGCAATAGATGTTGAGGTCTGGGCAGGCTTAGTTAATGAGAACCATATCACTCACTATTCTGTGCACAGCTGTATCTTTCTTGCAGAAGTGGCATCATCAGTATTTAGTGTAACATTACAGTGCATTGGAGTATTCTGATTTGAAATGCTGTTTGAAAGCACTGGAGCAGTGATGCAATCTGTTGAATTCATTTAATTCCAGTACATTGATCCCAAAAATAAGCTTAAACTACAGGCTTATATATTATACATACCTCTTGCTTCCTCTTTATGCTCTTAAAAGTGAGGGTGTGGATTTTATTGAAATGTTAAACTGTACTCCTTTGGGGAGAGGTTGTATCTTCTGACCAGAAAACAGCTGTTCCTACTAAACTGTGGTACGTTAGCCTTCCTAAGCATACAGTTACCTTGATTCTCTTTCTTGAATTTTCTATCCACTCTAGAAAAAGGAGATGTCAAGTTGAAGACAGAGGCCTTGAAGAAAGTGATTATTATGATTCTGAATGGTGAAAAACTACCTGGGCTTCTGATGACCATTATACGTTTTGTGCTGCCTCTCCAAGATCATACCATCAAAAAGCTGCTGCTTGTTTTCTGGGAGATAGTGCCGAAGACCACTCCTGATGGCAGGCTTCTGCAGGAAATGATCCTTGTCTGTGATGCATATAGAAAGGTAGCTTGTTTATTTTACTGCCTATGTTTACATACTGTGTACTTTCTAGAAAGTGCATTGTTTTCTGTTATGTAAAATATATGAAAGCGTCTCACGCTCTGCATTTCCTTGCAAACTCTTTTGTCTTAAAATGCTTCATAGCTGGCTGAAATGTAGGTAACCAGCAAACCAACTGCTAAGGAATTTTCACGTTTCCTGTTACAATTAAACATTTAGTGCTCAATCTTACAAAGTCAGAGAGCCTTGAAGATGAGGGGTGACCTCAATACCACCTCGATAGTGTCCTTGGACACACAGTGGGTCAGTAAGAGTAGATGCTCAATGTGGCATATCTTCGTTGCAGTGTGTTTGGGATGCTCCTTCACAAAGATAATCCTTCAGTTTCTGTGAGAATAGACCGCAGGCAGATAACTAACATGCAGTAGAGTCATTCCACTGTGCTGGAATGCCTGCAGGCTGAGCTTTCACAGCCTTAGGAGTTACAATACGTGCCTACAATACATGCCTACAATATGTGCCTACAATACCGACAGTACGTGCAGTGCAGCAGAAAAAACTTAGGACTTGCAAGTTTGATTACGTGGAAATGCTTGTTTTAAATTTCATGGAACTTCAGTGTTTTAAGAAGATTCCTTTAATGAAAGGATAAAGAATTGTCTTCTTAGACTTTTGGAATTTGCTCCATCAAAAAACTTAATTTGGGAAGAGGCTAGCAAGTGCGTTCACCTGAGCTTTGCAGTTAAACTGTAGCATCTGACATTTCAAATATGCTTCTGGTTGATTGTAGGATCTTCAGCATCCAAATGAGTTTATCCGAGGCTCTACTCTTCGTTTTCTTTGCAAGCTGAAAGAAGCAGAACTGCTGGAGCCTCTGATGCCAGCCATCCGTGCGTGCCTAGAGCATCGTCACAGCTATGTGCGCAGAAATGCAGTCCTGGCAATTTACACCATTTATAGGTAAATGCCAGAATCTGTTTAAAGTACAAAAGACCAAGGCTGTATTTGGAAGGCTATGTTTGTTGGCTTGGGTGGCTTGGGAGACCTCATAAATATGTATTTTTATATGTATTTATTATTATTAATTTCTGGTAGCGAGGAGGAAGAGCAGGTTGGTGTGGGATGGATTTTTTGTTTGCTTTTTCCTCTGTGAAGAACTTCTTTGGAAAAGTGGAAGGTACTGCTCTTGCTTTTGCAGCTGCCACTGAGATCCTTATATTGCAGGTTAATTTGTAAGGGCAAATGCCTTTCTCAGTTATCTAAACTTCATGCACAGTAATCGTTGTCCACTAATATAAACTAAGAAAAACTTTACAGGAGTATAAGCACATACATTTATTTGAAGCAAGACATCCTTCCTCTACTCCTCTACTCTACTTACATACTGAATGCTATTGCTTGTTTTTTTCTTACCTAAACACTATAACCAAGTGTTCCTATTAAGCTGAAATCATTAGTGGATTAATATTTTAGCTGTCATAACAGCAGACAATTTTTATGCTCACTGAGCTTGTCTAGTTTCGAATGACTACACAAAAGTTCTACTTTGCTGTTTCATGCTTTTTGATTTTCTGTAAACATTTGTGTAGGATATGCAATTAAGCTGTATGGTTTCCCCCTCATCAGTAGCTTTTTAATTATGTTTTTTTTAAAGAAATTTTGAACATCTTATACCTGATGCTCCTGAATTGATCCATGATTTCCTGGTGAATGAGAAGGATGCAAGTTGCAAAAGAAATGCATTTATGATGTTAATTCACGCCGATCAGGTAAGGATACTTGCCCCCAAATTTATTTAGAGTAAATATCTGAAAATGTCATAGGTAACTAGCCAGTAGTTTGTTAGAAGTGTGAACATATTCACATAAAAAAAAATGTGTTTGGCAGCTGTACATCATTTGTGGAGTATTCTTTAACTGCAAATAAGTTAATATAGGTTTTTAGTGCTGTCTTCATTTTAAAGAACAGTTGCTGCATTTGAAGACGACTAAGTTGTTGCTGAAAACTGTAATTATTTTTGTCATGTGAGCCTTGCTGGATTGAGAAGACCTCCTAGATTACCAATCATTTTAATAGCTTTTGTAGTTTTATGGGAAAGAAATGGCAAATTCTGTTCATTTGCTATACTGGTGATTGAATTTTGTGCCTGATTACGGTAAGGCATGTCTCATTTTTTTTCATGTGCAGACAGAGTTTATTAATTTGCTCTTCACACTTATTAATTTTTCATAAATTCTTCAAAGCTTTCACTTGAAAGGTTGACTGTGTGTAGTTTTCTTCTGATTGGTGATATTGGCGAGAGGTGGATGGTTGACTGTATGATCTGTGAGGTCTTTTCCAACCATGGTGATTCTCTGACTCTGTGATTTTTATAATGTGCTTTGCTTTAAAAAGTAGCTGAGAACTCTGAAATAACTTGGAATGATTTGCCTTTTATTTGTTTAGGATCGAGCATTGGATTATTTGAGTACCTGCATTGACCAAGTCCAGACATTTGGTGATATTCTGCAGTTGGTTATTGTTGAACTGATTTATAAGGTAAAAGGAAAATATACTGTGATGTATTTAGAAAATACAGGTTCTATTAGACCCCTTAGTAGAACAGTTAGAATACAGCTGGAAAAGGCATTTTGGCCACTTGTGCATGTCAAGACCTTCTAGTATTGCATACTATTTCCAGTTAAAGAATTTTGAGAGCTTTTCAAACTGTGAATGATGCTTCTTATGCTCAGAAAAGGTTGTCACCCTTTGCTTAATTTTCTTTGTATGTAGGTCTGTCATGCCAACCCATCAGAGAGAGCTCGCTTTATTCGTTGCATCTACAACCTGCTGCAGTCATCGAGTCCTGCAGTGAAATATGAAGCAGCAGGAACACTAGTTACACTCTCCAGTGCACCGACTGCAATCAAGGTATAGAAGTGCTGTTTGCAGACATTCCAGTACCTACTGGTACACCATAATACTGTGGGTTATGCCTTGTACTTTTGAAGTCTTAAGGCGGCAGCAAAATGTGGTTTTTGGCACTTGATGTGTAAAACTGTCTTCAAACCTCTTCTGAAATTGGTCAGAAGATACTAGGATTATATTTTGCAGCTTTGTGGCTGGAGGACTTCATGCCACTTGATGATGGACGCACAAGCCTGTCATTGCACATAAATACTGTGCAATTTATTACAGTAGTTGCTATCAACCTGCAGTTTTGTTGACATTCTTAGCAAAGACGACCAGTATTGAAGATTTGCAGAGATTGAATTACTTTCTTTACTCTGAAATGTTATTCTTTCTCAAAGTGGAAACAAAGCTTTGCAGATTTGCATTGATTACTGCTTGACCTCACATTCCTATTTATCTTTGTACTGTTGATTACTTGAGAACACAAAGGAATTCTAAGTTCTATTCAAAAATAGAATATACCAGCCTAGAATAAGAGTAAAAACATTGTGAATAGTAGCTTCAAAAGCTCAGGTGTGTTAATTCTTACATTCTTACATTCTTACCTTAGTGCAGTCATTTTCCTTGAGTACAAATATCGTACAGAGAAGCTGTCATTAAAACATCTAGATATGCTAACACTGTCAACTATTTTAAATTAATTTTTATATCCTGTCCTGTACTGAAGATTTGACTGAAAGCATGCAAGGAAATTTACGGTTTTGCTGGTATTTGAAATCAAGTCTGTGCATTGTAAACTGTGCTTCTTCCTGTGGCATTATTGTAACAAACTGATGGAGCCATCTTTATGGTTTATCAGAAAGTTTAAACTGTTCTCAAGTTAATTTGGGTGCCAACTCCTTGAATTGTTGTTTAGTAATAAAGTAAAAGCTGTCTTTAACTGAAGTTGTCTCCAAGATTTGCCCAGTTCCCTTCTTTGTTACTTATATAAATGTTTTTGATCCTTTTTAATTTAGGCAGCTGCCCAATGCTACATAGATTTGATTATTAAAGAAAGTGATAATAATGTGAAATTGATTGTGTTGGACCGCTTGGTTGAATTGAAGGAGCATCCCTCCCATGAGCGAGTGTTACAGGTACGTGAGCTCTCTTTTCTTGCCAGCCTATCTGAATGCTTTTCCTTTCCTATAAATTTTCAGGTGTTGCAGTGCAAAATGCCCTTCTAAAATTTAAACCTTCTGATGATACATCTGTTGAAAACAGCTGGATGGTCTTTTATGTTTAGGCTTGCTGTTACCGTTGCCTGCAATAACCATGGTAAATGTTGCCATGACTGTAAGGCTCAGTAGCTTGCTTGAGGAGTGTTAGAATGGATGAAATGAGTACTGAATTTCATAATCTCTAAGATACATTGCGTGTTTGTCACTGTATTATACATTCTGTGTCCACAAGATCTTTGAAAATCACTGGGGACTGGAAATTAGAACTGGGGATGGAGTAATTTGTAGCAACAAAGCAGTTATTTATTTATTTTTTCACTGTTGCAGGATCTCGTTATGGACATCCTCAGAGTGTTGAGTACCCCAGATCTGGAAGTGCGCAAAAAAACCCTTCAGCTGGCTCTGGATCTGGTTTCTTCAAGAAATGTGGAGGAGGTAAAAGATATATTACATGTGTCTCATGATATGTTTTTATTCTCCAGAAAAATACGTGACTTTCCTCAATTTTGTTTGATCTTCCCTGCAGCTTGTGATTGTTCTGAAGAAAGAAGTGATTAAGACTAATAATGTGACAGAGCATGAAGATACTGACAAATACAGACAGCTGCTTGTTCGCACACTGCATTCCTGTAGTGTTCGGTTCCCAGATATGGCTGCCAATGTTATTCCAGTGGTATGGAGATGTTTAATTATATTGTCATTCAATTATGTCCAGCTGTCCCAAAATCCTTACTTGCCCGCCTGTGTAAAAGAATATGTGAAGCTGAGGTTTTTCTTAAAGTGGATTTACACTGAGTCAGACCAGTTTCCATTGCTGAAGAAATATCTGCATCTGAACGTAGAAGTACAGTGATACAAAGGTAACTTTTTTATTCTTTGTGTTAATGCTCCCCACGCTGTGCTAGCTGATGGAGTTCCTCAGTGATAATAATGAAGCTGCAGCTGCTGACGTACTGGAATTTGTGCGGGAAGCGATCCAGCGGTTCGATAACCTCAGACCTCTTATCGTTGAGAAGATGCTGGAAGTCTTTCATGCAATTAAATCTGTCAAGTGAGTCTCAGATACGGTATCAAACCAGAGCTGGAGCAGTGTGAGGTAGATGACCATAGGGAAGTGGTTTCCATCTTACCTTTTGGTCCATGATAGATTGGGTGCTTGTTACGTTGAACCCAGATCAGTTCAAATTCGTTTTTATGATGCTACTGTTAATTGTATTCTATTTGTTAGAGGATGATGTTGTTGAAGACCAACACCAAAGTGATATATTTGTTAAAACAGAATTACTAAGGGAGTGTTGCAGTGGGAATTTGCACTTCTAGGGAACTGGAAAAAGTTGGGCATTTGTCAGAAAAAGAGAGTCCTAAGATACGAATCTGCAAAGCATCTTCAGTACTTGCAAAGCACTCCAGGCTTGGCATTCTGATGGGTCAGTCATATGAAGGGAGTTTTTCTGTTTGAAGACACCTCTTTCCAGATATCCCAAATCCTTGGCTCTGTTATTATGTTGTTAGGTGACAAATAAGCCCTGAAACCCTGAAGAACACTGCTATACTTTTTTTCTTTAATCTTCATTCAGCCTTCTGTTTTGTCATTTCTCCTACTCGTTTGCCTCAGGTCGTTGGGGAAATTATAGCTGTCTTTGTTAGCAGTGGAGTTGGTTGTGATGGTAATGAAATGTAATTTTATAAATATCAAGCTTCACACAGATGGAATAAAAAGCAGCAGAGAAGAAATCTTATTTTATATACTTGTTCCTTAGTTTATTGAAGCTGAAAGAATGAATGTTCCAGATCAAACTTGCTTCCTGCCCATCACATCCCTTTGAATTTGTCCATGAATAGCTACCCTTGATGCTGATTTATCAGGAAAGCATGGTTAAATTCCTGTTCTTATTTTAGGATTTATCGAGGAGCTTTATGGATCCTTGGAGAGTATTGCAGCACAAAGGAGGATATACAAAGTGTAATGACAGAAGTTCGCAGATCACTTGGAGAGGTGTGTTTATTTTGTTATTCTAGCTTTTTGTGGTTTATCTCACTACATGCATTGTGCTAAGGAAAGGATTTAAAACAATTAAAATGCAGTATGGAGTTTTGAGCATTATAATCTAATGTTATACTTGCAAGAAGCCAAATGCAAAAACTAGGTTTTGCATTCAATATTGAATTATTTTTACATAGCAACTGGCATGTACTGAGAATAAAGATTTGAATGCTTCAGACTTAGCAGGGTGGGTGAAAAATTGCTTGTTTCAGATAACTGTGGTGACTTGAACATATCCACTGACAAATGAAGAGTGCTTTCAGTCTTGGGAGCTCTAAGGCACTGCGTGCAGCATTGTGAGCTTTATGCACGGCTGTAGGAGGCTTCTGTATCCGTGTGAACATTTACCTGTTCGTGTTTAGATCCCAATTGTAGAATCTGAAATCAAGAAAGAAGCTGGTGAGCTAAAACCTGAAGAAGAGGTGACTGTGGGCCCAGTCCAGAAGCTGGTGACAGAGATGGGTACTTACGCAACCCAGAGTGCTCTGAGTAGTTCCCGGCCCACCAAAAAGGAGGAGGACAGGTATTTAAGATTTCTTACTAGATCTAGTAAACATTTGAGTTGTTTTGTTGTTTTTTTTTTTTTAAGTGACATTCTCTCATGGAGAGTTGAGGGGTTGAGATGATTTACTGTTTTCAAAGTATCTTCTGAGCTAGTTTTCTGATGACTGCCTGTCCTTGTAGACCTCCACTGCGAGGATTCTTGCTTGATGGGGATTTCTTTGTCGCGGCTTCCCTTGCTACCACTTTAACCAAGATTGCTTTACGATATGTGTCACTAGTTCAGGAAAAGAAGAAGCAAAATGTAAGTCATCTCTGTGCTTTCACTGTAGTTGCAAAGAGGAGCTGGTTGGTGGGTTGGGTTTTTTTTTGTTTGTTAGTGGGGTTTGCTTTTTTCTTTTTGTTCAATGGATTTTTAAGCAGATACAAAATTGATTAAGTCCTGAATCAAATGCTAGCTACAGGGTTGTGTAATAATAATTTGGGCCAGCTACAGGGTTGTGTAATAATAATTTGGGTCATAAATAAGGCTTGCTGCTTTCCAGCCACCATATCAGAAGTCTCTTAACTCTTGGTGCTTTGTCTCTTGACAGATCCAAAAAAAAAAGTCCAGAGATTTCTATGAATTTGATTAATTTGCCCCAGAAATAAGCATTTCTTTAAAGCTTTTTAAAAGCTCAGTAACTTCCTTTCATTCTGTTTCATTTGTCTTCCTTCTCAGTCCTTTATTGCCGAAGCTATGCTGCTGATGGCCACTATTCTTCATTTGGGAAAGTCTTCTCTTCCCAAGAAGCCCATTACAGATGATGATGTGGATCGTATTTCCCTGTGCCTGAAAGTTTTGTCAGAATGTTCTCCGCTCATGAATGATATCTTCAACAAAGAATGCAGGCAGTCCCTCTCTCATATGCTGTCAGCCAAGCTAGAAGAAGAGAAACTTTCCCAGAAGGTGAGATATTATGAATGTGTAATCATAAACACTTGGAATTTTTTTTTTTATGTTGTTCACATCCAAGCAGGTCCTAGAAATGTCTCCATTTGACTATGTCTGCTTCAGTCATTCTGTGTTCTGTGCTAAGTGAGGGAATTAATTGTGATGGTTTTTTTCTGCAGAAAGAATCAGAGAAAAGGAACGTGACAGTTCAGCCAGACGATCCCATTTCCTTCATGCAGCTTACTGCTAAAAATGAAATGAGCTCAAAAGAAGACCAGTTTCAGCTCAGCCTTCTCGCAGCAATGGGAAACACACAGAGGAAAGAGGCTGCTGATCCTCTCGCATCCAAACTTAATAAGGTAATCTAATAGTCAGTCTTTTAATTATATACTCTTTCTTCTGCTCATGTGCAGAATCAGCTATGGGAGTTGCATACTGGAAGTAATGAATCAGGTTATGTTGTTGAGTAGGAAGTCCCATATGTTTGTTGATTAGGGGGAAAGAAAGAGGAAAAAAATTTTATTGTGCTTTATTCCCTTATCATGAGGGAAGAAGAGTGGCAAGGAGGCTCAGTGCTTAGCTGGTGGCATACAGAAATTGAAATTGAAATTGTGTGGTGCTTTGAAGAGCCCAATAAGGTTCACTATGAGAAGAGCAGGGATGTCACAAGTTAAGGACCTTTTTCTTTTCTGCCGTATCCTGTTGACAAGTGTGGTGTATCTTTTTTCAGTTTGTCTTTTTTTTTTGCTGTTGGTTATTTCAACTGACAGAGAATGTCTAAAGTGGTTCATAAAACCACAGAATATCCCAAGTTGGAAGGGACCCACAAAGGTCATCGAGCCAAACCTCTGGCTCTGCAGAGAAGCACCTGAGAATCAAACCCTGTCTCTGAGAGTGTTGTCCAAACACTTCTTGAACTCCAGTTAGGAAAGCAGGCTTTCATTCTCAAAGTCTGTGTAAATTCTTTTTAATGTTTAAAATTACCTTTCAATTTGAAGTCACTGTTTTTCGTTCTAATCTTTTTTAAGTATAACGCAGCATTTTAGTTAATGTTTTGGGATCTTAGATGAATTCAGTTCAGAAAACGTTCCATCTGTAAAGGTGTTGTGAATTGCAGTATGTCTGCAAAGGGACAGCTGAGCAAAGGATGGATTTAAAAATGCATTTGTGTAAATAATACGGAGGATCGCTGTGATTCAGTTGTAAGTCTTCAGAACTTGTTAATTTTTGAAAGCTTGTGCAAGAAATACGGACTTTGGTTTTCCAGAATGTCACTTAAGTATTTTCTAGACTGAGTTTGTGGTATTTGGCTGAAGTGTTGTTTGTTTTTTTTCTCTTTCTGAGAAGATAGTTATGTGAAATTTAAACCTCCTTACACGCCTTTTCTGTTTGATTTGGGGGCTCGTATCAAAGAGCAGTGAATTCAATTGTAGTTTATTGTTTTGGCATTGTTTGTCATGATTTCCTATTAGAAATGGCTTACGAGAAAAATACCTTAAATTCTTTTCCTTTACAGGTTACGCAACTAACGGGTTTCTCAGACCCTGTTTATGCAGAAGCCTATGTCCACGTCAACCAGTATGACATCGTGCTGGATGTGCTCGTGGTAAATCAGACCAGTGATACTCTGCAGAACTGCACACTGGAGCTGGCCACGCTGGGTGAGAAGCATTGCTGGGCATTGGCACTGTTTGGTAGAACTAGGGAGTCTCCTACAATTTCTTGCTAGTGGAGTAGGGAAAGTAGCAGTTGTATTCAAAATCAAGATGGTACTTTGACCTGTTCTGAGATAGCTCAGTGCATGCAATACTGAACATTGAACTTTGTTTTTAAGGCACTAGACAGTCGTGTTAAGTGTTATGGTGTTGGCAGTGATTAAAATGCAAGGCAGAAGTGACAGTTTTCTGCTTGTTAAAAGTATTACCAAGCTCAATCCAAAGCCCATTTAAGTCAGTGTTCCCACAGTATCCTTTGGGTGAGTACATTTTAACTGAAGTTTTTGATGTAAAATCAACAAAGTAATGCAGTGCAGCTCTGTAAGCATTGCAATTGAATCGCACAACAGTAAATGTTCCAAAAGTGGAATTGTTGTGTACTGGTAACATTCTCTGATGCTCTCCCCCAAATTTATTTAAACAGGTGACTTGAAACTTGTAGAAAAACCATCTCCTTTGACACTTGCTCCACATGACTTTGCAAACATAAAAGCTAACGTCAAAGTTGCTTCAACAGAAAATGGAATTATTTTTGGTAATATCGGTAAGTAGGCAGTCGTGTGTGCAGAATACTGTGTGGGGTATTTCTTAACTGCTCGGTGGGCTCAGAAAGGAATAAATAAAGCACTTTGTACTGGAAAAGGAAATGAAATGATTTGCAATGTATGAATATTTCGTGATGATCTTTCTGAAAGTTTGTATTTTAATTAAAAATCCTGATGGAGCACACTGCCTTCAGAGTGATTGTCAGCATGATTATTGAACCCAAGTCTCTGAATTGAAAATGACCTTAGGCAGCATTGCCTGAAAAACCAACGCATCTATCTTGGAGTTCTGTGGCAACTTGGGGAAAGCACCTGAGAAGGGTAGAGATCAACATGGGGCTGAGCTGCTAGCTGACAAATGGTAACTGGATACTCTTACTTATTGCAAAATCACTCTTCTAAGCATTAATGTGGTTTGTATTTCTTATTGCAGTGTATGATGTCTCTGGAGCTGCCAGCGACAGAAACTGCGTGGTTCTCAGTGACATTCACATTGACATTATGGATTATATCCAGCCAGCCTCTTGTACGGATGCAGAGTTCAGACAGATGTGGGCAGAATTTGAGTGGGAAAACAAAGTTAGTTTTACTTTCTGTATGTTATTTGGGGTTCTTGGTGGATGACTTGTCACTCTCTTGCCTCTTCCACACTAACTCATTATATCAACATTATCTCATGTGGTATAAACCCCATTCAGATGCTTCTGTGATACAAGTGATTCTTCCTTATATTGTGTTTATCACTGGGTAACACTAGCTGTATTTGTCTGTGTAGAAATAGGTGCCTCTTCAAACATATCTGGTGGCCTGCGTTTTTTAAGGATTAGATGTTTGCATTGGATGTTGGTCCTGTCTGTGTGCTTAACTGAGTACCATATGCATCTCATATGTTTTAAAGACTATAGTAATCAAATGGGAGCTTCTACCCCTGAGTGAGTGGATGGCAGGAGGTAGTTTGTGTGTTATTCCAGTGCATAATGTGGCGTGCAGCTCTCTCAATGTGTTGCTCCTCAAAGAGAAATGCGGTGGCAGTGCTTGTTACAGAGCACTGCAGAAGGGCTTTTGGAAGTGCCTGATATGCTAATTAAAGCAATTGTCCTTTTTCTCTTTGTGCAGGTTACGGTGAATACAAATATTATTGATCTAAATGAATACTTGCAGCACATACTGAAGTCAACCAATATGAAGTGCCTCACTCCAGAGAAGGTGAGCTCTTTGCCTGTAGAATCTTTTGTGGCACAGTTTTTTGGTCGTGCGCTCTTTCTGTGTAATTTGTTCAGCATCTGTTAGGCATGTTGTTAGAAATGCTTGTTAAAAGTACAAAATAATATATATATAACCAAAGTTCTTAATGTTCTGAAGTGAGTAAAAAGCTAATTGTTAACGAATTCTGTGTCATTTCATCACTTGAGCTATTTCTTCTTCAGCAAGAAGAAAATTAGAACGTCTGTTGTAATTTGTAGCAGCTCTGATGGGACTATCTCTTTTTATACAGTTTTCTCAGTAACTCGAAGATCCTTTCTTCTGTATCAAAATTGACTTTCCTTTTGACAATGTATTCTTCTTGCTGTAAAGTGAAATATATGAAGTAGCTATTAAGGTACAGTGTGTGTGTATTACAGCTAATAACTAATGCATGGACTGTAGCTGAAGTAAAACTATACCAGAGATGAGCGAGAGTGTGCTTGTAGGGTTTTGGCCTTTCTCATGTGTTCACTTGTTGTTTCTGTAGGCACTTTCTGGTTATTGTGGCTTTATGGCAGCCAATCTTTATGCACGTTCCATATTTGGAGAAGATGCACTTGCAAATGTCAGCATTGAAAAGCCAATTCATCTTGGACCAGAGGCTCCTGTCACCGGTCACATACGAATCCGTGCAAAGAGCCAGGTAATGCAGCTTCCATTCAGAGCACCATTCCTTCTGGTTTGTAAGAAAACCTAACAGGCACTCTTTAAAAACTTGCAACTTTTTGGGGTGTTAATTAAATTAGGTAAAATTTTGAGGAAAATGTGGGGTAAGATGCACTAAAACATCTTCTCTCCCAATGCATTACCATAGAATAGGTGTTTGGAACAAGATTTCTGAATTTTTACCCTTAGCACTGCTAGTAGGATGTTATATTTCATTTGTGTTTAAATAAAGATCAGCTCTCCCTGAGCTTTTGTGATCTTATTCCTGCTAAAGTAGATATTTCAGTTTTACAAGAAAGAAGAAGCAAAAACTGAAGTGTCCTAACTGAAGTTTTCTAAAGATATATCCATGTGTCTTAAAAGTTCTAAAGAACTTCCACCTTCTGACTAAAAACTACAAGATTTAGAATTGTTTAGTATGGAAGCAAATACGGAAGTAGCTGCTGTAATAATAAAAGTATTTTAAACAGCATGCAGCAAAGAATTGTGTTGAAGTTACTACAGTCAAAGAAACCATTTGGTTTGTGATGTCATTATGAAAATTTTGGAGTGATTTAATGTTTCTGATACACTTACAGTGACATTTTTACATAAGGTAGCATTCAGTTACATATGCCAGCTTGGTCTCACCTTGAGATCATTCTGTAGATTAGGTGGTTTTATTTGGGCAGTTTCTTTTGACATTTCTTCTTCAGTTTCTGTGCAATAGTAACATGGTTCTGTGATGAAATTATTCTCTATAGCCTTGATGTATTGAGTGCTTCTGTCAGCACTGAGATTTTCAACAGTTGAATTTCAGTAGCTATATTGACAGATGTTCTTTCTCTAGTGGGCACATACTTCCAATTGGTGGAAGGTCAAAAAGCTTGAAATTAATTTTTCTTCTTATTTTGAAGGCAGGTTTATTAGCTGCTAACTCTTTGAAGTTTCACTGCCTCAGTAATATTTATCAGTGTGGCCTTTTCCTGGAGTTAAGATGGTGTGCACTAGAATTTATGCAGATAGGTGAACAGTTAGATATATTTTGATTCCTATGCCACTAGCTACTTAACATCCTGTATATGGAATTTCCTTTTAGTACAGATAAAGTGATTTTATTGAAGTACCAGTGTCATAAACATCTTCTTTCTTTTCCTTACAGGGAATGGCCCTGAGTCTTGGAGATAAGATCAATCTGTCCCAGAAGAAAACAAGTTTATAAATTTTACGTAATATCTTTTTGGGTCTTTCACAATTTAACTTTAGATATGTGGCTTTTGGGATCCAGAACATCGTATATTCTTCAGTGTTCTGTAACTGTAGAAGCCAAGCTTTTGAGCTGAAAGCATTCCAGCAGATAACTTACAGGTTCTCCATGGTTGCTACTGAGCAAAACTTTCAATCTCCAGGTTTTTTTCCTTGTCCTGGAAGTCATGTTTTCTTTGTCTCTAATATATACTGATGCTCACAGTACAATAAACAAATTATGCCTCTAGTCTTTTGTCTCTTAATGATAAATTTATCATTTGCTGTTTGCTTAGTGCTTAATTTCTGACGGATATTCTAAAGCTCTAAGAAGGTGCTTCTTGCTTTTTGCAGGTATCTGATACAATGACTAGGCCTGAATTGTGTGAATGTGTTTGTGACAATTCATACTCTGGTGTATCTGTGGGAACACACATTTGACAGCTGAATCGAAGTTGTCTGAATCTGTATGTTCTAGATGGCTGGTTTAATAATGTGATCACTTCAAACATCAGAAAGGGACAGTACTGAAACTTAGCTATTTCCAGCAAGTGGTAGAATCTTAAACTTGGTCAGTTTCTCAAATTCTTTTGAAACATCATTATCATCACAAGTAACATAACATTCTCAGTGCTGTTGTACAGTGCAAAAATGCTAATGAGTAATGCTCGTATAACTGATTCATTGTCTGCTCTTCCCAGTACTTTTTGCCATCTAGTTTTTTATCTGTACATGTAAGCACTGATGCAGCTGCACAATTCTGGATTCTTAGTACTTAATCACAAAACAGAAGTCAGCTGCCAGTGGTTATTTTCAAGCCATGGAAATCATTCTGTGCCCAGTAGCCAGTATTTGTGTAGCACAGTGTGCATACTAATGATACAGACAAGTCTGTACACCTCTTAAGGCTGAATTTGAAATATGTGACTTCCAGAAGCCTATAGCTTGTTTTACTGTTTTCTTACAGGCACACACACTATGTGCAGTAAGATAAAGGTCTTTATAGATAAGGAACTTGCCATGACTTAATCCCTGAACAAAGAAAACACTTGCAAGTCATTTGGGAAGGCTCAGACTTCCTTGTGCCGTTCTGTGAGCACTGAATGTGCTCATCACAGAACGTACAACCACGGTCATGTATGCCAGATAAAAGTAGTAGATACAGTTGTCATTGAGTGCCATGGTGATGTGACTTCTAAGAACTTTATCTGCCCTAACAGGCACTATGGGGCTCCGGTGAATGTTAGAGAAAGCGAGTCAGCAGAGTAACACAGTATGGTTTTATTGAGTGACCTGAGTGAGCTTTGCCTGTTTGGAAATGCCTTTTTGGTTCTGATATTATGTTTTTTAATGAAAGCTCCAACTCACGCGTCGCATGGTACCAGCAAGAGCTGGAGCTCTGAATATGCAGATCTGCCTTGCTAATGAGGTTGTGTCTCTGCATGATCCCACAGCAGTGGGAACTCAGAGTGGTTGTGTTGCCTCCTGTGAAGTTATGCCAGAATCACAAGGAAATAGTGGGGATTATCAGAGTGTGATTTTACTTGCTTAGTACTTCAGAATTTGGGGAGTGGGAGGGAAATAATGTATAGCAGTATGCTGTGTGTGCTGTCCTGGGAAGTTCTGTGTGTATGGGTAAGCTGCTTTTCATGGGCAGGGAAAGAGGAAGATTTTATTTGCCAACCATTTAAAGCCAAACCAAGGCAGAAGAAAGTCCTGGGACTGCAGTGAACGGTTTCATCTCTGCAGAAGGTCGCAATGAGCAGTATGCTAGCCGACATGGCAATAACAGCTGCTCTTAGCCTGGCGTGATGAGATAGGGTTGCTGACCACAGCCAAGGAAGGATGTTTTTGAAGATGAAGGGTGATTTCCAGTGTCTGTTATCTAAGTCCTGCCTCATAATCTGCAGTCCTGTTTGGAGAACAGAAAACCATATTTGCACATGACTCATAAATCTACCAAAAGGGTCAAATAATGTAACTTGGATTAGGATGTATTTTGCTATCAGGACTTTGCACAAGGACAAGAAAACACCTGTTCAGCACAAGCTGAGACCTCGGGATTCCTTTTCCATCTGTCATGGGTTTCATTGGCTCCCTTGCACAATGGGTCTTGTACAATGTGGTGTGCATATTTTTTCAGTAGCTTGAATATGTTTTTTAGAGTTCAATGTTTGCTTCCTAGCCGTGCTTTAGAATGAGAATCTTCTTTTTTGACATATCCAATTGTACATGAGCTGAGATTTTGCTCAGTTAGTGAAATTAGAGATTGATTTTGGTTCATAGACTTACAGAATCATTAAGGTTGGAAAAGACCTCTAAGATCACCTAGTCCAACCATCAACCTACCACCAATGTTGCCCAGTAAACCATATTTCTCAGTAGTTCAGAGCATCTCTATTTAGAACAGAGAGGCAGGTTCATCCTTATAGAACATGAGGTAGGTAATGCAAAACAAAAGGGAATCAGGCCATAGGAGAATATACTTTATTACTGCTGTTGAATGGGTTCTATAGGATTTGTTACAGCAGAGGGTGCTGTCTCACAAGTGATAAGAAACACTTGATTGAAAATCATCAGTAGGGACCTGGGAAGTAATGGAGATGTGCAGGTTTTGTCATGAAAAAAGATGCTGTGTAGCTTTGGCCCACCCTCATGGTTTGTTCCAGTGGGGTGGGTTTCTGTGTGTGTTTTTGGGTTGCCTAGCGATGCATAACCGATGCGCTCTGATGTTGGCAGCTCGTCTTACTAACGTGCTGCATCTGTTTCACTGCTGGCTTGTCTCTAGAGATTGTGCTTTACTGAAGCACAACGGGATGGATTGGCTGCGTACAGCTGGCCTAGGGAGGGTCTCCTGTCTGAAAGTCAGGGCGATGAGTTCATCAGGAGAGGGATACTGACAAAACACACAGAATTCTAGCCATGCCTTTGCCTGTATGTTTGTGATACTGACCTAGGCAACTTACTGCTTGAGGCCACAATTATTCAGTGCAGTTCACGAGGTATTTCTGATACTGCTCTGTTTTCATTTCTCCCAGTGTATTTTATAGCTTGCCATCTTAACCCACTGCACCATGCCCATCGTTTTTGTTTGTATCAGTGTGGCATGTTTCGTCAGAATGGTATACTTATTCACATAGGTATAAAATGCACAATATCTGAATCTTGCGCGCCCCTGTTTTGCTCTTTCTTTCACTGGAATTTCATTTAGGGGAAGCACAACAGTTGATCTGGTGCTGTCCTGATCCTGGTGCAACAGCAGAGTTAGTGGGGCTCTCTGCTCCCATGTCTCATTCACACTGTGGTTCCGGTTTGATGTTTCAGGTCCTCCCTATAGTGTCTGCTCACAGCTCTGCTGCTTTACCCTGCCGTATTGGCATTTACTTGGCCATATTTTTCCATCAAAAATCTCTGCTTTTTCTAAAGCTTTATAATACCATGGAGGAATTGTAAGAATACTGCTGTTTGTTAATTGTTTCTGAGGTTCAGAAGTGCCATTTACTTTGTGTATTTAGGAAGGTTAGACAGCCGTGCTGTTATGTGGAAATGATTTGAATTTCAAAACGCATTGATGGGTTCTAATTCTGATCTTTCAGAATAACTTCATTGCCACTCATCTTCAGACACAGGAGCAAAGAGTGATGGCCGCAGACTTGTCCTTAAGCCATACACTTATTACAGTAGAATGCATAAATATTTTAATAACGTGGAGAAACTTCACTCTAAATGAGATTCCCCGTGACCTTCATGGTTTTCTCTTTTCAATTTAAATATTTAATGTTAGCAGCATCTGCAGCTCTCATGCACTATCCGAAACCAAGATGATGTGTTGCATGGGCATCCACCTCTCTGCTTTTAATTGTTTTTCAGATTAAATCTGTCATCCTTTCCAATATCTATTGAATTCCACGGTGTTAGTGAACCAGTTTCAGCTGTGCTGCAACACGTGGAAGAGTTGTTTGTGTGCAGAAGTGCGTACCATTGAGTAGTGAATTCTTTTTGGATCTCCAAGTTCGTGCCCAAGGTTCAGTTCAACCACTACCTGTGTCATTTCTGTCCCATTCAGAGGTGCCTGCTCTGGGCGTTATCCCACTCTTTCAGGGCTGTCTGTAGGATGCCACTCAATGGAAGGCAGCTTGGGATGGGAACTATTCTCCAGGCAGTAAGATCTAATAGATCTTAAGCAACATCTTTGCTCCCTTACAAAACACCTGAAAACTGCCATTTGGAACAGCACACTTCATTTGTGCGTATTGTGCATTTGTGTTATGTAGGGATCTGTTACCCGTGTGGAAGGATGCAAGAAAATGAGCTGGTCAAACCTCGAGGTGTTTGGCCTGTCAGTGCTTCCATGCTTGTATTTTAAAGTGATGCTATGTTAATCCATCTTTAACAGGGGATATAATTATTGCAGGGTCTGTATGCCTACTCTGTAAGTCAGAACAGGTGTTTTTTCCTACGCCTGTTCTCACTTACGCTTCAGGCATACAAGTTCAGCAGTGCTCCTATATCCAGCCTTAATAAATGTGAACGTTGCTGTAGAAACACTGTCAGTTGGAGAGAGGTATGGGATGCCAGAGAAACCTGTTCTCCCAGCATGCAGATGCTGACAGCAGATGAAGACATTTATCAGTTAATCAGTTCAGCGTATTATTTATGGAAAATTTGGATCATGTGAGACTCTGGAATGTGTTTGCTAATTAACTGAAAGATCAGGAATTGTGCTTGCTCCAGATAATTTCTCCTGTATTATTGTATGGCGTGAAGATACAAGCCTGAACAAATGCATAGTTCTTCTGGAAGCATAAGGTTTCCCAAGTTATATGTATTACAGCACATGAATACTAAGGCTGCAAATCTTAACTTCTACATTTTGTGTTACAAAAGTATATCTGCATTACCAGTTTACCTGGAAATTACCACAATTTGTGACTGGGGCAACAACTTTTTCAAAGGCTCCTACCTGAGCAACCTGATGGAGCTGTAGGCATCCCTGTTCACTGCAAGGAGTTGGACCAGGTGGCCTCAAAGAGTCCCTTCCAGCTCAAAGGGTTCTATGATTCTGTAACTGTATTCTATCACTGTAATACTCCATTAGCATTCTCTCTGTGGAGCACAATGTCGAACTTTTATAACATCTTTAACAGCGTTGAAGCCCTTGAATGTGTGGCTCTCACTTCCCTCGTGGCAGCTGAACCAGTTCTCTTCTCCCACTGTGTACCACGTACCCTTTATGTAACGGCCCATGCCTTTATATAGAGTTGGCAGGATGTCTGTTTCTCAAGATGTAGTATTTCAAAAATTTGATGCTAATGGATACAGTCCAAATCTACGGCTTATCAGTGTTTGATTCCAACCGCTCTTTTCCTTCAATGCAGTCCTTGAAGTACACCCATGCTTTGGGGTGAGGAACGTGTTTCTCGTTGCTTTTTCCTGCATGATTAAATGTTGGGATACAACTGCACCAGGCTACGTGCATGGCAGACGTGAATATCTGTTCTGCCTAGTAATATTTAAAATGAATAATAACACAACAAAATACATTTCTGCATTCCTTCGGTCAGATTGTCTGTCAGCTGTATGACGATGAGAGCTCTGGTGTAAGTCAGAAAGCTTTTAGATTTAGATTATCTTGCTTAAGTGACGATGGACGCAAAGCCACAGAAGGAAAAAAATGTAGCGATGTAGAGGTAGTAAAAGAAATCTGGGTAAGTGTGGGAGGAAACACAGAATCTATAGGACCCGGCCTTTCTGACTACAAGTAAGAAAAATCACCTTCCAAAGATCTTAGGAGTTATAAATTTGATCAAACCCAGCGATTCAAAACAATCTTTTACTCTTAAAGGTTGGATTTCTTCTGTAATTGGGAACTTCTTAATCTCCTTGTCCGTTCTATGGTGCACTGAAATGCCACGGAATGTCTGTGAGTAATGTTAAGGAAGGCCAGATACCCTCTGGCATTCCAACATGTCACATTTTTCACACAGAGATTGGATAATAGCATTATTTTTAATTACAGGTGGCAGATGTTGAGAATTGTGTGAATGCATGAGTAACACAAGAATGCAAGGAAGGCTTCCCAAAAATTGCTTGCCTTTCCCCTGGGTATAAGCAGTTCAAGAGATCTTTGCTTCAATTAAAATTGTGTTTTCCACTGAAATTCCTAATAACCGCAGGTACTGCTCTGAAGCACGGTTGAAACAATGATGTTAATGTAATTTTCTCAGCCTAAACGATGAGAAGGGAGTAAGCAACAGAATACTCTCCATCTCAAGAAAGAATATAATTTTCTATATCCTGCGTGTATTACTGCACATTTGCTTGTTGCTGTAAAACCTGAGCTGATTTAGAGAATTCTAGGGGATGATGTCTTGCTGTTTTAAGAATAATCTGCAAATTGGCATATATTATGCCCAAGAAAAGGCAGAAAGGCTCCATAGCCATAGCTCCATCCATAGGCTCCATCCCTCCCAAAAGGGGAGAATTGTAAAGCTGAGTCTTTTCCAAGGAACTTTTAAATGCCCCTTAAACACTTTAATTGATTTGACTTCATTAGATGCTGTCAAGCTCTGGGAGGAAGCTGTCTCCTTTAGCTTTGAGGGGTACTATCCCATATCTACCTTTGTTTAAAATATACAGAAATCATATCCCCAAATTGTTCAGGAATCCTTTGGGGTCCTCTGTTCTTGAAGCACCCAAATCATACTAACATAAGAGAATAGGTACTTTACTAGCCTAGAAGATCATTACAGTTATTTGGATTCCATGTCTGGCTTTTTAACTTTGTGTTTTGTGGTGAACAATAGGTTTTAAGGCAAGTTGAAATTGCATTTAATTAATTGGGAGCTTAGAAGTGGGACATCTAAAGCTGTGGAAGTACTTGTTTTCATAGCCATCTTGTTCAAAACACAGAAAATGAGAATGACAGTGATTGAAACATAGTTATGTTGTGTATCCCGTGATAAAACATGAGTTTTCCAGCGTGGTGTAAGTGCTGTGGGTATTATGGCTTCTCTTTTCATGTCTTTTGATGACAGCCTTAAACATGGTATATCTCTAACATTATAGATTATCAGATGAAGCTCATAAGTCACCTAAAAAGTATGTTGAATCAATGCCATTCATGTTGGCAATCTCCACAGGACCATTTCAAAACCCAGCTGAATTGCCTAGACTACCCAATGGCAGTGTCTGACTGTTGTGCATGCTATGCCCTCATGGCCAAAAGCCATTTTGGTGTTTATGGCAGAAGATACCCATCCCTTTGAAGTTCCATTAAAACTCAGCTTTCTGAAATTAAATGACTGTTCAGATAGATGGGCCTTTGTATTAGTTCTTTATATGCAGAATTTAAGTATGGATGAAAACAGGATCTAAGTTTGATAGCAACTGCCTGATGATTATCTATGCTGTGCAGCTTGGATCCAAGGAAGTATGACATCCTGCGCAGCGGCTGTGCAGCCGTAATGTCAGTGGTGCCATAACATAGTGTTAATTCAAGCTTATTCTGTGTTGGATATGGGACTAGTCTGTCAAATTGTTGATACAGCAGGCGGGGAAGGTTGTTGTTTGCTGGAAATTGGTCTTGAAGTGGCATGGGAGCTTGCAGACGTGGCCCAAGAGCTCAAATATTCCTAGAGGGAAAAGCAGGATTTTCTCCTTCTCCTGAAGCCTGGAGGACGTGAGACTAGTGACAGGCTGGGCTTGTGGTCCCCACAAGAGAAGAATGAGGATGAGTGGTTCTGAGACCAAGTGGAGGATCTTGAGCAGAATTATCTGCTGCTTAGAGGGGCACAGGCAAGGTGAGGAAGGCAACAGGCAAGCCATAGCCAGGCAAGACTGCTGAAAACAATTTGTCCTCTAATGCATTCTTTATAATATCAATTACCCCACTTGCAAGTAGCATTTATTGTTGGCTGTATTGTTGCCAGGGCCTTAGCCAATGACTTTGAAACCAACCTTCAGTACCAAATTTGCTAAAGAGGATTAATGCAGGGTCGAATTTTAAATGAACGCATTTGATTTGTTTTAGGAGCGCAAGTCCAGAAGGTATTGCAATTGATTTGGTCTGGAAAGCCTGTTTCTGTACAGAAGTACTGCAGCCCTCATCCGAGGGGGATTAAGAGCCTCTGCAGAAATCTGTGGTATATTTTGAGAGTCAGGTACTTTATGCTTGCTTACACAGATGTTGGCAGCTGTACGTGATGTGGTAACACACCAGACAAGGGTGGTCTTGGGTTCTCCTTCACCAGGAAAATGCACCTGGAGGTGTAGTTTCCCATGCACGTACAGACCTGCAATGCTCTCAAAGGATTTTAAAAGCATCTGTTCTTCTAAAATCCTTGAAAACTTCTTGAAAATTAAAAATCAATCCATTTTCTCCAGTAATCTTAAGGGAATACTTTTTGTGCTCTAAGTCAGGGAGTGACAGGAGACAAATGCACTCATTTCCACTGGCAGACTCATTCTCTGCCTGACCTCACCCCAACGGCATTTTGGAAGTGTGGGTTCATTGTTTTGCTCAGGTGAATCTTTCAAAATTACCATTCATCTGAAAGAGTTTATCAGATACTAATGGGATTTTGAAGAATAAATGTCTTAGCAATCCTTCATCCAGCAGATTGCTGAGAGATTAAATGGATCGCTGAGATATTTAGTAACTGGTAGCTCTGAATGTAAGAAAGGGATGTGCTTTAAATTTAGCTAAATGAAGGTTGTGCTCTTTAAGGAGTTTGTAAGGCATGACGATAATGTTGGTGTTAACTTTACTAACAGTTCATAACACTGATGGATGTTTGCTTAGTCCATAAGAGCATGGAGATGCGTTCCTCAGGCAGTTGGATGGATGCTGAAGGAAATGGCCACTGAAACACTTCTCCTTCTCCTCTCAGCTTTATCCGATAGTTTTATATCTGATCGTTTAAGAAAACAATCAAGTTTTGATGCCAGATGTAATTATTCACTAGAAGCAAGTGTATATTTAATCCTGAAGGGTAGGAGTGTGAAGTAGGCAGGATAGAGTTCGCACGTAAGGAATATCGCATCCTTTAACGATGCTGAAGCAGGCTGAAGCTCATTCCCTGGTTTTGTATCTGCATGTCAAAGTGTGAACACGACTCAAAGTCTTTGTGGGTACGGTTCAGTCACAGGTGGAAATATGCGACCACAATTTAATTATTGCAAGCTATGTCAGCGAAGGAAGCTCGCCTTTCCCAAACGGTACTCCTCAAACTGTACTTCAGCCAGAATGCCTTAGCTAAATGAGCTCTTCCCACCTTAAGATTGTGTTTTGAATCTTAGATAAGTTTTTTGGAGACAGGAGCGGTATGCATATAAACATGTTCTAGGCGTGTTTGGACCATGGTGTGCTGTGCCATTAGTAATGGCTTGGTTGTCTGAATGATGATATGAGCTTCACATGATTTTTGTCTTCCCTTTACCCGATATTATACATTGTGTCATTCTCTGAGAAGCGAGGGTTGCAAGAGTGAAACAATGGAGGGTTGTGTGTTGGAAGGGAAATTCCTACTATAAGGAAAAGTGGTTAAGCACTACAAGTTGTTCTTGGGGACTCTGAAGTCGCTGTCTTTGGAGATGGTCGAACCTCAGCCAGACACGGCCTTCAACACCCTGATCTCCCTGACGTCACCTCTGCTTGGGGGTGGGACTTGGGGTGAGGTGGCCTGCAAGTGCTACACTTCTCCTCTGTAGGCACTCAACAGACCCGGATGAATAACAGATGGAAAAAAGGAGAAAGCAGCATTACTGAGAGAATTATTTTTGTTTTGATGGTCAACAGAAAGGCAGTTCAGCAGCACAAGGGAAAACAGATGGAAGCAGCAGCTCAAAAATCAAATGAGGTTGATACTAGTACTTAGCAGAATATAATGGCTAATAACATATATTTACATAGTAGTTTGAAGGCAAAGTATTGTTGTCCAACACTGTGCAAATGGAGAATTTGGGGATTTTTTCAGAAGACAGTTGTCTCTAATGAAGTGTTTTATAGCTGAGACCATTGCTGGAATAAAACCACTGGCTACTTCTGCCTGCAGCTTCTACATTTGAATTTTATATCCACTCATTATCTCTAACTTCTTCCTTTCTTACTGATTTTATTCATTAACGAATACTACGGTTCCTTTATTGCATCTTCTTCATCCTGGATCATTATAGGGTCACTAAATGTAATTCTTCCCCATGGGTATATATACTCGCTGTTCCTGTTCATTTCACAACATGGTAATTGTGGAGAAACCAGAGGCTGCAAATTATGGAAACAATTTAGCTTCGTTTAGATTCAGCGTCAGCTGTAGGGGAAAATCCATTTATGTACCCACATTGTTGGTTTTATGATTTTGCTTTGTTTTTAATAAAAAAGGGCCTGGTCTTTGCTGATGCTTGTGCAAAGTAGAAGTCCTGTGGCAGAGTTCCTTCCCACAGACAGTTGGCTTTGAGATATTGGCGCACTTTTAAATGCAATTGTTCTTCTTTTGCAAGACAAATGCATCTGGGATCCTGAGCAGCGACAGCTCTCTGGAGGCATGGAAGTGATGGCAGTTCCCCTGAGGGCTGTGCTGGGCAGAGAGAAGAGTTGAGAGCAAGCATCCTCTCACTGGTGGCACTGGAGTCTGAACCCAGCGATGGAGGTGCCCTGCAGTGCTTCTGAGAGCAGGCACAGCGAGCTCTGAGCGCAGTTTTCTACCTAGCACTGCTGCTGAACCTCAGTGCCTTCTGCCTGCTGCACATCCGTTATTCCGGTCCTTACACTTTGGCCATCAGCAAACCGTGGCTGCGTAAGCCCTACAGCAGGAGCAAATCCCTGAAGAGTCTGAGGGTGGTGAAGCCCATTTCACCTCTACCCATGCATCAAATATGAGCGGGTGTCTCCAGCGGCCCAACTTTCTGCACCACCAGTCTGCAGCATGCTCTGTAATGGCCTTATTTCTGCCTGGGTCGCTGGGGAGCCTCGCAGGCTTTTAATCTATAGCTGATTGTTTAAAGATTTATTTGTTTCGTGAGGCTGCTGCCTGCGCCGGTCGCAGGCCGGCATCTGTGGAAAGATGCTGGGAAATGGGAAGTGTGTCCACTCCTCCCAGCGGGCGCCTCATCTGCAAAGAGACTGATTGGAAAGATTCAAGTCATCCACAAATGTCATCTCTTAGAGCTGGTAAACGCTTCATTTTCCTCGTTTTACAATGGAAACAAATGAGAGGAAAAACGAGGTGCAGCCAGCAAGTCCCTCGATGTTGCAGAATGCTGGGGAAGAAGCACTTTTTAAAAAAATTATTATTTTGGTAGAAGTGCCGTGTTTCCATGGCTACCCTTTGTGAAGATCCCTGCTGCTGGGATCCGTGTTAATTCCACGAGTGGCAGGGGGTCCCCAGAGGTAGGATGCTGTGGTCTCAGGCGGGGGGGGGGATGAGGGTATTGCACAATGCCTGCACTGCCAGCAGTGCCTGCCTCCTGCTCCTCCCTTGCCCTGAAAAAGGCAATCCTGTGCTTTGTTCTATGCCTTCTTCCCCTCCAGCAGGCTTTTCCCACTCTGGGGACACACTGCAGTAACAAGGAAATTCATTAAACACAGAAACTGCAAGGAAAATGTGGATCTTTCTCATTGCTGCCAAATCAGGTTGGTGTAGCCCAAGGCATGCTGGAGTTCTTCACCAACCCCTGTGTAAGCTCGGTGGTCAGCCTGAATTCTGCTTTAAAAGAAAAATACCCACAATTGCTGATAATTACAAAATGAAATAGCAATGTTCAGTGTCTCTGCCTTGGATTTTTCCTATGATTCTTTTTGTTTGTTTTCCAGATTCTCCCTCTCCTTTGCAAGCAGCAAAAGCTTGGTGGAAGGGCATATGAATTGCTGGTCTGCAGTATAGCAGTGCTTGGGCACCACAGCCTCATTGGGTTCTACATGAAAAAGTAATTTTCTACTCATTCACAGCAAAAGTTTCTGAAAGCATAGTGGTGGTTTGATAACTTTGGTCACTTTTTTAAAGTTTTCTTGAACGTTCCTGTGGGCTTTAAGCATGTTGCACATGGATCGTTGGATTCCTTCTCTCTTGAAATCACATGTTCATGTCAGCTCTGCGTGTCCAGAAGCAGCAGACTTCAAACCTATTCATGGGCATTTCTAATTTCTCATTATCTTTCTCCCTTTGGAATTGATTGCATGTATCTGGGGCTTTCTCTCTCATCACAAAAAGGAGCAATGCTGCTCGCAGCCCTTTCTCCTACTTATCTGTTTCTGTAGCCATGAGGTACAAGAGAAATCTCAGCTTCTATTTTCTTCAATTTTCCGCTAAATTTCCTTTGAAGGTTATCTTTCCTGGAGGCTTCAACTGATCCATTTTCTTTTATTTCCTCCTTTTTTTTTTTTTTTTTTGGCACTGCATAATGTGTCTGTGCAAAGGAGAAGAAAGGGAAGGAGAAGAAAGTACTTTTCCATTGACATAAAAAGAAGAAAGTCTACTTTTCCGTTGACATAAAAGCTCTTTGGTTCTTACTCTGCTTCTGGGTTTTCTGCTTGGATATTCTGTACAACTGTACATATCTTCTGTGCTACAGATGGGAACTGATGTACAGAATGACTATTTCACAGAATTGTAGAATCGTTAAGGTTGGAAAGACTACTGAGATCATCCAGTCCTACCATCATCCAATGCCTTGACCACTCTAGACCATACTCCTCAGTGTGACATCTACTCTTTTCTTGAACACTTCCAGGGATTTTGACTCCACCACATCCCTAGGCAGCCTATTGTGATATCACACCAATTTAAAATGTTGTTTCTTACAGACTTTGAATCGGGCTCTTTTGCAGCAGACCTCTTGTTCATATATACTCATTTAATCATAGCTCTTCATTAATTTTGAACAAAGTTCTATTATTACTGATTTTTCCAAGTAATCCAGAGCCAACACAGGTAAAACGTTAATCCTGCCTTGGAGATGGCAGGAGGGGTGGCCATACCAATGCTCCTTGCTGCTCTGTTACTCAGGGGTGGAGGCTTTTAGCATGCTCGTGGAGAATGTCTACTGGAACAATGCCATCAGGTGAAAAGCAGATCCCTTCTGGTGACAAGGCAGTGAGAATTGATTGTGTTTTTCCTATTCTCTCTCCTCATCTAAAACGTGTTAGGAGTCTTCCTACATCAGGAAATTCATCGATGGCATCTTTTCCTGAGTGTGTTGTGCCCTCAGCTTTCACTTAGATCTTCAAGACTTCATTATTTGTTGACATAGTCCGTGTTCACAGCATGAATGCATAAATAGCCAAATTCATGTTGGGTGAGACCCAGTCCACAGCTAACTCAGGACTATAGGAGAGAGAATATCGCATCTCTCCAACTCAGAACTTCTCCTGTTCAAAACATCCACCTCAGATATAAAACAAATTTGTTGAAAATTAATATGAGCTGGAGAAACCAATTGTTACACTGAAAAACACCTCTGTACTCTTACATAGCCCCAGATCATCAAATATTTAATAATATATCTGCCTAGTAACCTTTAGAGATAGCAATATAGATGAGCTCCCGTTCTTACTTTGCCTATGGAATTTTATTTATTCACGAGGGGATCAATCTGATAGAATAGATGGCATGTGGACCTTGTATTGAGATAAGAAAAAATTCATTGTGCAAAAGACTGGTAAAAATTATTGGACTGCGCTGCATTTCCTCTTTATTCATTGTGTGAGCCGTGTTGACATGTGCAGTGCACTGATACAGATTGTACTGTTTCATCCAAGTACACACAGTCCCATTCTCCTCACTTTTTGCATTTAAATTGAAGCACTTGTGGTTGTGAATGATGTGATTTATTTCATTAATGGTATCTTTGCTGCAGGCTGTAGCATTGAGTCTCTTTGTCCTGATGAAGTCTTTTTTATGTCAATGACAATATATGAGTTAGGATTTGTTTCAGTGACAAGGGGACAACTGTGTTTTGCTTGTATTTATTTTTGAGTCTTGAGCTCTTTGGCCATTCCAATGACAGACAAAACGAGCTGAAGCATATGCAAGGATCCTTATTTCAAACTTAGCGTTATCTATCAGTTCATTACTTTTAACCAGAGGTTACTGCTCAAGAAAACCAACACATTCCTTAAGCGTATCCTTAGTTTTTTTTTGTTGAAATTGGTCTGCAAATTCAGAGCAAGCTTAGCAACCTTAGCCTGAATCGTATCCTGCTGCTGCAGCTTGGAGACCTTCCACTGCAAATATTGACCCAGCTAAGGCTGCTCGGCTTGTGAGAGGAGATGAAAGTATTTGGCCTCACGCCCTCGAGGTGTTACAAATGACTGTGATGTGAATCAGTTCCCCCACCTACCTGCGCCGTACCAAATTTGCAGTTCCTTTCCAGTCGCTGCCCACATAAGCTTTAGCCCAAAGATTGGGCTGGCAGGCAGCCTCCTGCTTTGTGTTCCCACTATGTGCTTGCAGCACAGCACTGGGCACAGGGAAATGTGGCCCCAGCCCATCGCTGCTTATTCAGCTCAGTGCCGTGAGTCACAGCTCTGCATTCCATGCACTGAATCAGGCCCTGGAGATGTGAAAGCCCCATTGGACACTCAGCAAGGTGATGGTGGGTGTTCATTTGGAGATGTAAGTCATTTTTGCTCTGCCTGGAAGAAGAAAAGGAAGCAGTTGCACTGTTTCTCTGCAGGTCTGGATTGCAGAGTGGGTCCTTCTTCTGTGTTTGGGGAGAGTTTTCAATACTTAGTTATTCAGGATCAATATTGCTTCTTTCTGACTGCTCTCATGCATGAGTGGATGCAGCAAAGGCAGAAAAAAAGGCACAGCACCGCAGAAAATTGAAGGAGAAAATCAGTGGAATTTTAGAGCCTGTGACACATGCTCTTTGCTGTGACAAACACAGTGTGTGTATCTTTCCTGGCTTATTGTGTTCTTTTCCTGCTGCATTAATAAGCATTGCTGATACTGATGCTTCTGTGCATATCTAGAAAAAAAAATTTTTAGATATATATATACACCAACAACTTGTTAATTATTTCACACAGGGGAAACTGGTGAAAGAGGAACTGCAAGAGCACACCTTGTTTATTTGGAGTTGTCCTTCCCAGTACACAGTAGAACTACCAGAGCAGAGACCAGCTGATGCATAGCAGGATGGAGGAAGATGATAAAGACTCTTTCTCATTTTTTTTGCTGAACAGGCCTTATAAATCATCTCAAAGGACTTGTGTCATACTTAATCTGCTACTCTGGAAACGCAGCTCTGATTTCAAATGGTCTGTATTCTCTCCCAAACACAAAATGTAGCCCAATGGCACGTGATGGTAGCGATGAGTAGGCTGGTAGACTAGATGATTTCAGGGGTCTTTTCCAACCTTAATGATTCTATGGCACTGCTTGTAGTTTCCCTAGCAGAAGTTAGTTTGGGCAAACTGCAGCAACCTTGTTGGATGTGGGTTTGAAAGCAGAGCGGTGGGCAACTGGGATGAGCTTGTCAATGTGGATTCTGGGATTGTTTCCTCTGGAGAAGAGGAGGCTCAGGGGAGACCTTATTGCTCTCTACAACTCCCTGAAAGGAGTTTGCAGAGAGGTGGGGATCAGTCACTTCTCCCAGGTAACAGAGATAGGATGAGAGCTGATGCCTCAAGTTGCACCAGGAGAGATTCAGGTTGGAGATTAAAAAGAATTTATTCTCTTAATGAGTGGTTGGGCATTGGAAGGGGCTGCCCAAGGAGGTGATGGAGTCACCATCCCTGGAGGTGTTCAAGAAATGTGTAGATGTGGTAGTCAGGGGCATGGTTTTAGTGGGCAACACTGGAGGTAGGTGGGTGGTTGGACTAGATGATCTCAGAGGCCTTTCCAACCTTAACCTTCTCTATGATTGCAGCAGAATAGCAATTTTTGGTGCCTTTTCTGGTGCAGCTTCTCATTTCCTAGCTGTGAGAATGCTTTAACCCCACCCTATTTCTCTGAGTTAGTGATGTGTAAAGTGAGGGAGGTGTTGGTTTTGTTTTTAGTCAATAGCATTTTTTAGTGTTTGAAGGAGTAAAAATTCATTCCTTATTGCTCAGGAGGGGAGATCATGCCAAAGTTATTCCAGTCATGCCTCAAGCCTGCTTGGGAATTCAGTTATCAGTGTCCACGTCAAAAGCTAAAAAGCTGTATCAGAAAAGTCCAAGTAACAGTTTTAAAGTATGTTTATCCATCTTAACACTTCAGGTTTTGGTTTAAAAGCAAGAAATCTTCTAAAACTGCAATCTTCATCCAGGTATTGGTGACCCAAATCAGTAGCCACAGGATTCAGCAGTCACAGGAAAGGAAGAAAGAGGTGACAATTTCCAGGAAAGTGAATGACCAGCTCTACTCTATAATACTTCTAAAAGCTGCATTTGTTCTGCTGCAGGATCTGGTCAAGTAAGAAATCACTATGCTTCTTCCCATGTCAGCTTCCCTTCCCTTCCCTTCCCCTTCCCTTCCCTTCCCTTCCCTTCCTCTTCCCTTCCCTTCCCTTCCCTTCCTTCCCTTCCCTTCCCTTCCCTTCCCTTCCCTTCCCTTCCCTTCCCTTCCCTCCTTCCCTTCCCTTCCCTTCCCTTCCCTTCCCTTCCCTTCCCTTCCCTTCCCTTCCCTTCCCTTCCCTTCCCTTCCCTCCCCTCCCCTCCCCTCCCCTCCCTCCCCTCCCCTCCCCTCCCCTCCCTCCCCTCCCTCCCCTCCCCTCCCCTCCCCTCCCCTCCCCTCCCCTCCCCTCCCCTCCCCTCCCCTCCCTTCCCCTCCCCTCCCCTCCCTTCTCGTCCCTGTCCCCTTCCCCGTCCCCTCTCCTTTTCCCTTCTGTCATAAAATCACAGCATTGCTTGGGTTGGAAGGAATTTAAAGCCCATCCTGTTCCAATCCCCAAACCATGGGCAAGGCTTCCCCCAATGGCTCAGGCTGCCCAAGGCCCCATCTAACCTGACTTTGAGCCCCTCCAGGAATGGGACATCCATGGCTTCTCTGCATTTTATATGCATTTTCCTTACCAGTGCTTGTAAAGCAGTCCTAGGGGGGTAGAGAGAAATCAAAATGCTTTTGTTTCTTGGGGGCATAACAGGTCCTATCCACAGTTGCTGCCTACATTATTTATTTAAGCACGTCTTTCAGAGAAAAAGCAGTGTGCTCAGCAGTTCAGAAAAACATACTTTTACTGCCTCCATTTAATTACGTCTAAAATAAGTAAAATAAATTCTATAAACCTAAAAAAACCCCAAATCTGGAAAAAGTATGGCTTGGAGTTCAGAGTCTGTTCATTGATGTCTGTCTTGGAAAGGGCAAATGAATCTCGTATTTCCAAGAAGACTATATATAGAGCAGTGCAGCCTCATTTACTGCTATTATGAAGATAATTTAGCTGTAAATTCAATCTTACATCTATCTAAACCACCAAGAAACAAAAGTCACCATGCAGGGAGAATCATTTCCCAGCAAGCATCTCAACAAGGCCTCTCGACTCTTCATGTTTGATCACAAAAAATGGTGTCCTCTTGATGCTTTGAAATCAGAAAGTCATTGCAGATTCAGATCCGACTTGTCTGAAGGCAGCTTTACGTGTTCCCTTTTAATGTCTCTGTGGCTTGTGATCTGTGTTTAATGGTTACTGAAACCTCCTGCAGTTAAAAGCAATGTCTTTTTTTTACTAATTAAAAAAAAAAAAAAAAGAAAGAAGGGAGAATCATTTGATGATCTGCCTGGTGTCTTTCCAATAAATGAGTGCTAATATACTATTCTAGATATCTCAAGCAATTCATTAAGCCTTCTAGCACTGAACAGGCCAATAATGGATGCAGAATATCGTTTAAATCCCTACTAAAATACAATAATCTTTACTGGAAGCAGTAAGACTTCGACAGTGCAGTCTAGTGTAGGATGGCTGGGATCTACCTAAGGTGGGATTTGGTGGGATATGCAATTTATTGTCAGTTTCTCAAAATGTTCCAGGAATTTCTTCCCATTCTCTGAGCTTTCCCTCATGTCACCTGACTTCCACTCAGTGCCCAGACTGCAAAATGTAGTTTGGTTTATGAGGTAAGGTTTTCAATTTCAGTCTTAACAGAATTAACTATTGACTTGACATTTATATGGATTCTGACTCATGGGATGAGTTAACTGATTAAAATGAGGACAAGCAATCTACCAGAGTATGAAAAAAATGATGAACAATAAAGAAGTAATGGTTAATAGTAATTAGGGAAGATCATATATTGCCTGCAGATCTATAGAACCTCACGCTGAATGAGCTACAGGATTTAGATAGAAGACTCTTCAACAGAAAAGCAGAAAATACCAGTGAACTTTTAAAATGTGATTAACTTTAGTGTTTATATAGTGTGGGTCTTATTATGTCTTAATACATTTATCATCTGGGTATTACACAAATTCCTACCTCTCTCTTCCAGAGAAGAGGTAAGAGCAAGGCTCATTTCCATGCCTGTTTAAAAATTTAACTCTATCATGCTTTCATTCTTAATCTCTAATATTGTTTTCCATTACTTAACTCTTATTGACTCCCCCTGAATAAAAAAATTCCTCTGATATGGTTGACACTTTTGGCTGCCAAGGCCACACCGCTGACTCGGATTCATCTCGCTGTCAATCAGAACCCCCAGATCTCTTCCATGGAGCTGCTCTCCAGCCTCTCATCCCCAAATCTCTACACACATCCAGGATTACTCCCACCCAGATGCAGAATCTGGCATTTGTTCTTGTTAAACTACACGTGGCTGGCATTCTTTTTGCAAGGCCTTTCTACCCTCAAAGGAGTCAACAGCTCCTCCCAGTTTAGCATCATCTGCAAACTGACTTAGTATACCTTCAAGCCCTTTATCCAAGTAATTGATGAAAACTTTGACGAGAACTGGCTCTAAAATGGAGCCCTGGGGAACCTCACTATTGGCTGGCTTCTAGCCTGGTGTAACCTCATTTACTATAGCCCTTTGAGCCCAACTCAACAACCAGTTTTTCACCCATTGCATGAGCCCAATTCAACAGCCAGTTTTTCACCCATTGCATTATGTTTTTGCCTAGATGTGTGCTGGACATTATGTCCAGAAGGATCTTGTGAGAAACAGTATCAAAATCTTTGCTAAAATTTTTAAAAATTACATCATCTGACTTCTTTTGGTCAACTGGATGGATAAACTCATCATAAAATGAGATTGAAATCATCAAATAGGACTTTCCCCTCATGAAGCCAGGTTAGCTGTGACCAGTGATGGCACTGTTTTCTGGTGATTTTCAGTAACTCCCAGAAGAATCTTCCCCATAGTTTTGGCAGGCACTGAAGTGAGACTGACAGGCCTGGAATCACCAGATTCTTTCTGAAAACTGAAACAACATTTGCCAGCCTCCAGCCAAATGGGACCTCTTCAGATAACCTGAAAGCTAACTTTCAAGAGGCAAATCCTTTCCTGTGAAATTTCTCACAATCCATCTGTAGCCTCAGGTTATACCAAGTTCTTCGCTGGAACCATGGGGAGGAACCATGAAGGTATATTCTTAAAATACCTCCAAGAACAGCAGATGACAAGATAAAATGTACTTGGATCCCAGAAACAGAACAACTGGGCACGTAAATGAGAATCATTTGTAGCAAGGGCTGATAATGCTTCATATTTCTTCCTCCAGGAAAAAAAATGATACTTGCTTTCAATAATCTGCACTAACAAAACAGGGAAAATTGTGAAATGTTCAATATTGAAACAGACATATGATTTAGACTTTCTTGTTTCCTGTAGATTCTTCTATTTCTTTTCTTCTGGTGCCTTCTCTTTATTCTCCATATATGTATGATGGGAATGGCTACATATTGGAATACTTTGATCTTCATGTTTTTACATTTCAATTCTTTTATTTTCATCTTCCAGAGCTTTCGTCCTGCACTGGGCCCTTATCCATGTTCCTACGGACATCCCAAACTTCGAAATCTTGTTCTCCCTAGGTTTAACAGTGCATAACTGTTAGTGTATAACAGTGCAGACTGTAGGCTACAGATTGTGCCTGAATAGTAGAGAGGATCCCTAAGACATTCTCAAACTTTCCTAATGCACAGTATTTATTTTTCTTCTGTTTATTTAGGGAAAATGAGCTACTACAAATTTTGAAATATGTTTTCATCAAGCTAGTAGCTATTTACCTTAACATGCAAGATAATGGTACTTCCTTATGGTGAGTATCAGGAGAGCTCAATGCAAAATCTTACTGATGTGCAAGCAAATGAATACACAATCTAACCTTGATTACTGTCATCTCCACTTCATCTCTTATCCTTGGCATGTGCTACAGTTCTTGGAAATGCTCAGCATTTACTGCTATTGCTATTTCCAGTTTTACAGCTCCATGAAACTTAGCTTAAGGATACATTTTAGTAAAGACTGTACTGGACTATGATATGGTCTCTGATCTTAGACGATCATGATATTACAAACAACAACAACAACAACAACAACAACAAAAAAAACCAAACCAACTAAAAGCTTCCATTAAATGTCATTCTTTCCCCAATACAGTTGAAAAAAGTTTCATTTTTAGTGTATTATAACTGGAGATGGAAGATGATGCTGAGGATGTGGGTTCAGCAAGAAGAGGTGATTAGAAAAGCTTCAAGGAATAAAAGGCAGAAATGGCAGCAATGATGGAATTGATGTGACTGAAGCTGGGAAACAAAGACAGAAAGACAAGAGACCAGAAAAGGATTTTTTGAAAGAAGCAGACTCCAAGGAAATGTGAACAGGAAGATGGCTTGCTCTTAAAACTCCACTGTGACCTAGGGCTAAGGTAAGAAGAACTGTGCGGAGCTTGAGAGGCCTGAAGGGGAACCCAGCAATAACCCTACTGAGAGGTGATTGAGCTTTTCTAATGAGAGATGTCTTTGATGAGAGTCTAAGTGGAAAAATGCGTGCTAGAGAAGTGATGCATCAGATGATGTGGCTCTTGACTGTGGAGAGATTAATGAGCAGCAAGGAAGACAGAAATAAGAAGTAGGTGGGGAGAGAAATACAGAAGCTATTTACTAGAAATTTGTGACAGGGTGAGCAAGAGCTTCTTTTTGTGGAATAAATTACTGTCACTGCAAATGCTGTGCAAGTGAGTACATTCTTTTTCCCTGATGTGTGTATGGCTAAGTCCTGGCTGGCTCAGCCAGGACTCCAAGTGGATATGAAGGGCTATTGCTGACCAAAAGTTTTTGTATTTGTCTAGTGCCATCATATACATGTGGGCTTATTCTTTGCATTTCTCATTCTACTGATTCCTGTTTCAGCTGCTGCTGGGGGTTATTGTTTGTATTGTTGATGTTTATACAAGTTACTTGAGGAAGGGCAAAGTCCAAGATCAATAGTAACTACTGCAAACAGTCCCTTCTGGCAGGTGCTGAATGGAATAGAAGGACTCGGATGGCTTTGCCCTAAAAGGATATGGAGGTTCAACCTCAGTCCTTGCATTTCAATTCTCCTAGGCTTGACCTTTAGAAATGTTTAATGAATGTAGATATTGGCTGCTGAATCATAGACCACCTCCTGTCTTGGGTACTTTCAATTATTGCTGTTATTATTAGTGAATAACTTTGGAAATAATGTTTGGAAATAAAATCAAATATCTCATTACAACAGTGGAGCATGACTATTTCTATGGCAGTTTCAAAGGAAGGTCCTGGGGAGTCTCCAACAGCTCAAGTTCCACTTTGATGTTAAGGTGAGTGGCACCATTTTGCCTTGGGAAATCTTTTGCATGTGACCTGTGGCTCACCTTGCTGCAGTGTAAGGGAAGACTGCACAGTGTAAAGGTGGAAGAGAATTGCCTCTGTTTATCAATTTATCAGTTGTGGGGAAGAAGTAATGAACTTTGTTGAACTTACAGATGGCTTCCAGGTAAACACCGTTATTTATGAAGTAAGTGTATGCTCTTTTTCTTCATGTGCACTTCACAGAGGCTGCAGGAGCCTTTTTTTTCTGTCATGATTTACAGCTCACATTTCTTATTAAATCTGCAGTAACATCCTCACCAATTCCAATCAGTGTTGCATTAATTCCTTTAACAAGGGGCAGATAAAATGGCTCTCTGTGGGTGATTTGCTGAGTACATTGCTTACCTTGCACTGATTTCCAACTTCTGTGTTAGCTGTGCTCAGGAAACTAGTGTTGAGATCAATCCCAGTTCATCTAAATCTCAATGCACTGCATCTGTAAGTGATACTAACAGATGGTTATCATTCCATAGGAAAAAATCTGGGAAACTTTATCCCATTACTCTGATTTGTTTCTGCAACCATCTTTGCATTACCATACATTATCCTTCTAATGTGGCAATTACATGACACAAAGCTCAACAGCCTGTTAGTAATCACATGTGCACTTGTGTATTTCTCTAAAGCATTTCAGTGGCAGCTGTGTAGCCAGTATTTTTAAGCAGGTAATTGTCCAGCTAGGGATTCATTGTCTTCATTTTTACTGTTGAGAAACCCAGGCTGACAGGTAAAAGATGAGCACATGCTGAATGCAGTAAGATTTTACAAAGGCTTTATGAACCTATTTTAAAATGCTTCCTACATCCTTGATATATTAGTGCTAAGTGGCAACTACTAATGTGGGAAGCTGCTTCTGACGTGTCTAAGGGAAAAATATTATTGAACAAAAAAAAACTGTTAAATTATACATGTGAGTAAGGTGTGTGGCAGAACATAAGGGTTTTATGCAAAGCCTCGTGGTGGATATTCTCAGGAGACTCCCAGAACATCTTCGGAAGGGTCTTATTAAAAAGCTAGAAGTCTAATTAAGATCCCTGGCAGGTTCTGACCTGAGGTCACCCCGTTTCCCCTGGGCTTTTTTACCACGTAGTCTGTCTTTCTCTAGGGTCTCACTGTCTATCTTTTTTCCTTACCACGTGCCAATGACCATTGCTGTCTTATATTTGACGTGAGCTGGAGGAAGAGGAAGAGTACAGCTATGGGTGGCAATGTGTTGGCTTAGCTGCCTTACAGATGTCTGCTGTACTTCCCGAAGCACTGGGATCTTGTTAGTCACTCACTGAAGGTAAACTGCACTTAATGAAGCTCACTGTGGTATTTCAAGGATGAGAGCTCAAATCAAACTCATTCTTAGAGAAAAAAAACAAACCTTCTGTTGAAACAATTAAACCAAGAAATGCCACGTTGTCCTTTTTTGGCAACGAACTGAATCATGACACACCTTCCCCCATTTGTGTGGGAGAGATCTCCAATGGAATGCAAGATTAATTATTTGGTGACGGTTGGGTTTTTTTCCACCGGAGATTACCTCTTTGCATAGCTATGAGCTGCTGTTGGTAGTTCTTGTCCGTGCCCCTAACGAAAGCAAGGCCCTTTATCACTGAATGAAATTGGAGACAAGTGTTGGCTCCGGCTTCGTCTGCTGCAGTAGATAATGCCTGTTCCTATATATGCTGCACTTCAATCTCTCCTATTGTTGTTCATATTTAGTAATTCTCACCCAAACTGCTGTGTTTGATCAGAGACCAGCTGGACATCAGGAAAGCTGCAGGTAGTCACTGTAGACAGTCTTGTTATCTCTTGAAAGCCATAGATATTCATTCCAACTGTTCAGGAGTGTCAGAAATAGACAGCACCTATGTTATGTGTACAATATTTAGAACTACTTGCTATCCCTAGAGCACCTTTTTAACACATTGAAGCATAATACCTTCATGCTGCTTGTTGATGTAACTGCTATAACCACTCCTGATTCATTCCCAAATGTTGAGAAATGGTGGTCTTTGCACTAAGGATCTGATGTTATTAAATCCTGACTGATGTGAAAGAAAGAAGTGGGGAGGATGCACCCTTGCTCAGATGCAGACTGCATTCAAAGTACAAAAATAAAATTGGGGGCTTCATTAGACATTACTCTGTTTCCTTCTGGAAAAATGTCTGTCCCTCAGCCCCTGCCCTGGAAAATATGAATACTGCATTGCCCAATTATCTAGAAAAATGTTCTCTAGTAACAAGGCAAATACCAAAAAAAAAAGTTTATTGAGCCTGTAGGGCATGAATGAATGATAGGCTTGGTTTTATGACTTCCTGCAATAGGGAAAGAGAAATGACTTTACTTTTCTGAGGGCAGGAATTTATAGAGAAGTTTGGTCAAACATGTATTGTGAAATTTGCTTGCAACAAACTGAGAAGAATTTTCAGCAAATTGGAGGCCTGGCTTGATGAAATCATTTGGGAGCCAAAGTCTCTTTATAAATCAGCTACTCATTTGGACACTTGTTTGGACATGCTCTGGATCATGCAGAAGAGTCACAAGATGTCCTTTGGGTCCCATTTCTATCCCCCTCTGTCCCCTAGCCTCCAACAGTGATGTCCTGGGGCCAGGACTTCTCACTCCAGCACAAGTAGGTGAATTGTTTTTCTGTGTTTTTTAGGTGCAATTGGCAGAGAAGAATTGTGTCATCTAGTAGAAGTCTTTCTGTGCCTCTCTGGAACTGCAGAGTTATGCTCACAAGAAGTGCCAGGTAGGCCAGTTAATGAAGTGCAGATGGCCTTTTGTGAGGTTCAGAAGCATCATGGCTCAATAAATGATGTGTTTTAGCCAGAAGCCTAGCGTAAATGGCCAACTTCTCACAAGATAACAAAGAGACAGGACAAAACAGAACGTCTTTTTCTGCAGACAGAGAAGGCAATTTTTGGTGAAAGAGTGTCTTTTTGCTCTGCAGGATTTAACCAGCTTGTCTACCCCTTGCCCTTACAAGGTCTCACCCCCCATCCATGGGAGCTACGCACATGGCCTCATTACATCTTCCTTCTCCCAATCCCTCCACCGTCTCCCAAGAAGCAGACAGCAAGCAAACGCCCTCTTCACCCTCGCCCTCCCTTGATCTGCATGGCACAGCCACTTGTCAGCTGTGTTTTTCTCCAGCAAAACATGTAGTCCTCAGTCTGTGATGTTTCCTGAGGGTTGTGGAGGCAGCAGTCACAACTGCATGCCAGAATGCTCAAAAGGTCAAAAAAGACATAGAGTGCTGGCCAGGGCAGACAGAGTCTAAGTGAGTATGCTTGCCCAGAAGTGATGTGGATTGAGGTCCCCTGGGAAGTGTATGCATAAAGCAGGCAAACCAAAATCCTTCTTTTAGGAAACAGAGGTGGATAGAAAAGCCATTTGTGGTTAATTGAACTCCTTCCTCCACCCTGAGTTGTTCAGTTCACACCATTAATGAAGGCACCATGGTCAGGCTTTTGGGCTTACCTAGCTGCTCCAGCTACTCACATACCCCAGAAAATGGGCTTAAGGCTACTGAAAAAAACAGTCTCGGCTCTCTTGGTCCAGTTGTACAGCCTCATTTAATTCCTTGCAGAAGCTGTGTAGGGACACAACAGGTATCAGGTCTGCATTCTCTCTGCAGATTTCCTTTTTCACCAGTTTCCTTTTCATAGTATCAGAGAATCATAGAATTGTTTGAGTCAGAAGGATCCCTTAAAGGCCATTTACTCCATCTTCCCTGCAATGAGCAGAGACATCTGCAACTAGTAGAGGTGCTCAGAGAGCCTCCAACATGACTTTGACTGTCTCCAGGGACAGGGCATCCATCACCTCTGTGGGTAACCTGTGCCATGGCTTTACCATTGTTATTGAAAAAAACTTCTTCCTTACACCCAACCTAAATTTCCCTTCTTTTAGTTTGAAACCATTTCCCCTTGTCCTGTCACAGCAGGCCCTGCTAAAGAGTCTGTCCTTTTCCCTCTTGTAGTCTTGCTTAAGGTGCTGGAAGGCTGCCCTCAGGTCTCCCCACAACCTTCTCTTCTCCAGGTGGAAGAGCCCAACTGTCTCAGCCTGTTCCTCATAGGGGAGGTGTTCCATCCCTTTTCATTCTTTCTTTTTGAAAACACTGCAGATTAAAATCAGGCCATCATCTTGCAAATGCTTTTGGAAAATGTCCACAACCATGTTCTACCCAGGGCACCAAGAAACTATTTAGCTGGGTAAGAGCTTGCTGAAATATTGTTGAGCAGCATCCCTACTCAGCAAGGTCGCAAAGGAAAGCGCCATTTCAACCTCAAGAGTAATTCCACCATGGTGAAGTCAGTGATTGGTGAATGCTTCATTTTCACCATGTAAAGCTCCTCATTGTGGCTGTTCATGACATGTTCAACTAGTAACAAGACAGATCAATATTTAACAGTAGGTTAAATGATTGACTGTTATCATTTGTTGCTTGGTTATTTTATGTGATTACTACTTGTCATGATTTCTTTTAATAAATATTCCCTCAATAGAGAATTTGATAATGAACTGAAGACTCTTAAAATTTTTGCTATGTTGTTACTTTTAAAACTGGGAGTTGGAGCTTCTGGAAAATCCATGCGATGGGTTTCTTCAATTTTTCTGAAGGAGATTATTTAGCAAGTAGAACATTCGTCTTGCACTATGCTTATCAGAGAAGACAGGGTTTAAAAAAAATCATACATTGAAAAAATAGCATCTGATTACATACAACATGTTCTGCCAGATATTCTGAGACAGCACCAGAAGGCACCACATTTCAAGTGGCAACAGCACGTCATGGAAATATCTGAAAAGTCTCCTTTTCAGTAAAATGTCTGTTTATCATGCACTTGTTATCAAGCTGTCCTGTTTGTTTTTACCTTAATTTCCCCATTCTTCAGTTGCTAGGTTCACTTTCCCTTTTCGGAGAGATTCTGATTTTCAGTGATTTAAAAACAGAAATGAGCATATTACAGTGTTTCAATTTTTAATTTTTGTTTTAAAATCATATCATGTCTGAATGAATACACTCCTACAGCAGATATAGCAATCTCCTTGATCCGTATTGAGTTCAGGCCCTTGTGCATAAAAATGGCAATGAAAAGAAAAACTTCCTCAGCTACAGTGCTGCTGGTAAGAATTAATGGTCTGATTTTGAAGGAAAATACATCTGCAGAAAAAGTAGAGGGTTTGTGTTGTTTATTCCCCAGTACAGCTCACTTGACTGATAGAGGCGTTCTGCATATCCTCAGGCATATTCCTTAGCACGTCCATGCATGAGTGCTTCGTCTGTGAATGGGATAATAATTCTTCTCCTATCTATTTAGACTATAACTTCCGTGTGACAGCAACTGGATCTTACAACGTTTGTACAGAATCATTGAATCATTACAGTTGGAAAGGACCACCAAGATCATCTAGCTCAGCCACCAACCCATCACTACCACTGCGGTCCACCAATACCACTCCTGTTAATTGGTGGCAAAAAAAAAAAAGGCCAAATACAAAAAAGATTGGATGTTAATTCCTCAGCTGAAATTTCAGTATGAACTAGTTTTACATATTTAAACAAGTGCTTTCCTTCTTCTTGGCAGTAGGCCTCGCTGGTCAAAACGTGATGGATTTGGAGAAGTCTGCCAACATCACCTTTGAACCAAAAGTGTTTCAAGTGCCTCCGGAGCCAAGTCTAAGATATTCTGAATATAGAGTATTCTACGATGCGTATAGCATTTCCTTAAGGTATGCAGATCAGGAGAGGGGGAAGAGAAGTGGAAGAGGAATTGCAGAGGAAATTGCTGAAACTGCCTGTTTTTTCACCTACAGCCAAACACCTAAATTGGGAGAGGATGATTTCATGTAGGTAGTGTCTGCATTGATTTTTTGTAAAAACACCTTTCTGGCTTTTTAAGCTGGTGTTCAGCAGTACCTGAGAACAGCCTGCATTCAGGGGGCTCCTTGGCCCGTCAGTGATGGGAGGAGGGTGGAAGGGGAGGTGACTGTGATGTCCATCATGTGTTGATGTGAACAGGCAGTGATGGGATTGCTTGTGGAGAGCTGCAGGACTTACTGGGAGAATCTGAGGACAACATCTGCAGGGGAAAGCAGTAGATAGGGAGGTTAACAAGGAGGAACTGCCTACTGGATGGGAATTAAAACAGCAAGAATGGTAAATGGGAGAAAAGGATGCTTTAAAAGATTTTTCCATCGGCACCTCATGTCAAAAGAAAATGAACTGCTGAACTCTCTCTTCTTCACCCGCCACTAACCTTTACATGACAAAATGACAGCGCTGAGGCAAATTGTTGTAGGCTGAGAAAACAGTTTTAGTGAGCAATAGCAGCAATTTCAGCAAGCTGTGACATTTGAAAGCACAGGCAGACCAGCCTGTCCTTTATTTACTAGCAGGGAAATGCCCTCCTATGTCTAATAAGAAACAATGGCCAATAGTCAAAGTTTACAAAAATAGTAAGAAATGCTTCAACAGTTTGGGAAACTGTCATTGTAGATCTTGGAAGTATGAAGAAACATTGCATTTTGGCAATAGCACTTGTAGAGGAAAAAAAAAAAAAAAAGGCTGGGGACTGGAAAAATGTCTGCTTAGGAGAAATTCATGTCCCTGAGCAGTTTTCAGCCAGAGAAAGAATGATGTTTCTGTATCTGTGAAACTCAGTATGGACAGGATATCACTGTACAATACCCCTTTGCTAAGAACAGTGCTGTTTTAAGGCACCAACTAGGTGGAAAAACCTTTTACTACTCTATTTTTAGCACTGGAGATTGCAAAGATGATGGGAGTGTTTTGAAGGCAGCTTTTTTGGTGCAATGGGATAGCTAGTCAGCCCATAATAAATAATGATTTTTGATTATTTCAGTTGCCACCAAGAGGAACACAACATGCTGGTTGTCCAGAAAAGCTGTGGATGCCCCATGCCCCATCCCTGGGAGTGCTCAAGGTCAGGTTGGATGGGGCCCTGGGCAGCCTGAACTGGTGGGAGGCAGCCCTACCCATGACAGGGGTTGGAACTGGGTGGGCTTTTATGTCCTCTACAGCCTAAACCATTCTGTGATTATCTGCTAAAGAACCAAGCACAAATCAGCATGAACCAAGGGGGATTTTTTGCCACTGTGAGGGTTCAAGAAAGAACCCTACACTTCATTTAAGCAGCCCTCAGGACATACATATCTTGTGGAGGTAAGCACACTGTGTAGGGACGATGGATAAGTACGTCTGGGCTCTGAAAGCATGCATCCCTGTATAAATGTGCCCATTTAGATTTACTTCACTATCTCTACTCCGCAATGCAATCTCAGTTATTTAAACCACTGTGAAGTACTGAATCTTTTAAATCTCATCATTTCATAGCCTCAGACATCTGGCAAACTCCATCTGTGCTACGGAACTGTGCTATTTCAAGGTCACGCATTTCAGTAAATGATTCCTAGTGTGTTTTGTTCCTATGTGGATGTGGAGTCCTTAGCATTAACCAGAATGCATCCAACCAAGGGACTGAAAGACTGTGATGATAAATTCTAGAAAAATCGTATCAGAAAATTAATCCAGGAATGGGTCATGAAAGGGTAAAAGAAAATAGCAACAAGGCTGCAAGTGAGCAGCCTTAAGAAAAGTGAATTTATAGGAAAAAGCTGAGTTGGCAGTTTACATAAGAAATGCTATGAGCACGCAGCACCTTAGTGCAAAAATAAGGAGAGGAATTTTAGAAAGAGCAGAGAGCCTCAATCAGTAGCTCTTCTTTGATCTCTGCATAAGAAGGAAGCATGCAGAAAATGAAATGTAGGTCATCATACTAAGAATTTATACAAAAATGATAGCATAAGCATTTTTGGCGTAAATTACACTGTAAGCTAGAAAGAAAAAAAATGCAACAGAGGGGATCTCTGAAGGTGTATTGGTAAAAGGAGGGAGTTCAGGCTCAGATGTTGTGCAACACCAACAAGAGAGGAAAAGCAATCATCAGCACAGGGGAGGGGGAAATAATTTTTGTTGCTATTTTTGCTTCATTCATAGGACCAGAGGGAATGGCTTCAAGCTACGGCAGGGGAGATTCAGGCTGGACATGAGGAAGTATTACTTTTCAGAAAGGGTGGTCAGGCACTGGAATGGACTGCCCAGGGAGGTGGTGGAGTCACCAAGCCTGGGGGTGTTCAAGGAAAGGCTGGATGTTGTGTTGAAGGACATGGTTTAGTGGGAGCTATTGGGAATAGGTGAACGGTTGGACTGGATGATCTTTTAGGTCTTTTCCAACCTTGGTGATTCTATGATTCTATGATTCTTTGCTACTATAGTTAACTGCAATGAAGTAACAAACAAATGAACCACTGAAAATTGCTGTGTTGATGTTCCCACCTGCTCTGCCTCCCCTTTACGCTGCCAGCTAATGGCCAGCCTGTTCATCAGAACATCAGGTTAGGCCATATATAAAGCTTTGCTAAAACCAAGATATAGAATGGTTACTGTCTCCTCCTACTCGAAGGCCCACTACTGAGTCACAGGAGAAAAATATTTTGGTTTGGCACAGTTTCTCCTTGGAGAAAAACACCTCGGTTGTCAATTACCTCCTTCTTTTCTTCCAGGTATTTACAAGTAATAGAATTAGTTATTTTAGGACTTTTTCCAGAAAATGAGATGAAGGTGATTGATCCATAATTCTCATGGATCTTTATGGACTTGGTGATGTTGGTCGGTCCTTTCCAGCTGAAACTCTTCTGTCCTTGTAGCACGTGGGAGAACCACGGGTAGTGTGACCAAAAGGCATGTGAAAATTTGGCTGCTCCCAAGCTTAAGAATCAGATGCTGTTTTGAATATCCAGGCATTTCCTACACCTTTTTGTTATCCTGCCTCTCATTGTCCTGTGAAGATATCATAAATAGAAGGAATCCAATGAGCTTACGAGCATTCGGGGGGATGTGAGAAGTTTCATGTATCTTGTACAAAGGAAAAGGAAACCAGCGAAGTTTTGCCCTTTGGTGGCAATGAAAAAAAGCTAATTTTGTCTCATGTGCAGGGAAGAGGGTCCAGTTGTATGGTGATACACGATGTACTTATGTGCACTGATAGCTCATTTTCTGGTCAAGAAAATCCAGATGTGGCTTGTGGTTTGTGTTTTGTTGCCCCTGAGATGTCCCAGGACACTGGGCATTGGTGCCATGATACCAGAGGGGATCCAGGAGGAAGTGGTCCATTCTCAAGTGAAGTCGCCCACATTGCAGAGGCAGTCTCTGCCATCAGCCCAAAGCGTGTTTCCCACTGCCTGCACACCAATGGCTACAAATGCAATTGCTCAGCTTATCTGGGAAGAGACCAGAAAAGGTGCAAGCTCCTTCCCAACAGGATGAAGGTATTGAGATGACTTATTTAGAGGTGTGTTTGATGGAAAGATGTTGATTTTTTTTTTCCTTGTCATTTCATGGATTTTTAATTGCTATTGAGTATGGTACACCTCAATCTCTAAAGTCATCATAATCATAACAAGTTTTTTTAATACTCTGGAAAAATGATTGTGCATTTCATTCTGGATTAGGTCTTCCATTCTCATCCTGAGGAAAAGCTATTTGTTATGTTTTTCTCCTCCAGCTTCTTGTTTCACAACTGTGAGAAGCCCATCTCCTCCGCTTGGGCACTCATTGTGGGGTTCTTGGTGGGAACTGCAACATGTGGGTTCCTGTAGGTCACAGCATCTATACAGTGATGCTCTGTGCATTTGTGCAAGGTCAGTACACAAGTGCTGCCTTTGGGAACGTGCATAATGCCACATTCATGGAAAAACTTACTGTTCCTGCAGAAATCTACTATGCTGACTCATGACCCTGAGATTTTTGTAACTTGTTGCTGTGATAAGCCTGTGATCAGGCTCCTTTCTAATTAAGCAATCGTGTTCTCACAGAGTGCTTGTAGCTTCAATATGTTACTTACTGCATAGATGTCTTCTAACCCTCCATGCTGACATCTTTCCCAGGCTGCCAGTGCAAAACAAAGTTCTGGATCTTCCCCCCAGGCACTTCCTGAAACCTTTTTTTCCATCATTACATAAGGTGCTGGGGTGCTCTCTCTTTTAAGCTTGCCATCTGGATGCTGCTCTTGATTTTGTCTGTCTTCAAGCATGTATATTGAGGCTGGATCTGAAACGGTGCAGCCTCTTGTAACAGCTCTAGAAGTTGTACTTCTGAATTGCTGCACCAAAAAACTTTGGCCACTTTTTCACCATCTCACATCTTGATGTTTTAAGTTACCCCTCTCTATCACAGGGAGGGCAGTGAGGCACTGGCACAGCTGCCCAGAAAGCTGTGGGTGCCCCATCCTTGGAGGTACACTGTGCTAGGCTGGATGGGGCCCTGGGCAACATAAGCTGGTTGGGGGCAGCCCTTCTTATGGCCGGGAGTTGGAACTGGGTTGGTTGACAGTTCCTTCCAACACAAGCCATGCTGTAATTCTATGTTTTCCCAACCCCAGGTCTCGCTGCAAGAGTTGCTGGGTCTCTCCCGAGCACTGTTTGGATACAGCTATCAGTAGCACAAACTGCTCAACAGCCGCTGCCCATCTCTTCCGTCATCTACTGCTTTGTGTGTCAAACCGGGTAATGACCGACACAAAGAATTTAACAGTAACAGGTTTTCACAGTGGAGTCTTTCTTAAAGCAATGGATGCCGGTGTTATTTGTCTTAAGCCTTCAGTGTATCTGCCCACTCGGAAAACCTGAAGTGCAATTCGCAGACTGGATGGCCTCAGCGGCTCCAACAGCTTTTTGAAACAATGTATGTTGAAACCGAAAGCTTAAAAGATAAGGGAAGAATAAAACGTTTGCTTCTCTGTATCTTCAGACCAAGGGAACCCAATACCCTATAGCAATTGTTCTCATAGAGAGGCTGCTGAGCTCCCGGAACTCGGGGATGCCCTGAGCGGGGCCGTACGGTCGCAGCGCCGACAGCTCCTCGCTGCATTTCTATTAAAAGCGGACAAACAGACCCCAAACAAACCAAGCTTAGGAAGGAGGAGAGCGGAGCTGTTCCGCTGTGCCGAAGCGCTCGGAGGCGGCCGTGACACCGTGGTGGTGACGGGGAGGTGATGGCAGCTCCCAGACACGCGGCTCCGAGGAGCGGGGAACGGCGGGGCGCGCAGCCGCCAGCCCTAACGCGGCGAGGGGGGAACGCGGCCCTGAGCCGCGCCGCAGAGGGGAGAGCGCGGCCCTACGGGACCGGGAGGAACACGCCGGCGGCCGAGGCCACGCCCCCCTCATGTGTATATTCACGCTCATTAGCATGGCTGATGATGCGGCCCCGCCCCCCGGCGGCCATTTGTAGCCGCGGCGCCCTGGCTGCGGGGGCGGGCGGCGCTCCCTTCGCTCCGCTCGGCGCTGCTCCTCTCGGCTCGGCGCTGCCGGGCGCTCCGTTACCCGCGCTGTGCCAGCGGCGCGCTCTGTGAGCGGCGGGGCTCGGGGCCGAGCGGGCGGCGGACGGCAGGGAGGGAAGGCGGCGGCGGCGGCGGCGGCGGCGGGCAGGGAGGCGCCGGACCTGGCGGCGCTGCCGCGCTCGGCTCCCCCCGGCTCCCCCATGGCCGCGGGCTGCAGGGACGGCCCGGGGCAGGAGAAGTACCGGCTGGTGGTGGTGGGCGGCGGCGGCGTGGGCAAGTCGGCGCTCACCATCCAGTTCATCCAGGTGAGGCGCGGCGCCGGGGTAGCCCCTCTCGCGGCGCCGGGGAGGTTCCGCTCCGCCCGGCCGCGGCGCCGGGGCCTGGGCGCTGCCCGACGCGCGGAGCCGGGAGGGAGGAAGGCCAGGAGGCGCCCCGCGTTGCCGGTGGGAGGCGGCGACGTGACCTCGAGGGCCCCCCGGGAAGGCGCTGCGGGAGGGAAGGGGCGGCAGCAGCCTCCGGCCTGGCGCTGCCTGCGGCGAGCGGGTGGGGCGGCGACGGGGTGCGAAGCGCGTCCCTGCGGGCGGCGGCGGGGCAGGGCAGGGCAGGGCAGGGCGAGCCGGGCGGCGCGGCTGCCTCGGTGCCGGTGTGCGGCTTACGGAAAAATATGAGGAAAGGTGCGTCCTGTCGCGCGAGGGAGGGCCCTCGGTCTGCCCCTCTGCCGTACCGCTGCGGCGCGCCTTTAGGCTGAGCTTGGGCACGCAGGTAGCTGGCGCTTCAAGAGCTTGGCTTCCTGGGAAGCAGTTGCAAACGGAACGCTGAGATGGGACCGGTTGCCGTCTTCGCAGCTTTGTGCGGCAGCAGGTACCGCGTGTGGCAGAGCGCGTCCATGCCTGCTGCTCTGGGGGCTGCTCGCTTCATTGGCCTGCTGCAGCTGGCTCAGCGCTGCTAACGCAACGCGGTGTGGTCGCTTTGGATGGCATTGCCTGTGTGTTCCTGAGGGCATCCGGGCTGGTGTGAGAGCAGCGTGTGTGGCTGGAGGTCGGTTCTCCGGTGCTGAAGTCTTGGAAAATGCTGCTGAATGAGTTTGTGGAGTCTCTGGCTGTAGCATGGCTTTTGGATAGTCATGGCTAGAAGCGTCGGAGGAGGGAAGGATTCTGCAGAGTGCTGTATTGGTTTCTGTGGGCAATCGCATTGAAACTTTCTTAAAACAAAGCTCAAGATGCACGTGTATGGAAGAAAAACTTTTGTCTCAAGAGCTGCTGTTGGTGCCCCTTTTCCAGAGGAGATCTGTGAAAGAGGAATCTGGCGTCTTCCTGTGTGAGAAACTCGTCGAATTATTAGCTGAAAAAGAACTGTTTCGCTTTAAAAGAGTGGTGTCGGAGCAGCACTGTGGGGCTGAGCTGATGTGTTCAGAGTGAATTTTCCAAAACAACTTATTGTCAGCTTGTATTACATTATCTGCGTTGTTTTGCCCTCTCAGCTGCTTTATCTTGATGTGAAATCTTGCCACTGCAAAGTGATCTTTAGCAGAAGACTTGGCCTCTGAACAACCTGAGAAGTAACTGGGAAATAAAGACCCTCTGTGTGGAGCCTCAGGGGCCTTAGGGACTGGTGTTGTGTGTTTTCTGTACTTGCTGCATTGCTATGGACAATAGGAAATGAAGCTTGATGTGTTGTTTCTTGGCTAGGGTATTTTCTTGAGCTCTTAATCCTTGTGATGGTGTCAAGTGTGCCTGATGCCATGCAGCCACTGCTGTCCTTCCTGCGTGGTGACTGTATTGCTAAACATGTTGTTTTCCTTTTAGGACTGTGTAGAAACTTCTCCAAATTGTTTTAAAATTGATTACAAGCGAGTCACATGCCTCATTGCTGGAATTTCTCAGGATTAAGTGGCCGACTCGTCATTGCCTCACTGCAGCATGGCTCGGTGCTAGGTTTGGCCACACGACAGGACTTGATGTCAGTGAGGGATTTCAGCTCTGTTTTGCTTTGCTATTGCTCGTGATAAAGTGTGGTCGTCACCATCTCAGTTCTGAAGCTCTTCAGGAGGAACGTTTCTTGTTGGTGAATACTTCCCACTTAGGTTTGTTTCCCTGTACTTAAATGGAAGTGCTTCAGGGCTGCTGGTTGCTTCCAGGTAAACAGGGCTGTTGTGCTCAGCCGTGGTGGGAAAGCACGTGTCCTAGTGTACATTGCTTCCTTTAGAGGACTAAAGGGGGATCTATATCTGAAAATAGGAAATGGTTCCCTCTTGTGCGGTGAAATAAGCAAAGAGGAACTGAGGCTGCAGGCAGAACCAGTTGGGCAGCTCTCTGTCACCAGCCCTGGGATCTGCCTGCCCGGTGCATCCCTCCTGCCTTGCTCAGTGCCTGTGGTGGTGGCATGCTGAGGCCGGGCCTCGTATTGGCACTGGAGCCTCCTGGCCTGGGTGCAGCATCTGGCTTGAGAGCGTCAGTGGTGTTTTGTGCTCAAATTTGGGATGAAACAACACTGTTTTGGTCCTGCAGCCAAAGCTCTTCAACTGCATGTGAGCTGTTCAGAAGTTCCTCTTATGCTTGGAGAAGTTGTGGGGTGCACATTTGCAGATGAGGGCTGTCAATGTGTGGTGACTGTCAGGCTCCTCTTGGCCCTTCCTCCAGGGAGATAAACAGAGCTGGGTATTAGGGCTGGTGGGACAGGATTCCATCCTGGAAATTCACAATCATTTCCTCTAAATCAGGATGTGATATATGAACTTTCTGCTGTCCAGTCTGCATGCTGTTAGGACAGGAAGTGGAGAAGTTGTAATTGTGGAGTAGATGGCCCCTGCCACAGCCATAAACCTTAGGAAAGCCCCGGTTAGTGGTAGTTCAACTTCATGCCACGGCCTTTTAAAACTAAGTGCTGGAGCTAAGCATTCCTACTCTTAGCTAAACAATAAACAAATAATCCATCACACTGAGATCCCAGAAGAGGCAGAAGCCTTTTTTTGCAGGCAGCCGAGGCATTTGGGAGCACGAGCCGTGCGGGGCGCACAGCTGTTGCCGCAATAGCTGCTCTCCAGCTGTCATGCAGAGGTCTGTCACAAAATACCCCACATTCCCTTCTAACTCAGCCCTTTGTAATATTCAGGTTTCCTCGCTCAAAGGGAGTGCAGCCTTGCAAGTACTTAATCACCCTCTGCATACTTCTTAGCCTGCAGTTGCCATTTACTTCATGCTTTTTTTGGTTAGCTGGATTGCCGCGCCGCTAGTTTCAGCAGCACGCAGCAGGAATGCCACTGATGTTTTATGTGTCCAAGTATCTGTTCCGCAAAGCTATGGCTGCCTTTGGTCAGAATTTTTAAAATAATTGGTTATGTTCTTCTTCTTTTTAGTGATACTGAAGGTTTTGTTGTGTTTGCATGCTGATCAGCATCCACTGTCTCCCAAGGGTGAATATCGCCAGAGAATGTATTGGTTTGAAAACCTTGAGGTGATGTTGACTGGATGCAGTTCCTTCAGTGTGGCTGAGCTCAGCTTGTCAGTCAGCTTCATGCTAAATGTGGTAATGCATGAATGTGTTTTAGGCTGCTGGGACAATCTGTGCAATGTAAAAGTGTATGTGGGGATCTAATGATTGTGTTTTGTGTGTGTGTGTACTGACCTCGTGCTGTATTTGCATGTGAAAATTTGCAGTAACAATAGTAAGCTTCCTACTGCTCTTCCAGCTGTCAGTAACCAATTCTGATTGGAGCTGAGCTGGTCACTTTATTCAACAAGCAAGCAGAGCAAGTTGGAGGTAGATAGCTAATACTAGGCATTGCTCTGAAAGCAAGCGTGTATGGCTTACAGATGGGTGGTGAGCAGCTGTTTGGAAAAGAGAAAGAAAAGCATATCCAAACTATAGTTTTCACCAGAACATTAGTTCTCAGTACTACAAATACAACTAGGGGTGAGTTGACTGAGCATTATCTTTTATTTGATGGAGTTGTTGGGTGAAAAAATGGCATTGTTCTCAATTTTAAGGTGAGGCTCTAAAACAGCACAGTAAAGCAGATGGAAAAGCAACAACTGAAATGCAGCTGGTGTCCACTCTGGGAGTTGGACAGACTCCGTTGTCTGACTGTCCTGTGCCACTTGTATGTGCTGTGCTTGAGGGTTTAAGCCCCTCTCATTCCTGGGTATTCTGATGAACTGCTGCTGTCAGTCAGAACGTGTTCCTCGAGTGAGCCCATGAAAAAAAAAAAAAAAAATCAAGGAATAAAATGTCACAAATTCCAGGCTGTGGATTCATATGAGGCTATGCTATAACTGTATGCTTACATTGTGGTAAACAGCAGGGTCGTATTACAGTGAGCAGTGTGGTGTGATGCAAGGTGGCAAAACATGATTCAGGGAATGAGTGTCTTTGTGTTGGCATCCACTGAGGTTAAAGGTGGCGTGTGTGTGTGTTGCAGAAGGTGGGAAATGAAAATCCTAATCCAAACAAAACTCTTGTGATGCAGTCACCTGGAAAAATAAGGGCCTGTTTTTCTCTTGTGAAACCTGAAGCCTTGGCTACACGCTTTCCAGAGTGCTGCCACCAGAAAAAGGTTTGTATTGCTCAGTTGTAGATCTGCAGCCTGGCAACTGAAGTAGTTAACTGCTGGCCTAACTTCCTGGCAAAGATGGGTTGAAAGCGCGCCGAGAGCTGCTGAGAACTTGGTGCGATACCCCGGTGTTGCTCCTTGGTGGGGCTAAGTGGTGCAGTCCCTCACCACAGGGGTGTCTGCAAGGCAGACACTGGGGCTCTGCAGTGGTACAATGCATCATAACTTAGCCAGCAGGGATGCCATGCATTGATGTACTTAGAAGGGACACGATGAAAGCAGCTCGTTAATAAGTGAGCCGTGTTCAGAACTGGGCACGCTTCCTTCCCAAACTGAAATTCCTTTGAGATAACTTGCAACTCTTCGCAGTCAGAAAGCACTCTGTTGTGCAGCAGTCACTTGCACAGTAAGTTGGTACTGCTGTGCTGTTGGTTGCTTCCAGTGCCACTTGCACAAGGAGTGCTGGCAGAGCATCCCAGGCTGGGTGCCCTTTGTGCTCGCAGGGTGAATAGCAGCGCTGGCACAGAGCCCTGTGCCCCAGCTATCTGAGAGGCTCCCGGCCTCAGCTGGAGCTCCAGACTGTGCTGCAGGCTGCAGGGGGTGGCTGCTGCAAGCACGGCCCTTTTGGGGTGTGTGAAGGGCGGAGGTGTTCTGCTTCAGGATACCTTACGTTTACGTAACTTGTTGGCATTTACCGATAACATTACCAGCCCCTTGAAGTGCTGCAAGATAACGACCAGCTTTGGTAAGTGACTAGCTGGTAGGAAGCTGGAGTTGTACAGATCTTCCTGAATTAGTCTGTTCTCTGGTCTAGACCTGTGTGATGCTACTGAGTCAGTCCTCATCGCTCACGCTGCTTATCCTGCTGGCTTGGTAATCTTGCGCTCTCTTATGGCCATAACTACTATGGAAATGTAATATCCAGGTAAATGCAGCGTGTATTATGAATGTCTTCTGTTTCGAGAAGAATGTAAAACCAACCCCAGCTGAAATCCTGTTTGTAATTGCTCCTTGTCTCTTGACTTCCCCTCATACTTTGAGTATAACACATCCCCAGATGTCTGGATGTGACTGTGTTCACCCTAGACAAACCTTTAATGGAAGAGGCAGAGTGGATGGGATCCAGATCAGGTAACTTAGTTATAACAAACACCCATAAGGTGCTGTTTGCCATGTGCAGTTGCTGGAGCTTTGCTTTAAAATGGTGATGGACGGAAGTGGTAAGCTGTTACTGCAGGTGTGGGGAGCTGCCTTCTAGGTGAGCTGTTTCTGTATGAGCAGTGAGTGGGGCCCTCCCCGCTGGCCTTGAGCTGTGTTTTTCTTTCCAAAGTGATCCGTGCCCTATCATCTTGAAGAATTTTTTTCTCACTTTTTTTTTTTTTCCTCATGTTCTTTGCCGTTGTTGTTCCGTCTCTCAGCTTTGGTGCTGTTGCTGCTTGCGTCCGAAATAGCCTCTAAGTCCCTCAGGGGGGAACAGGTAATATAAAGAGAAAGTAATATACTTTCTCTCCTAACTTAATCACTTCAAGTAGGAAGCAGGCAGAAAGGATATTTACTTCAGCTCTTTCTTTGCCTTGTCTTATGACGTGCTGTGTGTATGCTTTAAGCTGGGCACATACTAGTGTCACTGCCAAAGTTGCTGTGTGCTCTGTGGTGAGCAGGGCTCCTTCTAGGTGGAGCTGCCATAAGGGTGAAAGCACTGTTGGAACAGGTGGGTTGCCTGCAGGAGGGTTGGGGTGGAGCGCAGCACAAGGGCTTCTCACCTCTGGGTGAGGGAAGGTCACATTCGTGTGTTTATCTAGTGACCAACTGAGTGCTCTGCAACGCTGCCTGGCAGTGAGGTGAGCTCACAGCTTCTGATCTGCCGCAGGTGCAGGAAAAGCTGTGGGGCTGTGCTGAGCTGGGTGGCGGTGGGAGGGTTGTACCACGCTTCTCTCATTACATGGGGCGGTGCTGTGAGCTCTGGTTACGGGCTGAGATCCCGGATGAGGGCAGGTTGTTGGTAGAATCTGTGTAATTTACAATGTGCTGACGTGTGGCACAACTGCCCCAGGAGTGTGTTGGGTGATGTGTGTGGAGCAGGGAAGGTGGCAGGGGCACGGAGCCTTACCTTGGTGGTGGTGGGAGCAGCAGCCAAAACTTGAGAAGAAAAGGAACTCCTCAAGTTCTCTGCAATTCCTGAAACCCTCAGAGTTAAAAATAACCAGGGAATGTTTCTGGCAGGGATCAGTTACGCTGCCTGCACACAGCTCTAGCTGGCAGCGGTGTGAGCATAGCCAGACCCCCAGCATCTTGTTGGCTCCATCAGGGCAGGGGTTGTCATCTGTGGGGGTGGATGCAGGAGGGTTCTCCCACCTGGGTGGGAAGGGAGTAGAATGCAGCAGGATCCCTTTCAGCATGGGAGAGAGAAAGCATTAGCTGCTGACACCAGTGTGCGTTAATCATTAACTTGGTATTCACTCTGACGCATCTGAGTGCTGTAGTTCAAGAGAAAAAGATCTTTATGCAGAAGGTATATGCAGAGCTTTATTTCTCAGCAGATAAACCTTAGGCATCCGTGTTTGGGACTATAAATGCCTGTCAGCTTCCTCAAATCAAGCCAAAAAGCCTTCCCTGAAACTTCTGAGGAAATTATCTAGTGCTGGTCCGAGTGACTGTAGTTATTGAACATGTTGAGTCTCTAGTTGTATTTGCTAGAAAAAGATGAAACTTTAAAGTAATTGTAGTTCCTTTAGCATTTTTTTCTGGCAAAACACACTTCCTCACATCATACCACAGAACATCTAGAGTATTCCTAACTTATGATGATAGAAATCTGTGAGCCTACAAGCAAATCTTGAATGTTTTTGCTGTTTATGTGGCAAGTGGACCATGAAAATGGTAGGATGCCAGTGATAAGTCAGTGTGAAGAATCTGGTGTCTTTGGATGGAAAAGAGATCCGTTAAACATCTTCTGCCATTAGACTCCCTCTGTGTAAGGGAAGCAAATGGGATTATGATGGCACAAACTGCATGCAGCAGGGTGTTTCTACATTCTCCATTCCTCGTAGTATTTCAGTGTTTGTCTTTCCTTCTAAGAAGGTTCTTTGTAATCATGCAAAAAAAAAAGTGCTGATAATGGACTTGTGCCTGTGCTATGCTGAAGGAGGACATACTGTTAGAAATGCGTGTAAGGTTTTTTTGCTAGCTTCCCCCAGTACGTCTGCATTAGCAAAATAAGCAGTGGTGATGTATTTAGATGTTACACAACAAAGAAACTATCAGGCTGTTTTTCATACTTGCCCTGCATTTTCAGTTGCTGCTTGGGATTGTTTCTAGCTGTTGGTCTTCAGAGTTCCCTGGAACTTTGCACTTTGCATGTTGTTCTGCTGCCTGCCCACTGGGCCCTGACCAAGTTATCAAGACTGCGTACCCTGATTGGGATTTCCAAATCACAAACATATGCTGTGCCATTTAGATTTCCCATACGCTGCTTTTCCTTCACCTGATGTCCCTCATCTTTGTGAACTGGCTTCTCGCCTCGCTGGGAGCTCTCAGCTTGGGTATTCGGGGTGTGGGGGAGCATCCTCGTGCCCGGCAGAGTAGTCTGTAGGCTGTGTGCTGAAATGAATGATTCCCAGGCCCTCAAGTTGGAAGGTGAGCCTGTATGAAGCCAAAGTAATCCTTAGCGTGTAAGCAGTGTAAGAGCACTAAAATGAGGAGCTCCGAAGAGTGGAAATGCATCTTATCTCTATCTCTTAGGGACAGGTGGTGGTCGTCTGCTCCTGCCGGGGGAATGTTGCCCACTATCTGTGTTGGTGGGATTGTATGGGGAAAGAGCTTTAAACCTTAGCAGTTGCCTCCTTTGTCCTGACTTTATCTGCCTTTCTCTAAGTAGGTTGCATTCCTCACATTTTTAATAGTGGCTTCCCCTCCTCCATAGCTGCTTTGCCTTGTGTCGTGGGGCGCTGTGAATTTTTAGACTTGTGCTCCAGGAACCCTCTCCAGGAAAGGAAACTGAAGATCAAATCATTCTGCTTGGAGCAGAATTTGCAAATCTACTGTGTGCAGAGTGAGTTCAGTGTAGTGGTGACTTAGGATCTTAAAATCCAGCTGAGTTTGTACAAAGGCAGGGATTTTGTTCATGGTTTAAGGGTTTTTGTATCCTGAGACAAAATTGCACTTGGGTTTTCTGCTTGTTTTTGTTTTCAATTTACAAATACTCATAGGAGAATAACCAGAAGCTCTGCGTCTCATGCAGTGAATCTCCTATGCGAGGGAAAGTGGTGGTGATCTGGGAGAATGAGCTCAGCCTGCCTGTGGGAGATGAACAGCTTCAGCTTCAACCGCTTGCGTCGGCCTTTGGGGTCTGACAGCTATTTCCTAAACCTGATGCACTCTGACTGTCAAGGCCAGAGCACATCCAAAGAGGACTCTGTTGTAACTCCATCTCTTAGAATTGTATCAGCATAGTAGTAGTGCAGTCTTGGTTCTGTTCAACAAGTTTGTGATGGACACAGCCTATCTAATTGCTTCTGAGCTCTGTGTGGAAGGTTTCTTTTTATACGTTCACAGAAAAGGAGCTTAGGGTTCAAATCAGAGAGTTTTCTAATGCTGGAAGAAGGCCTTTAGTTGATGGCATCTGTTCTGTCTGTGCGAGTAACTTAACGTTGGTTTTGCCATTAGCTGATGGCTGCAGAGCTCTGTGCAGTGATGTTATGCTGAGAGATAAGGTGCTATCCTAATTGGCTAAGGGAGAGTTAACCAACAAGAAGATAAGGTGACCTGAAGCCTTTCTTGTTACACTGATGGTCTGGCTGTCCTTAGACTTCATCAGTAGTTACTGAAAGTCTGAATAGCACTGAATAGTCCATTATTCTAAGTATGATGAAGTTGAAGAACCTGTTTTTAATCTGTAAAAACGAGAGAAACTAATGTGCTTTCCTGTGGTTTGGGTGCAGAGGGCTGGCTGCTTGTGCATTCCACGCTGTTTTCTCTTCACTGAATGCCTTTACCACAAGATCACTACTCGGTAGAATATGGGAGCGGAAATAGCAGTAGGGTATGGTTTTTCTTTTTTCTTCTAAAAACCAAAGAGAACCAACAAAAACAACTGATCAGCCCTCCTGCATTCTAAAACCCTCTGTAAGCAAAGAAATTAAAGGTCTGCACACCGCTCACACATTTAAGATGGCCTTTGCTGTGTTCCTGCCTCTATGCATTTAATCAGAGCGCTTGCGTGAGTTCTTGTTTGCTTGAGAAGATGATGAAATAATGGCACTTTCAACTTATTTATATAAACAATATGTTTGTTTGTGCATGCAGTGTGTGATCAGGAGGAGAATTGCGTGGTGTTATTTGAGTTTGGAGTTTTTTGTATAGATGATTTTTGTAATGAGAAGTCTTTTTTTTTTCTTCTTTTTATGGGTAACTTTTTCTTCAAAGTGAGGTGTTCTGAGCCCTTTCTGAGAAGGTGCAGAGTAAAGGTACTTCTCCAAGCACTGCTGAACTGGTACAGTATTGGGGGGCTGCAGCAGGCTGCAAATCTGAGCAGTGTAGTACGAGTGCCTCCCTTCTGCACATGGTAGGAGTGGAGCTGGAGTAATTTAGCTTAGTTTCTGTGAATATGAACATTCTCCAGATGGATGACTGAACTTGCTTTGTTTCAAATGGTTTTACTACAGAATGTCCTGGATTGTGGTCTTACACCTTAGGGTAGCAAATTCTCTTGCTGTGCTTTCTGCAGCACCAACTGCTGCTTGGACTGTGGCACGCAGAAGTGGAGTGGGGAACGTGTGAATTGCTTTGAAGGGGGCTGAAAAGCAACTCGAAAGAGGTTATGCTTTAAAAGCAGGAGCTTCCCTCCTGGAAAAACTAGTGGGACCTGCCGAGCTGGGAGGCTGAACCAGTGTAATGGAGCTGACTGCAGCACACAACAGTGTAAGTTTGTCATCTTAAGATAATGAGCAAAAAGGATCTTCTTTGTAAGTCATTACTAGCCTCTATAGAAATCTTTCTGTGCTGGATTCATACCAGTATCTTTTTTCCCAAGCTTGCTGTCTGCTCTGATACTGAGTTATGGTGTATAGGTTTAAGTAATATTTTCTTAAAGGAAAAATATCTTGGTTAAGAACAAATCACTGTGTTTTCTTTTTGGCAGTGTCTGCTCACAGAATCTATCCTGAAGAAGGTACTTTGTTTTATTCAGGTTTGATTACGAGTTAGTAGACATAAAATCAGAGACAGAAAATTCAGAACAGCAGGTAGCAGAAGCGATTTGTCTTAAGCAAAGAAATATGACAAGCATGATCAAGTTTATCTTTAACAAGCACTTGTCCTGCCTTCCTTTTCTTGTTGTGAATATTGTCTTCATGGCTTAGCTAATATGTTTACCAAAACTTTTCGTGACCTGTGCTCACACCTGTGTTTTCCACTTAGCTTTTCTCCTTCACTGCTGCCTCTAAAGGAATGTGATACAGAGAACTCAGTGTGTATCCTCCGATGCAAATGAGTGAATCATGTGCCCTGCCTGCTCTGCTCAGGCCGAGGGCAGTTCGTAAGTTTAGAAAACAAGTTTATTTGAGAACTTATGTAAATTTTTGTCAGAATGAGAGTGTGAGGGGACAGAAGGGAAACCACCGTGCTGGAAACCCCCCAGAACAAATTTTGACTAACCGTGTAGTGCTGTAAAACTGAAGTATCTGAATATGTGTTTGAATCCTTCATTTTTAAACGTCTATGCTTTTTATGAGCCTAAATATCCAAAAGCCCACGATCTTACATGTCAGATAATGCAATTGTCAACATGAATACAATGTGTGAGAAAGCTAAATGCTAAACTTTTTTTGGTGATGTGCATCTCTTATTTTCCTGTAGAACTTGAAATCTAGTTAGCCTGCTTAAATACAAAGTTGTGCTAGGAAAAATAATAAAATCTATTCAAAGGATATCTGGTAAAGAGTTGTCCTTGCAGTTTGGTGCAAATGTGCCTGTGACTCTGTAGTATTTGTTGCCTGCCTTTTATTAAGGAAAGCCACTAGGAAAAAGGATTCAGGAGTGTCTAAGTACACAAAGCTTTGATTTTTGCAGAGGGATGAATAGAAAAAGTACTTAATGATGCTAGAATTCATCTAAGGTCTGTCCTAGGTAAACTAGTGGTGCCTTCCCATGTTCTGTCTGGGCTGAGGCAATTACTAAAATGAAGCATGCAGAAGAGTAATTTGCAGTCAGCAGAAAGAAAAGGCCTTTATGTAGGGGGTGGGCTTTAGAGCCTTTATGAAAGCAATACTAGAAGTGCCCTCCTTGGAAAATTTTCACATCTCTGCCATGCTGATGTTTCCCCTGAGGTTCATAGAATTGTTAAGGGTTGAAAGAGACCACTAAGATCACCTAGTCCAACTGCCAACCCATCCTCCTCATGCCCACAAACCTGTGTCCCTAAGTACCACATCAGTCCTTTTATCAAACACGCGCAGGGATGATGACTCCACCACTTCCCTGGGCAGCCTGCTCCAATGCTACCCCACTCTCTCTAAGATGAGATTATTCCTGATTGGATGTCAGGGGGAAGCTCTTTACTGAGAGAATGGTGAGGTGCTGGAACAGGCTGCCTAGAGAGGCTGTGGATGTCCTGTCCCTGGAGGTGTTCAAGATCAGGTTGGATGCAGCCCTGGGCAGCCTGATCTAGCATAAGATCTGGAGGTTTGTGGTCCTGCCTGAGGCAGGGGAGTTGGAACTTGATGATGGTCTCTTCCAATCCAAGCCGTTAAATGATTCCGATATCCAACCTGAACCTCCTTGGCACAACTTCAGGCTGTTTCCTCTTATCCTGTTGCTAGTGAGGGTTTAACAGTGCGCTGGGGAAGGATGTAAAAAGGAGGATGGTAGAATCTGTAGTTCTCTTGGTGGTCATAAGTTCTGCTGGTTTACAGGGAGTCCACCACTATATTGGATGCATTTTGATCTTAAGCCTTGTTTGCATTATTAATTTGCTAACTGCTGAAGCAGAACTGCATCCATGAGCTTTAGATGGTAGTACTAGAAGGGGACAGCTGTCTTGGTCTGCACTATCGCAGCATCTCTTGCTAGGCTCGTGTTTGAAGCGCTGTACTTTGAAAGATGAAATTCTGCACCTGTAGTTTCCTGAGAAAGGCTCTTCAGTGGGGAGAATGGGTTTTGCCCCAGCATCCAGCCCTTCAGAGAAATAATGGCTGAACAAAGTGCTATTTCCTTTTAGTGGTGTTTGTCTGCTGCTGTAGTGGTGTGTGAAGAACTATTTTGGGACCTGCTTTAACATCCTGTATATCTGAATGCTGGGGGAGAAAACACGAAGCCTTGTTTCCCAGTGATCTAAGGTCTGCATGGCTCCAGCACATGCTCCTGGCTCCAAGAGAAGCAAGTCCCTGAGTGGTGAGGGGAGACCTGTATGCAGAACTCAGTGCATGCGTTGGCTTGCTACAGCTGGCTGCATCACAGAGGTGATGCTGCTCAGTGTGGGGCTGCTGTCACCATGCATGTGCTTTCTTTGCTGCTACCATACATGGCCATACTGTTAAAAAAAAAAAAAAAAAAAAAAAAAAATTAAAAGAAAAATAAAAAACCTTGTTGACTGCTTGTGGTGGCGGAGCATGCAGCACTGCAGCTGAATGTTTACTTGCAGTGTCTTGATGTGGTTCATAATAGATGTGGCTTTTTGTAATGCGAAAATAGATATTTGCACACGAGGCTGTACTTTGTGGCATTGCGTGGTGCGAAGCAGACATGAGCATGAGAATGAGCCTGCTAATGCTCAGCTCATGGTGTGTTGCAGGAGGTGGTTATTTCTCTGCCTCAGTTATAACACCAGCTGGCTGGGAGGTAGCTGGGCGAAGCAGCCCTTGCTGTTGAGATCATGAGCTCTCCAAAGGCATTGAAGATGGTATTAACACACAACTGCATAGGCCCTCTAGCTCAAGAGTCATGTAAAATATTCATCTTGTTAGAGCCAGAAATACTTAATATCTGTGTTCCCATTCCACACAGTGTCTGTGTTAACACCAAGCAAGAAGCGAGCTCCCCCTGAACCTGCATTGTGGTTTGGGTGGCACTGAGAGTGGCACTACCCTGCAGGTGCAGAGACTAAGGGGAAGAGATGCTATAGTTAGTTTTAGTATAAGCAAATATTTTGCTCATAAATAGGCTTGTTTTTAGATGGAAATAATGCCTGCTTAAACGCATAGACTGAATGCAGGAGACAAGCTTTTTGAACATAAAATTTGAGGACATGAGTGTGTTTCCCTTCAATACTCTTTAAAACCTGAAGTTTCTGTGGCTAAAAGCTCTGGTGCTCACTGGAGCTTCAGGATCTCTTCCTTTTCCCTCCAGACCAGCAACCAGGCTGCACTGAGCAAGGCAGCACCTGTGACCAGTTCTGCAGCACCAAAACTTGCTCACACATCAGAAGTAGCGACTATAAAATTGCTTGATAGCTCTGGTTCCTGGAATTGGGGTCTGTTCACACTTACCCATAAGTAAGCCTTGTTCATGTTGTACTTTCCCTGTGTGAGTGGTGCTGTTTGGTGGGGCCTGTGGTGAGTGGGCAGTGAGCACTGTCTCTGGGAAAGCACAGTAAACACTTGTATATAAACTGTAAATGTCACTCTGCACGTTTGCTGATAAAAGTGAATTTGCTGATTCTGAGCAAGCTTGTGTCACTGTGGTATGGACTGAAGTGTAGCACAAGTGTGTGACATCAAAAGAAGATAAATGCAAGGGCTGGAGCTATTGCAGGAGCCTGTGCTCATCTGGACTTGTGGGAATGACACCAGACATGGAACAGCAACTTCCCATATTTCACAACTATCAGTCTGGTTTTTTATTTTTACTTTTTCCTTCTGAGCATTGAGGATAAAATTTCCCACATTACCTCTTCCTTCTGTCCTGTAGCCTAACACTGATGAGAAAAGCAGTCTGAATGACGCTGTCAGATGTAAAGAAGTTGCCTTTGATCTGGAAGTCTGCTACTGATTGTAGTAAGTGGAATAAGTCTTCACAGTCATTATAGGAGTTTTTCCAGGGGCATAAAGAGTTTTAACTTCAGTGCAAGCACTGGTTAGGCTGGAAAGAAAAGCGCTGTACTGCACTGGTGCCTGGAAAGTGCTTGCTATTTTTCAAAGACATTTGTCCAGCTGAAGCTTTCTTTCAAGTCCAAACTGTGGGTTCCTTTAACGCCTTATATTAGATTTACAATCATTTGTTTTATGGAAACTTAGTGCTTCCAAAAATAGTGGTGTTAGCTGGAGCTGCTTCTTTTGAAGCAGTAGTGTCGACATCTGTGGGAACTGCCTCTGTTTAATGGACCTGTGCTTTTCCACAGGCATCGTGCCTCATTGTGATTTCAGGTTAATCTCTCTGAAATCCATGCCAGATCTCTCTAGTGAGCAGGGGTAGAATTTCTCCGTCGTACAGAGTTGCATGTTCAGTGGTGCGGTGGCTATCACATTGCTCTGCTCTGTTTGGCTGACAATGGTCAGGTTCAGTCTTTTCCCCTGATTGCTCAAGTGCTGTGTTCAGGTTGACAGACCAAACAAAGGGACGCTTGTGTGTTGGGAGCCAGAACTGTGCTGTTGCTGCTGCTAAAAGGCTTTCTGCTCCTCTTCTACCTGGCCAAGTTCTCTCTTTTTCACAGTCGGTAGGTTAACTTGACACCTTGCCTTAAGGATGAGGTAGAAAATGCTCCTAAGTCTTGTTTGGCTCTAAATCCCAAGCTAAGGGTATAAATACTTCTTGTTTTCCTATCTGGGTTAAGAAAACAGCATTGTAGCGTCAGTCCCTTGAAAAAACATCTTGTGGAAAGTATGCTAAGGTTATGGAGCTTAGTGCTGGACTTTGGAGTGATTGGCATGTAGATGCTGTGCTTTTTTCACATTCCTGCTTGCTTTAGGAGCCTGCCAGATAATATTTGGTGACCAGGATAAATCTTCTTTCTATTTGAGGTTTTACTTGGCCATGGACTTCAGAGAATCTGTTTCATAAGGCAAAAAAAAAAAAAAAAAAAAAAAAGCACATTTTCATCTTGGACTGCAGAACGACAACTGATAGGGATGTGCCAGAACAGCAGTTCTGGGGATGTTGGCAGTGCTGTAGCATGGGGTTCGTATGTGTTGAGGCATAGGATCTCATCTGCTGCTGCTTTCAAGCTGCGTCTGCTGTGGTGTGAAGGAAACTTAAAGTGCCTTGTTAAAAGCGTGCATTTAATACGTTATCACTATAGTAGCTTCTCAGTATGAACTTTTTGTCTACCAGCTTGCCACCTGCCAGCGATTCAGATACCCTTTTCATAAGGGAAAGCTGTCTCAGATGTTTTCATTTGAAATTATTTTGCTACATGCACTACCGTGGTAACATACGTTATTTAGCTTTGGATATTGGCACACCTAAAGGATTAACACACTTCCAAGAAGCTGATGACTTCATAGGTAGACAACCACTTCCATCATTGGCATTTAAGATTTTTCAGGACTTGAGGTTAACTGCTTTGTGGGTTTTAGCTGGACGAGGATTTGGGAGGAAAGCTGCTAATTACTGGCCTTGCTAATGAAAATGGATGGCTAAATAACTCGGCTGCCACTTCAGCATTCTTGGCACTTCTGGTTATGACACTTTCAAAACTTAAAGATTACAGTAATTGTCTGTAGTCTATGAAATGAGTCTAGACATTCTTGTCTAAGGCCAAAAGGTTGGAGTTAAATAAATACACGATTTGGACAAATAAAGCCATCAGAATCATGCTTGTCCAACACAATAGTTCTTAGTAGATTTAAGTACTATTTTATAGCTCTTCCTAAATAATTAGCTTCTAATGATCAGCTAATAAATTTTGGAAAATAAAGTACTCTGTGCCTCGCTAATGAAGCGGAACGTTTTCGTGTTGGATGTTGTCCAAGCTGGTGTTCAAGAATTCCGTGGGGCTTACTGTGGTAACGGGGGAAAAAAAAGGGGTGGAACCTAATGCATTGCTATCTCTGACTGCAGTGACCTCACAGAGTAAGTGAGGTGTGGTGCGGGCTTGGAAAATCATCTTCACTTTTAATTACATGCTAATGATTCTTTGCCATTTTTCTTTCATTAACGGATCAAATGGCATATAGCGAAAACTGCTGGGAGCTCCCACTCTTTTGGTTCAGCCTGTTTGGCAGGTTTTACTCACTTATTTGGGCTAGAAGGTGTGCATTAAAGTAATACTATGGGTCCAGATGTCCATAGCTGGGGCCAGACAATCTGAGAAGTCTAGTTAACAAGCAATTTGCTCGCTGCAAATTCTAACAGTTGTGATTTAAGGTAAATGCTCAGACTCTCCTCCAGGGTTTATCTTTGCTGTGGAGTCAAAGTTTTCAATCTGTACTTGAGCACTTTCTGTGCATCTAAAGGATGGATCTAAAGGATCTAAAGGGACTGCAAAGTGGCTTCATAAGGTTGTGAATGCCCTGAACATAGCTTTGTAGCCTCTAACCTGAGGTCTCTTGCTGACTGTTTTAAATAGGTCTCAGAACTATGAACTGATGAGCTATATAAATTGATTCTAACCGTACCTCATTACAGTACTTAAATTTATGAATCAAAACCTCTTGTTACGCAGCTGGATCATATATAACATCATTAGAACAAGTAAGCTCCAGCCCCCTACCCTCAGGGGGACTTCACTGGGAAAATTTTTTCCACCTACAGCTGTAGTCCTATTATCTGGTTATACACCTTTCCTAAAGTCAGATTATAAGTGTAAAAAGATGTGGGCTTCTTGAGGTGGGAACTCAGATGATCCTAAGGAGTTTGTATGCATATGTCTGAGCCTAATAAAGTCTTACAGATGAGAAGATAGGATGTACAGAATACTTAAATGTTTCTCGAGTTGCAAATGGCTCTTGCATATATCTGTTGTGAAGCAAAAATGAAATCAAGATTCATCTGTGCTTGCAGGATAGAGCGTGTTTTCTAATCAGACATGTTTAAACTTGAGAAATTGCATTGCCTCCTTCAAAGAACATTGCTGGCGCTTACTGCCATTAAAGGGCATTAATTCAAGGCTGTACAGAGAAGTCTTAAAAGACAGGGAACGTGAACTTTTCTCTGATCCTGAGTGCTGAGGGCTGTATTGCCATAAGCAGCCAGAGTCCAGAGTTTAAGGTCCGTGTATCTTACAGCATGTCTGGGAGGGCACTTGGCGCTCAGTAGGATAGCTGTAAACCAGAAGCAAGCGCTTGCAGGCTGCATAGCTCCCACTGCTGAGCTATGTGCAGCATGGGGAGCTGTCAGCTAGCAATGGGAGAAATGTAAGCACAGCACTGGCTTGGATTGAATTTAAATCTGAAGACTGTTTTAAAAATATTTTTCCAAGTTTTTTTTTTTTTTAAAGGTGTTCACATACAGTTCTTAACTGAGCCAAAGGCTGCTCCTTCCTGTGACAAAATACATGAGTTAAAAACCCTTTCATTGGTGTTGATGTTACATGCATGTAAGCACTATCCGCTCTGTCCATAACTCAAATGCTGAGGTTGCATTAACACTTCACAAGAGTTCTCCTGACAGTTTGTTTAAGCCTGGCAGGAAGTTAGCGAGAAGACGTGCCATCTTTTCCAATAAAGCATTTGCCATATTTATTCTGTGAGCCTGTGTGATAGGAGCACACACAATTTGTCAGGCTGCCTTGGTTATGTGTCAGATGCCTTTTCTCTGAGACAATATGCCACTTCTTCACGGATCCTCAAGTTTTTTTTTTTTTTTCTTCCCAGAATCCTGTATTTATCTGCTCAGAAGTCAGAAGCTCTCCAGTTCCTGCTGAGCCCAAGCCATTCTTTATAGTTGCTACAGGGCAAAAATGGGAGCAGAAGTGAACGTGTTTGTGAATGGGGAAGTTCAAGTCACTTCAATGCAGAAATGAAAAGTGCTTAGAAAGGATTCAGATATATGGGCTGGTCTTCAAAATGGAGATGCTTCCTCCTGTATCCCCTCGTTCCCTCCCAACCTCTGTTTCCCAGCACCTTTGGGAGAAGCTGAGTTGGCTTTGCTTTTAAGTACTTTGGGTAGGGACTGCTGCAAAGCCCATGGAGGAGAGCTGTATTATATGGCTATGTACAATAAATGCCTGTGTACCAAACAATTATTTAATATTTCTTTCTGATGTGGTTGTTCCCTATATATGGCGTGGAGAAGGGAGAGGCACAAGAATGTATGACTGGGCAATGGGATTGATTCTTCGGTGCTTCCAAGCAAAGCAGTTTCTTGACAATGTATTAGAGATCCATAGATATAACTCGCACTCCTCTCTCTAGTATATACTTAACTAAGCCAGATGTTTGTTTTGTATCCCACAAAGTCTTGTTTAGGATTTAAGACTTGTACTTCACAGACTACAAATGATGGGAGTAGTGTGGTGGGACTGCTCTTAGACCTTTGTGGGCGATGTGAGAACTTTGCCTTCTCTGAGACTTTTGCAGGTGTGACCTTAATCATATATATCACTATTTTATGTACACGCAATGCTTGTTCTTCAGGAGCAGATAAAAACTTCTCTATTTGATAAAAGCAGCCTTGTTTTTTTACCAAATACCAAGGTGGGGGGGCAGCAAGAAGCAAAGCTGTGCTTAGGTTGTAGTAGTCCCCCTGCAAAGGGGTTGCTTTGTGTGTGGCTCATGCCCTCTCACTGTCACTTCAGTTTAACCTTCTGCTGTTGCCTCTCAGTTTTCATTGCTGAAATTATCAGGTGTTTCACATCACTTGATAATTGCGGTAATTGCAGTTACAAATTGCCTCTGTTTCCCTGGGTAGTCATAACAGTGCTGGCAGGACGCATTAAAACAGCGGGAAGTGCTGTAGATGGAGGGAAGCATCCCTGATGGCTTTGAAGCACTGGCTGCATGTCAGTTGATATTTTTCATGAAGAAAGGAACAGGTGCTCTTATTGTTTCTAGAAGTAAAAGAAAATAACTTGCAGTATATGAGTATGGGATAGTTAGAAGGACATACCTGCCCTTCTGTAGCATAATCCAGTATTTTGATAGTAGTCTCTGCAGCTTAGTTTTCATCAGCATCATTCTAGACCTTTTGTCACTTGTTCTCCCCAGTCTGCAGCAGCAGAATGCTTCTTTAGTTATGCAGAGCTTGAAAAAGCTGCTTTGGCATAGCCAAGGGCCTCAAAATGTGTTCCTATGGACTGGCCATAGGAGCGTGCTGTAGTTCTGGCCTTAAAGTCAGGACTTGCACTATGCTTCACCTGTTGGTGATGCTTCCGGAGTGCAGAAGAAGGACAGATGCTGGGGAGCCCAAGCAGTGCTGTGCTTCAGGTTGCTGGGACGTGTTCCAAGCTCAGGCTGAGTGCTCAGTGCATTGCATTCATCAGCATGTTTGTTTTCAGTCCTGACTTAGCAATTACATCTGGGAAGGATTTGGGGGATATTTGCAATACTGAAATTGTGGATGTTATTTAAATCTAGAGATGGCCTGTAACTTCAGCTGGAGGGTGGAAACCCTTCTATTTCCTTGCTTTCACTGGATTGAAACTAAACATTTAAACATGTGGAAAAAATTTAAATAAGCAACTTTATTTCTTTAGAAACATTAAGCATATATTTAGTAAATACAACAGATTATAGACACAGCGAGGATGAAAATGTATTTTGGCATGTACTGCTCCTTCAGCTTAGTCACAGCAGTGTGCTTTGCCCTTTCTATGTTTTACAACTTACCTCGTGGTGCCAAAGGATGGAATCCAGTGGCTTTTCAGCTTGCAGGCTGTTGATGGCCCAATGAGGATTAATTAAAAAACCTCACAAAAAAAAAAAGCAACTTGACAATGGGTCTGTGCCTTTACATGTAAAAATGATTTTTATTTTTATTTTTTTTGATAATTGTTATTATTAATTTATAGAGAGGGAGTCCTGGGAATGAGTGAGTCCAGCTAATGGAGGAATTCCCCTTTGTATACTAAAGGCAGCATAATGAACTGAGGGGAGAGATAAACTGAAGGCAGATTTTCACACATCCTCCTTGCCAGAAAACTTGGGTGACTGAGACAATGTGTTAGGAGTTACTCTTATCTTTAAAAGGAGAACAACTGTTGGAATGAACGGTCACAGTCAGCTTGGTGATGTCATTGTGCCAGAATGCTACAAGGAGAAACTCCTGGGAAGGTCAGGAAATCATGGGGTTGTAACCAGCAGCACAGAGTCCAGTTGGAGGCCTGTAAATAGCCGTGTTCCCCAAGCACTGGTACTGGGTCTGGTCTTGTTCAGGATGGAAAGGGTGAAGTTAACCCTCAGCAAGTTTGCTGGTGATGCAAAGCTGGAAGGAGTGCCTGACACACCAGAATGCTGTGCTGCCATTCAGCAAGATCTGGACAGACTGGAGAGCTGAGCAGAGTGACCTGGTGAGGTTCAACAAGAGCAAGTCCCACACCAGGGGAGGAATAACTGCATGATTCAGTACAGGTTAGGGGCTGACCTGCTGGAGAGGAGCTCTGCAGAGAAGGATGCTTTCCTATGTGACCTGTTGTAGGGAACCTGCTTTAGCAGGGGATTGTACTCAATAATCTCCAGAGATCCCTTTCAAACCCTACAGTTCTGTGTGTTTGGAACACGTTTTAGGATGGTGATGGTGAGTGTGTGTATAGGTGGGGGTGAGTTGCCCCATTGCAAGGGATCATAGAATCACTAAGTTAGGAAAGACTTTTAAGATCATTCAGTCCAACTGTCCACCTACCACTAATATTTCTCATTAAAACATGTCTCTCAGTACAATGTCTAAATGTTTCTTGAACACTTCCAGGGACATCTCCCTGGGCAGCTTGTTCCGGCTCCTGACAGCTCTGGGAGACGTATCTCCTAATATCCAACCTGTAGCTGTCCTAGAGATTACTTTTTTTTTCTTTGTAAAAAGGCTTGTATACTTGGTAGGTTTTCTCATCTTGGAGTAGGATTGCCTCAGCAGTCTTAGAAAGAGGAAATCTAGAAAATTTCTTGTGTAATATTTTGGGTAAACTGTATGGTTGATGAAACAGCTGGGCTTGGCTTCTCATTTCCTTTCTAGGAAGCGGATGGAAGAAGCCTTGATTTCATTAGTGATGAAAGGAGCGGTGTAACAGAAGACTGTGTTTGCTTACTATCTTCACAAAGTTTCTTCTAATTATTTACTGCCAGTGACCAACCAGAGTGAAATTAATTGAATGAGGCTCAGCTCCTCAAGTTCATCATGGAAAAACTATTACTTTTGAGAGGGGAGATATGGCAAATTTGTTCCTGTAGGGTGACCAGTTGCAGTACCACAAGAGAATAATCCTGCATGGTTTGTACCAGCAAGCATCCAGGACACTCTAGCTCTGGTGTCTTATAGTTTAGCAGAGAAGCTGTTGTGGAGCATGAGGGCTTATATGTACAGCTTTCATTCAGTAGGTAAGCCTGGCATGGCACAGCATTGCTGAGTAAATCTACCTGGACTCAGCATTAGTACAAAACCCATAGGCTGGTGGTTGTTTACATCTGTTGGTGCTGCTGTTAGTCCTTTAAGCACTTCTATAGCAAACTCTATGACTACTTCTACAAAAACACTCAAGTCTTGGGCTCTTTGGATATGCTAGTGCAGAGCAGCCTTCAGAGGTAAGGGTGCCACCTCTTGGAGTACTTCAGGCTGTGCTGTGCCATCTCTTAGTTCTTTAAATGCTGGATGAGTGGCAACAGTAAGGTCCATTTCTGCTCAGGTTGATGCATGCTGTGTCTGCTATGCCTAACATTCTTAAAACAGTCCTGACTGAACAAGGCTGTGAGCTGTGATTAATGTTCCCTGTGGCAACTACTCCCAGTGCAATTTAGGAAGACTCCTTCAAAACCAGTAGCTATTTAAGGCACGTTAGCTTTGTCCATTGCCTGCAGGTAAACCATGGCACTGCTTTGCAAGCCTCACCTAGAGTGGCTGTGACAGCAGACTTAGCAGTGCATCTCCCAATGTGGGAAGAAGTTGCCCATATGAGGCTTGCTAAATGGGTGAGCACATGCCAGACTCCATCTGAATTTGAGATGAGACTGATATTGGACTGGGACAATTTATTCCCCAGCTGAAGGTGGAGCAGCATTCCATGTAGGCGTGGTTAGTCTGACACTTGCACTTTGTGGTTTTCTTATTAAAAAAAGGGAAGCTGAAAAGAAGGAAGGGAATGGGAAAGGTGCAAAAATGGAGGACAGATTACTGATGCTTTATCAAATGCAAGGGAGATGCGTGGAGTTGTTTAATGTCTCCGGTCTGGGGATCAGCAGCTTTCAGCATGGTGCCAGAGCATAATATGAATGAATGCTCTGCAAATGAATATAGCTCTGCAGTAGCCTGTATGCACTCTTCCTGTAGCCAAGTGTAAGATGGCCAGGCTGCAGTGCATAGAATATACACAGCTGGGAAAGCGCATCACAAGAAATGAGGTGTCCCTCCCATGTAGGGCAGCAGCAGCTCAGTGTCACAGGAGAGTTTTAACCATATTCTGTGCTGATGGAGATGTGTCTGAAGAAGGTTGGTGGGCTGGTGCTGTAAAGTACAGTTATTTTAGTTGGTTTTTTTTTTTTTCCTATTTTCTGACTGTGCCATTTGCAAACTTCATTAAGTTTAGGGCACGGATGCTGAGTGCAATAGTTTCTTGTGGGTATCCTTGAATTTATGTGATGGGGAAGATGCTTCTGCAAACTTCTGATGTTGAAATAAACAAGGCATATACCTTATTTTTTGTGATACCTTATTCATGCAAGGACAGCCCCCCCCACCTTTTTTTCCCTTCCTCATAATAGCCAATGTGTGGCTTTAAAGCACTTCTATTTCCTTCCTGGCTTACAGAAGTGAATAACATGCGTAAACAGTGCTTCTCCAGTTGCTGTAATGCTCATCCAGGTGTCTGAGCAGTCGGGGCAGTGCACATCACCAGTGGTGGTATTGAGGGGGAGGAATTTGATGGTGTTCAGCCACTTGTTCTGCGTGGAGTCACTGCTAGAAATAGTTACAAAAACGGTAAAGGATTCTAGAAATTACTGGGAAAATCCTAGTGCTTCCTAGAAATTGCTTAGAGACTGGGGAGGCAGAATCCTGGAAATGTACAGGAGGTGCCAGAAATGTCTGAATGCTGTCACACATTCAGAGAGACACGGCAGTTCCTGGAGGCTCAAAAAGTCCCGAGAGACTTTTGACTTCTAGGAATTCCTGCTGGGAAATACAAGGCATTATTACCAGAAGGCAGAATTCCTGTAGTAATCCATCAGATTTGATAACTCTGCTAGTAATTTCTATAATTCATGAAAAATAGGCTGTGTTTTTGAGTACAAACTATTGTATGTGGATATTAATCTGTTCTCCTTCACTAAACCATGGGGCTTCAAGATCTTAGTGTCCTCCATATATTTCTTACACTTTTTTTTCTTTTTTCCCCCTCACAGTCCTATTTTGTTACGGATTATGACCCTACAATCGAAGACTCCTACACCAAACAATGTGTGATAGATGAAAGAGCTGCGCGCTTGGACAGTAAGTAGTAGAATAAAAACTGCATCACACTTGGCTGTCATGTGCTATCTCTTCCACATGCCATCTATTTATTTTGTTTCAAAAGTTTCAGTTCCCCCTTGTCAGTGATTTCTTCAAGGACAAAACAGCACCCCTCCCAACATCACCCTCCTGTCTCTCTGTATGTTTTACAGCTGCATCAGCTGGACCCAAATTAGTGAAAGTTCATTGGACTCTGTCTTTTAGTTTGGTCTTGAATTGTTCAATAAGTCCCAGGATGTGTTGTGAACCTTAGTAAAAATCCGATAGAACCTGTGTAGAAGTAATTTCTGCTTAGCTATTTGTGAGAGACTCTTGTAGTATCCTGTCAAGGAGGATTTTTACTTTTGGTTTATGTTCTTAGAACTTGAACTCTAGTAATTAATGTGTTGCTTATGTTCAGTTCTGGATACAGCCGGACAAGAAGAATTTGGAGCCATGCGTGAACAGTACATGAGGACAGGAGAGGGTTTTCTCCTGGTTTTCTCAGTCACTGATAGAGGAAGGTAAGCCTGATGTCAATCAAGTTAAACCCACAAAAAATGTTCCATCTTTATCTCTGTGACTAGTCTTAAATTGCTGCTCCTCATCCTTCACTGGGAAAACAAACAAACAAACCTCTAATGTTCTGCAGTGTACAATGCTCTCTGCACTGAAAACCCTTTGAAGCAAATTGATGAACTGAAAGGGTCTGTCCCTTAGAGTAGGTGACTTGAGCATAAGGAAGCACAGCCAGCTCTGTTCAAATGTTCCATTATAGCCCAGTGTACTAGTTTCTTGCAGGTGACTGACTTGCAGTAAGGGCAACATGCTATTACATCCCAGTTCCTAGGAAATATCTCCTTGCTATGTACTTGTTGACATCCAGTGGCTGGCTCTGTGGGTTTCTGGGCAGAGAAATCCAGCTGAGGCTGTGTCTCTGTCCTTCTGCAGGCAGGTGCTCACTGCCTACTCCCATGAATTGACTGGAACCTGCACACCTGTAGAGCTGAGATGAAATACAAGTTTTTTGGCAGCTGAGAGCTTGGTCAGGTAGCTTCCTGTAGTTGTAAGAGTAGGAAACTGCTGTGTATAAGCAGTCTCTGTTTTCACTATGATAATCTTCCATGGAGCTAGCTAGATATTGTAGAGGTAAAGGAGAAGTGGGCAGGGAGCTATAACTTTTGCTTTGGGTTGTAACAGAAGAGTAATAAAATGAGGGGGAAAAATTCTTTGCAATATTATTTTCCTTACAGATTCAATATGGACCCTAATAACTTCTGATTATACCAGAAAAAATCTCTCTATAATAAGAATTAAAATAAGTATTCTTTGGAACGTACACATTTCCCTTATGAGTGCTGCAGAAGTTCAGATTCATTTTGATGTACTGTCAGTAGAGACTTTACTCTCCTGTCAGAGATACTTGTCTGGTTTTAAGACATACTGAACACTTGTCTTAACATAAATATTTTTGTAGCAGGGGACTGTGCACTTCTAAAATCACCATGTGAACTCCTTGGCTTGTCTGGAAATCTTAAGTTCTTGTTTGTTCTTTTGGCTAAGGATGTGCCTTGATCTTAAGCAGATCTTGTCATGTTAAACCTGCGTATTACTTTCCCCTCTAAAATCCTTGTGAGACTGATGAGGAACAGAGTTCTTGTTTTTGTTCTGATATCCATTTCATTCAAGACTTGCCTTGCCAGTCTGTGAAGCATCTGCTAGAGGTGTCTGTTTAGTGTGAATGAGACATTCTGAACCATGAAGTCTGTGAATTAGTTGGTAACTTTCACCAGTTTCGTCCAATTGCTACAGGCATCTAAGTGGAGTATTAACAATGGTGGTCCAAGTATGCCTAGTGGCATTCTTTCTGCTTCATGTTTCCTCTCATAATGGCTTTAAAAGGCTGAGGTGTACTGTACTGTCATATCTGCCTATGTAAATTTTCTACCAAAATGTAATTGTAAATGGCTTCAGACTATATACCTAATTATAGTGGTTGGGATGTCTCTGAGCTAAAGAAAACTTGACTGTTTACCAGCATCAGTGCTGAAGCTCTGTGTGCAAATGATGAAGCTTTAACTGTTTTTACTGAAAATGGTGTATTTTTTTTCTCTCCATAAATCAATGTTTAGGCCAGAATTAGCTGCATTAATATATTGCTTCACTGGAATACTTCTATCTAAAAAGCATTACTACCAAATAAGACACACTTAGTGACTTTGGAAGTGTTCACTTAGCCTTCCCGTTTTTCCCTTCAAGATATAATTTTTTCCTTCCCTCCCAGTCTCCCTACCAAATTCCTGGATGTAGCTGTGGAGGTTGCTAGATGAAATATTGATCACAGGTGTTTCCAGGCTGCGTTTTGAATAGGTAGAGTTGGACTCCAAAATCCGCATTTGTAGATTGAGCTGATTCTCTTCAACTGGGTGGCATCCTGGTCCCTCTAAAGTGGGAAAGTGTTTTGCTTAACCTGTGGCCCAAATGAAGTCCGTTCCCCTCTGCTGCCAGCTTGAGTCAGGATTTTTTTAGTTTGAGTACTGCATGATTCTCTGACCTGTCATGCTGTGACAGTGGACTGTTTGATGGAGCGCCTGCAGCTGTCTGTGCTCGTGTGGCATGGCAGGGCAAGTCCCAGTAGGTGATTCACCATTCCTGAACTTGCACAGAGCCTGAGAATCTGTGAATTCGTACACTGATGCTCTATTTTTCTTTTACAGTTTTGAAGAAATCTATAAGTTTCAACGACAGATTCTTAGAGTGAAAGATCGTGATGAGTTTCCTATGATTCTAGTTGGTAACAAAGCAGATCTGGACCACCAAAGACAGGTAATTAATTTCTTACTAGTTACTGCTAGCTCTCTTAGGGAAATTTCACTATTTTCTCTCATGATAATAGAGTGGGAACAAGAAACAAATGGGGAAAAAAAAAAGATACCGTATTAGCTAACTGCAATGCAAGAAACAACTGTACTCAGGAACTGTACTTGAATCTTTGAAGTAGGATGGCGTTCCACATGCAGCAGATCTGTCTGACTCATGCGTGATGTTAGACCAAATCTATTCACATACAGAGGTTGAGAGCTCTGTCATGGCTCAGGCATGAATGTATGTCATTCTTCCTATCTGTTACTCACCACTGTGCACTGTGCCAAGCAGAGCACATTCCAGCACTGCCGTTGCTGTTATTGCTCACTGCTGTGCTTCGTATGAATGAGTAGCCATTCATCTCTTTCCATTTGACCACCTGTCTTCTGCACAACTGACTCAAAGCTTTAGAAGATAAAACTATAGTAATACAGTGTCCTCCTATTTGAGTACCTTGAAATTTTGGATTTCAATCTCGCTTCTAGTTGTAAGAGTTGCTAAAAGATTTGATTAAATGGATTAGATGGATTTTCTTTATTTACTCTTGGTTTTCATAAATCAAATTGATGGTTTGAACTGAAATGGAAATAATTGTACTAAACCAGCAGGAAAGGAGCAGGTGTCAAACTTCTGTCATTCAACTTATTTCAGAAGTTGTATTTTCTCCTGAGACAGTGAGATGACTCCTAAAGCTTTGGTAGCAAACGTGATTGATTTTTACCTGAAAGTAAACTAAAAGCTACTGAGATTTCCCTATTTTAAAAGCTTAACAAGGAGAGAACAACTTAAATGCTAAGATTCTCAGATTTGTTTACCTGTCTTTAGTCTGTCTGTGAGTGTTTACGTAAATATTATTCTTTGCTAAATAAAATATTGCCTGTGTTAAGAACCAGTGGCTTGAGCATGGAAACATTTGACTTGAAACACGTTAGTATTTTAGAGGTGTATTAAACACAATTGTTGAAAGATTTTTCTTGAAGAGCACCTGAAGCCATGGAGTTCAAAAAGAAGTTCCTGTTAAATACCCTCCTTTGATTGTCACACCCTCTCCATCCAGGACCTGAGTGTAGGAAGGTCATTACAGAAGTTAAGACTGATGCTGAAAGATGGGGTCTCAAAAGTCGGAGTTGGACACTGGTCCTTGTGTATCCCTTCCAAAATGGGATGTCCTGTCGTGAAAGAACTTTTAACAGAAGCTCTGTGCAGACTCATCAGGAGTAACTTCACATGTGCACACATGCACAAAGCTGTGTAGCCCCTGTCCCTGAGACAGAAGTGGAATGTGTTCCCACTTCAATTACCATCATACCCCCATCAGAATTGCTGGATTGGATTTAACCTTGCATGTCCTGGAATATGAGATACTTCACGACAACAGCTGTGCATTAAACTGTGTAGGTAGAACTGAGCTCTTTTGAAAACTGTAACAGCTGAATGACAGACTTCTAAATAATTTGAGAGGGAAATAACATCATCTGTCAACCCACAATTTCAGAGGATACCTGCAAATGTAAATAGTAATCCTGGAGATCATTCCTAGAAATACTTTGATCTCCTCTATCCTCCTAATGTTACTACACAGCCTGTAACTTATCAGCTTCTCCTTTAAAAAAGGTGCCCTCTCTTTTCCCCTGCTGGTCCCTCCATACTTGATGACTAGTTTCTTTTACAGAAAGCAGTTCAAAGCAGCTGCTTCCACAGTGCCCAACTTTGCAGTTCTCTTCCTACATCTGAACACAAAAGCATGTATCACCAGAAGCATTTTTATTGTTGTTTTCGTGGCTTCATTAACTGGTCTTAGATGCTGGGAAGCATAACTCCCGGTACTGCCATGCACATCATTTACATGCAAATTGGTAGGTTTGTCACTTTTGTCCTAGGTCAGGACTTAATCTTCATTAATCTGTAGCACTTGCAGGTTTGCTGAAACAACTAGTGGGGTGTTTTTAACTCTTCTATGCCCCTTTCTCTGTCATGTGATGGGGCTCTGCCCTTAGGTCAGCCCAGAGGAATGATGTGGGGATGCTGAGGTGACATAATAGTTCCTCAGAAGGGAGAGGCTTCCCTCCTTCTTGACTTGACATTTGTGCTCTTTCCTGTGTTGTTGTTAACACTCACCCGAGGCACTGTGCAAGCTGAATCATCTCTTTAGACAGGGAGAAAAACAGACAAGCTGGAAGGGCTCTGATACGTGTGCAAGTGAAATCAGCTCATGGAGAGATGGAGTGAGTGCCAGAGCTTGAAGCATGGGAAGGGGTGGGACTGCGGCTCTTAGCAGAGCAGGGAGGAGTTGGGGTGGGGGAAAGAAAGTGAGACCTCGCCTTTTGGCAGCAGTTAGCAGTGAGATGTTATCAGCTGGATGTTAAACAGCAGCCAGAGCCTCTGCTCCATCACGTGAGCTCAGGCTGCCAGCATCTATTCAGTGCACTGGCTCAGCTTGCTGACCTGGCTGAAAGCAAGTCCTGCCACTACATCTTCCCAAGTATGGAGAACTCCAGCCTGCTGCAGGCTGGCTACACAGGCAGCATGAGGGAGAGGTGGGAGCCAAGGCAGAGTTCTCCCCCCACTCTTGAGCCCTGTGGTGTGGGAGGTTGCTCTGTGCTGTAGCTTGTGGGCATGCAGAGAAGTGCTGGCCTTCTGCCAGTAGTGCTTTTAGAGATTCAGAAAGATGAATTTTTAGAATCAGACTGTTTGTGATCATCATCTACCTTTTTCTTGAAGACAGAAGACAAGGTAGTGAGCTAACAAAGTGCGCTCTGCGAATGTAAAACTAAGTTAAAGGAAGTCATTCAGCTTGTTTTTTGGTCAACCCCTGGTGCTTATTGCAATTAACAAATATTTTTCTGCATCTGGAGAGAGTTAAATGTGTATGGAAAACGTTTAGGATGTCTCAAGGGTCTGACCACACCCCCATGCATGGAGGTGAATTGTGTAGTTCAGACAGAGTGCTATCATCATGATACCATAATATAGGGAGCAAATAACTAACAATCCTGATGGAGTGCTGACTGCTGCTCAGGAAATATGTGAATTGCACGGTACTGCAGAAGTGCACAGCTCTAGTATGATCTTGATGCAACCTTCGTGGCATGCTGAAGGTGTAGCTTAAGATAGCAGCTGTAATAGAAGTAGGTTGACTCAAGTGTTCTTGTAAGATAATAAATGAAATAGGAAGTTTGAAACAATAGTTTACTACAGTAATAGCTGTAACTGAATGGAATTAAGAGGACTTGTTTTGTCTCCTGTGTAGCACAGGAGGTGAAGTCCTGGATATCCACCCATTTGGCTGACAAAGAAAGCTGATTTATTAGAGGAAGAGCAAGCATTAATCTTTACAATTTCTTTGTACGATGAGAATAAAATCATCAGTATTTCCAGATTCCCTCATCAGTCATGGGTTAGAGACACATCTCTGCTCTTCCCTTTGAAGTCAATGCCATGTAGTACTCTATCTTAAATGGGTTAATTCTGCACACCACAGACAGCACTGGATGCTCCTGTGGTAAGGCAGTTCAGCAGAGCGTCTATATAACAATAAGTGCTGCCAACAGGGGAGCAGGCTTGTCAGTGCAGTGTGTGTGACTTTTTGAAGATAACTGCTGGCTTAAATTGGGTCAAGTCTGCTCATTGCCCAGATGGCAGGGTTTCAAGGAAAATCCAAGTTGCAACAGGAAAACGCTTGAGTTTCATTCGATACTTGTTTCAGATTTTACATTGTTACTGCTGTAATACAATGAGCTGGTGTTAGCTTACCTATATTGCTGAGTCCATTTAAAGCAAGACTTTAAGGAGAGGTTGTCTTGTCTTTATTCTGTGCCTAGACAGATGATCAGCAAAGCCAGTGGTGCCTGGCAGGTAGTCCTGTGGTTGGACCTTTCTCTGCATGAGCCTGGATACTAGCAAACAGTAGTTCATAGCTTGCTTTTGCTGTTGCATGAGCTTAGCCTGAGATATCTATCAGTGGCTAGGTGCAGTGATTTCTCTGATCTCACAGAAGGATTGTACCTTCAGATTTTGCCATGGCTTGCTTGCTTTTTGACCTCTATAAATACCAAGCAATCAGCCATCTGATGCAGTAGTTGAATACAGCAAGCTGGTCTTTGATTAGGTGTCATTGCTTTATAACCAGATCGTATGTGCTAAAGGGTTTCTTGGGGTCTCTCTTGGGAGAGGAATCGCTGTCATGTTCTGGCACCAGTCCAACGTAGCCCTTAGTCTTTGCAAGTATAGGGAGAAGGTATGCAGGCAGTGCTAAGTCAGGCAGCATCGTAGAAGTTCTTTAGGTGGAGGAAAGAGTAGAAATGTCAGAAAGGACTCTATTTCTAACAGTTCTCAGATACAATAATGTAGAGGGAGAGCAGCCTGAGATCCGTTCACAGGGCTCGTGCACGTGTTGAAATGGAAACTGATTCAGTAAGAATGCTGTTACGTAGGGAGTTGGGGGATACGCTTTTCCATGTCTGACTTGCTTGTTTACATCTATTATAGTATTTAATTTGAATAACTTCTACCAACAGTATCTGAAAGCAAATAGTAAAATACCTAAAACAAAGGATAAGCACTGCAGGGGATGCCATTCATATTCACGATTAAGCTTATTGACACAAAGATTGTCAATGCAGAACCAACACACCCAGTCTATCAGAAATTCTGTTCTGGGAACATAAATTTGAGTGTTCCTTGACAAAAAAAAAAAAAAAAAAAGTAATTTTGATTTTCCTAGTGTCCTTTAATCTCTCTTATCTTCCTTACTGAAAAGTCTATCATGGTTGTTATGTCTAAGCAGGGAGTATGGAGAACGTGAGAGTGTAAACTCATATTTTTGATTTCTACAATTTCTATGTTTGCTTTTCCAGCAATTTCCTCAGCTTTGAAAGCAGATCCTGTATGCTCTGGCCTCTAATTTACTGCTTGAGCACTGCAAATGCTTCCATAGCGTGCCCAAAGCAAACAAACGCAAATCTAAATTGATTTTGTTGAGGTCACTTGCATTGACTGCAAGCTGCTTCACAGCATTCCGGTAAAATTAGATGAAATGACAATAAGATTATTTTGAAATTAAGCAGTTACAGATGTTCTAGCAAAAACAACAAGGGCTCTTATGTTGCATCTGTAATGTTGTATATGCAGACTTTTGGGAAAGTGTAGTTTCACTTTATTAGATTAGTTTCTTACAGCTACGTTTGTTCAGTATCTCTAATGTGCTTTCGATACAATAACGAAGAGAATAGTGATTACATTGGTTTAAAGACAAGGTTCAATTTCTCTTCAGGACCTGCTTTCTTTTATAGCTATTGAGTTTAATTTTATTTTAATCTTCCTGGGGCTACAGTAGGCTGTGCAGGAATGAGGAAAAGTGAAGTAGAAGTAAACAGTTTTTGCAACTGTTGTGTTGGTACTTGAGCTTATTTTTGTCTGATGAATGAGACAAAGAAGCATTAAAGTTTCTGAAAGTCTCCATACAAATTTTGGGGGATTCTGCAATGTCATTGACCTGCCAGAAGATAGCTGAGAGAGTTTCTCAAAATGCGGCTTTGAAATAAGGACATTTCAACAATTTGGGGCTGTGGGAGGAGAGGAAAATGGAGCAAAAATCTTGAGTATCATTTGGTTTTCAGGTAGTAATGGAGAATGGAAAGATCCCAGTCATTCATTCTTTGTGCCCCGCTGTTAAAAGTGCAGGTACAATAGATGATGTTGGTTGTGTTGCAGCGCAAGTGGGGTGTCAGTGACAGAGGAGTCAGATGTGCTGAGATGCTGTGAGAGAGGGCTCTCAGGCCTTGCATGTAGCTGTAGGAAAGTATTCTGCATGTTACAAAGCACTCCTGCATCTTGCACTGTGCTGGGTGCTCACAATGATGTTCTCCTGTTTCCATCTCTTTCTGCTTGTGTGTGGTTCCTTGATCTCAGCATGCATCTGACTGTCTTTTCAGAAGCAAACTAAAAATAAACCTTCAGGGTCTTTGTTCTCATTATATCAGGCCTATGCGTGCTGGTTTGACATATTTCTGTGAAAGCAGTATATAATCTTTGACACTTCTACCACTAGCTGCTGCCTTGGCAAGATCTGTTGTGCTTCCTTTTATCACTGAAAGCTGTCCTTTCCTCCCTGTTCTGGGGGCAACTTCCTGTTGAAGGCTTTTTCAATGTTTTGCACTTCTTGCAGTCATTTTTGTCATCTGTCCTCACTGCTTTTGACTTCATCCAAAAACATGTAGCCATCTCTGTTGCTTTTGCACTGTGACCAACTTATTCCTTTCTGTATTGAAGTCTCCTTGCTTACTGCCTTCTGCTCCACCATTTCAAGTGTTATTCCAGCTCTTTATGACGCTCACCATTTCCTCTTGATCTCCCTTTCCTCCTCCCAAGAAGACAAGGGGCAGACAGTTTCATTAATATCTCTTAAGTGGGGAGACTTATGTATATCTAGACCTCCTGTGATTTAAGCCACTTATAACTGGTTGTCTTAATATTTTGATGAGTCATAAATAGATTTATAATGATTCAGAAGCTAACCCACGTCTTTTTTTTTTTTAAGTTGTAATTTTATTTTTTCCTCTAGATTTATGTGGGCCAGGGAGAGTTGAGTTCAGCATTCCAAGCTCTTGTAGTAACCCCAGAAATCTTGACTCAGGCAGTTGCTTTGGTGGGTTCTTGTGTGCTTAGGAAGGGAAACTTGGTCTTGTTACACAGAAATGAAGTGAATGGGAGGCAGCTGCAGTGGAGGAAATTCCTTGTAGGTTTGGTCTTTGTTTATAAAAAGACTTCACTTGAATGTGAAAAGATGTATTACAAGAACTTGTTTTCCAGTTGTATTACATGGGCAATGTAGAAATCAGATCTGTGGTCAGATAAGCATTATTGTTTGAGGGAAGTAGACCCTTAAACTGTGTTTGCAGTGCCTACTGACACAGCTGTGCCAGCACAAGGTTTAACTTAATGATCGATTTCTCTTACAGGTGACACAAGAGGAAGGTCAGCAGCTAGCACGACAACTTAAAGTAACATACATGGAAGCCTCAGCAAAGATCAGATTGAATGTAGACCAAGCTTTTCATGAACTTGTCAGAGTTATAAGGTATGATAACTTAAGTCCAAATAATTAGTGTCCCTTCATTAATGGATAGCTTGAGCAAATGCATTGAAATGTAGCAGGAGATGGCTGAAAAAATTCTGCCTGCTGTGAACTTAAGCCAGTATTCTGTGTTCTAGAATTTTCCTGTGTAATGGTAGAAATATCTACGTGAGTATTATGTGTATTTGAAAGAGAAGGAAAGCATTCTGGACTGTAATCTTTCAGATTTTACTGAGTACCCAGGAAGCCAACCTGTAACATAAATGTGAATACTGGCCTTCTGTAAAGAGCAAAACCAAAGTACTATCACTCACTCCTGGTGCTCAAAATTATTTAAGTTCATCCCCTACGCAAATGTAAAATCACAGAATTTAAATACAGTTTCTATGTTTATTTAACTGAAAATGGTTCTGCGAGTTTAACTTTGAAACGTCTTTTTCTAGGAAATTTCAAGAACAAGAGTGCCCTCCTTCACCAGAGCCAACACGGAAAGAGAAAGACAAAAAAGGCTGCCATTGTGTAATTTTCTGAGAATCCCAAGAACGAAGCTATCAACTGCCAGATTATTATTTTTTTTCTTTCCATCATTTTACATCACTTCTGGTATTGGTCTAGCCTTATATGTGCATGTCCTAAAAGTGGTCACCAGAATAGCCTTAGTCCAAGAAGCTGGCAGAATAGTTCTTGAAGACTCGGTCATCTTGGGGCAGACTTCACAACAAAACACTAAGGCTGCTTCTTTAATACCACAGTTCCTTCCTTCTCTCCCTTTAAGAGCTTGCACCTTGTGGAGTTTTATTCGCAAAGGAGATGAAACAAAACCGTGTAGGACAAGGTGTTGAAGTCACGCATAAGTTGTCTCTTGTGAATTAATTTATTTTTACTTCTGATGTTTCGTTAGCTATTACAAAGACCTATATTGAATTACAGAGAATACTTTTAAAAAATGTGGGTGGATTGGCTTTTTTGCCCTCAGTTAAATTAGACTTGAGTATTCAGCTAGCCTTAAGAAACCTACACTGAATTTCATTGTCAGCAAAATTTTTCATCTCTTATTTATGCTGCAGTTTTATTTCAGTGGCCAAAACAGTCTACTGTATTTATTTTCTGAATCCAGAACAGCTACGGGAGGATTACTGCTACTATTAAAATATGGCCAAATACCTGAGCTCATTCTGGATTGAGGCATTTCAGCTTCTTATGAAATTTCACATCATTGTTTGGGGGGGGATTAAAAGAAAATTGTCTTCCTTTGTATTTCTGGGTAAGGGATTAAGGAAAACTAAAATTGTAGCTGTTTTTTTTTTTCATGTGATATAAAAATGAATTTGATCTTTCCATTGTCAGAGATGATTAAATGTTTTTGCTATATACTTTTATACATTATTTTCTTATCAAACTAGTTAACAAGTATTTTTATATGTTTGTAAGCAAATATGCTTTCACAGCATAACTTGTGTATATGTAAAGATGAGTATTTAATTCTCACAGTTCACTTTTAACTGACAAAATGTGGGATTTGCCAAACTGTGGTAAACTTCTCCTTACTCTCCTGGTTATACCCAAGAATGGCCAATTATGTGCCTGCCCAACGCACCCATAGAGTAAAATCTAGTGTTGTTTTAATCGATTTCAGTACCCTTTACTAAAGACTGACCATTATGTGAACTATTAAACTGTAAGACTTTTAACTGATTGTTTAGTTAAACCGTGGATGGTTGTTTAATTTTCAGTTCTGTGGATTGTGTTTAAACAATTCAAGAGTATGTTCCCTGATATTGAAATACTGAGTGGTATTGCACAGTTGTCACCTTACTGAATGTGTCCAACAGTTCTTTGAAACTTGATTATTAAGCAAACCCTTGTATAACTTCAGGTGCTAGAATTAAAGATGATCTAACCATTATCAGGGGGTAAGCATATTGCCTCTTTCTGACTCTTCTAAAGCCTGGTTCTTTTTGGAGGGTGGGGGAACGAAGGAGGTGATGGAATCTAATTAGGAGATCAGCATGCCCATCCACACGACTTTCTTCAAGCTTGAAAGTGAAGTCATCTTAACTGTGATAGATGGTAAAAGCTGGTATTTATTTTGACTTAAAACGTGTGATCGGTGGTCTGCTCAAGAATTCCACTGTGCTTCCAGCTGTGCTATCAGGTGCTCTGCCATAAATCTGCAATGTCTGCTGAGAAAGCAGTGTTGAAACAAGGTCTGCTTACCTTTCCTGCAGCCAAGCATTAGACCTCGAAGCAACGCTAGAACCATGCAGAGCAGAGGAATTCAGAGACAGTCAGGCTGTGTAATTCTGAGCCTGAGAAAGTGAGCAGCTCTTCCTTCCTCCCTTGAGTTGTTCCTGGGCAGCGAAAGTCTGCTTATGAATAATGTGTAAAAAATTCAAAGCAGGAGTTATGGTGAAAGTACTTTTGGGAGATGGATTACATTTTTCAAGTCAAATGTAAGGAATTACAGCCTGTAGCAAAGGCTGTGTGTTTTATCGTCTCTAATATGAAAAGCTCTCTGGAGTCAAGTCACTAACTGTATATGTTAGAATGAGTTAAGACAAAAAATTGCAGCTTGCACATTGAGGCTAAAGCTGTGAGGTGCGAGTATGGTTATTAAGTTTCATCTCTTTCATTTTTTTTTGGCAGCTCAATCAATCAGTCAATGAGAGATTGATCTTAAACCTGCTGCATATATAAGTCTTCCAGTATGTAACTAATTCACAGAGAAAGTGGAGAGCACCACACCCTTGCATTTCCTCGTATGTAAAACAAAATTGCTTTGAGGTGGTTGATGCTAAGCAGCCTGCTCCTGTAAACACGGTAAACTTCCACAAGCTAATCAGAAGTGGAAATGGAAACTTGCTCTGAGAGTTTGAGGCAATGTGGTAGTTGATCCTGCTTTTCTTACCTGCCATTCCTACTTGGTAGCAGTTAGCTGTGACTGGTCATTGTATTCAAAGGTGATGAAGGAAAATGCTGCTTCAGTCCCCAGTGTGAACTTGCACAGTACAGTGGGGACCTTGTTGGCCTTCTGACAGTAGAGCTGACAGCAGTAGCTCCAACCTGTGCGCCTTGATTATTTGTGAATTGACATTGCCACCTGTAGGATAGCATTTCAGCTGGCAACATAAAGGAGAGCTTTTTCAGCCTTCACCTGGCAGAAGAAATGCTTAAAGTTGTCGCTTTCTTTTGTAGTTGTTTCCACATCTATAAATCATGGAAGTTCATGCTTGATGAGTTCGGGGTGCTTAAAATATATTCATGGATGACCTACTCCTGCTAGGGCACAGGGAAGAAGGTCTGGGTCTTTGTTTTTCAAAGCACAAAATAACTCGCCTTGTTTCAGAATCTGCAACTCCTGAGACTGCTGCTTGCCTGGAGGGCTAGGAGTGACTTGCTTATAGGTAAAAGCCTTTTTATAAGATTAGTGAAGTTTTATATGTTGGTCAGCCATAACTGGGGAAGAGCACTTCCCTGTAAGAAAGTTTTAGTTCTGTATCCCTGCTTTGATTAATGGATTTACTTTCTCTGACTTCAGTGCTCTGCGTCAGTACTCCTGTACTAGCTAACGTGCACAAGTGAAGAGGTGGATTTCCAGAGGTACTGCATTACCTCCTCTTAAATCTGCTGCTTTTTGTGGTACAGCCTGTTGTGGTGAAGTAGAACTGCTGGTACTGATTATAATTAGAAAATTACCTTGATTGCACAGGAAAGAGAAAAATAAAAATAATGACTGGCTTAGTCTGTTTCCAGCTCACTGCACTGGGTGTCTGCATGGACCGTCTCCATGCAACCAGCCTGTCACTGTTGCAGGTTAAAGCTAATCCAGTACAGCAAAATTGCAAAGCTGTGTAGGAATATGAAGTGGACGAAGTTGTTCTGCTTTTTTGTCTTTTTTCATTGATAAAAATTTGCTCTGTCCTGCAGTGCAAAGTACATAGGCAATGCCCTCCCTCTTCCTGCACAAAAAAAAAAAAAAAAAAGGGAAAACTGCTGTTCCTCTCCATGATGACACTGATTGTTACTGTTGGCTGTGTAGCCGTGCTCCATGGTTAGACTGTCAAGCAGGAGGCTGAAATAAAAGCCCCAGGACTGCAGCCATTGCTGAGTGGGGTTTCCCCCTTGTCTTGTCCTGATGCTGTAATGAGCTCGTTTCAAACAGAAGATTTCTGAAGTCAGTCACTACAGGCTGAGCACCGCCTGAAGTTACCCGGACTTATTTAGAAGTTTGGTGTCTGGAGAAGCTCAGGAATCTGCTAAGCATTTCCTTCCTTGCTCAGTATTTGTTCGCTTGATTTAGGCATAGATGTTGGTAGCCTTGTTACTTTCCCATGCTCTAGCCTGAGTGCAGGCATGCAGCACATCAGGTGCAGGTGTGGGAAGGTAGGACTGCCTTAGTGACCTTTTGCTGGGAAGACAAAGTGCTTTAAATGAGAAGCAGCGGATTTTGAAAAGACAGCAGACTAAATTACAAGGAGAGCATAAATCCTTGAGATGGCATCGCGAATGTGTGCTGTGCTTACTTTGTGTAGCTGTGCTGGGCTTTTACAGTGAGACCACAGCTATTTTGGAGAGTTTTTGTGGATGGAACTGAAGAGTAGATGATGTCCCACACCACAGCTAGACTGGATTAATGTGTGTAATATAATTAGTGGTATTCCTGAGACAGCCCGCAAGCAGCATGCAGAACTGAATGCATCTTCTTATTGCTGGAATGCAAGTTCTAATCTGTACAGTTACTTCTTAAACTGGATCAGGTGAACTGAAGTGGGGTACATAGAGGATTTGGTGCTCATTAATCAGTGTTTGACAGTACTTCATTATTTTTCTTTAAAAATGCTTCTTACAAAGTTTTTTAGAGAGGGAGAAGTTAACGCTGCAAAGTCCAGGCACCGAAAATTCTAGCAGAGGCCATATTAAAACCTCTTGGCTCCTCACCTCTGAGTCCTAGACATTAATTAACCCATATTACAGCAAGTTTTAATTTCGGTTGAACCTGGCTGCTGAAGAGTGAATGGTCTGAATGCATCCCACGTTCCTTGTGACGAATGAAAATGAATCAACTTACACCAGTGATGTGAATGTCTTATGTTCCTTAAAGTCTTTGGTAAAGTTGGCCTTCAAGACCTATGTGGGACTGCATCCAGCCTGCTACTGAAACAAGGCAAGGTGAGAACACATGGGCAGCTTTCCTCTGGCAGCCACACGGTGTCACCCGTAGGCACGCGTGGGGCTTGAGGGGGCCATGTCCTCATGGAGCCCTTTGTGTGGAGTTACTGTGTTTGCAGGCAAGATGGGAATGGAATACAGGAAGCATAACAAAGCGGTAGAGCACTAATGAAAGAGGGCCATGTGTCAGTGCCACCTCAGAGTTTTTTGTTCTGTGAACGCTGTGAAGTCTGAATGGCTAGGGGAAAGAAGTGTTTATAAATAGTTCTGAAGAAAAGTGTATGAAAAGAAGGTAGGATGTTTGCAATCTAAAGCACTAAATGCACGTTAAAGTACAATGTCTTAATTTCTATATAGTCTGCCAGAGTTCGGTTGTGTTGGGAATGCAGGAGCAAAACAGAGCTGGTAATGTTTGACTGTCATCAGCCACACGTGTGGTTTGCATCCAGAAAGTTATCTGAGCAGTGGGAGGCTGTGCATAAGTGAGGGATCTAAAGGAGGATTGCTGTTAGTGGGAAGTAAATGCAGTCACATTGTCTAGGTGCCAGTTCTGACATTCTCTTGAATAGAGAAATCTGAACGCAGTACCAACCATTGACAGTGGAACAAAATTTGAATGCTTCTTTCCTTCCTGCTTCCAGACTTTGTGTTTTCACAGCAAGTCCACGTGTGTGCTTTAATATCTCGTACAGCCTGCCTATCTCTCATCGCTTCACGGAATGTCATGTTCCTCAACTGCTGGTTTTTGGTCTCATTGTAAAGGGTATTCATCCCTCTCTGTTCTCTTGGGAGCCTGTGTCTCAAGATGATTTTTTTGTATCTACAAAATAATGAAGTGCTGTAATGCACTTAGGGAGTAGTATGTTGACAACGTGAACTGATAGCTTCTACTTACAAGCTCATCCCTCTCGTTTGAAAAGCTTTGAGTCATTTTGAGAACTATGTTTTCAAAAGCACTACTTCCTTATATAACTTTCTCTTCTTTTCTAGCACCACTTTTGAAATCTCCTGTAATTCCTTTTTATTTCCTGGAAGGGAAAGGGAATTGAGAATATCTTGTGTTCTGTCTGTTTTGGCACATCTTTCTCTTGCAGATTGCTAGTGTGCAAGTTGCACGCTGAAGGTGCTCACCTCTCTAGACCAGCTGTCTCTGAAGTCGTTTTATGCTTGCTCTCCTTCTATAAAATGAAAAGGAAGATAGACCTATCTTGTTTATTTTAACCAACTTCAGATCATCAGATTCCCCATTATGACAGCTAGCAGCACAGTGCTATCCACATCTAATTCCACACTTGGTTGGTTTTGTAAGATGTCTGGCAAGACATCCATCACTGTCAAGTCCTGAGAGCTGGGCTCTCGCTGCTGATCTCTTGTTCTGCAGTGAGCTGCCCTGTTGTAACCTTATTGCTTCTAATGTCTTTGGAGGGCAAGCAGAGAGCAGTCCACCATTTCCTAGTTTTGCCATGGTAGCCAGAGAGGGTTCTTGTTACCACGCTGCTCTGCAGACAGGTCTGCCTTGCTGTCTCATTTGTTTGCTGTCTGTAATAAGATAAATCTGCAAGGGTGTCAGTGGTTGCATGCGAAAACACAGCCAAAGGAAGTATTAGCAGTTGTTTGCTTCTGAATCATGAAGGCAGGAGGAGCCCTGGAGGAGCAGCACAGGGAATGACACATATAACACAGGGTGGAGATTTGAAATACCTTCTGGCTGTAAGCTCTGTGCTGGGACCGATGCCGTCATTCCTACTGGAATTGGAGGAGCGTCTGAACTTTCAGCATTTCACAGTGCTCAGCCAGGCGGTGCTGAGGGCTGGGAACATCCCTTGGGTAGAACCTCACTGCTGCTGTGTGGTGCTGCAGACACTTGGCCATCCCTTTTGGAGGTTGGTTGCAGCAGAGGGGTCACTTTGTGGTGTAATTTTTTGGATAACTGAGATACCAGTCCTGAGGAAAGAATGCAGTACAAAAACAGAACCAGCAGATGGAGACTGGAATCAACCTTCTTTTTTTTTTCCACATATTGCTGAAGGTCTCTATAGCAGTCCATCAGCACAGCCTCGAGTTTTTGTATGCCATTTCCCACATTGAGATACTGTCAGGATGAGCAGGGGATGAAAAAAGCTAACAAGCCAGTACAGGGCTGCTGTAGCAATTAGGACTGTATAAATGGATAAAAGCAGCATGCAGTCCTCTGTGGGACACTGACAGGCAGTGTATATACACATCTGCCCATTGTTTCTTGGTGGCTGTTGGGAAAGTCATAGTACTGCAACTTCCTTTCTGTAAGATTTAATGATGCTGACTCCTCTGTAAGGTGCTTTGGGACTGTGGGATGAAGTTGTTTATTATATTGGAAAGAAACTGAAATTGTAATGATTATAATAAGGAATCTTTAGAAGCACTTTTAGCCTTTGAAAGAAAGATTAAATACAGAAATATGCTGGATACAATGGTTTGAGGCTCTTAACACTCTAAATGCTCAATTTTTCAGATAAAATCGTTAAGCCCAATTTGATGAGCTTTTGTTTTGGCATGTGAAAAACCAAACAGCAGCACCCCTCCTTCCTTAATTCCCCAATGGAAAGTATTATACTATCTAGGGCACTGCTTTGTGGCGCCCCTGACGTAGATGTGAGGTTTCTGGAGCCTCCTCTGCCCATCCCTGTGGTGTGTTGCCTCCTTATGGCTAGGTAAGGATACAGTGTACCTTGCAGCCCCCCAAGAACGGTGTAGCATTTCTTCTCAGGTGTCTCTCGCTCATTTTAAGATAGCAGATGGGTACAGAGGTGTCCTCTTGGCTGTCACTGCTGACACACGGCACCTTGTGTTGCTCGAGGTCAAGCACTGCTAGCTGCAGAAGCAAGAAATGGTGCATACAAATGACTGAGGCTCTCAATTCCTACATGTGCCAGAAGGGAGACTGAGTAGCTCTAGACTGTCTACCTGCTGAGCATTGTCCCATCCAGACAGCAGCCCTGAGGGCATAGACAAATCCCTTTGCGTCACCACGAATTAGCGGTGGAGGGAGTCATAATCTTATTGAGGAACTGCTTTGTCTGTGGATGGAAAGCAGTCAGAGCAGTGTGGAATGACAGAGCCTGGAACCCTGTGTTGGGGAGCACAGCCCCAGCCCTCCACTGGGCACACCAACCCAAGTTTTGGGTTTGTCTCAGCTCCCTTTCCTGTTAGACAGACACAGAGGTCTGTCTGTCCTTCAGAGCTCACCTGCTGGCTGTGCAGTACAAAGAGCACCACCTGCAGCTGCAGGGAGACGCATCTCCTCTGAGAGGTGGTTGGTCATGGGCACAGTGTTTTGCTGGGAAATTTTCTGTGCCCCAAATACGTGCTTCCACCTCATATTACTTCAAGAACACCCAACCTGAAGCTGTTCTCTGCTGGGTTTTTTGACTTGTTGAAGATGTTCAGCATCATCCAGTGACTCAGCAGGTAGTTTTCCACTCCTTTGCAGCATGGCATACACCGGCACGGAAGGTCAGGGACACAGTCTGTCTGCCTCAGCTCTGTTGCCTGTTTAATGCCTGTGGTAATTTCAGTGTCTCAAGGCAGTGTTCTTGCTCAGTGTAGTACTTGCTCTGTCTGAGAGTGCAGTGGCAGTGAGCCCCAGTGGGGAGCTGATGAAATGAGAAGCCTCTCACTGTTGGCTGTCAAAGAATACTCAGTGAAGGTTTGATATGGAGCATGAAAATGCTCTTAGACTGGTTCTATTAGCCTGCCAGGAAAGAGCTAAGGGCTCAACCCATCCACCTTCTCAAAATAAAAACTGGAAATAAAAATACTTGTGGCAAATTTAAGGAGAAAGAGGGTTTAACATGAACTCAGTGAACTGAACAGTGAATGACTAAGTGTGTATCCTATGTCTATGAATGCCTTTCAGCTTGAAACAGGTTCCATGGTGCTGTGGCCATTCCTTTCAGTCTGCTGCCCTCCACACAGCTTTGAAGGAAAAGCATTCTGGACCTGGCTGTTTGGGACACTCGGGGAGCATTCCCCTTTATCTCTGGTGCTGCAAAACTATAATAGTGGGATGCAAAATGATGGCATCCTGACCACATGCAATCACAGAATGGCTTGTGTTGGAAGGGACCTCAACGATCATTTAGTTCCAACCCCATGCTGTGGGCAGGGTTGCCACCCACTAGGTCCGTCCCTGGAGATGTTCAAGGCCAGATTAGATGGGGCCCTGGGCAGCCGGGTCTAGTATTAAATGTGGAGGTTGGTGGCCCTGCATGTGGCAGGGAGGTTGGAGATTCATGATCCTTGAGGTCCCTTCCAACCCTGGCCATTCTGTGATAGGTCAGACACTAGAGCGGTTTGCCCTGATATCAGCACGGAGTAGTTAAAATGGATGGAAATACTTGATCCGATTCTGAGAAAATCGCACATAAAAAAAAGACAACCCAGGCAGCTGGGGATGAGCATAGGAGAGGGCCACGCGTTGCGTCTCACACAGCCAGCCCCAGGGTTGGGGGCTTCTTCCTGCGGGAGCTGTGGCGAGTGAGAAAAGGCTGATTGCTGTCTGCCTGAAGGATCCTGCTGGAAAGACCCAGGGACGGCAGCGGGCTGGGAGATGGCTGATGTCAGCGCGATGGGCCCGTAGCTGTGGCAACCAGAATAAATAAATAAAAAAAAAGAAAAAAAAGAAGCGTGTGCCGGAGCAGGAGACGTGCAAGCCGCCGCTCGCAAGCGCAGCTCCGCCGAATATCTCTTAAGCCGCTTAGCACCGCCGCTCCAGTTCGTTACCTGGGGCCCTCCTGCCTGCAGGCGGCCGAGAGCATCGTGGGACGGGGTCCGTCCCCGGGAGCTCCCCGCTCCTACCTGCGTCCCTCCTCTGCGCGGCAGTGGTTTGCTCCGTGCACGCACAACTCAACGCGAAGCAGGCGCTGGATTTTGGCCCCACTGCGCAAGGCCGGCGGCACCCGGCCTGCCTCCCTCCCAGCAGCGCGGAGCCCTGCCCGGTGCCCGCGGGAGGCCGGGGATGCTGGGCGTGCCGTAGCGAGCCGGAGATGGATGGAGTCGGCAGCAACAGGACCATGTCTTACAGCAGGTGGAGTTACAACAGGTACCGTCTATCCCAATTTTTGTTGTTGTTTGGGTACTGCTTTGGCCCTACCGGGGTTATCTCCAGCTCAGTGTGCTCGTAGGGATGAACAGAGCGATGCTCAGACTTGCAGAGAGGCGATCTCCGGTAGCTACGGCTCAGAGCTGGCACCTGGGTGCTTGCTGTGAATCCAAACTCGTGTTTGGGAAAGGATCGTGGCTGCACAGTGGCAGTGCCAAGCAGAGCTGCTGGGAAGGCTGCGTGTGGTCTGTGCACACAGAGCTGTGCCAGGTGTAGCACTGAGGCAGGTGGCATATCCGTGCTGTGTTGTGTAGCCAGGTGTTCCTCCTCTCCTGGGGAACAATCCTTGCACCAGCAGGTTTGATTCTGTGTGATTCATGGTGGTGACTGACAGTTCCTCCGAGCTGGGTGAAAGGGAGCAAACTTGGTACTCTTTTTGTGTGTCTGTGTGTTACAGCTGAAATGGAGTCAGATGCATTGTTACCATCTGACTGAATCACTCCTGCAAGCCACCAAAATATTCTGAAGAAATGACCTTCGGAAGTGTTTTCTGGACCTGTATTCAGTGCCGCCCACAATCCCTGGTGTGGGGATTTATGGCTCGTGCATCCACCCAGAGAGTTGCACTTGTTTTCTGTGCATTGCCTCAGCAGAAATACGTACGGATTTCAGCCTCCAGCACGGTTTATTAGCAGCTAATTTCCAGTTTATGAAAACGTTCCCAATAAATCCAAGCCATGCAAACTGATGGCTGTATAATATGTATTATTTTCAGTTGCCTGTGTTGGGAGGCTGAGGAATGAATTGTTGCTTTTCCCGACAGCCTTCCCTTGCTAAAAAAAATACTGCAAAGTTGTTCTCACGCGTTGGCACTGTCCTCCCACACCCCACTCATGCCCAGGCCCATGACAGGAGGAGGCAGTAACCTTTTTTCGTCTGAACCCTGACTGCTGCTGCTTGTGATCAGAGCGCCATCAATGCCTCTTCCTTGGCCTCACTAAACAGGGACAGAGCTGGGGGGAACTTTCTGTTGGCAGAAACACACTTCGGTAATAGCGAGCATTGGTTGTGACTGAATGACATCTGGAATCTCTCCTTTCTTAGACTTAGTTCTGTTTTTCTTGATGTTGCAACACATTGGTCTCAGGCTAGGAGGATGACATGCAGATTCTCTCTGTATGGCACAGGAGAGGGGACTGCTACAATGGCAGTGCTTCAACAGAAGCCACAATATGTCACATCTGTTCCTGGGGCAGATGGTTTGTGGTAGAGCATTTCAGGATTCTCCAACAATGACTTGGGCCCAAAGCTGAGGCAATTGGCAACAGTGCTTTGCTGTTGTGTAAGAGGTGGGCTCCTGTAAGCACAGCACACGGTTGGGGGGCTGGTACAGCCAGTCCTCCTGGTGTCCTGGTTAGGCAGTCTGAGCAATGACCTGTTAGTGCTGAGAACTGCAGTTACAGTTGTAATCATTAAGTTGAAAAAGATCCCAAAGACCGTTTAGTCCAGCCGTCCACCTACCATCAAACTGCCCACTAAAATGTGTCCCTAACATCTCCTCACTGAAATGTGTCCCTACATCTCCACAGTTCTTGAACCCATCCAGGGATGGTGGCTCAACTGCCTCCTTGGGTGGCCCATTCCAATGCCTGGCCACTCTTTCAGAGAATAAATTCTTGTAGTTAATTGTAATTGGGGTGGGGTTAGGGTTAAGTAATTGCGTCAGGTGAAGAGATATACACAATATAAACAATTAGGAGAGACCAGATAAAAAATTTCACCACAAGTTCTCTTTTCAGTATAGGAAAGTCATTGGATTTTTTTTTGCTTTTTTTTCTTGCTATTATTCCAATCCCCAAAGCTGTATTAGCGTGAGTGTGCAAGAGAAACAGGTACAGCACAAAAAATGCTCCTAATCAATGAGTATAGCATCCCCACATCTCACTGTTATCTTCCTGAAGGCCAACACTATGTTAGGCATAACATAAGGTCTGTTCCTTCCTCCCATCTCTGTGCTGTGATGATTTTCTCATCACTCTGAACCCCAATGGCTGAAAGCAGTGACCAGGCAGCAATTTGGACAAAAACTGTTGATATTTCAAAGTGCTGGAAGCACTCAGGACTCCTGGTGGCAGCCCGCAAATTCCTGGTGTGAAATAATGCTGCTCTTATACCTCTGCTCTCAGTGAGATAGTATTTCCTGGACAGTTGCTACTCATTTCTATTCAGTATACGTTTCTCCTGAGTGAAAGCTCAGTGGGATGACATGGGCCAACCATTCAGCATAGGTCTTACCTATGGAATCTTTTCTGTATAAAGTCTGTTTACAGCACTGTGCTAATACCCTTAGTTACCTTACAGTTGTTGCCTTCTGATGCCTACATTCATTGCAAGAGGAACAATTAACAAATCATCTCATCGTGATTAATGGAGGTTTTCTCCACCAGCAATTGGAAGTACCTTTTAGTAAGCTTACTGCTGGAATGTTTCAACTCCTGAAGGCAGCTGAAGACTTTCTTCCATTGATCTCTCTTTGCTCTATCCTGGATATCAGCATTGCTCATAGCTCCCTTTTGAAGCCGCTATTTCTGTTCTGCCTTTTTTACCTTGTGTTGAAAAGCTGTTACTGTGTGTTTAGGCAGTGATGTTGAAGAGTTTCAATCTCAGATCTAATTTTTCAGGGCTTTCAGCTCCTCTACCTTGATGTTTTCTGGGACACGATGTCCTCAAGGAGTAAATAGGAGATGTCCTATAAACTCCCATCCAAAAAGGCTTTCTTAAGGAAACTAATTCTTCTTTGAAGTATCATCTCTGAAATCATGAAGCAGGTATGCCTCTTACCTCCCTGTGCTTGCTGTAGTGAGCATGCTTTGACTACATGGAAAAGCAGAGCAGCTCCTCACTCTACTTGCAGCAGAGCCAGCTCAAGCCTCATCCACTGACCTGCTCCCAGAATCTGGAGGCATATGATGCCCTGAACTGCTCTTGACAGCACTTTCTCTGTTTGCTCTTCGGAGAAGGTAACACAATTCTTAGAAGTTAGATAATATCCCTTTCTGTACAGTTTCCAGTACTGCTGCTCCTACATCAAAGCCTGACTGTAGCTCCATTTCCAGTCCTCCTGACTCTTCAGGTCTTCTCAGGACCTAAATTCAGCAAGAATTTGTGTGCTCAGGAAGGAAGCTCAGTCCTTCCCCACAAATGAAGCAGGACTTGGCACCCAGTGGGTGAATGCTTGATGTTTCCTTGTCTTGAACACCACCACCCTTTTTTCCTCTGCCATCTTGTGTCCACACAGGTTTTTCTCCTGGACAAAGGTACCTTAATGGGTGCAGCCATTGGTCAAAGCACCTGATGGGACAAGAAGTGAAGTTCTACAGAATGAAAGAAGGGAGGAAATCCAGTAAGTCCCAAAATGAAAACAGAATAAAATGTCCACATAGCTGATTAACTTACATTTATCAACCAGTGTTGTACATTTAGTTTGCTGGAAATTTGGGATATTTTTAGTTGGCTTTTTTTTTTTTTTTCCCACAGTGTCATAATATCATTTACATAGGAGAAACTGGGGAAATTTATTTTCATCCACAAGTCAAAACACTATGGAGGATCTGCAGGTGCGTTCACACACATCCTTCTTGGGTTGGATACTAGGAAAAATTTATTCTCAGAAAGAGTGGTAATACACTGGAATGGGCTGCCCAGGGAGGTGGTGGAGTCGTCATTCCTGGTGGTGCTCAAGAACCATGCAGCTGTGGCACTGAGGGATATGGGTTAGTGGGCATGGTGGGGATGGTTGGCAAAGCGGATGCAGGAGCCTGCAACTGATGGAAGACAGGCACAGGCTGTGGGTGGCATGGAGGAGTACACAGATGGCTTCTGTTTGCAGAGAAGAAGCTGGAGTTGTTTCTCCTGAACCTTGGCCTGAAAGATGTTGTTAATAACCATTTCAACCAATTGTAAGGACTATCTGATTGGAGGATGTTTGCTCAGGTACGCAATACAGTGTTTTGCTAAGTAAGGAGAAATGAAATGGAAATGGGTAGCACTGGTGAGGGTGGGGGCAACAGGAGGTTATCTTTAACAGAGAAGGCTAAGTATGATAGAGGAGGAAACTAGCAGACACTAAAGAAAAGGAGGAGCATTTTTCAGGACAAATAAATGACTGAAGAAAAAACCATTATCCAAATGTTTCATGCAGCAGGGAAATATACGCACCATCTGGGGAAAATGTTGAAGGCACAGGGAATAAATGTGTAGTATGTAAAGGATTGGGATTTCCAATTGAAAGAGCAGAGTGTTGAACTGGAGCCTGGACTGGCTGTGTGCCAAAGCCAGTGATTAGTAGAACAGATCAGTGGGAGAATTTTAAGGATGGAGAGTAAAAACTCTGAGAGCTGATGGAAACTGATAGATGTCGGTGGGGGGAAACATTCCATTTTATAGTTGGTAACCTTAAGTTAGTAACTTTAAAGAGGAAAAACGTGATGGTCATGTACAAAATTGTTGTTTTTTTCTCTGAAACTTTTAGTTCTCTAAAGCCTTCAAAATATCCTTATGCTAGATGATGAAACATACAGATAAGTGCATAATATACGTGTAGAATGAAGAAGTGTGTGAACTTTCAGATCTCCCTACGTATTTAGCTGTAATACTAGTACCAAGACAGAAATGTATTTTGGTCCCTCTGTTTTGGCAGCCTTGCAGGAACTTTCAAGTTGAAACTATTTTTAAAAAGGAATGCTATGAAAATGAATGTTTTACTTTCTTTGTGAAGTCATGGCGTAAGCGGTATGGTCTCTAGATGTGAAGAGTGAAGGGCAGTGCAGCAAACTGCTTCAGCTTCAGGCTGACATCCCATTTCCTTCCTGCTTGGAGAGTTCATTAGCAAGCTGTCATTAACAAATTCAGTGATGATTTCTAGTAGAACATGAAGAGAAAAAATAGAAATGAAATGTACATATATTTTTACAACATGTTTGTAGGTGTCTATAAAACCTCTAATGTTTCCTTCAGTTATATGCTTAAAACCCGCGTTCAGGATTTTTCTTGAGCCATGAAGATGACTCCAGCATTTCCTCAGGGTAATAAGGGCAATAGGTAGTCATAAATGAAATGTGAATGCTATGTGAAATGCCATAAGAAACACTGTTCTGGTATCATTTGGTAGGTTTTATTACTTCTCCTTCCCTCTTTTTGTATGTTCTGCAAGAGTGCTTTTTGATACCACAAAATATAAGGCAAGAAAAAGAAAACAGTCAGAAATTGTTATAACTTTTGTTAGCAGAAATCATTGTAACCTTTGCTAAGAAGTGGAGAATGTGGCTGGGAAAGGGAAAAGCTGTGATGTGTGCTGTGTTAGGAGTTACACTGATGGTAGCTCAATAATAGGGGTTTTTGAACATTCAAGGAGAGGGGAAATAAATAGGTCCATACAGGACTTGGTGAATATATTATAGGGTCAATGAGGCAAAGGGCCAATGAGCATCTTCACACAGCTTTGCCTGATGCACTAAAGATGAGGAAAGAATTCTGCAGTCTAAATTAGAAGGAAAGGAACAAGAGATAGACCATGCCTTAGTCTCAGAAAGTGAATTGGGATTTTTGAGTCAGGCCAAATCAGTAAACAGAGGCTGGGCTCGGAACCCCTGCACCTGAAAGAAGAGTTAGAAATGAGTCAGGAGATATTTTATCCCAAGAACAAGGAAACAGTGCTGAAGCCACTGATTAAAACAGAGACCACTGACAATAGCTAAGATGGAGGGGTCCCACAGGTGGTTACCAAACGGTGCCGTACGCAGCAGTCAGGATGGCAGACATCCAAGAGCAGTATGGCAGGTTAGCTGGAGGAACAGTGAATCTGTTTTCCTCCAGTTAGTCCATTGGTTCTCTTACGTTTTGGTCATGTTACTCTGACCAACTGCTAGTCAAACACCCAATTATTTGCTATCAGTTCCAATTCCTGCACCAGTTATGGGTTCCTAGAGAGACAGTGTGCAGCAAGAGTCTTTCAGTCATGCTTAGATATGATTAGTCCAGAGAAAGGGCTCTTCTGGTTTGGAAGTCTGGTTCATTTTGAAATCTGGTGGTTTCGTGTACCAACAGCAGCATCTTCCCCCATTCTTTGCGTTTTGCTGTCTCTGAATGCAAACAGCTATGTTTTGCAGGATGGAGAAGTTCCTGGTAGCCCTTCGGGGAACTGATGGCATTGATATTAATGTTTAACTATTGATACAACCTTTGTTAATTTTGCATGCCTACTTAGACTCACTCCTGTCTTCACAGAGTTTACGGACAATCCTTCAAAACATATTTATTGAAGTTAAATTTTGTCCAAATGAAAATTCTGTCCAAAAATCCCATAGAAACATTTTCTGTGCAGACTCCTGCTGTGCTTCTTGTGGCTTTTTATGTACGATCATGCAGGTTTTGGTAGAGCTGTCACCTAGAATTCCACCAGAAGACAGGGAACTTGCATGGCCACTGTTGGTCCTCTGTAGCAGGGATGGAAGTCAAGGTGCTTCTTGGATAGCTGGGGCTGCTGTGCTTCTCTGAGAGTCTGCACAGGGAAGCTCCAGTTCCTAATAGTAAAGCTCTGTTTCTACTTTATTCCTCTCTTGATTTTTAAGTAACTATTTTTTCTTTCTCCCATGTGAGGTATAATTGAAGAACAGCTGTATGGGCCTTCCCAAATTAAATTTGCTGCTTCGAGATAACTTAGTGAAACTTGGATTTCATAAGGGGATCAAACAGTTGTGATCTGATTTGCAGCATTTAGTTATCTGTATCATGAAACAGTGCATTCAGACCTTAACTAACTTTCTGGAAGGCACAGATAAATTTAAAGGAGGAAATAAAGAGAATGACCAGTAGGCAAATCAGTAGCTATTGATTATTAAGCAGCTGCTTGGTCTCACTACAGAGCAAGTGAGTTGGCTTTTATGCACATGCAAAGTACTGTTAGCTACCAAGAATGATGTATGTCGTCAGTGGATTTAGATGGTTTAATTGGCTCTAAATGAACCTCAAAAGAGCAAATAGCTTGCTCTATGCAGATTTCTGAAGATGAAGTCTTCTAAATAATACAGAATTTATAGTCTTGTCTTGCTAGAGATGAGTGAGTAATAGGTAAATACTGAGATGGAGCTGAGCAGCAGTGGGACTGGATCTGGATCCCAACATGTGGTGTGAAAAAAGGCTTGTAAGGTACTCAGGGTGACTGCTTGCATGGCATACCATGCTTGAAACAGCTCTGGATTTTAATCCAGGCTACAGCAGATGTTTGTACCGAAACAAACATAGTCTTGGAAGAAGGCTGTAGTTTGCTTCCTAGTTGTGTTCTTCGGTGAACATAAACATATTATCCTTTTTCCAGTAACCACATATCTGCCCTCTTGACCCTGAAGTTTCCCTCCTTTCATCTACCTGTGCCTACCTGTGCGACCTGCTGTAGGGAACCTGCTTTGGCAGGGGGGTTGGACTCGATGATCTCTGGAGGTCCCTTCCAACCCCTACAATTCTGTGATTCTGTGATTCTGTGATCTTGAACGCACACCACATAAGCTACATTTTCTCTCTTGCATGTCTTATTTTAATTCTCTTCTACCTAGCAACCCCTTAAATGTATTAATTAATGGGGATTTTGAAATTCAATTTGGGCCACTGACGCGGGAAGCACAGGAGCCGGTCTGGGCTATGAACCCCAGCTGAGGCCAAAGCCTGTTAAGTCCCTCCTTGCAACCCTTCTGTTCTGCTGCTAATCACTATAAGAGGATTACCTTGAAGCAAGGGATGTTGGATACTACAGTCAAAGATGTTCATGTCAGTTGCTGGGCTATTTTCATTCATGCATTTGCAAACATAAAATGATTTAAAAAAAAACAAACCAAACAACAGGTGAACTGAGTCAAGTCAGTGGTCAGTGTAGTCTTGCTTAGAATATATCTACCAAGAAAGGGAACTGTGGACCAAAAAACAAGAAGTGGCCTTAAATTGGAACTGAGTTGATGTTCCAGAGTTGCTATAAGCCAGAGCTTTTGCTCCCATTGTCCTCTTGTTTTCGGAAGAGTATTTTACTGTACAGACGTTTGTTTCCTCATATGAAAAATAAGCGACCATAGTACTATACTGCTATATTTGTTGCTGTCTAAATTGCACTGTCTGTGAAGATTCATTGCTTCCACAGTCTCCTGCTGCAAGCAACACCAATATAGCTCTTTCTGTTCATGATTTCTGGAGCTCCTAGAGCAGATCTTCAGCCTGATGGCAGGGATTATTAAATAAATAATCTTAAATATGATATTATTAAATGCAGATACTCCGTCTCTTGCTTGGGAAGCAAAGTGGGAAGGCAGAGACATTCTCCCAGTATGTATCATCTCCTTGGGCATCAGCTATGGGCTGCCTGTAAGGCAAAGTGAAACACCAGCAGTGCTGTGCTGCAGTGGAAATTGGTCTAGCAAGCATCTTTCTAGGCAGACTGGGGCTCGGAATGTCCAGACTGAACATGATTGTGCCACTGCATGCAGTTGAAGCGTAGATGTGGTGACCAAACTCTGTTTTGTTCAGTATGGCATCCTTACCAATGTGTCATCTGTATACATTGCATTCGTTCACTGAAAAGTTTATAAGGACTAGTTGTTTTTTTTTAAATGCAGTTAAGGTGATATGTCTGCAAAGCCAGAGGCATTTGTTGTTCTTATCCGCTGCAGCGATGCTTTTTTGTTGTGCTGATTGTGCTGTAGTTTTGCTAACACAATGCCAGTAAGATGCTGAATTAAAAGCCAAATGTAAGAATGGTGTATGTTGGGACATTAGAGGAAGCCATGCATTTATCTTTGACTCAGCCTGAGTCTCCTGTGTTGACAACTGTCTTTCTAGTACAAATGCCTCTTTCACTTAGCTTGCAGCCCATAACCCTGTGGGATTGTCTGTGTGATTGGAAATATGAGCCTGAGTCCCTCTTCTGTGAATTTTATGCATCACGCCAAGAACAATATTGCAGAGATGATTAGTTTAGCAATTACCTTCTTAGATGGTTTTGTGCAGACTTTGCCCCAAAGAACAGCTGCTACTATTTTTGTGTTTTTATTATTTCTATGTGTTGAACACTGCCTCCAGTAGTGGTATGATGTTGCAGCAGAGCCATTTGCAGGTCTCTGACTTCCTTAGCATGTGACTGTGTGGCTCTGGGCAGCCTGGTCTGGTGGTTGGCAACTGTGCACATGGCAGGGGGGTTGAAATTAGATGATCACTGTGGTCCTTTTCAACCCAGGCCATTCCATGATTCTATGATTCTATGATTGCTCATTTTCTACAGCTACCCCTTCTGAATTTACTTTTTTTGCTGTTATCTTGGTCATGGTGCAGCCAAATAACAAATTCTGAATTCTGTGTACAGTAAATGAAATAATGTATATCAGAGTTGAAAACAAACAATTTTTTTTTTACTAAGTAAGTTTTCTTTTCCATTCTTGTGTAGGTAGTTGGAAAGGGAGGGTAGGTGACTTAGATAAGAATAGGCAAGGAGGGAGGGGGTGATACAACTCATTACGTAGCAGAGAACAATATAGGAGCCCTTTTATAATCCCTTTCTGAAGCATCCAAGATTCAGGCTTTTAAGGTGGTGTAGATATCATGCGAAAAATATTCTAATATTACCTGGCTTCTGTCCATGTGTACCATCAGCATCTATCTGCAGAAGACAGATACATGTCTGTAAGTTATTTGATTTTATTAAGTTTGAGATAATTGAAAAATCCATCCCTGTACAATGAAATATTCAAGTAGGTACTAAAATTCCACTGACTGTGACAGTGAGGCTGTTCTTAAATGCTTGTTCAGCTCAGTTAAGGTTCACCTTTGCTTGAACTTCGTGCACAACTTTGTGCTTTGCCACTCAGCTCTGCTGGAAAAGGTGAGAGAAGAGCAAAGGTGCCAGGGGGACATCTCACCACAGCTTTTCTGATTCATTTAAATTCAGGCTGACATTTAACTGCAGCTTCGTGCTTCCCACCTTGGCCCCAGATGTGCTTACAAGCGCTGGAGGCTCCAATTCATGGAAACTTCTGGCAGGCACCTGAGGCCATCCCAAATTGTATTTGTAATATCTTTCACAAATTAAAGAATGATGATGAGCATTAAGCTTTTCCCCCTTACTGGAAAGGAGGCAGAAATAAGAACAAAAAAAGGAGAGTACTAAAAACCCATATGAATATAAATGAATATTATGACTATACAATTGTATAACTTTCTACTTGGCTTTCCTCGAATGTAAATCAGATTATATCACATCTAATAGGTTTCCACAACATGATTTGGAATTGTCAAAAGCCACAGTTGTAGTTGGCTTCACACACAGTACATTTGTTAGCTCCTCTACCTGTGGGGCTCACATGGTAGAGCATTACCATTCTGGGGAAGATGGTAAGGAACAGAAGTAGTGATTGAACTGCAGTGACCAATTCCTGTTATCTAGTCCCTCTTTGAGCTGTTATGTCCTGGATTCACACTCCAAAAAGAAAAATACTCTCATCATATAAAACAGAACATTGCTGAAGAGACAAGAAGCATTACTGTATTTTAGGGACTTCTGTTGCTGATGTTGCTCTCCATCATGATCTAGCTGTACAGACTGAAGAGCCTGTGATGTGCTGCTGAGAGGCCTTGGGCTCTGGTCACACCCTCTGCTAAATTTGTATATGTTTGCATGTTTATTTTGGGGGGCATTTTAACCACTGTTGACTGTAGGACTAAACTTTACACATTGTCTCTTCACTGCAGCTATGCTCTCAGCACAATTCAAACTGTGGGTGCAGGTACCTGTGTGGGGAACTTGTCCCTCCTGAGCTGGATGGGACCTGAGAGCAAGCTGAACTCCTTTGAGGTGAGGGAGATGCCTGCTGGTGGTCATGCATGTGCAGCCTGCATCTTGCCCTCTTTGCCCAACCTCCCCTTTTGGAGGAATACAAGGATGCGTCAAAGAAGCATCAGGGAAATGATGGCTGTATTGCCTGAAGGTGATTCAGTAAGAGTTTGGTTTCCAGATGACCGATGTTTTGCATCAGAAGTGGTGTCAGCTGCCAAAAAAATCCACTTACAGCTCTGTAGCTTCTTGCTACAAAGGAGGCAGAAGGGATGCTATGGCAAACGCAGCAAACAAGTAAAGCCTGGGAGATGCTTATCCCAGGAGAGCATTTGTCAGCATGTATGAGAGTAAATAAAAACAAGAGAGCCTCTATAAGCTGAAATCAAGCCAGTCTACAGACCATTAATGGTGTTTGCTGCTAATTGCACTTGGGAGCATGCCTGTTCAGGAAATCCCAAGGAGCATCTCATGCGCTGCCAGCAGAGAGGCATTGGGGGAGGCTGTGGTGCCTAAAGGGAGAACAGCAGAACTCTGTGGAGAAGCGACTGGCCTTGTGCAGGGCTGGGGAGCAACTGGCAGTGATGGCTAAGCAGGCAGTAGAGCCTTGCTGCTTCACTGACTTCTTGAAATGCTGTTGAGAGGAGGGAGCTTGGATTCTCCTCTTCTGGTATAAGAGCAGAGGCTTGAGTGAAGATGCGGACATCTCACTTGCCCAGGCATGGAAAGAGTATTTCTTATCAGACATCAGAAGATGAAAAGTCTCTAGAATTGGATGTTTCCAAATAAGTTCCCTCTGTGATGCTCCCTGTGAGCCGTCAGCGTGCTCTGGGCTATCTCTACCATCCTGCACGTCCTGTAGCTGTGAATTATATACCTCTGATGAGATTCTTCTGATATGATATCTGATGATATCCTCTGGGTATTCTAGAAAGCTTTCAGGCCCACTGGATGAATATTTTTGTCCAAAATCATATTCTCATCCTTCAGTCTGAAGAGGTTTTAGTGCAGAAAGAAATACATGAAGATTAGGAGGATGCTTTGTTTTCTTCCAACTACTTCAAGCCCCATCCTTTTTATTCCTCTTCTGTCCTACTTCATTGTCTGGCCTTTTCTTACTGGTTTTTACTGTTGTTTCATTTTTGGCAATGGACAGTCAGGAAAAACAGGCATTGTTATTTTGTGTCTCAGCAGTGGACAAGGCTGGGGACAGTGAAGGTAGACCACAGCTGTGTGCTTGGTTTAGCTCCTGGCTGAGCTGTCATGTGGAGGAGTCATTTGCCTTCTGAATCAAATCTGTGCTGTCTCACTAGTGTATTAACTGACAGTTGGCCAGAGCAATGTGAGCTGTTTTGTTGAGGTATTAATCATATTTTGAAGCAGCATTTCCTTGTGGTGGTTGTGGAGTGAGTGCAGCTTGGCAGTGCTGAACGCTTTGCTTGTGCAACAGTGGAGTAGCAGCCAGGCAGCACCATACTTGGGAATATTTCCATTGCAATGGGTGCGAGAGTGTGGTTGTCTGTGTTGATAGGGCTCAAAAAAGCCAGTTTGTGTTTGCTGTCTCCTGTTACTGGGGTACATGGGGGCTGAGGGGAGTCAATTGTCTGGGCATACCTCATTTTTTAAGTTTAAACTGAAATACTAAGACTTCTTAGTGGCAACTAACCAACAGCGTGATGCTGGTGCTATGTGCCATAGGTTGCACAAGGTCTCCAGGCAAGGCAGCCTTTGGTGGAAGGAAGCATCTCTTAGCTCTTGGGATTGTGCTGGTCACATTGTTTGCTTCCTTCTTATGCTGTATGTGCTGTTAGACATGGAAAACTTGTTTTCAGGTGCCCTCTTCTGCAGAAAATGGTAAACTATGTATGCATAGCAGGGCTCTTTCTTTGTAAATGCTAGTCTTTGGATAGTTTCTCTGCTCCAAGGGAATGTGGTCTCTGTCAGTACAGAAGGGCTTACTCTCAAAAAGAAGTATCAGCTGGAAGGTTTGTGGAAGATGAGCTGCTTTTAACTCATGTTTTCCCTTCCAAAGTAAAGCATGAACAGATAAGGCATTGGTAATAGGCTGCCATGCAAAGCAAGCAGCGGTGTAGATGCCATTCATGTCATTCATACTCATCGTGAAAACATTTGTCATCAAAGGGGAGTGGGAATAGGGGCTCTCCTCCCAAATGGGCTATTAGTGCATTTGGCTTACGTAGCTCCCCTGCCTCAAACTCTATTCAGGTTCTCTTCTCCTCTACTTGCCGCTACGTACAAGGCACCATTCCTTCATACTTTTGATGACAACAATTTTAAAGCTCTATTTAGTTGAATAACTGTACCTTATTTGTACTTGCTGACTGAAGACAGTCATCGCAAAGCACTGCATTCGTCTGGAAATTGGATCTCGTCTCCTGGAGCCTGCACTGTGAGAAATGCAGTCTGTGTCTTTGGCAACTTGCTGGGCTAGAAGAGCCAGCCCAACCCTCAGCATGTGTCACAGCTGTCACTGACGCTGCTCAGCACTTCCCTGTTAGCAAACAGGACAGCAGAAAGCGGACAATCCTTTCACTTGCCAGCAATCACAAAGCTTTGGTGAAGCCAATAATGGGCAGTTTTCCTATATGTTCCCCTTTTTGGGGCTATTCTATGTGGAAGCCCCACAGCTGCTGTCATCAGCAGGACTAAGTGTTACTCCAAAGTGCTAAATCATACAGCACTGAGTACCTATGGCAAAAAATAGCTTTATGCAGATTGCAGTTACTGAAGGGAAGATGAATTCCCCGAGGCTCTTGTAGGAGGGGGAATAAAAAGTCTTTTTGTCCAACTATGTCACATTTATGCAGTCATGTCAAAGCATGATGGTGTGCTGCTTCTGCTTTTTGGAGGACTCTGGATTAATTGCTGTTCTTTCGAGGACAAGGTACGTGAAAGACACAGCGATTGATGACATAGCAGGCCTTCCCCTCCTCCCTGGAAGCCAAGTTTTCAGGAGCAAAAAGGAGAAGGCTGCTAGCATGGTGGTGAGGTTTCTTCCTGAGACCTGCTATATTGAGAAACATTCTGCTCTGCACAAAAGGAAGCACGGTGGAAAAAAATATTGAATAGAGAGCGAATTCTTCATGAAGAAGAGTGAGCTTCTTCCCATGTTGCATCAGTGATGTCTCCCAAAAAGCAGTCATGGTGCAAGCAAAGGATATTGCGTACAAACCACTGAAGGGTCTCTATGTGGCCATGTTACGGGGATACATATTATGCTGAGATACAATTTCTTTCCTGGCGAGACATTTCAAAATATTTTTCTTTCATTACGTGGAATGAAAGTGATACTGCTTTCATCTGGGATGGACAAAGGCAAACTATCTGTCTTTGGCGTAGCAAACAGATCTTCCAGCAGAAGATTTTACCTTTTAACTTGCAGTTTTTTGGGGCAGCTCTCCATGCCTGGCAGCTGTTCTGCTCCACAGCAGTGCTGTTCAGTGCATCCCAGGCTTGGCCAGAGGCGGTTGCCCTGACAATTCACTGCTGATGAATCAGAGTTGTTGCCTAGGCAACTGCCTTCAGCTCTAACTGGAAAATGATGAGTTAAGGCCATGTCTTAAAACTCCAAGGCCTCCATCACACTGGAGGCTCTACTAAGCCTTAATCTTTACAGGCATGTGCTGGAAAGATGCAGGGTGGGGACAGCATGGGAGAATGCAGCATAACTGGGAAACAATAGGTGATGCAGCACAGCAAACTCTAAAGTGAAAAATTCTGTGCTGGACAGAGAAACCTATTATAAATTCAGGCAGTACTTGGTTACCTGATGGAGAGGAGAATGCTGAGGAACAGCCAGGCCTGGCTGATGGCTGCCTGCTACTCTAGTGGTCTGTCACCAAGTTTCTCAGTATGAAACTTCCCATGTTGCAGTTTGTGCCTGTTGCCCCTTATTATAGTGCTGTACATCTCCAAATTAGTCCAATCCAGTGGCTTGGCTCCTGCCCTTTAGTATTATAAACAGTGATGAGATCCCCTCTGAGCTTTCTCTTCTCCAAATGGAAGACTTCCAGATGCATCTCTTGAATCTATGGCTATGGTGATGTAGCAGTGGGGACTACTGCAATCTCTACTGGGGAAGCTAGGGATTATGGTGTAAAATGGAGGGCAGAGAAGCTGGTTGAAGCCAGAGCAGGAGGGAGTCCAAGTTAAACTTTTAGAAGGACTTCCTAAGTCCTATCTGTCAGCAAGGGATCTCCTAGGCCAAAAAAAATAGATGTGTAATGAAGGTTATTACACAAAGCAAACGTTGTGTGATTAATTCAACAGAATATGTTTTGTGTGTTGGAAAGAACGATTTGATGCATAGGGCTGCAAAGAAAGGAACTGTTACTTTTTAAGAATCTAAGCTGGAAGTCATAAGCCTTCGTCATGATCTGTCTCAAGAAGCACAAAGTATCTGACTGCATCTATGTCTGTCCGCAACATTTGTGTTGAAAATCTGGGCGGCAGACAAATGTAAGCCTGAAAAGAGTCATAACAATTTTCTTGTAAGCCTGAAAAAAGAGTCATAACAATTTAGAAATGGCCAGTCCTTGGGAATTTAAGGTAATTAGAAGGTTTTTGGGTTTGTTTTCCAACATTGCTGAGACTGTTGCTTCTGTCTAGCTTTCCTTGGAAGTCTGGGTTCTGAACATATGAGTGCTGCAGATATTAACATAACTCCAATATGTATTTAAGTTTCTTCTCTACAATGCTGACTTTTACAAACTGGTGTATATAATACAAAATCCATCCACTGCTAACCACAGCAGTAAATTGCATGCTGCAGTGCAGACAGATGAAGTACTTTTCTCATAAACATACAGAAATGGTCACACAAGGCCTCTAAGGGAGGAGAGCTTTTTCTTGCAGTGCTTCTGCTAGAGCCATCAACAACCTTGACAGGTCTCATTTCCTGCTGAAATTGAAACGTTTCCTGGGAATAGATTAATTACTGCTAATAGTCTTGACAGAGCACTGTCAAAATGACTTGTTTTGATTTATATGGAGCTCAGAATGCAAGTCAAAATGACTTGCTGGTGCTTGAAATAAGATTCTTTGGAGTCCTAAGTTTAGTGCTTCCAATTCTTCTTTAAAATCAGTTCCTAGATGAACTGGAATTTCTGACATGAAGAATTGTTCCCAATCAGTTTCAGCTTACAGTTTTCTTTCCTCTTCACATTATATGTCAATTGTATTTATCCAAGTCACATATAAAAGAAAAATTTTATTCTTAAAATGATGATTGTTAATATTTATCCTTATGCTTTTGTAAAATATCTGTATGAATTTACAGTTGGCCATATAGCTCTGGATTTCAAGACTTACATATACTAGATATTTGAATTGGTGTTGAGGATTGATGAAATGTTATTTTTTATCACATACTGGGGACAAAAATTATCACCCTTTTCTTGATCACGTCTACTGAAACTCGTTGAGGCCCCTCCTACGAGTATGTTATGCATGAGATGCTGAGGAAGGCTTTCATTCCTCTTACCAGATCCATGAAATCCTAACCCCCTCATTTTTCTTTAGGAAAAATATGTGATGACAGTCCTTCTAAAATGCACTGTTGACTACTTCATTAGGAAAACGCAGCCAGCTGTGGCACAAATCCCAGCACAGCTGTAGCTCCATGTTGTATTGTGAGAGGGTTGTGGCATATGAAAGCAAAATAAATGAGGGCTCCTTTCTTGCACAGCATTATGGTTTCTCCCTATCCTGGAAATGTAACATGGAGGTGTGTTGGATCAGTAATCTGTGAGCTCGGATCACCTCGTGTGAAAGAAATTTAGAGGAAGGCTGTGAGGTGCCTGCATGTCAGAATCTCTTATGTTTACAGTTTAGAGTTACTTGACATTTTGCAACAGTGTGTGTGTGTGCTCTGCAGACACAGACAAATATCAGATTTTTAAAAAGGCGAAGTGGAAAAGCAAATGCTTTGTCTGGTTGAAGTGAGCCAAAGGAAGAGCATTGTTTGCTCCCCCAGGGCATTTTATGATGATTTGCCTTAGGCTTCCCAGCAAAAACCGCAGAAGCACCTGGCTGTTGTTTATTTTTTTGTAAATCTCCATGAGAAATAAGAATTACTTGTGTCAACATTTCAGTTTAACTGCAAACAAGATTTATTCAGCAGCTTACCAACACTCGCCTTTTTAGACTTCCATATGTGGGATCTTTGCATCTGTCTAAATATCCCAATTTGTCTGTGGTCTGACTGTGAAGCTCACACAGTGTGTGGAGACTTCTTGTAAGGGCAGCTGAAGAAGTCAAGCCCCTGTCTGTACAAATACATTTTAAAATATCAGTGTGGCTCACAGTCGAGAACTGGGAGCACAACAGAGCAGATATTTTACCAACATTTTGCCTCATATTTAGCATGTGGGAGAATGTGTCCAAACTTGCTTTCCTGCTGGCATGGAATGCACGAAGGAGCTGTTTTGGACCACCTTTACAAATACCCTGAAACCACATTCTGTGCTGAGAATTGCTAATGCTGGAGAAGAAAATGTGGTGCCAATTGTCTGTTGGAAGTCTTGAGATGCCACACTGAAATACTATACTGAAATATCCGTGTTTTGAAACTCTTTATGTCTTCAAGTCCTCCCATAATGCTCCAGATTAAAGTAGAAAAAAGTCATTTATTCTTGTAGTTGAAATAAACAGCATTTGTCCGAACAGACAGAATGCACTGCCAGAAAGTTTTTAGCTGGAGCATTTGCCACTCTTTCCAGCAGACTTTGGTTTCATGATGCAGTCACGAGGCAGCTGAAGGAACCAGTTAGAAAACAACGATGCAGCTCAGTGCATGTATGTGTTTATGGCATTCCTGTCTGTAAAGCCCACTGAACTTCTGGTGAGGGAAAAGAAGGAAGAGCTTCTTTGGGGCCAAAAAGTGTCAGTCTTCTTGTCGGCACTGAACCCATACCCTGGCACTTGGAAAGATTGTAATGTTACATTTGTTTTTTTGGGGGACTCCTCTGTTAAAACAACTTACTGTCCAATCTTCAGCTTGAGAAGCTGAAGGGAAATTTCATTTCTAATTTGTTTCCCGTGGTGGTTTAAGACATTAATACTTGTATATAGGTACTTGTTTTCAAATAATTGAAAACAAATAATTAACTGATTTCATCTCTTCTTGTTAAAAAATAAAACCCCAGGGATGAGTAGCTTTTCTGTTTCCTCCCATTTTTAGTGTCTTCTTAAGTCTCAAATTCATTTCTGGTGCAAGAAATGGAAGGCATCAAATGAAGCTGATGTGGTAACATGGTCAAACATAAGCAGAAGGAAATAGATTTTTGCACAGCAGGCAACAGATGTGTAGCTCCTTGTCATGAAAAGCTGTGGATGCCAGAGGTTTTATACAGATTCAAGGGTTTGATTCAGGGAATGCCCTTAACTGAGGATCCTGGAAGACTGGAGGAATTAGGATACTTTTTTTTTTAAGGATTATGATGTTTTTCTCCAAGTGCCAGCACATGGCTTCACACAGGATACTGAGCCATGTGGACCCTTGGTCTGGGGCCGCACAACTGTTGTGCTGTTCTCACTGTGTTTCACACTTTACACTGTTCGCGTTTCCATGGCTTTCGTGGAAACAGAGAAACACCCCAGAGATCAGTGCTTCTAGCATTTGCTGATGTAATCCCTTTGAGGTGAAAAGAGCTGTATGAGTAAACATAAAGTCGTGTTCTAACCAAGTACATGAGGCAGTGAAATGGCTTAGAGACCAATACATGTGAATGGTATTCACACAGCAGTTTTCTTGCAGCAATCCAGACTTCAAGAAAGGAAACGCTGTTTCCCATAAAATTGCCACTGAAATTATTGTTGGAACTGTTGAGAATCCTACCTGGGAATATGCATGTAAACAATAATACATAAATAAGTCAATTCTTTAGACATGAAGAGCCAGTAAATGTGTTGGAGAAGAAACATGAGAGCTACGGACAGCAAAAGATTCAGCAGTGCCAGGTAAAGCATCTCTGTTCTGGCTCCTTGTTTTTCGCAGTTGTTTGTATTTTGAAATCCTGCCATGTGTTCTACTCCCAGTGTCAGCCTTGAGCTCTTGTTGATATCTAATCATGAAGTGTGTTTGCTTACCAGAGAAGGTGTGGATTCTCCTTCCTTGGAGATCTTCAGAAGCTGTCTGGATGTGGTCCTGGGCAATCTGCTCTGGGTCTCCCCGCTTGAGCAAAAGGTTGGACCAGATGACTTCTGGAGAGGTCCTTTCCAATCTTGACAATTCTGTGATTCTGTGAGCTAGCAAACTTTCTGCAGAAGCTGCTTTTTTACTGAGAAGTATATGGGCTACACTGTCCCTAACAGCGGAAGTCACATTGAATATAACAGAAAAAAAGAGGGGAATGCATCATAGTGTGGGTAATTTTGCTGAGGGGAAAGATGTTTGCTTTTTCAGATTGATCTCTTTAAGTATGACTCTTAGAGGAGGAACAAATCCTGCTCTCTTCAAAGGAACAGGCATGATTTATGGCCTGGAATGGTGGAAAGTACTTTGAGAAGATGTTAGGATCTCCAGTGTTAAACTCTAGCTAAAAGACTGAATACTGTGCATCCAGAACAGAAAGCAGGATTGTGATGTGTTGAAAGCACTGGACAGAAAGAGAAACAGTGCTGGATGAAAGAAGCTGGAAAAAGAAATATCGCTTGACAGATCTTCTGGAACCTGGTATGTGAGGATCTCAACCCATCTCAATCCATCATCAGAGAGCTCTTACAGGGGACGGGTGGGGAAGGGGTTGAGGTAGAAACAAGCCCCAAAACAGCAAAAACATGGATTGTCTCGCTTTGTGTTTAAAAGCCAGGAGAAAATAGTGTAATGTTTTCCTATTCAGAGTTCTAAAACACAGTGAGAAGTCATCCTGAGCCTCAGCTGCTCCAGTTTGGCACAGCGAGCTTTGCAGCAGTTGCCACAGCTAAAACTGCATGGATTATATGCTGGCTTTATTTATTTATGTATTTATTTTTAATCTAAAGGCAGTCTGACAGTGTTGCAGGTTGCCCAGAGAGGTTGTGGAGTCTCTATCTTTGAAAGTACTCAAAACATGGCCTTGGACAACCTGCTGCAACAGCTTCTGCTGGACAGAAGGAGTCGGACTAGGCGATCTCCAGGGGTACTACACACCTGGGGATCCAAGCTCAGTAACAAGCAATATGAGTGGTAATTTTTAGTATGGTATTATCCTTCATCACATCTCAGTGTTTGAAGTAAAATTATTTTGTACCTGTGTCTATCAGATAAGGCTCTCAGAATAATGGCACTTTTAGGAGCAGCTGGTTCGCTCTCTGCCTCTGCTTCTGTTGCTTCAGCTCAAGAAATGTCTAATATTAACGAGCCTGTTATAGCAAACTGCTCCTAGCCTAGGCTTAGATCCATTATTTTTAACAGTGCTCTTATCTGTGCTTTTACTATTTAACATTTTAATTCTATTCTGGGCAAGAAATAACTGTGGGATTGAATTCTGTTGCTTTTTGCACTATAGGAACATCCATGCTAAAAGATTTCTGCAACAGATCCATGCTCTGGGGAGGGGGACAGAAAATAAGAACTGCAAATACATATGAGCACAGAGAGTATTTGCATGTGGCTCCCTGGGAATATGAGAAAAACATCCAGAATTATTTCTTCCGTCATTGTCATGGCACAGCTGTTTTCTCAGAGGCCATAAATGAACACCCTGGTGATTCTTGAGCCATTTCTCTTTCACCTCTAGTCTCTGATGCAAGCAGGCATAGAGCTAGCAAGGACTCTGCTTCAGGCTTGATCCAGCAATGTGATTTTTCCCTTCAGTCTTTGCTGCTGTCGCAGGTGAGGTTACCTCCTCCAGGAAGGCAGTAGGTTATTAGTGTTGCAGAATCACTGCCAGCAAATAGTTGAAATGCCTCTCTCTGGAATAATTAAAGACAAAAGCTATGGGGCCAGCAGAATTACAGGTGAAGAAATCCTGCCTTTAGTAAGGAGGCCATTTTCCTACCTGCTGTTAAGTTGACTGAAGCAAAAAGGCTAATTTTTGGAAGGCTGCTGAGCCATGTAACGTTGCTTCATTTTGCTTTTACATTTCAACACTAATATTTATTTGTTGAAGGTTCATTTGCTGTTTTCAAACAATGCCTGTATTTCAAATATATTAACGATTTGAGTAACTCGCTTATTACATTCAAGAAATTGAATAACTCCTGTATGATTAGTTGCAGTAGCCTAGTCCCATGGCATTAAAAAATAAAACATAAACCTAATTTCCGAGTTGTCTTTACATGTGTCAGCAGCCAGTCCTACTTTAATGCTGAATTATTTCCTACATGAGATTTGGAAATATTTCTGTGGTCAGTGCTGTATCTTCATGTACTTACAGGGTAATACTGAGGAATCATCTGTCAAATATATCAACTAAGGATTCCTAACTTATAAGTGGTTCTTATTATATAAGGCATCCTCAAGATAAGAAAGTGCAAGAGACAATAGTATATGCTTGCTCCAAAGAAAACCCATGTTGGTACAGAATTTGAGTGCTGTAACCGTGTCTGGCAGTAGCTTTGTAGTGTTCATATGGTGCCAGTAAAAGAAGAAATTCAAGAGGCTCTCTGGCTTTTCCCTTGGGGCTGCCTACAAAATCAGCCCAGATGCTGACATCCCCTGCATCATCCAGGACCATCGGGTTCTTGAATTAGGTTTTGCCACTTGTTTCTTTGCTGTTAGCTTTTATTTTAGTTTAATGTTTTTTCCGATGCTGAGTTTAGGCTTACAATCTGGGTGCTTTGAAAATAGATCCTTTGGAAAAAACTAAGCTAAGTTTTCTTTTACCCTGTTGAGGTACCGCATTTACATAGCAAGAAAAGCTGCCAGGCTGTGCGGTACAGCAAGTGAGAAATGTAGAACAGGGAGTTGGCAGCATGCTGCACCGAGGCAGAGAAGAGTGAGGGGCTAATCAGGCCTATGGGAGAATGAACAAACCTTCCTAGAGACCAGAGGAGTAGTGCAGAGCTTGCTGCTGTGCAGAAAGGCATTGTGTGCACTAAAACAAGGACTGGAATTAACGACAAGGCTGGGCAAGGTGAATGTTTCATGTAAGATTTTCTATTGTATCTTTCCCTGTTGCTGTCTTCCCCACCTTCTTTTGTAGGCACAATTGACTACTTGAAGTCTTGATCTGAATGAGGAGGGCAGGATGAGTGGATAGTTGCAATGAGTCATAAAATGAAGCAAGAGGAGCTGTACTTTAGTATTTTCCTGAAAGAACTTTTACATATTATACCACAACAGAGCTCCTGTAATTCAGAACACGAACATAAGAAGATACTAGATGACAGTTTATGTAGTTGTAAAGAAAGTCTTCTATAGTTTAGCATGTGCCATCTTTCTTACTCCTCCCATGTTCCTTCCCTGCTACTGTTATGGCGTTTGAATCTCTTATAAAAAACATGTACATTCCAAGATGTAGCCTGAAAGAGTTTTTATAACTTGGCCAAAGTAATATGAAAGCAGTTATGTCCATGCAGAATACTGGAACCAAATCCAATGCTTGTTTTTGTGTTGAGCAAATTTTATGTTGCCTGTAATCTGTTTAGACTACTGAAAAGTCAGACAAATTCACCTGATGGAAACTTAGGCTCCTTTTCTTGGTGGGTGATACTACATGAGCAGATGTTAGGCTCTTGGAACAATGCTATTGAAAGGAAGTTGTCACTGCTGTTTCCCATCCATTTATCAAAAGGTATGTGCTATGCTGACTTCAGAAGGGGTACTGTGGCCCGCTGTCATGCATGTTTCATCTGTGGATAATCCTATTTATATTATAACCGTAATTGGGTTTGAAACGGAACCTTAGTGTGCTTTGTAACATGTAGATACAGGAAAGGGAGGGACTTTCTCAACTCATGGGACATATACCAGAGGCAAGTTCATAACAGCAGATCAACATCTGTAGGCTAGATAGCTGATAGAGGAGTCCAGGGGAAAGACGAGCAGAAGTCTGAAGGATTGCTATCTAGAGGCAGATGGTGGGAAAGGATCTGAGTCATTCTCTGAAAGGTGTAATACAGGAGTGTTTAGAAACAAAAACAGTAATGGAAGCCAAGACCACAAACATATCAAGGTTGATAGTGCTGATGACAACCATGGGATCAAGTAAGATAAAAGATGAAGTAAGATGAAGATGAAGTAATTTTTTAAGTGACTTGACAAGTATAGAGGTATCAGATATTTTTGCTGGAGATCTACTGAAAAAAGTAAAAGCTGTAGTGTAGTGATGAGTCTGAATTTGAAATAACCATCTCTTCAGAAAGCCAGTATGATGAGAATTTTAATTAAATTCATGTTAAAGTGTCTTTCAAATTTGGGAAGCAATGATGAAATCAGCATTATTAACACTTCACTTTTTTGGGAACACATTTTGTGTTAGAAAACAGAGGGGGAAAAAAAGGAGTAATCACTCAGTTCATGTTTTTAGAAACACAGTTAGAACTAAGTATATCTTCCCCACAATATAAGAATGACCATAAATCTATATTTTGAATATAAATTATACATCTACATTACATTTATATTCCATTTACATTTGTGCAAAGTTATATTATTAATTCTAAAGATCTGAGGATTTTTTTTTTCTAAGATTTTGTTATCCAAAACTAGACTTTGAAATAAAAAGGTTGAGAATATTCATTACATCACTATGGAGCTGAGAGTCATTTTAAAGGATACAACAAAAGTTAAGGGTTTTTTATTTAGTGATGCAGATATGTATGTGTATTCTCACAGAAGTGACCTACTGTCTTGATGCCATATGACTGATGTACAATTCAGGTGAAGTTCTTAGCCACCTGAGAGCAAAGCTCTGATTCTCACGTGTTATTTCTGGCAGCTGAGAGCCTTTCACCAAGTGAGCAGGCAGAGGGGACTGGGAAGGCTCTTCTGTCTGATGGGAAATCAGTGAAATATGTGGAACGTGACAATTAAATGTAATAAATGCAATGTTTCCGTAAGGGAAAATTGGGGAGGTACCCAAGACTAGTGTGTCCCAACAACACAAAGAGGCACGGGCATTGTTATGAAGAAGACTGGCTCTTGAATGGCCATCCCTGCTTCTTTTCTGATGGTAGTAACCCTTTGTGTCTTGTAGTGCTTAGTTCAAGTAATTACCCATATGAAATAGCAAACTGCGTATTTGCATTTTTTCCATCAGCTCAGAAAGCTTAAACAAGCACTTGGACAGCTTCATGAGTAAGGCATCACTGCTCAGCTCTGTTTGTGACTGTGCAGTGTTTTTGACTGCCAATGGGTCAGTGGTTATTGTCTATCATTGCTCACTCTCTTCTTATGGGGAACAGTGTGTGCTGCTTCATTTACGTAAAATGTTGTGGACATCTATGGAAATTACCTATTTTTAGTGGCAAAGGAACTATTTTTTAGTCATGTTCAACAAATCTGGTCCGATAAAGGCATCATTTACTTGAATTTGATAGTAATGAGAATGATACAAATTCAAAGTAAAGTTATCTTTTGTTTTGTTTTCTTAGCTATAAATCTTATGTGCACTAGGCATTCTCTAGTGGTTTGAAGCATGAGGAACTGAAACTTATCTGTTTGTGCTCAAACTGGGGGATCAATACAGATACCACAATTTCTGAAATAGAGCTATATCACCAGGCATGTGATTGAAATAGGCTTCAGTGTTGTAGCAAATAAAGATATCAGCCTAACTCACCACAGCAATTGCATGTGTCCTAACTTGGTAGGCCCTAAAGCATGTGATTTTGACTGCTTGTAAATAAGAATCGAAAGACACAAGATGCCTAAATGTTATTGATCTTGGTTAAGCAAACAGCAATTAGTTTTCTAATACACTGTGGCTCTGGTTTCAATGTTTTCTAGATAAGTGACAATATATAGCAGCTGAGCATGTCTCTTCATATTGTTTGTAGAAGCATAGATTTTTTTTGCAGTCTGTTCTGTGATCAAATGCTCTTAGAATAGACTGTGCTTCATCATCCTTTTTAAACAGGTCACAGCTAAAGTAGCCATGGAGAATTCTGGCTATTTGTTAGGAAGTAGTCATTCTTTAGCTCAAGAGGAGAAAAAATATATATTTCTCTATTAAATGTGATCTGTGACAGTCTGTGACTTGGAAAACTCCAATTGGGAATTTAGGCAATACTTCAGTGTTTTATTGCTTTTTGTTTTTTTGTTTGCTTTCTATTTGTTTACCAGAGAAACATGTCTCCTATAAGAATGCCTTTATTTGGCTGTGGTGTTGTTACGTGGCACCTGGTGACTCTGGGACCTGGCTCATAGGCCCTCCTGGGCAGGGCTCTTACAGGGTCCCGTCTACATTTACCTGCCCAAAAATGTGTCTGCAGATCCATCTTCACTGCATCTAGTAGAAAGAATGGAGGTGGATTCTGCCTTGTCCTTACTGCTAATTGAACAGAGGGGATAGGTGCAGAACAAGACAAAGGAGAATGTATTGCCAACTGAGGAGAAAACGGGATTCGGTATTTCCTACCTGAGCTTTTCTGGCATTAAAGTTCCAGTGGATTGTGCAGAGGAATGGGGTAGGAATGGGAATAAAGAGAACAGGAAGAAGAGGAAGACAGATGAAGGCAGGCAGGAGAAGTGACCTGAGGTGTAATGAAACAGGTTTGGAGGGTCTGGAGCAAGCATTCACACAGGCAGAGTCATTAAAAACTGCTTTCTTACAGGTATTCTTTGGCATCACCTTAGTAATGCGTTATGTGTTTTGTTTTGTTTTTGTTCCAGTGCAGCAGCCTGTTGCACTGCCTGTTTAACCACCTGCTGCCACTGGTTAAACTGCAAAATTGTAGATGGGAATTAGATCCCAGTGAAACAGTACTGTTCAAATGTTACTTAAAATTCTTATAACAAAATAATCCATTGGATGAGATGTTCAAAATTGCCTTCAGCTTTGTGAATCTTCTTTGGGTTGTTTGTTTGTTTGCTTTCTATCTATCTTTGAAAAACCATTTCATAGCAAAGAACTGACGGTACAGACTCCAGAGTTCTTTAGCTATCTTCTTAGGTACAAACCCTTATAAATAGGAGGGGTGTTTTTAGATAAAGTTTTCTAATTTATTCTCTTGAAAATCCAAGTTCATTGATTTCTTGATATCAGAATAAAATTTCAGTAGTAAGGATTGACAGATGGAGCTCAACCCAGTACTAGCTCAAAAGGTTAAAATTCTTTTTACCTTGGTTGTTTCATTTGGGATACAAATGCAGCCTAGGTGGTGAGCTTATTTGGATTTGTAGTATTATACATATCTCAAAAGATCGGAAATTATATCTTCATCTTAGATTTCAGTACTTAACAAATCCTTTGCTTTCTGTTCTGTAAGCATTGGTGGTTTTTCTTTAAATAGAGTTGCAAGTTCAGTGTACTTACAGTAATTGCTGTTCTCATCCTTCTATGCCAAATAAGGTAATTGAAATTCTTTCTTCCTCCTTTGGTCTGAACACATTTTCATTAGAACAAGCGCGTGGTCTGTTAAGATTGTTATCACAAACACGTTTAGAGGTATTGATTTGATCAGGGTAAGCATGGCCAATTACAGTCTTCACAGTAAATGTAACTGGTGCTATCTGTAGGGATGTTTAGAGAGAAAAAAATATTTTGAAATTAAGATCTAGTTGGATGTTAGAGAGTGGTCTAGTTGCCTTACACTCTGTGTAACCAGGTGCAGTGTGTGAAGTCACACCATTTAGATTCCGTCCTGTTTCTCATGGCCTTCATAGTGGTCTAAGTCACTGCAGAAGGGAAGAAACCATACAAGTAACATCTTACAATACGCAATCATTTTCTGCTTAAGTTTCTCTGTGAGCTATGCAGTCAACAGGAAAAAGAATGCCAGACACATAGGGAAGGTACTTTATACAAAATAACAGTGCACATGCTCAAAGGAAGCCAAGGTTACTTGAGGGAAGAAAAGGAACTTTCTCCCTGGTGGGCACAACAGATGAAATGTTTATTTAGGCAAATGGGACTTAGGCTGGCCGTCTTCTTTTTAACTACCTCTGAAGAACCTTGGGAACAATGCCTGGAAAGAAGCTGAAAGGTGCGATACATAAAATGTTCATGATGGAAGGGGAACAGGTGTTTTTTTCTCTCTTGGTAATTCTTAATTATCATTTTCAAGGCAGTAGAAGGTAGGGTTTGTTTTGTTTTTCTCTTTATAGCTTGGGGAATTTTAGAGCATGGTAAACAGTGGGTTTTCTCTTCCAGTAAGCAAGCTGTTCTGGGCACTCAAGGCGTAGCTTTTAGCCCATTAGATTAAATCCTGCTGTAGTGATGGATGCTGCAACCACCCTATATTGCTGACAATATGGTGTTTCTCCTTGCTTAATTAGTCAGTAAGATAACCTTGAAAGGCAGCAGTTGCCTTGACAGGATCACTGAGAATGGTTAGATGCAATGTGTTGTGTTTTTTCATGTAGTGATTGTTTGGTTTCCAGGAGATGACAGTCAGCTGAGGCTTGACATGAAGGGGATGGAAGAAGGAAAGAGCATTTGGCCAAGAGAGGAGAGAAATGCCTTGCAGTAAAGAGCAAACAGGATTTGACATATGCTTACCAACCACAGGGTGGTCTTTCAAGAGTTTGTGTGAGCTGGGCAAATTGAGCTCCAGGTCTGCCTTCCCCCAGCATACAAAGAAGCTATGAGAAACTACTGCAAGTATGTAGGAAGTTGAGCATTTTAAGTATGGTCAGGGTGCTGGATCAGATGTAGGCTAGCCAGTTCCTGAGGGATGCTGAGACAATACAAGGGTAACTGGGAGCCTTCTGTTACAGCAGAACCAAGAAAAGCAGCCTTGATAAACAAACGTTTTATATGGATATTTCCTTTATAATAAAACTCATCTCACCATTAATAATGCTTTTGGAGCCTTTCCACAGCAGATTAAAGCTTTTTTGAGGAGCTATCTGTAATGACTGGTTCATATATCTCAAGCTGCCCAATCTCTTCCCTGCAGGCCAAATACCAGATGTTTGCCCTGTTACTGGAAATAAGGGAGTGGATTAAAAACATATAACTGGGGGAAGTAAGCGAACTGTTCTTGACCTGGGACTTCACTCTGCTCTTGTGCAATCTTCTTGTGCATTTTATTATCATCAGCAAGTCTCCTGCAGCTCAGATGCGAAGAGTTCTGTTTTATACCTAAACTGATATATGTGTGTATATATATATGTATATTATTTAGTGGAAGCTTTAACAAATTAATTTCAAATTCTTCTTCCCTGCAGAACTCATTAAGCCTAGCCTGCCTGTGCCTCTTCGGGGTTCACAGGAATAGTACTCTCTTCTCCCAGATCTAGTATTTATCCCAAATATCCAATATTTTTTCTGAAGGGCTCAGTGTTACAGAAGTACTGAACTCCTGGGAATGTCTCTTTCCTACAGAATCAGAAAAAAATTGATTTGTTGCTCAGTAGTGAGGTCATTGAGGGCTACCACCCTTCATGATGGTACAGGGGGCCAAAGGTAATAGAAGAAACCTGTACAAAAGCTGTGGACACATCATGTTACATTATAGAGCATTCATTTGCTTTCACTTTTATCTAGTAAAAATTCAGTAATGGGGCGGTAATTATTTGTAAGTGGCATTTCTGTGTGCACTGTGCTGCTAAAGCATAGTAAAATGCAAAGACTTCCCAGCTTTCATCTCTGGCTTTTACAGAGAGATGTAATATATATTTGTTCTGGTGGACTTAAATCCTAATGCTAGATGAAAGTACAAAGTCTGAGAAAAGTCTTGAACAGCATGATGGAGAAAAGGAAATAGGCTGTTGCTAAGTGTACGTATTGTCCATGTGCAGATGTAAACCACCTCTGATGCTGTGTTTATTCAAAAGTAAATTTAAATGGGCATTGGTTGTAGTTGTCCCGGGCTCTGAAATGGTCTCTTTAATATTTAGATATACCTTTTTTTTTCTTAAATTTGAACAGGACTTCTATTTTGCAGGCACAACCCAGAATTTGGGGGGTTTTGCTATAGATACTTTGCCTTGCAGTGAAGTATGTCTGCCACGTTTTTAGTTTTGTTCTGTAAATGGTTTTCAGTGTGATAAGCAAAAACTTTTGCATGACACTGACGAAGGAAAAAACAGCTCTTAGGCTTCAGGCTATGAAGACACTTTAGAAAACTGTGAGCAATTGGAAACAAGGTGGCTTTTCTAGTTGAGGCTCAGTTTTATTGTAAGGTGAAAGACTTGCAATGGCAGCTAGGCACATTTTTCAGAGAAGGGTGCAGAAATTTCTCTGGGAAGCTGCAGCATAACATCCTCAGCGATAAAGAAATTCCAGTTTGCTGTCTCCAGAATGCAGGATGACGTCTCAGTAGTTGTCAGCTGCCAGTGCGGCCTCCGAAAGGAGAGAAACATCGCCATCTTGAGGTTGCTGTTCTCTCCGTTGACATGTAATGAGAAAAGAGTTCAGCTTCAACTATTGAAAAATAAAAAGTCTTCAGCTCTGCTTGGGAGGTTTTGCTTGAACACAAAGATCAACGTATTGCAACAGAGAGAACTTGATTTTTCCCATGATGTGCCGTTTCTTCTTCTAAAGAAAAAAAAAAGAACTATGGAGTGTATTTAAATTCTGCATTACTACTTAAAGTATAACACTACAGGAGGTTCAAGTACTTAATGGTCCTTAATGTGTGATTTTGTGTGTTTTGACTGTACAAGACGATTCTATTTTGATTGGGACCGTGTGTAAATTCTACTGCATCAGGGCGACCCAAAAAAAAGGGAAGCCTACCAACCAAATAAACCAACAAAATAACCCTGCTCCCTCAGATTTTTTTCACTATCCCACTTAGTACACTTATTTCTATCTTTCTGCAGTCAGTAGCAGATACAGAGGGAGCAGTTGAAGAAGTAAAATAAAGAATATTTTATCACCTGTTTTTCTACCCAGAGAATCAGTTATGGCAAGTCTGTTAATAAAAGAGCGTTGTTTATGTATTTGTCCATATTCATACATACAAGGCTTGGTTGTTGGTTTAAAGAAAAAGCCCAGCCATGCTAAGAATCAACCTCCTGGCAGATAATTCAAAGAAAAAAATATGTTTACCAGATGGCAGCACTAGCACAGAAAAACCAGTCTTCAAATATACCAATGGAATACCCATGCTTATAACTGAAGCTGTTATGAGCCAAGAAGGGAAGGTCTTAAAATCAAGGCTGACAAGGGAAATAAAGAAACCGTGGATCTGCTCCTTTCCAGCATTGTGGGTCACATGCTAGCCATGGCACCTGGCACATACTTTATGGCAGGTGACTTTATGGCATGGGAACATCCACCTTCCAGCTGAAGGCTGCTGACTGGGTGTCATTCCATGGTGCACTGGAAACTGCCCATCATCCTGTGGTGGAGTTCTCATTATTTCAAAGTACTTGATGTGAGCATCTAAAGACAGAATGGAGCCACTTCAGAGAGAGATGTCTTTTGAGATTGTCGCCCCAGATACGATGACAGCTGTGTGACTGTCTGAGAAGATGCATAGCTAAGACTACAGCCAAGTCTGTGCAGATGGGACTCATTTTCCCTTCCTAGAAACCAGAGTGAAAGACAACCATCTTCTGGGAATGACACCGTAGAAGTCTATTTTAATGTGTAAGAAAATAAACTAAGTGAGAAGAATGTGATCCCTTGGTTACATTCATGTACTTGCTTTATTTGCTTTCAGAGGAAGAATGTCCATGGACTGGGCCCTCTAGGTGGAAAACATTGTAATTTATTGCTAAACTGCAGTATTGACAATTATAAATACATCACCAGTAGACTTTTATAAAAACCTGAAATTAAAAATTAATTTGAGTATTTACATTTTTTCCCATGACTTTCAAGCATTTCAGAGGTAATGGGTTTCCATCTTCTGCAAACCTGGCAGCAGCAGGCCTGCGTAGGAAAGTGGATCTTCTTAACCAGAAGCTCTTCTTCAGTAAAAGAGGTAAAGTGTCCTGAGAATCTTAATATGTTGTTACCCACATTTGCTACTTTTCAACCTATTCTTTACCCTTTAAAGGAAGGAAAACCTGCTCCCCATGTGTCAGACCAGCTTTGCTCCAATCGAAGCTGATTGTGCTTCTAAATGTGGGATCACATGGACCTGATCAGAGATTGGGCTTAAGTTTGTGCTCTGCGTCGAACTTCAGGACTACCTTGGTGAAATCCTTTAACATTTAGTCTGGGCTCAGTAGGGAACAAGAAATAATTTCGCTAATGATCAATGAGGTTTTTCTGAAGTCGTTTTTGTACCTCCACGGCTTGTGCCTTGGTCTGAGACTCCTGCCTTGTACTTCTGGTAAACCAGGTAGCGCTCAGCTTTCCTTTCACATTTGGAAAGACTTTGAGTGTGGGGCTGTTTCCCGCCTGACAGAAGCTAGATGGAAATATGGCTTACTTACAAAAGTTAGAAACAGCTCATAGGAGCATCAGTTGTGCAACCAATGTATGAGGGGAAGAAGAGAGCTGAGTGTGCAGTGCTACTGAGACTCTTTCCAAGCCACTGGTTTTGCATTTTTGTTTACCCTACCAAATTATAGATGAAAGTACAGGCCTGAATGTGCACATTAGGAAAAAGCACTAGATAACTTCTACTTAATTATGTTACAGCCCGTTATTTCATTAAGACGTAATTGTCGATTTCATTAGACTTAATTTATTGCATTTTTAATGCCACTATCAAAGTGAACTATCTTAGCCATAAGAAGTAGCATATCATCTTCTATTGTGTAACGGCTAGCATGCTACTACATGCCTGAGATCAAGAGCTGGCTGTCCTTCAGACAGATATAACTGCAAACCATTGGGTTTGGTGCTGCGCTTGCTGGGCAGTTGCCTGGGGCTTCTCTCTCAGCAGGTCAGAATGAAACTCCACAGCTCTCAAATGTGGTAAAACTTAGCTGTCTGTGTGTTTGGTTTTTTTGTTTTGTTTTTGTTTTAATATTGCATTTTTTATGCACTCATGGCATTAAGCACTTGGGCAAGCAGATTCTCAATCTGTTTTCATGGATACTGAATTGCCTTGGTTCTGTGTTCTCAGAAGGCCTGTTCTGAGGCCTTCTATTCTAAAGCATCACTTTTGCTTTAGAATAGCCCTTTGTCTGCAGCAGGGGGCAGATGTTCTGAAGTGTATGGCTATACCAACAGCCGTTTCTGGTTCATCATGTGGAATATGCAGTGGTTTGCTTCCTTGCATCAGCATGGTTTTCTGAATGGTTAAAAAACATAGTATAGAAATTAATGCAGGTGTAATTTTGGCAGGTTGGAGAATTACATGAAAATTCTATTTTACTTAAGAAGCATGCTTTGCATTATTGCCTCTACAAAAGGCAGAATAACCTGGATGTTATCCCTGTTTGTCTGCTGTAGTGCTACTGCTTCAGCTTCTTTACTTGGAGGGGAAAAGATGCCAAGTATGACTTAGGAGCAACTAGGGAAGGCTGTGATAAGAGCTGCAAGATTAAGATTAATTGTTTTATTTCAGTAAAGGCTGGAATTGGCTTTTTGTATGGCTTTCAGTGTCCATTTCCTTTTCAGCTGAGGAGAGGCAGTAGAGAGCAGATGGAAAATCCTTATCTGAACTGAAAGAGCTAGCACATTTCTGGGAAGATGTAGCTCATATTGCAACATACATATTGCTTTCCCTGTAGATTGCTTTTGTGAGGAGGAAGAAAGAAAAAGCACCGCACAGCTAACAAGCTCTCACAGTGAGTGTGCACTGGCTGTGCCGTGTTATCCCCCTACTACCTGGAAGGCTTCAGTCGTGGGCACAGACACTGATGTCATTCCTTTGGAAAAAGGCTGAAATAAGGTAGCATGGTTTTCTGCGGCAGTGAGGCAGCCTGGCAGCCTGGTCTGGTGTCTGTACAGAGCCCCAAGCATCAGCATAGCAGAGCAGAAAGCAGTTGTGCCTTGATGGGTTATTACAGAAGTCTTATACCAGCTACAAGGAGGGAAAGTTACCTCCTCTTGGCATGTCAGGAAGCCTGTAAATACTGTCCAGATTAGGAAGCTGCAGTGGAGTAACAAATAATGTTTGTAATTGGCAGCAGTTGTCATCATCCAAATCAGCCCTGACCTACCTGGCTGTGTGCTTTGCAGCATCTATTTGCATTCTGTGGTTCCCTTCCATCAGGGTGTCATTCATTACCAAGATCGTTCTGCCAGCAGTTGCACAGCGCCTGGGGATGCCAGTGTAAGAAGGAAAATGACATTTTGAGAAGGATGTAATTTCTTCTTCAACACTGCAAAACATCCACCCATCTGTCACAAATGCTTGTCTTCTTTCCCAACACTCTGGCATCTCCGTATCACTCACACAGAGCGTACATCTCAGCACAAGAGAATTTATCAAATTAGTGTTATCAATCATGTGCCAGTTCACATTACTTACAAGTGCCAGAACCACCTTCTTTTCACCTCTTACCATCAGGCTTGGGCTTTTAATTTTAGCTTATCCTAGAGAAAAGACAAGTAGGGAGGGAGTGCTGAGGGTGTTTCTGGAAGACAAATTGGATTTCTGCATCCTGAAGGAAACCTGCTGTCAGGTCACAGTGTCAAAGGTGGAACTCTTAAAGCCACACGTCCCTACTGTGCCCAAATCCTCCTGCTGCTCCTTTTTGTTTGAAGCAGCCTAGCAGCTGTTTTCTGCAGATGCTGATTCTTAGCAGAGAAAAGGCGCTGTGACTCACCTAAGTGGCTCTCAGGCAAACAGCAAAACAAATAATCTTCATGCCATTGATTCTGAAAATCACGCTCAGCCCCAGGTCTCCAGTAAAACACCAGCTGTGGTTTTATTTAACACCCTGGGGGCTGACCTGTGCTTTCCAATGTCACCGTGCCATTTAAAAACAGTACTTCCAAAGCCATTCAGTTAACTGTTGTGAAACATGCTCTTGGACTATAATGAAGTGTCAGGTGCACAGTAATTAATAACACGCTTCAAAGTTCTTGCTGTGTGAAAATACAGTACAGGGTGTACCTATCTTACCAGAACTACTTTCTGTTCAGATTGACCTGAAATTTTGGTTCATTAAGCTGTCAGCAACTCACAACAGCTAAAATGAGGAGAACACGTTGATTAGTAGCTTCAGAAGCTGCGTTTGTCTCTGTGAACAGGAGCTGGCTGTAAATGGTAGGCTGCTTTTGATGTTTGTTTATGTATTGCTGCCATATTGATCTTTTGGAAAACCCAGAAGTCCAAGTCACGGTATTGCAGCAATCCGTGTTACAAAATGAACATTAGCGCATCATTAAATGTATGCAAATCTGAAACAGAGCAAAGCCCAGTGAAAAGCCAGTCCAGTTTAATGTAGAATATTGGACATTTTGTATATCAATTGGTGTTTGTGGAGTTACAGTCCACAGTTTGTGAGTTATAGTCCATAATAATGGAATTTGGAACAATTCCATTATTATGTTATTCAAGAATAGCTTTCTCAAAAAGATAAAAAAGAATATGTGGTACGCAGCCTTACTGTGAAGATTAGACAATGTGCTGTTTCGTCTGTTAATTATTTCATTTACTCAGATATTTCTACTGATGTCTTCCATCCATCCTCCTATGGCCGCCTTCAGAAGTGTCTCAGACTTTGAGGCAAGAACTTGATTTTCTTTATCAGAAATTCATATGTCTTGTGTATCCGTGTGCCAATGCAGAGTTTGAAATCGGCCTTAACAACGCTGGAGAAAATTAATTCTCCTTGTGTCTCAGTCAGTCACCTTGAACGCCAACTTCCAGAAGCTAGATAGCATTTGTCATTCTGAGAATTCTGCTATTCTGTCAGCGAGATAAGATGAAATCTCAGATTGGTAAGGCATGCACAAAGCTTATCAGGCACTTCAGTGGATGTACTTTAGTTTTAGAGGGCTGTGAAAGATGGGAACCAAATCCAAGCGCCTTTTTTATTTTTCATCTGGCCACTCCTTGAGAAGAGACAAAATTGAAATGCCAGCGGTTAACAAAGAAGGCAGCACTTCTTTAGTCACTGGTGGCAAAAATACTTTAAACTTGATAACTTTAGGCAAGCTAATTATTTATTTGCATCACTACTTCTGGAGGTTTTCAAGAAAAGGGCAGATGTGGCAGACGTGTTAGTGGGCATGGTGGGGATGGGTTGATGGTTGGACTAGATAATGTGAGTAGTCTTTTCCAACCTTAATGATTCCACAGAAGACAGGCCTCTACTGCATGGTGCTGACCAGAAGGCTTTGGAGTATGTGCTCCTGAAAAGGAGTGAATGGTACAGTAGCAAGTACTGAGCAGAGAAGTCAACATGCACGCATTGCACCCTGTAGCAGTAAAGGTGTTTGTCAAGGGCTACTAAGCAGACCTGTCGGGTAGCTCCAGAAGCCCTAGGATTATTTATATTCTTTTGCCCTTCCTCCCTTCCTCACCCCCCACCCCCACCTCCATCAGCTTTTTGTCTTACATGGAGGGTCCTATCTCCTGCTATAATAATAGAAGAAGGAAAGTGCCCTTCCACAGGCAAAGAAAGAGGCTGCCACTGAGGGTATGACCCTACAACTCTGAGAGACTCCTATAGTGCTGAAGGAAGTAAATTATAAAATATTCTACAGGGTAATGGTATTTGTGATTTTTGTGCCTGGCCTCATTTGTCCTGATGAGCAACAGTTATTTAGTCTGAAGGACCTTGTGGTACAGGACCAATATCATTTTGACAGCTCACGTGCCTAAGCACTATGAATAAGGAAAAAAAATAGAGCTGAATCTAAATTTATTTTATTCCCACGTTGTTGTCATGAAAGCTTGGAAAGAGGAAAGTTTTCTTCTCTTTCTCTGTTATTGGTATTGCTACTGCTAGGAAGTCCTGGTACTCACTCCTTTTCTTGAGGGTACCTGCCTCAATCACATTAGCCACTATCTCTCATGGGATTCTTAGGAGATTTTACTTCTTACTTCTTACTTCTTATCTTAGGAGATCTTAGGAGCCTTACTTCTGTTTTCCCTCCTGCATCCTACTAGTTCAGTGGCCCATATGTAGGACTGTATCTGACTATTTCTAATGGGAAAGGTTCCCTGGCTATCACAAAGCCATAAGCTTGGCTTTTCCTTTAGAGCTCTGCCTTCCTTCCTGCCAGCCATCAGGCTTCCATGTTGGAAAAGTGGTAAAAGAGACACTTAGCCCTATTCCTCTGAGAAGGTGTGATTTTCACGCTGTGTCTCATAGACGTGAAGGAGACACACAAACAGAAGACAGAAATATTTCCCGCTGGCAGAAAGAATAGTTTTTACCTCAAGCCTCTTCCATCCTGATCAGCAGGAGACACCAAGGCTGCCCAGAAAATTCAGACTAGTTTGCGTGGTGGATTATTAATGGGATTCTGGTCTAGCTGAAATGAAGAGATGGGCAGTCAGTGAGAGTGCTGAATGTACCATGCAGTGCTATGTCCAAATGTGTGGTCAGGTCATGCTGTGATGGGTTTCGAACCATTTCAGTGCATAAGCCTGGTCTCTTGCTAGTCATAACTGCAGATTTAACACTGAGGATGAGCTATCAGGCTGCGTTGTAGCCACAGGACAATTGTCAGCTGTAATTCAAAACTTGTCTGTGCCCTGAGCTGTCTTCCTGCAAAATAAATAAATTAAAAGAAATAAATAAATCCACCACTGTTTATCTCCAGTATTGTAATCAGAGTAGCTGAATTATGGTCAGAATGGGAAAATAGTGCAGTCAGAATTTGCTTCTGTGGTAACAGGACTGTTAGCAAACTGTCAATCAGATACAATTTGTTTCAAAGAGAAGTGTGATGACAACTCTTCTGGAACAGAAACTCCATTATCCATCACCTGAACATGCTGCCTGAATGATATAACATCCTTCAAATGTCCCAAATCCTTTTATATGTTGTCTGTTTTCAGTTGATTGGAAAATTGTTTCCTTTCTCCATTACAAAATTTTTCTCCTCATCTCTGCTATCAAAGCATCCTTAGTTTTAATGTGGAGAATACGATGAGGCCTTCATGCTGCCTAAGAATATCTTCAAAGATAAAGCAAATGCTTTATGTCAGGTTATTGAATGAGCTTTTTAATGGACTGTCAGAGGGAAAATCTTGGAGTAAGATACAGCAAGATTGATTGCGGGGGTTGACATTAGGTAAGTAAGTACCTGCTAGGTGGAAAGCTGATGGTTGGGGAATAGTGGTGGAGCAGAAAGGAGGTTAGCTCTCTAGTACAGTTGAAGGGGACATAGTGTTGAAATATGCAAAAAGTGCTCATTTTTATTTAAAAGAAAAAAAACAACAAACAGCAAAGGAAGCAGGTGGCTGGTACACAGAAAGGACATGGGTGAAAGGACATGATGCTGGCTGTGCTCCCACCCCTCATCTCTAAGCCGATGCTCCAGGCAGAAGCAGAGAAGCAGCAGGGCAGTGGAAATGCTGTGCCATGTGGCCTTCCGCAGCCATTAACCCACTTTATTCTTGGCACTGGCTTAGCAGCAATGGCTTTCTCTCTGTCTTTGTTAGCCTGGATGAGGATGGACTATCACAGCTCCTGCAGTGGCAAAGTCCATGAACGTGTTTTTGAGCCTTTCAGTATCATCATCAGAAAGGAGCTGGTTCTGTGCTGAGCATTGTGTTGGTGTGTTAGCAGGTGGGATGCCCACAATGGGATGCGCAAGGGCCTTCCAAAATGTTCCATTAGCAAACTTTAAACCTGAGATCAGGGCCAAAGGGCACTGAAGTCTGTGGAAGAATATACTGGCAAGAGGATGGGTCTTCCTTTGAGAACTTTAATTGACTCCTGCTTAAACAAGTTGCTGGCTGCCCCAAATACTAAATGTACAACTTAATCTGATAATGGCATCTCTCAGATGAGTTCTGAAGGAATGTTTTAAAAGCCCTAATCTGCCTTTCATGTTCATGTTGCATGAACTAGAAAATACTGGAAATGAATGATTCTCTTGGTAATATATTTTTGTTACCAGGGACTTGAAGTAGACATACAAAGTCAGAAAATGCAGATTTTATTCTGGATTCAAAAGATCTGTTCCTATTCAGTTTCTGTGCATCTCTCCTGAGTTGTGCCTATTTTATGAAGTGTATTAAAGTTGTTTTTTATGAGTACTCTTCGTTTGGATCTGGTGACAGCTCTTAGCATTTTCGAAAGCATGACCTTTACTAAGTAATCCCAAAGCAATCTTAAGTGGAAATCCATCAGGTGAGAATGTATTCATTCAAAGAAATTAGGAAAATGCAGAAGCCTCCTAAGAAATAGAGCAGTAGAAGCTTTTTGAAGTGCAGTGTGGTTAGAAGTGGTTAGTAAAATAGAAGTTTTGTGTGATGGGTTGCAAACTGCGTAGTCTGCCAGCACTGAAGTACTGGGAGAGAAAACCCTTATCTGGGACATTCTAATACATGCTGTACTTCAAAAAACCAAGCTATATAGCTTCTATAATTTTCTTCATATAAGAATATGTCATGAAATGTGCTGTAGATCAGAAAAAAACAGGCATTCTTTAACTTTGTTTATGCAGCTTCAAGCAGCATCTAAAAAGGTCACCTCCAGATGTTTGGAAGGGAATAGGAATGCAGACTGGGGATTATTGCTGCTTTAATTTTTTTCCTGTATGGATTACAGAAAAACAAATGTGTGATATTTATTAACTGGCAGTTATTAACTTTTATTTCTGAGTTTGATTCTTGCCTGTAATTGAACAGGCAAACTATATGTGACTGTGCAGAAAATTATAGCACTTTATCTCAAAGAATATCCAGATTTACAGGTCAGTATCAACTGAATTATAACCAAAAGATGTAGACACTTATTTTCATAGGTTCATGGAATGGTTTGGGTTGGAGGGGACCTTGGTTGCCCCACACCAGATCAGGATGCCCAGGGCCCCAGCCATCCTGGCCCTGAATGCCTCTGGGGGTGTTTGTTTTCGCTACTGTAAATTGGGAAAATTAGCAACCTTCACAATTTTTAAACAATTAGTCTATTGAGTAATGTTTAAAAGAAAGTACATGAAAAAAGCCCCAGAAGGTTCCCAGTGATGACTGTTTCTGATTTGTGTCTCCTTATGAGCCTGTAAGACTATCTAGAAGAGTCTCTTGCCACTTTAAACTGAAAGAGCATGAGAACAGCTTTGCAAAGTGATTCCTGATTTATATATGCATGTCAGCATTTCACAAGTACTAAAATACAGCATTTGCTTATTTGCATGATTATTTGCTTTGAGCCTGAGCTAGAAGATATCAATTTAATCACCACTGTTTTATTGGCTCTTGGATCACGCCTCTAGATGTATTTTATAAATGTGAAATAATAGTTCTGTCATGCTGGTACCTTGTTTTTATTCATATACATTGGAATACAGAAATTGTTTGTTTTTTTTTTTATTAAAACACATCACAGGCATATTTATTGATTGGGCTTAAACTAAGACAGAGATTTAAAGAGAATGAGCTGGGAGCTGGAGTGTTATGGGAGCTGGTACACCTTTCCATCTGAGGGAAAGGGCATTATCTGGACACCAAAATAGCCAGAATTTCAAACAACTTTAACTTCAGTTAAGTGAATCACATGATTAAAGACTTTAAAAATGTATGATAGAACAAACTCTTCTGGGTGTTCCTTATTTAGAGCTAATTAGGCTACCTTGACCTGCAAGAAAATTAAATGAAGCATTGCTGGGAAGAGAGAAAGTATTTTTATTTCAATTTTTGTCTTGAGGGAGAGTTTTTGTATGACAACCTTCTGTAACGTTGATCTTTCTATACATATTATTTTTATCATGCATGTATCATTTTGATTTACTAATTAGATTACTTTAGCTCTAGAAGGTAATCAGGTCACTCAATAATTCACTTTAATAGTTGTAGTAGATTTTAGGGAGGAGGGGAAAAAATCTTGCAAGCGACTCTTAAATTTCTACATGAAACACTTTTTCTTTTGCTCCTGTTCCTCTCTGCAGTTTGGTACTGATAAAAGGGGAGAAGAGAAATTAATGAAACTTGATTTTTTTCTGTGGAAGGAGACTCTACAACCTCTCTGGGCAATCTGCTCCAGTGCTCCATCACTCTTATCATAAAGAAGTTCTTCTGCATGTTAGTATGGGACTTCCTGTGTCCAAAGTTTCAGGCCATTACTTTCTGTCCTATCGATATGCACCACCGCAAAGAGCCTGGCCTCATCCATTTGCCTTCCATCTTCTTTTACGTATTTATAAATATTTATTAGATCCTCCCTCAGTCTTCTTTTCTCCAGGCTGAGCAGCCCCAGGTTTTTCAGCCTTTCCTTATATGGGAGACCTGCCAGGCTCCTAATCGTCTTTGTGGCCCTCTGATGGACTCCTTCTAGGAGACTCTCATCTTTTTTGAACTGGGGAGCCCAAAACTGCACATAATATTCTAAATGTGGCCTCACCAGGACAGAGTAGAGAGGGAGGATAATCTCCTTTGACATGTTGGCCATGCTCCTTTTAATACACCCCCAGATATCATTGTCTTTCTTGGCCATAAGGGCACGCTGCTGGTTCATGGCCACCTGTTGTCCACAAAAACACCCAGGTCCTTCTCTGCAGAGCTCCTCTCCAGCACGTCAGCCCCTAATGATGATGCTTTTTTGGAAATGGAACGACAAGGTCTGTGCACAGTATTTGAAATTTAGGTGCAGCATATATTGACTTGTTGAGGAAAAGACATTTCTTTTAAGTTCAGATGATCTGTTGTCTCCATCCTCCACAACGTTTCTTTGAAACTTTCCAGCCTATAATCATAAAAGTGTAACTGTTAATTTATGTAAAGGAATGTTTTTCAAAAATGAATTTCCAATAAGGCTCATGGCTGTGGCCTGAATAGGTTCTTGCAACACTGAAGAGACTGTTCCACATTTGTGTTTGCATGAGATTTTTATTTTATGTCAAATGGATGTAAAAGCGTGGTTATAAATTTATTTATTTCTGAAAATGTTACTTAATCCATAAAATTGGTGTCTCTATGCTTGATTTGCATGAAGGGACTGTTTTTTAGTAGAAACAATTAAGTATTTTTATAATGCTAATCAGGTAGCAGAAACTTGTAACAAATTTTGTGCAGGAAATTAACAGACCAGGAATGAAATTCTTGGCTCTGTGAAACAAGCAGTAATATTTCTATTGGTTTCAGGGATGTATTCCCTGTGAGCTTCTGAGTAATTTAAAAATGCTGAATAGGTTTTAGACCACTGGCTTTCATCAAGTGCAACTTTTGAACAAAGAAACAGCTAATGGTGCGACTAAACACTCAGGTATGATAGATAACTTTGTTTGGCAAAGTACAGCCAACAGCTTATCAGCTGCTACCCTGTGCTCTGTAAGCTCTGGATACAAAAGGGGCTCAGTGCTGTCAGATTGAGTCAAATTAACTCCAAATGATGGGGCGATATTTCTTTGGGGCATCTCGTGGCATGCTGTTAATTTACATGCTCTATTGCTTACGGTTCTGCTCTTAGTGGAAAGCAAGCCCGTTAGAGCACTGGGAGAAGATTTTGTATTAGTTCTTGAAACATGTTGAGCATTTTGAATAAAGAGTAATTATAGCTGTTATAGTCAGCAGAGCAATATGAAGCACTTTTACATCAAGTGATATGCAAGCACTTGTCAGCTTGCCATTCACAAGAACCTTTTAGAATGCCACAGTAGTTACTTTCTAAGTGCGTAAATACTAAAGTCACCGGAACACAAGTGAAATAGTGTTATTCAGAGGAAGGTCTTCGTGCAATTGGATTCTGCCAATTCATGGCAGAAAATCTCAGTGCCTCTAGAAAAGCCATAAAGTAATATTCCATGCAAGCTAGATTTCTTGTTTAAATTAAATTGATATTCAAAAAAATCCACAACAATTACCCCCTTCACTTTTGCTGTAATATTGTACTTAGTACTTACTGTTTAGCTGTAGTATTGTACATTGTATTTAACAATACCCATTTAAAAATGCAAGTAAAGGCAAAAAGAAAATATTTATGCTAATCCCTCAATTACAGCCATTAGCACAACGTGTAGGAAAAGTTGTATTTTGCTCCAGTGATGTTGTGGTTCTGTACCTGTGGGACTGAACTTGTGGTTCTGTACTTGCTGTCTCACAAAGATCTCTGCACCTTACTGAGTTCATTGGTGAACAGACATGATAGGGCTAGGGGGAATGGTTTTAAGCTCAAGGAGGGAAGGTTTAGGTTGGATGTCAGGGGCAAGTTCTTTACAGAGAGAGTGGTAAGGAGCTGGAGCAGGCTGCCCAGAGAGGTTGTGGATGCCCCGACCCTGGAGGTGTTCAAGGCCAGGTTGGATGGGGCCCTGGGCAGCCAGGTCTAGTACCAGATCTGGAGGTTGGTGGCCCTTCCTGAGGCAGAGGTGTTGGAACTTGATGATCCTTGGGATCCCTTCCAACCCAAGCCATTCTATGATTCTGAGATCCTATGACTAAGCTATTCTGCTTCTAATGCACTTAAATACAAAAATTACACACCTGGCATGGCAGAACTTCAATTTAGAGAGTTAGATATTTGTATGTGACACAAATCATCTGGTCATTGCTGAAAGTGCACGCTATGGGAGGGCAAATTTTAATCCGTTATCTCTGTGTAAACCTGGAAAAAATTTATTGATTTCAGTAGGCTTCCTGGTGAGATTTATTCTGTGCAGCAAGGCAGAATTTGGGTAATGTTCTCATTTCCAAGATGAGTGCTTCTGTGGACATCTGCACTGTTCCATGCTGCCTGCCAGAAAGGCACAGCACAGTTCAGATAAGAGCATTGTGAAAGCAGAAGTGCTCCCTGACATTTGAGCTTTGGAGTTTTTACTGCCTTGTGTTTTTACTGCCTCCCTCCTCTCAGCTTCTGCAGGCTGACTATGAACAGTCGTGCGTTATAAAAATAGACTAGTTGCTAAGGCATCAATAAGTCCCTTCATTTAGAAACAACACTGGGATGTTTTTCATTGGAGATTTTAGGGGATTGGGTAAATGGTGTGATGAAGATGCAGAGTATCAGCTGGGCTTCAACTCCGTCTCTGCTGAAATGGCACACAAGGAAAGCTGCTGTGCTCCTTTCTCTGTGAAATATGCTCAAGATCTCTGGCTCTTGCAGGATAGTTGTGAAGCTCAGCTACCCTTTGGTGTAACCTTGCCAAATCTCCCTGTTCTTAAATAGCTGTGTGACATTGGACACAGCCTTCACTCCAATGAGAATATGTAATCCAGACACCTTTGAGTCGTGTGTCAAGGCACAGCTGTCAGCAAAGGCTGGAACAGCTGTATATCCAGAAGAAACATGCACTGAAAAGAGCTTCAAATCAATTTCCTTCAGTAGGCGGCATTAGTTCTGTAGGTAGCACAAAGTTGTCTCTATCGTGAGTGATTGTGCAGATGTGCTGCTAGATACTTGTGTGTCAGTGTTAGAGTACTATCTGAGGGTCAGTGCAGCCAGAGGGTCACCAGGGGTAGTTCAGATAGGGCTGCCTGCAGGCATTGACGTTATTTCTTCAGTCACGTAAATGCCATTCATTTTGTCTGCAGAAATAAGGAGGTTCTTTGCGAAAATGTGTAGGAAAACTGAAGATTTTCTTCACACTAAGGAGACTATTACCTGGTGTTCAGACTGTTTCTTAAGAGTCTGAAGCAAGGCACTGTGCTTAAAAATACTCAACGTCATATTAGGGACCTAATCTTTAATACATAATGCTCAGGAGTGCAGAGAGAATGGAAAAAAATGTGCTGCTTGGGGTTTTGCTCCCTTTTTTTAACCAATTCATTAGAGCCACTTTCCACCTTCAGGCAATTTTGTAAAAATGATCTGGAATCGAGCTTTAGTGATTTAAATAAGCATTTCTCAATCTCAGTTTTTGTCTTTTAGGCTCTAGCAAAAATGGTGGAGCTGATGGAAGAGGATATGAGAGAGCACTGACAAAAATAAATGGAAAAATTTATGTGCAAGTAAGAGAATAATATTTTGAGGAGAAAAGCAAGGTCACCTTATAGCAAATTCTGAAAGGCTCTTTTTGTGAGGTTTGTCTGAGAGTGCTGTAAAGAACAAATACTTGTAAGGAATACAGAAAACTGAAACAGGAAGACTATAAGTGCAACACAGCAGTTTCTTACAGTGAAAGGTAAAGACCAGATTTTATCTTGGGTGAGGGCTATTTTGTTTGGTTCTTCTGGATGATATCTTTCAAGAAGGCAAAATTAGATGGTGTTGCATGAAGCAGCAGATGTGGTAGAATGTAGAAAGTAATCAAACGTAACCAAAATCCATACTTTCAAACTGCAACTTCTATTAAAAGAGGCAACTAAATGGAGGCTACAGTACAGTAAATGTTTCTGGCCCTAAAAAGCATGTGAGAAAACTCCTATCTGTGCCCAGTCGCACAGATATGGTCTATGGCTGTTTTAAGGGACGAGAATATATCTTCCCGCCTACTATTTACTCAGTGGTAGATTTGTGAGGTAGCATAATCCTGATCATAGGAACTGCTGTAAGAATATATATTGCATTTAGTATGTTGCTTTCTTGCTCTTAGGGAGCAGAATAAAATAAAAGATTTAAAAAGAGCATGCCTTAGCATTTAGCCCACGGGCAATCCCTTGAGATTTCATTTCAGCAGAGGCATCACTCAGGCAGGAGTGAACCTGGAATAGAATATGAGTAAATGGGGAGTGTGTGAAATATTGATGGTTTAGTTGGGAAAACAGTATCAGTGCTGAAGTCTCTGGTATTTGCATCTCTCACTTTTTTCCCTTTTCTTCCTCACTCTCTCCCCCTCTTTCCTACTCCCTCTTCCAAGCTTTTTTGTTCTTTTGTCTCCAGTTTATGACATTAAGTTGTTTAAAAAGAGCTAAAACTTCTACCAAGTGTATTAATGCCATTCTTGAATTACTGCATTAACAAAACATTGCTATTAATGATCTTCTTTATGCCATTATTGTGCATAGTAATTCTTTCCTTTCTAATATGTGGAATGCTGTGCCATCTCTACATACATGTCTAGAGATGTCCTTAGCTTTTAAGGACCAGGAGAGCACATTGGTAAGGTCACAGATAAAGAGGAAATAGTATCATTTTGAATATGATCTTCCACGTTGTATCTTTGCCACCAAACTCCTCTTCCATTTGGTCTGAAGCTTGAACAGTGTAATCTGGCCAGAATACAGTATGTGAGTTGATAACTTGTCCTAGCAGTAAGTGTGAGGCATAGCATCGTGGGAGGTTTGGGGTTCTATGCTGCTGCAGCAGCTTGAGAAGCAGAGAAATATTCAGCCTCCAGAGCTTCTATGGACACTTCTCTCTGTTTGTAATGTGTGTGGTATTGCTCCTCTTGCATATTTACAGCTTGTCTTATTGTGTTATGTAAAGGCTGGGTTGCATAAGTGCTAGGCACCACACAAATAGTGGGAGAGACCAACCTGGTCCTGAATAAACAAAATAAGGATGAAAAACTTGCTCAAGGTCAGCTGGTGGCTGAGCCACGGGAAGAATCCAAGTGTCCTAATGCATGGTTTGGTGCCTTTCTACTAGGCCACGGCATAACTGTTGTGTGCAAATAGTGGAGTAAAACAAACAAAAAAGGAAAAAAGAATATGTTGTCTGCAAGCCAGCTCATTTTCAGCATTAAATGAGTATTGAAATCTCATAACAACACAGTGAGAGAGTTGCCTCTGAGATATGTTTGTGATATGGCTGGTACTTTTAATATACAAGAGAAGGCCATGCAGAATCATCTTGAAGCACATATTAATTTTGCAGTAAGTCAAGGGCACTGTTTTGGGTTTCTCGTTTTGTTTTTGTTTAACAATTTACAATACACTGTGTATGTATTGTTTGGTTTTTTTTTTTATACTTTCCCAAAGATGTAAGATTTATCAAAATACCTACTGTCACTGTTCAGCTTTTGCCACAATTTTGTAGTGGTGTTATACCACCCTTAATGATTTTGGATGATATTCCAGAATCTGAACAAGAACACAGTCTTTATTCTGCATCTTTAAAGAAAACAAAACAGAATTTAATACAGCAATGGAGACATTTAGTCAAAGTTTTCTAGGGCCACCCTCCACTCATCAATTCTAGCAGAAATAATAGCATCTTTGTTGCTTTGCACTGAGATCTGTTTGGGATTTAAGCAAGCCAGACAAAGGTGTCTGAAAATGATAATGTGGCAACTGAAGTCATCTGAGGATACCTCTTTCTGATCATGTGTTTGCCAGGTATGTGAGGCCACGCTGTAGTTGTCTATCAGTTATGAGATTTCAGATCTGTGTCCTGAAAAACTCTATTACTCACCTGTATCTGCAGCATGAGCCCTTGTGACCACAAGATTTTATTATTTTAATGCCCTTCTAACACAGCTGCCAGCAGTGCTTCTCCAGGTCTTCTCATTCATTTGAAATGCAGCTGTCTGCTTCCTCGCTGAAGTCAGCAACTGTGTCTGTTTTGCTGCTACACTGACAGATTGCCTTGAGGTTGTCCCTTTGTTTTTTGCAGACCTTATTGGATATGCTACGTGTCTTTGTTTTTCTCTGAGCCTTGTACTTTGAGATTTGTATTCCAGCAATCTCAGAACAGTAAAGATGCTAAAGCTGTATGCTAGCAGGGGAAAAAGAAAATGTATTTGTCTTCTGTGCCTTCTTGGAAATTATTTTCCCTTCAACAGCTGCCTTGGTGTATTCTCTCTACTCTCTGCCTTTTATATTTTTTTCCCTCTTTTAACATTGATCCTTGCTGCAAAACGTCCTGCTGAAAGAAATATATAAGGTTTAAATGTAAAACTTACATTCAGTTCACTCCCTATGCGATTTCTAAGTGAGGAGCTATAAATACGAACTCACTACTTGCCATAATGGCAGTGTAAGCTGGAATAGTCCTTCAGAACAAGAGTGTAAGGCACCCAGTACTGTTGGTTTAGATTTAAAAGATGGGTCCATGAGAATAACCTCTTGTGTTTCCAAGAGGATGACCACAAACCTTGTAATATTTGCAGTCTAGTCTGGGCACTTGATGAATTCTGAAGTGTTTTATACATAGAAAGATGCAAGGTAACTTTAAAATGTGTAAGCCTTCAGAAAAAACAAATTCAAGTACTTCTATGTATTTTGATTGATTGGCAGTCTGAGGTTTGATTTAAAGAGGAATCTGCAATTTCTTTTCTTAGGGCAAGAAGGACTTCAGTGATTCAATAAATATTACTTTTGAATGTTCAGTACATGAACAGATGATAGACACAGCCATCATAGTTTTCAGAGTGTGAAATGAATAGAATCATAGAATCACAGAATACTAGAGATGCTGACCACCTTTGGTGCTCCCTTTATTTCCTTCTTTCAGCTCCTGCATGTTTTTACTGAAGCCTGGGAGTGCCTCAGGCTCCTTAGTACCCAAATCGTGTTAGCATGAGAAGCATATGGATGCTGCAAAGCATTTGAATAGGCTTGAATTCCCAGTTTAAAACAGGAATGCTGAATGCCAACTTTGGCAGCATCTGGGAATTCAGAGGGGAAGCCCTGAACTTCACAGCCCCTGGGGTAGTATTATTGTATGTGTTTGACTGAAACTCGGCATTCAAACAGCCACTAGATGCCCAGTTCCTGCAGAGCAGGAGCCTAACCAATTCCTAATTAAAATCCTGGCTTTAAGCGCAGAGGAGGTGGGTTAAAACAATTTTCTTACTTCCTTTTTGCTGTCTTACTTCCTTTTTGGTGTCTGCACTACTTTCCCTTTTCACTGACTTCCACGGTGTCTGTTTGGATGCAGAGCAGGTGGGTGGCAGCCTGTGCAACCCAGACACCTATTTTGTTTGTCGATGTTTCCAAGCAAGCAGAATTTTCTAGCTTTGTCCTTCTATGGCAGGACTTGCTCTGCTCATTTTCTCATTAGGAAAAGGAGGAACAAACTGCTAGACACCCAACTGAAGGATGCTTTCTTTGGCGGTGGAACTACAGCAACAGAGAAAAGCAGATCAGATTGAGAGACTGATCAAACCAGCTCTACTTTGACTGTTGCCTTTTTCTTAGAGTGTGAATAACCTCCTGAGAGGTGACATATTTACAACAGCAGTCTCCATCTTTTCTCCACAAACCCAGACTTACTGAAAATAGAATCCTCAGACAGGAAAAGTGAGATAGTGATTGCAAGTGCACAGAGGCACCTCACACCGTACATGAAAAGTATCAAACTGAAACGTATCCTCAGCTGCTTGTACCAGCTGTTACATTCATTATAGTAATTGCTACCATTAGTGTGCTATTAATATTTCTCTTACAAAATCGTAAGAGAGACCAAATCAAAATGCAACATCTATTCCATCTGCAACCATTTTGGTTCTTTGTTGGTCGAGCCATATAAGCAACAGTTGATGAGACATGGACACTGCTGCTGGAAATGGTTCTTAGGAGAAGCTTTATTTCTCCAAGTTACTGATCAAATTACCATTTTGTGCCAGAGGAGCAAGACAGCATGTACATTTGGAAGGGCATCAGTAGAATTGCTAAATGATCTGCCTGCCTACTGCACCAGAACTCCAATCCCTTGCAACATGCAGCAGGACACATTCTACATCTGGTATAGGTCTGTACCACTGTTACTGGAACCAGCAGTGAATGCTGGTGCAGTGAGCAGCCTTTTACCAAACAGAGCATTGATGACAACGTCTGAACAGCTGACTTAGCCTCTGGATTGGAAGCAGCATGTTAAATCATCTTCAGATGTTGGCACTGCTATGAATCAGAGGTAATGTCATTTGCACGGTGCTCCCATACCAGCTCTTCATCACCAGCATTTTCCTGGAAGAGCTTTCTTGTGGGCCAGGATTTGGCAGTACGTTTATATTATTTTTCTTCCCTCTCCCATGTTTTTCCTCCTTTTCTTTGTAGAAATTCTCATTTATTAAAGTGCTGTTGGGTCAGCATTCTTCAGCTCCAGTGCCAACGCAGCTCACAAGCTTGAAAAAATGATTTAATTTCAATTTTCTTTTTCACATGAACTATTAGAATGGAGAATGTTGCCAATTTAAATGACACCTATTCATCCAAATAATGAATAGCGCAGCTGAGAAGGGGCTAGTTAATTTATCTTCTTCACCTCAGAAGAAAATGCAAAGCAAGGGAAAAAGTTGCTATATTGATGATTTGTGGCCTGATCCACTTTCAACAACTGCTATGGAAAAAATAATTAATCAGAAGTATATTGTGGTAAAAGTTAATTATTTAGCAATCAGTAAAGGACTAAAGACCATGTTAGTACTAATGCTAATGCTGCATACCTACAGCTACAATATATATTATTTCATGGTAACTTATGCTCTTACCACTGCATGCTAAATACTTCTACTGAAAACAATTGGACTTCTCATGTGCCTCAAAAACATCTCTGAAAAAGGCAACCACTTCTGTCTGATAGCCTATTAGACCGCTTGCAGACCAAAAGTCTTGAGAAGGCTCTGGCTAAGCAGAGCAGAGAGATGGGCTGAGCTCCTGCCCCAGAAGGCTGCAGGGTGCTGGTAAAATACTCTCTCATTTCCCCCTACATACAAATGCATGGGAAGTTACAAGTCTGCCTCAAACATTAGTCTTGTTACCCACTCTCAAAGCACATTGTTTGGCTTCATGGAGAGCGGTGGGAGAGGGAGAGAAATGAGCTATATCTGAAGGGAGGTGTTGCAGTTCTACTTCAAGGTAGTAAGAATATTTTTTTTCCACCCTAAGATGTTGCTGCTTCCTTAACAGCAGCCTCTTGCAAAAGCAAGTGCTCTGTTTCTTCCTGCATTGATAGGCATCCATCCTCTCTTTGGCAGTGTAGCAGGTAGAGCTGCTATCTCTTTGAACCACGTGAAAGCACCATTGCTATGCTCTCTGCACATCTTTCTCACTGCCTGGAGGGGGAAGAGTAGGAAAGCTGGTTATGGCAGTTACTTCCATGGCTATTCTGGATTTCCCCTTCATCCTCATCTAGTGTCAGCTTGCTCACCCTCTGGGCTCAGGGAGAGGGAATTTATTTGCTCATCAGATTACCAACCTCTCACACAAATTTCATGCCTTTTCAGGAGTGGAGGAAGGTTATATTCTCAAAGTGAACTTGAGCCCAGGACGAGCAAAGACCCAAATGCAAAATTTGTCCCAGCTAAAATCCCATCCCTTCGAGCAAAGGGCAAATATAAAATCTGATCGATTTAGAATGAAAGAGTAGTCTATTCCAGCAGGGTCATATACAGCACTGATTGAAGCAGCAAGGTTTAATGGGAACCCTGGTTAAGTTTTAAGAGCTTGTCATTAACACTGCATTTGTCAGGTTTTATGATGATTCATGTAGCTTTAGAGAAATAGTGGACCAAGACTTTAGCTGTCATAAATCTTCACCACTCACTCCTGAATGAAGTTCTGCTCGTCCCTATGGAAATTCCGAGGTTGATTTGCAGTTCTTATTGTTACAGGCAATATTTTCCCTGCTTTCATACATTTGGCAGTATGAATTTCAATCAACATAGCCCATATTAATAAATCCTGCAGAATGCAGAGCTTTCTTTTCAGATTAATAAAATAAAGGTGATCTCACAGAAAAACAGGTACGTGGCCTCTCATTGGTAATGAAATTAAAAGTACTGAGGTGGTCTTGTTAGCTTTTAGCATTGCACTTTCTGAGTAAAAATGTAATTTGATGTTTATGCTGCAACATAAACAGCACTGACAGCAAATTCAACTCCATTAATTCCCAAGTTGCATCCCTTGCATGTGAGAATACCCATAAATTTGTCTTTTTGGGTTCTGTTTCACACTAATACCCATGCAGCGTTTTGTGATCTGAGAGACATTGAAGCAATCTATTCATTTCCAAAATGCTATTTAGTGGGACCTGCATTTCACTTCTCTCATTATCTTTGCATTCAGCCTCTTCCCACAGTTCATTAATCTGAGCTAGGAATGTGGATCTTGATTTTCAGGAGGGGACAGAAAAATACAGCCAGAGCGGTTCTGCTTGGTCTCCCCAGGACCAGGAGCAAACTGCAGTGCTGAGGGGATCTGGAGAAAAAAGGTTAATGGGCTGCTAAAGCTGGCTAAGGAAACTGAAATGTAGGATATCATTTTAACTGGAAGTAAAGGGGAAAAAGTCAGTAAAGGCCTAAAGAAGAGACCTGAATACAAAACAGTGTGAACTGGCAGCCATTCTTTCAGGTAGATCATGCAACTCTTAAATCCAAAGCCTCTGTGCTTGCAACCTTAGGAAAAAAAAAATAAATTAATGCTTTGTGATTGAAATCTGATTTAAATTTAAATCATGATTTTTTTTTCTCATTTTGATTTTATGAACAGATGGACTACAGCTAGCAGTTGCCCTTGAGGAGTCTCTAAAAATGTAGTTCTGTGAACTGTTTCCCTGAAAACTGATACAGCTGCTAATTCTTCAGCTATCTCTGAATCATCCCAATTACAATATGTCTTTATAAAATAATTACAGGTTTCACCCAGGAACTGAGCCTGACTCTGTATTTTTCATTGAATACTTATGTAGGGTTGGTTAGCAAAAAAGACAGCTTTACCCAACCAAGTTTTCAATTATTTCGCTTTGAACTTTTATTCTCTTATTTGATGTTTTGCTACCAGAAAGCAGCTATACTCCCTTGCAAGTGAAATTGAAAAGATTTTGGCTGCTTTATCTGTCTATCTCTTTACAGTAGGAATTTGTCTGCCAGAATAAATCACACAGAACAAAATTAGAAGAATTATTCGTTCAGATGGAGCTATTCAGACTGAAACCAATGAATTAATGATGATCTGGAAATGGAATGTTTCTGCTTGTGCAAAAGTTAGGCCATTCTTTCTCTGTGCATGTATGATATGGAAATACTTTCTAGAAAACAAAACAAAAGAAAAAAAGTTTTAAATGAAAGATAAGGGTGGACCGACTAAAATTATGCGACATTACCTCTGTGTTACAGTGTTGTGGAGGCTGGGTGGTATCCACATGGAATTGTCACCCAGTGATACAATTTATAAGAGTTCAGTAAGTCCTTGCCTTTCTGTACGCCCAGATATATCTTTGCCAATGCCTTTGCCAATGACAGGGACACTGCAACAGGGAGGGCAGTAAATAAAAGAACAGAGATGGCCAGTCATCCAGACAAGACAGCTCCTCACGCGCTGGCAGGTCTTTTCCTTCAATACACTTAGGCATGGCATGTAGGATACATTCTGTCAACACAAGGTTTTGTTCCCTCTGCACTTTCCATTTTTTCCAATATTCAGGACAACTGTTACCCATGGCAGACATCAGATGAAGGTATCAATGTTTTTTTCTGAAGAAATGTTAGGAACTGGGGGAGCCATAGAACTTCCACATGCCTTTATGTAATGATACAGGAGAATGTCTTTCTTTTCAGAACATTGGCAGTAAAATAAGATTTTCAACTTCATAGAAGTTAAATCTTCATCTTTGTATTCTCAATTATTTTGATGCACATAACCTGTAATATATATGCCACGCAGTGGAAGATTGCATGCACTGATCTTTCATCTGGAGGAATTTTCAGTGTGAGTGTCACTGAAATGAATTATGGAAGGAGTCTAAACCTTAACTTACCTTCAATCCAATACTGGTAAACTACTGTAACAGTTATCAGCCTGGCTTTTCTTTGGGGATATCATTAAAACCATTGCACTTACTTGGGTTTAATCAAGTAAGTTTCATTCTCCTATCTCAGAGTGCACAATCTGTTGTAGCTTTATTAAATGATTCTCTTTTGGGGCAGAAAAATTTGCTTTAGAACTTCTGTGCTGTTTTCTTAGAATTCTCTGCTAAAGATGTTTTGTGTTATTGTGAGAAAAATTCCCCGTGCCCCTAAGGGATGGCTGGTTAAGACACAAATGTCGCAGTGATTGGCAATAGTATGCTTAATACTTCAAGCCTCATGAGGCACTTTGGTGACCTGACCTTCTTAAAAACCCTATACATTTTAACTTATATTATGACAGCAAAGTATTTGGCTTGCAAATTCAGATTAGTTAAACTGATGTCAGGTTTTTTTCCATGTTAGCTATTTCGTTTTTGGGTTTACAGTGCAGTGCTCTTCATCTAGATAATAGCACTGCTAGAGCAGACAAATGCATCATGGCTCTGTGCTGCACCACAGTTTGACTGCTTTGTGTGCTTACACTGTAAACATCGCATAAGGAAAATGAGACCCAAGGGGTGAAGTGACTTGATCAAAATTGAGTAATCAGGCCCTGAACTGAGAATTTTATTCTGTTGATACTCATTCTCATGTGCTGTTTTCCTGGTTTGCAGCCTCTTTTGATGCTCTGCTTTGTTGTCTGGAGTTCTCTTGTTCTTCAGGGGCTACAGGTGTTCACAGAACTACCTTTGTTTGTGATTGTTTTCTTTCAAGTAAAGGGGTGATAAATTGCTTCAGGGATGCAGCTGATGTCAGAGCAGGAGATGTAACTTCTAGAATCTCTGGAAATAACTTTGTGATGCCGGAAACCTGACAGTTTTTAAGACAAATATATTTAATCGATTCTTGAGATTGCAATTGGGACAGACGTGCATCTTCTTTTGCATCTGCTTAGAATTCATTTCATGTCAGCGGGGAATGAAAATAATTTATATATACTGGCATAAGTCATTGAGAGGTAGGTGCTAAAACAGCCCAGAGTTTCCATTTTGTGTTTGGTCAACGTATGCTCATGTCAAGGCAAGACTATTCATACTCCCTAGGAATTTTTTACTGCTATCCAGAACTAGACTTATCTCCAGATGGAGGAAATATGCTCAGAGGAACTTCTGTTTTACTGCCACTCTAAAGTCCCCAGTAGTTTGTTAATAGTAGTTTGTTAAGCAGCACGCTGGTACAAAAAACTATTATTTTTTTTTCCAGTATTCTTTTCTGAATTACAGTTAAATTACAAGTGTGGTTCTGAAGGAAGTAATATTAACTGATTCTTCCAAGTATTCGAATTATTCTACAATTTTCTTTAACGATGTAGAGTTAGATTTAATTACAAATAATCAAAAATTATATTAAGGACAGTTAGCCCTTATTGATACTAAGATAAAATGATAGAAGTAGGCTGGCATAATTGTGTTTTCCTCTTCTCAGAAGGCCCAACTTGATCATATTAGGCTGGCTGTAGAATAAATGTGCATGAATGATTTGATCAATTTCAATGGATTTCTGAAAATATCTATTTATCACCAGTTACTTCCTTCCAGATCAAAAGTTGCTGCTGAGCCGCAGACTGTCCTATAATATCTTATCTCAGTTTAATAATACATCCAGATCTCTTGGTGAGTCTATGCGCATATGCAGAACCTCTGAGAAAAGAGCTCTGTGGTGCTGGGTTTTTAAGTACTGTTTAGGACCATAGTATCTTTTTCTAGAGACTGAATTGTCTTTACAAGACCATTTGTAGACAGAACTGCTATTCCAAAAAAAAAAAAAACAACCAACCAACCAAACAAACAAAAAACACTGTATGTGTTTCCTTTCAAGTGTTGTTCATTTAATGTAAGGCTGGCATGTTTTGTAGAACAAAATTCATTGTCACCAAGTGGCAAGAAGTTGGCAAACAGAAGGAAAGTATCAATAACCACCTGCTGCCACTTCAGGTATTGCATAACTCTGCATATTTCTCGCATGACTCAGGTCTAATTGACTGACTTACTTCAGTATCATGTACCTATCCAGTACGTGAGATTTTGGAGGCTTTTCATTGTTGTCAGATTGTGGGTTTTTTTGTTTTTTTTTTCAGCCTGCTGACATATAAACCTTTCCTGTGCAGTTTATCTGACTGCATTCTGTTCATCAACTTCAACTCTGCTTTTCTAGACCTTTACACCCAGCTTTCCTGTTGGCTGCTATTTTCAATATATATATTTTTCCCTTCCGCCTGTTCTCTCTTTTTCCACATCAATTTACCTGCTACCCTTAGTGAACATGTTTTCTAGATTGGCTGTGTTTTTGTGTTTCTCTTTGATTTCATTTTCTTCTGTGAGTCTTGGTTTCACTTTGAGGTTTCTATATAAAGGCCAGGTCTTATTGTTAACTGGATCTGCTTGAGACTTTAATTGGAAAACATGCTGAGAGGCATAAGAGGGAGTTTCTCTGTGTCTTTGAGTCAGTGTGTCTCACCACGTCTCTTTGCTACTATAGTACAATACTACACTGATTGTTAACATGCTGTTACATTACCACCTTCTTAATGTACAGCAAGATGTTGTAGACAAGGATCAATAAATAGCAAATGTCAGAATGAGGAAAATGCTCAACAGTTCCCGAGGAAGAGGCAGTGCTTCTTGCAAAGTGCATTCTCAAGGACACTGGAACACTTAGGAGAGGGAGAAGTCACAGCATGTATAGCTGCAAAAAGTCTGTGCCAGATAGCTAGCATGCATGGTAGCTTCATTGTGGGAGAAAAGGAGATTGAGTTGTGAAAGGAAGAGAGGTAAGAAGCCACAGCCACATCATTCATGAAAGAAAAGGCACAAAGGGTGGTACCAGCAGCAAGGAGATAACAGGCTCTGACATCCTGAGTTGTCTCATGCCCTTTACTTTTATCCTTTCCCCAGACTTCTCACTAAATCCAGGCCTCTGACTAGCTAATGCATCATATATATATATGATATGTATATATATATATATTTAATCAATGCAGATCTTCTGTCTGGTTTTGTATTTTGTATGGCATGTACCATAAGTGCATATCCACTGAAGAAACATTGTGTTGAATGCAGAATCTTTTTTTTTTTTAATTTAGTCACAAATAATACATTTTGGGTAAACCAGAAAGCATCTTTGCTCACAGTCAGCTGGCTTTGCAAATTGCTGCTCCTATGGGGTGGTTGAAGGATGTGGTTACAGTCTTAATGAAAATGTTAGGATTTAGAGCTGAATAATTGTGTCTGGCACATAAAAGACCCAGGCACTGGAACCCAGCTGACTGAAGTTGGAGTAATAGAGAGGAAAGTGTGTTATCCGTGCAAGGAGGGTGGAGTAGAAGAGGAGCTCAGAACTGTCATTAATAAGGAGCAGTGAAGAAATCCTCAAATTCAGAGATTAGAGAGAAGGACATCCATATACAACACACCTACAGTAATTTAGGACAAATTATATGTCTGAAAATGGTCTGAGAAGCCAAATAAGAATACTGGCTTCTGCAAAGCAAAATGAAGCAAAAATAAGACAGATTTCACCTAGACATTATGAAAATCTGCACAGGCTCAGATAATTTTGCATGCATTTAATTTCTATAAAATTTTTACTACAGAAATTCAAACTCACCTTCACTATTCTATTTTTCACTATTCACTATTTTTCAGTTCTCACCCCGAAGTGACTTGAAAAATGTTGCTTTACCTTTTATTACACAAGAAAAGTCTCTTTGAAGAACTTTTTTTAAAAAAATTTTATTTTATTGTATGGGAATCTCTTATTAATGCACCCTTTTTATTTTCTTTACAGTGGTATTTGAAGGTATATGTTTCACTTTGTAATTAATTGCTGCTTAACTACTTACGATTTTATGTCCAGAAGGAAAATTTTAGAACCTTATCTTTATGTCTGGCTGCCAGGAAAGTTATTTTAAGAGAAACAGTTGTTCCAGACTTTTTAGAGAAAAATAACAAACAAAATAGCTTTGAGGCAAGTCTGCACAAATCACTGATGAAGTTAATGAGGACAGTGTGGTCTGCCAGATGTGGCTGATACAGGTCTCACAGAAGTGTTAATAACTCAGCACTGGGCTCTTCTCTGCTGCATAAAAAGTGTTGGGCTGAGGAGTGTAGTGTGGCTGTGTCTGTCCTCATACAGGTGCCCCTTGCCTCTAAGAGGGTGGCACCTTGTCTACTTCATGCTGTACCTTTGGGTTTCCATTTCAGAGGGGCTGGCAAACGCGTGGTCAGTAGAGCTGCCTGGAAGTCCTGGGAGGCCTCTGCAGGTGGGTGCCAAGGGTGGAGGGACATTTTGCTGGAGGGAGTTCTGAATTGCACGATGAACCCATGGAGATTTCCAGGGATAGGCAGTGCTCCCCATGTACTCATGCACAGAGCTACCTCCTTGCCAAAGAGAAACTGCCCCAGACTCCTCCAGAGGAAGCTGCTCAGACGGTTCTATTGGACTCTGTGGCAGCTACAGCACTGAGAACCCGGCAAACAGGGAACTAAAACCTTCATAAGAATGCTAAAACACAACAACAACAAAAGAATGTCTTTAAGTTGGACCAAGTTATTGAACGTGGTGGCCTGATAAATGCTTCTGTTGAGATATTTGGCCACAGCTTCCGTCATCCACTGAGGTAAAGTGAATAAATGGTGTGGTAAAATCAATAACATTTCTAACTCTTGCAAACAAATTTTCATCCAGCTCTGTATGTTACGTTTAGTGCATGTGTATATTTGAAATTATTATCAGGTAAGGTGCATTAGATCACAATTCAGAGAAACACTGAGTAAGCAATGCACTCTCAGCCTGTCCTTGTGTTAGTAAATACGAAGGATTCAGCACTTGGCACACAGAATACAGAATATGCTTTGTATGCACTGCAGATAGATGTTTCAGTAAAGATGGATGGATCGACTCCTAGCTTACCTAGAGACTTTCTATATAGCTGTAGACAAACCACCTTTGGCTCTTGCCTCGGGTTATCATCTCTCATTTGAATGCAACAATTTATTGTATTACAAAGATGATGTAAAGAAGTTATATTATAAATAGTGCCATATTTGCTGAAGTGTAGCTGATTGTGGTAAGTCAAGCTAATAAGTAGTATTAATTCTGTATGATGATCAAGTTATTTCCATTGCAAGCTCAAATGTACTTAAACCACTACAGCAGAAAGAGAGCAGTTATTGAAGTACTTATTCCTGCTCCTTATGGAAAGTTTCACTGGCTTTATCTTTTTACAGAAAGCAAATGAAAAGAATAACTCAATACTGTTTAATCTTAGATATCATCTGAAGACTTCAAGGACTCTAGCACTTTTTCTAATTACAAAAATGCTCAAATATTCTATAGTTAGTCTTGTATTTTCCTAGCTGCTTTATCTCCAGAGAGACTAATTTGAATCGTTTTTTCTTGTACAGTGAGCTTGACTTCATTTTAATTGCAACAAAGCGTTAGTTCTCTCAGACTCCGTGGGTCATTTTTTGTTCTCTAAATAAACCAACGTCTTTCAGTAGTCATGCTTAAAGAAATCTACAGTACAAAATCTAGAGTATAAAATTATGAGATCTTATCATGATGTACAAACCCCTAGGGCAAAGCATTTCTGGCTCTACTAGGAGCATTTCAGTTTTCTGGGTTATTGTCAGGTGAAGCCAATGGCTTTTAAAGGCATGTAAATCATGTCTGAAAGACTACTTGAAAGAAAGACTAATATGAATATATATTTTAGGTTTTATCATTTCAGCAGGCTAAAACCTAGAATCAGTACAGTTTGGGTAGGAAGGGACCTTTAAGATCATGTAGTTCCAACCCCCGTGCTATAGACCTGTTACTGTTTGCTAATAGCTTAAAAGGCTTTCAGGATGGTTGTCCCATTCAGTTGTGAGAAGAAGCCTGTTTTTGTACTGAAAGGACACTGCAGGGTCCTCCAGACTTGCCATGATGACAAGGGAGGTAGGACAGGTTCCTCTCTTGCAGGCTGTGAGCAAAAACTGAGTTAACTCAAAGCAATTAAATGAGTAAAAAGCAGAAGTGATATTTTGTGAAGGAAAAAAAAAAAAAAAAACCCCAAAAAACATCTGAACTGAAAATTTTCATTGATTTTAGAAGAAAAAACAAAAAAAAAGAAAAGAAAAGAGACAATTTTCCTGGGCAACAAAGTGCCATTTAGCTTGCTGTCTTACAGCCACTTGGAGTCTTCTCTATAAATGTCAGAAAATACTAAGCTGAAATGGGATGAGATTATCCAATTTCGGATTTAAGCACTATCACAGGAAAATTCATCCTACACAATGATTTGTTTGTATAAGCATGTAGGAATAATGCTAGAGGGCAGTAAAAACGGGAGGCTGAAGGGACATACGGAAGAATCCACTTTTAGTGGTCCCGCTGGTTTTGGATGAGTGTTCAGTGAGACAGCAATTCCAAACATGACAGAAGCTCAGATTATGATAGTACTAGTTTCTTGCTCCTGTGTCAGTGAATTTATGCATACCAATCATGTTTGCCTCTGTGCAAGAGGTGGATTTTTTCCACTGTAGTACTAGAGTTACAGCACAGAACCAAACTACTGGATATATGCAATGCAAGATTTTGAGAGAGTTTCTAACTGTTATTACAGGATCTGCCATCAAACCAAACTGAAAAGTTACACAGCATGTATTAGAAGCAGGCCACCAGTAGCAAACACCAGGACAGTGGTGGATGTGGTTTGATTTCTAGAGCTGGGGAACAGCTCAGCAATCTTCACTCCTCAGAAGTTACAATTTTCAATACTCACCTTCTTCATAGGAATATGTTAGAGGTAGTGTTAGTTTAATACTAGTTGCAAAATAATAATAATAATAATAATAATAATAATAATAATAATAATATCTCAATGGAGTCAGGCAAGTTCAAACTGAAGTGACTGTAGTGAAAACTTACTGTTTGGGTGGCTGGAGAACCTTATTCTGATATCACAGAATACATTTTATCTCAATGTATTACTGATTGGTATTTATGCTTCACAGCCTCACAATAAAGAAACAGAAATGTAGTTACTAGAATGAGAATAGACGAAATACAGTAAGGCAAAGTGAGATTTCATGGAGAGGGAAAGAGAGAGGATCAACCATGCAAAGGCTTTGACAAATCCTTCATGCAAAAATTCATCTCCTTTGCAGTTTTATCTCCAAATTGTTCACTTTACCACAAAAATTTTCTTGCAATAGCTGAAATTGATATATTAAAATAAAGCATTTTAGTAATATCGGGGGAAACAAGGATATTTAAATTGGACTTCTTTCTGTTCAAATCACAGGGAGTGGGAACTTGGTATAAGCCTTATCCAAAGCCCAGAAAAATGAGCAGAATTATCTTTATCATGTCTTTGGTTTAGCTGAAGTGTTTATGGCTAAAATTACTTATTTTATTTACTTTATTTATTTACTTTATGTGAGAATTTGCTTCTTTTTGATTTGTGAAAGTTTAAATGCTCTTTATCTTACTCTGGAGTTTATTCTGAATTTGTTTCAACACATTCCAAATCTCACTGCTTGGGAAAAAATCCACTGAACTTGCTGAATTTCACCTCATTATTGTAAAACCTCGTATTTTGCATCCTGGTTAGGTGCAGTTTCATTTTAAAATAAGCAAACGAACAAAATACCCTGGGTACACCCACAACTGATCCGAGCTTTGTGCAGAAAAGTTCATGAACTTTGTTAGGAGCTCTAAGTTTGTAACGAATGCAGCTAAGTTCTATTTGGCATGGTTTTACTTCCAATACTGTGGCTTGATTTTAGATATATTGGAATGGAAAAATCTACACACAGCCACCACTTCTGTAGTTATGCCAGCATAAGCACAAAGCTATTCCTTGTCACTTGAGACTTAAATCAGAAACATCCAAGCCAATAAGGGAAAACCAAGAAAGTTTACATAATTATGCGAAATCTGTCCTGTTTGTGATATCATATGCTTTAAAATTCTGAATAGAAGTGTTTTCTGTGTTATGCTATGGACCTGATCCAGAGAAAACAGCCTGTCAGATGTCTTTTTAATAAGACTCAAAAAGCAAAGTTCAAATGGGTCTCATGGATGTCTTACGAATGAATTAGGGTGTGTGAGTCTGGGTACATGTTACACCACAGCATGGAACCAGGATGGGCTCACGAATAAAACTCACGCTGCTCATTGCTGCACTTTTCCTTTTGCTGAAATCAGCCTTCGAGGCCAGCTAAAAGGACAAATGAAACTGGAACATAATTCAATACTTATATCTGCAGCACACAAGTTCTGAACAGTGCTGTGCTCACTGCTGCAGAAGCAACTGCACATGCTGAAAGAAGAGAATATAGATAAATAAGGATCTCCCCACAAAAGATACTCTGTGCTTTATTTCAGATTAGTGGGTACATTCACCATTCCTTTTTTTTTTTTTTTTTTTCAAAGCTTAAATGATAATACCTAAATTACTCCATCACAGCGAAATCAGAACTTTTTATGTTATTAATGTGTACTGTTAGGAAGGAGCTTGCATCGGTTTCTTATTTTAGACCTTGCTTAGGCTCTGCCTACTCCATTTCAAAGGAGTCCTTTCGCTTTGATGTCCTGCTCTCTACCCAGATTGCCAGAAGGCTTTCAGTTGCAAATGCAGGTGTTTCCAACTGTTAGATGTGGCATAGTATTCATCAACTAAATAAAAAAAGGTATTAGTAGGACACTTAATTTACATAGGGGACAAAATAAGAATAATTGGCGAGGTACCACAAGATACACGAAGATGGTGAGATGCATTTTGCAGTGGATGGCCAAAGTTTGCATCTATATTGCTGCTTTCCATGTTTTATATATTCAGAATTCAACATTTAAAGCACTGTTTTTCCAAGAGATTACATTGCCCATCATGTTGGTATGGCTTTTGAGAAGTACAGTTTTCTTTACAGATAGCATCTGGAAATCATTACTCCTTAAAAAGGTTATTTTTTTCATGCTGATATTTTTTTTCTAATTTTTTTTTGTTCTAGCATGAGGGAAACAGTCCCCTGCAAAGGCCAGCTCTTTGCTGAGCTGCTGAGTTATCAGAAATGTGAGTGATCAGGTCTGCCTCCCAAGGGCAATTCTGAGGCTTGTGGGACAGCAAAATGAATGCCTCAGTCATTCTCCCATCATTTAACTCTTGCACTGTCACCCAGTTAGCTCTGTGCACAGTGTATTTGAAGCAGAGGGACATTCCAATGGAGCCTGGTGAGTTGGGACCTTCCTCGGAGGTAGAAATGTGCAGTTCTTCTGCCAGATGCAGAGGGCATTCTGCTCAGCTCACCCGCTGCATCCATGGGGGCAGAGTACAGCTGGTAAGAAAGAGCCAGAGCTGCTACATAGGCAGCAAAAAAACAAGTGGCCTGAGATGGTAAGGTGAAGGAGAATCATTGTGGGGGAGGATTAAGAGGAAGACTGAGAACATAAGATGACACTACGAAAGGAGACAAGAAAGCAAATTATCTTTCCTTCTGGTTCTGTAAGCATGGTTTTCCTGATCTCTCTTCTCTGTATCAGCTCTCACTGGAGGGAAGCTATCTCCTGCTCACCCCCCATCCTCTAGGACACCCTGATGGGCCTCCATTTTTGAACATCTAGAAACCCTGTGCATTTTGTATTTGTTAATACAAGTGTGGATTCAGGCTATTTCAATTACAGTAAGCATCTCCATGATTCATACAGCTCAAAGGTTCAGAGGGAGCCTTTTGATATGTGATAGATGCACTAGCTCAAATATCAGATTTTGCACGTAGGGCTTTTTGAATGTGGATAATCTAATCATCAGCCTTGAAAGCTTTTGAGACTGAAAACATGAAACTGTTCCTTTCTGGGAGAGTTTCTCCTTTCCTCTTTTCTTTCTTTTCTACAGGAGCCCCACTCAGTGGGCACGCTTAAAAAGCACACAGCGTGGCACTGAGAGATGGGCACTTTGGCTGGTAGCACTGAAGGCCGTTGTTTTACATTAGCAGACTGTACCCGATGGGAGCTGAGATCTGCCAAAGCCGGTGTTCAGCACTGGTCAAGAAGTAGTGAATCATCTTATCCACATCGATGCGAGAATTCTTTCTTACCGGCAGATCTCATTTAGACCTCTGGGAAAAGTTTAATTCCTGTCTCTGACTTTCAGACAAAATAACTTTCCAAAAGCTCAGGAGAGCATATGACAAAGTACCGCTTCTGGTGCCTGCTAAGCATCTTACGGATGCCTCTTGCTTTTCTGGCCGTGGTCTCACTGAGGTTCTCCTCTCTTTGCCCTTCCGAGGCACCCCGGGAGCCGCACCAAACTCGGGCGCAGTTTCTGCAAGGGCACAGCCAGCAGCGGAGCGAGGGGAGGAGAGCAGCCGCGAGGCGCCCGGCTCTCACACCTTGTTCTCTCCTCAGTGGCAGCTTCTCAGCCATTTTGGGCCGACGCGCCGGGCTGGCAGGCTCTGCCGGCAGGGCTCGGCCGACAGATGCCGAGCTCAGGCCGGGCACCGCGCACCCCATTCACGGCCGCGTGCCTCACGCCGCCGCCCCGCACATGCCCAGTGTCGTGGCGGACGCCGGCCGTGAGTCAGTGGCGGCGCGGCTGACGGGGCAGGGGCGGGCCCGGCGCGGAGGGCGGCCCGCCTCGGCCGGGCGATGCCTCAGCGCGGCGGCAGTCGGGGGGCGGGCGGATAGCGGCGACGGGGACGCGGCGCGGCCGCCCTGCCTTTCCCTGCCCGCCGCCGGCCCTTCCTCCGCCCCTTCCCTCGCCTTCCCTCCTCCCCCCCCCCCCTCGCTCCGGCGCCCGTCTCAGCCGGCGCTCCGGGCGGGGAGGAAGGGCCGGGAGCCGCCTCCCGCTGCCCCTGGCCGCCCCCGGCCGCCCCCTCCCCATGCAGCCCGGCCCGCCGCGGGGAGCCCTCCCCGGGGGGATGTTTCCGCGGCCGCCGCCGGGATAAGCGGCGCCCGTCCGCCCCCGCCTCGGACGGAGGATGCTGCCCGCGCCGCGGCGGGCTCCGACTCGGGCAGCGGCAGCCGCCAACCCCTCCTCGGCTCCGGGCAGCGTCGCCGGCGAGAGATGACTTCGAGGCACCAGGCGGACTGGATCCCCTACAGGTAGGGGCGACCCCCGCGGCCGGGAGGGTCCCGCGGGACGGCCGCTCCGGGACGGCCGCGAGAGGGAGGGCGGGCCCGGTCCCGCCTGCGAACTCGGGTCCGGTCCCGCGTCGTCAAGTTCGGGGCCGCTCCCGGGGGAGAACCGCCCGAAGCGGGCGGGCGGCGCACGGCCCCGCTCGCTCCGTGGCCGTAGGGTCCCCCTCCGTCCCTCGGAGCGGCCGTGGCGAGCGGCGGGATCGCCATGGCAGCGCCCGGCGGGCGGCCGCCATTGGCTCCGTCGTTGCCATAAGCTACCGGAGCCGCCGCGGCCGCTGCCCGGGAGCCCCGTGCGTCAGCGGGAGCCGGGCCGGGCGGGAGGAGCGCTATCGCCGCCCGCATCGCCCCAGCGCTCCGGTCGTTGCTGGAGTAGGGGATATAGCTCGGTCCTGGGCCGGGGCTGCCGAGCTCGGGGCGGGGATCTGTGCGGTAAAACCCCGAGCGCTGTTCGGGCTGACCGCGTTGCGGCTTCGTTGTGAGAGTTGGAGTCTTCTGAAACTATCGCAAAAGGAATCGTGCGCGCCTTAAAAAGGTGTCCCGCGTAACGCAACACGGCGTGCTTGCTTCATTCATTTCTTTGTAACACGGAATTTTCACGGTGCCCCGTGGGTTGTGGGAACAGACAGCGATTTAGTTAGTTGTTCTAGAGAATCCTAAGTTCAAAAAGAATTACACTGTGCACTTCATGCTAAAGGCAGCTGTTCTGTGGGTCCATCGGCCCCACACTGAGTGGCAGTTTTTCTAGTGAAGGTGTGTGACTGCTGATGCAATGTGACACACGTAAATCGCTCCCTGAGATGGAGAGGAAAAAAAGAACAATGGGTGCCAAAGTGGAGCTCTGTTGGTTTAACCTGTGCTCATGATCCTCATGACAGAGGAATGGGAAAGAAAGAAAACTGCAGCGAACCCAAGAATGTTGCCATTTGCTCCCATGGCTTTTTCAGAGCCTGTGTTTTAAAAAGATGTAAGGCATTGGCAATAAGCTTCCAAAAATGACTAGCTGGTGATTTCTGATGTAATTTGAAGCCGATGTAATGACGGGAAAAATACCACAAGAACAGCTGCTCACGACTCTTCCCGTAACTGTGCCCCTGTTCTCCCACCATATTCAAGGCTCTGCAGAGGCTGGGGCCGAAAGTTCACTCAGGGGCTTTGTAGCAAAGGCTTTGAGGAAGGAAATAAAGCATCTTGTTTTCATTGCACACTGTGCAGTTAAAGAAGCCAGCAGAGTAGATGCAGTAGATATTCAGAGAAACACTGATGTGACGATGCTCACATGTTTTCTAATGTAATGTTCTTCACAAGTGTTGACCGTACACTTATGGTTAGTAACTGCTAAAAGCCTCCCAAGTCGCAGGGCAAAGAAGCCTCCCTCCTGCTCTGAAACGGCCTGCTTTTAAACCTCTGCTGTGATTTGCACTCTCCCAAAGGAGTTGACTCGTTTTTTGGTTTACAGGGAGCTAACTCCAGAGTTCAAAGTAGGTCTTTGCAAATCTTGTGGAATGTGCTCATTTAAAATATCTTCCAGGATGCCCGAAATGCATTCATCTGGGAAATGGGAATCTGAATGTGTATGTGGCTGGCATCATGTTTGAGAAAGTTTTATTAGTAAATTAGGTCAGAATACCATTTTGTGGAAGTGAAATGCGCAACGTGAGGGAGCAGCCGGGTGTACGCCTCTGGGAATGCAGATTGCATTTCCATCCTGAAGATGCTGAGAACATTTTAGGTGAATTAATAAAAAATGTTAACCGATTCATTCTGTGTCAATGCTGGCTTTTTCAAGCTGAGGCAGATGAAAGGTTCATTTTATTTATGGAATGTAGGTTGTGGTTTGGATACTTTGCTCTGTATACATTTTCCTTCTTTTCTGTATTCTGCATTTGAAACACTAGTAGTCATAGGTTGAGGAGATTTGAGTTTACAGGATGATAATAGTTATGTACATGATTTCACTTGTGACCTTTTTTTATTATGCTCATTTTCTTTGTAGCTTTTATGAATTCACTTTGAAGTTTTAAGCTTGTGCTTAGAAATTGAAGCTATAAACAGTCACTACTTATTTATTTGCAAGGTGAAGGATTACAGTTGGATGAGAATTGTGTTGGAGCAGAGCTGTGCTGTAAATTCATGAATCATGGCAATTAAAGCAGCTAAGAAGGCTTCTGAAAGCGTGATGTATAAACAAGTTCTGGAACAGGGACGTGCTTGAAGATGAAGGGTGCCCCACGCTTGTTGCTATGTGTTTATTTGCTATAATATCTATCTGAAAGCGTCAGTACTGTGAGGGAAGCAGCACAGGTGAGGTGCTCACCCTCTCTGCGAGGTGCAGTTTGTGATTGCGAGTGCATCGCAATGCAGGCGAGCTCTCAGCTGCCTCCCATGGGGAATGGCATCGATAATTTATGAGAGCTGTTTTTTCTAAAGAAAAGGGTACAGAGAGCATGTGTCTGCTCTGCTCTGAATTAGGCTGTCTTGCCTCACGTTTTTGAGCTGTATAAAAGTAGCCTAGTTGTGTGCTGTTAAGACATTTAAGACAGAGCTGGGGGTCTGTGCTCTGATATAGGACATAACCATAATACTGCACAGAGCCTCCAGTTGAGATCAAAGCCCTGTTAGGCCCAGTGTCAAGGTAAGGAGCTGTACAAGCATGTCGTCAGCGGCAATTGCTACTCTGATTCTGATAGCTGAAATCAACTGGGTGGAAAAGAGAGGAGAGGATAATAGGGTATCACTTCGGTTTTGCCAGTGAGGGAAATAAAAAGACCAGTGGAAGTTGTATGGAATTGGCTGAAGTGGAAATGGGACAAGGCTCAAGGGAGATCAGGGACTGAGCTGGGAGCGAAACACTCATCCTATCAGTGTGCTAAAGGGGGATTTCAGTTGGAGGGTGAGACTGAGGGGGCTTTTCCATCTCTCCTAGGGTGTGCTCTGCACTGTGTGATAGACAGTGGCTCCCCAGCTGTCCTATAATATTTTGACCTCTGGCTACGTTTACAGTATCGATATCCAGATTGAGAGTAAAACTCATTTCATAACAGGCCAATGGGCCTCTGGTAGTGACAATCATTTGCAGATTTCTGGCAGTGACAATCATTTGCAAGCCATCTGTGCCAGATTTGGATTGCAGACGGAAAATGGCTATGAAATGTTATATCTCCTCTTGCAGCTCACCGAGTCAGACGATTTAGACTCTTATGCCTGAGGCTTTTTGGACTTCCCTTAAAGCTGCTTGCATTTAGACATGTAAGCAGCAGCTTTTCTGGAAGATGGCACTTTCTATTAGTAACTAAAAATTGCTGTTCCAGAGAGCTGGATTCTTTTCACACTTCCTCCTCATTGCTCTTCCCCTCATACTGCTGGCTTATTTTCCAATTCATTTTCTTCTTTCTGTTGTTTCTCTTTATGAACAGACCTCTTTTTGCCATTTTTTCCCTACACCTTGTTGTGCTCACTTCTTTTTTGTTTCCTTTTTTGTTGTTTCAGCTTATTCATGATGATAGAATTCTGTCTTGCCCGCTGTATGGTGTCTGCAGAAGATCTCTCTAAATATCTTCCCTTGAATTTGTTGCTGTGTGCTATATGATGGTCTGTCTCAGACAAACAGGTGGCCATGGGGAGCTGAAGAATTGTTCTCTCACCTTCTGCAGCCTCTTCTATGACACAGTAACAGGATAATGCCAGCAAGACCAGAGGGCTCTCAGCTGAGAATATGGCATCTCTCCAGGCTCTGTTATCTTATGGATCTCGGTAATATTATGCAGATGTACAGCAAGTGAGTCTTCAGTCTGAAGAATTGTCAATGTAGAAGGCAGGTGCAAGGGAAGGACATGATGTATGTGCAGAAAGATTGGGGTCACCATTGGCGTAATTACTGCTCTCATTTTTCATACAGATGTATGATCATCAGCTGCTTTTGTCTGTTCTGATCTTGAGAAAATAAGAAGGAAGAGAATAGTGACTTAAGTAGATAAAGCTCTCCCAGAGAAGGCTATATAGAGCATGAAAAGGTCACTGCTTCTACCAGCACAAGAACTATGCAGATCTTGGATGCTGACTCTGACAACTCAAGTGACCAAGTCATTCTTTCATGAAGTTGAGTTTTGTCTTGAGTTCTGAGTTTACCAAAATTTAGCCTTGAACTGCAGATTTTAGTGGATATCTCAGGGTTCCTTTTGAGATGCAACTCAATATTTTAATTCATAATTAATATAACTCATTTGACATAGCTAATAAAATCACAGGGTGAAGATTTTAGTGGTGATTTTAAGTGTAATCACAGTTCTAACTACCTGCAGGTGAGGAATTATGAGGTGAGGAAATACCTTGATTAACTTCAAATGATGTCTAAGTTGGAAATTGTATCTGCAAGTGAAATACAGTATTTGATCCATGTTTAGGGAAAGCAATAAAGCAGGTTTGTCTTTCAGATATGCTATCAATTTGAAAGCAGAATGAATGAAGCTGAAGGCTAAGTGTTTCCACTCGTGGTATCTGTGTTATGTCAAGAAGTGCAAGGAAAATTGATCTCACTTATTTCTAGAGTGATTCGTTGCTAATTCATACTAGTAGTACAGCAGCATTTTCAATTGACTACAGTAATAAAAAATATACTGCAAGGTGTTGCAATTCTCTCTTCCACAAATTTGGGGAAAGTGTTGGATGTACTGTAGAATGTAACAGATAACTTGTCTGGATGATGATTTGAATTAACTTCTTAGGTTGGGTTGAGTAGCAAGTCAGAAACTAAGATGCTCAGTGTACCTTGGAAAGCATCCCACCGATTCTGGCTGATATAAATGCCAAGACTCAAGCCAGGAGAATGATTTTCCTTTAAATAAGCTTTTCCAGACCTAGGGATAGTATGAAATCTCACATGCCTGTCTCAATTTTAGGTTAGGGATGTGGGGAGATAATACATCTTTTGGGGCACTGCATCTGTAGAGCAGTGTTAGGTAACATTAAAGATGTCTGTGCACACCAGTGAGTCAGAAGCTGACAACTGATTATTCAAAGATCCTGAATTTTAAATCTCTTTACTGGCTGTGGCTGCAGATTTAAAAAGTGGAGTACAAGAGAGAGTCGTTGAGCTTGCCCTTGAATGACACTGGTTTTGTTTTATTGCTTGTCCTTAAAGTAGGGCTGGGATGCATCTGCACATCATTTAATCTGTGCAAAGATTTAGACATGGATACTCAGTAGCTTTGGTCGGTGGAGAACCGGTTAAATTCTTTCCTTCTGTGATACCATTGATCTCTTTGGTATGTCCATGCTGCATACTGCAGTGCAGTAGAGAGGCACTTGGGCAAGCTGCATGTGAGCTGCCACGGATATTGAAAGCCATACGACGTCAAACATGCAGAAGGGATTTACTCCTTTGAGGAACGAGGCAGTTCCATCTGTGATGAGCTATGGATTACTGTAAACTGTTTCCAGCATGTGTGTTAGGTTGTTTACAGCTAGTTCAGTGTCTACTGCAACAGAGTTTGTAATGTAGATGTAACTGTTAATTTAAAATTGATTGGCTGTTTTCATGTTAAAATGTTAATTTTTGACTTATCATTCCCTGCCTACTCTAGCTCTGGCTTTCTAAATTATGAAGTTAATTCTTGGATATATCAGCTATAGTTATTAATTACAGAATGCTATGTTTGTGCTTAGAGAAACTGAGCCATCAAATCAGTGCAAAAAAAGTCTAATATCATGGCACTGCTTCTTGTTTGAGACATCCTGGAAGGTGCTTTTTAAATCTGGGCTACTAAATGATATAGAGAAGTACTCTGGCACTATTGACACAGATAGAAAACATAGGCTTACTTACTTTGGCTTAAATATGCTCCATAGATCTGAAGATCTTTAAAAAAAAAAAAAAAGAAAGAAAAGATTAAAATGGGATGAATGGTTCTTCCTTTCTCCCTTCTTTCCCTTTTTCCTTCCGGTTTTGATTCTGATTTTGCTTCACTTTTTGCTGTTTGTTTTAAATTTAAAGCACTGTTTGTGAGGCTTTGCAAAATAGAGGTTGTGCTAAATAGTACTGGAAGGGAAAAAGAATTCTTCCATTCTGTGCATCCAGGGTCAGAGTGATTTCCAATATTACTCTATTGGAAACATGTGATACCGATGTTTGCATTGCCTGGAGGGTGGGATGTGCAAGTTCAAGCCCCTGCCTGGGGTGTTTCCTTCATTAAGAAGGTATTTCTAATGCTCTGGATGAGGGCCTGGACTTTCAAGTTACTTCTTGCTGTAGGTTTAGTCTGTTCTTCCTTTTTTTGCCTCAGAAATTTTACCCACAAACTCTGGAGGTCATGGAGTTTACAAGATACAGATTTGGTGAACTGACATTCATGTTTCAAAGACTTCTGGACAAAAACCTACTGAATTCTGGAGTTGCCATGAGAGGTTTTATTGCTTCGAAAACTGGAAATAAAATTAATAAGTTATAATCTCTGAAAGCCATTATTGCACTGAACTAATATAAGCAATAACAAAACTCCAATAACGTGCTGAATTCTGCTAAACTATAAACTTTTTGAAATAGAAGAGTTGTGTTTTTAGCATTGGTCTAGCATCGGGGTTTAGCATCTGTCTGTTGCAGGCTTACGAGGGATGGAGAGTAGTAATACACGGTAAGTGCTGAAGAGTTTATGAGTGGATTTTCACGAGTGCTGAGATGGCTCTGATTCTCTGCTCCTTTCATTTCCTGATCACTAGCCTCTTTGATAATGTGAAGCTTCTGTTGAAAATGCTTAATGTGGTGGATAGAGAAGAGAGGAGAATGACTACTGAGATGCTTAGTCAAAAACTCAAAAAACAGCTTATAGCACGTTGCAGACTTTATGTGTTGTTTTGCAAGAATAACTTGTTCCCATCTGAAAAAGTTAAACTTAAGGTGCATTGGAGACATGGAAGTTTTTACTGCATTACACAATGAAACGTAAATATACCCAATGAACAGTGCTAGGAGCTCTCAAACTAATTCTCTGTGCATTGGAATGAAAATTCAGTGCAAGGATTTTAGTTTACAGCCAGCTCTGAGGTATTGCATTTGCTATGGTCAAGTGCTTGGATTAATGATGCTAAACATCAGTGCATAATGTAGTAAATAGCAATTAGAAGGAGGAAGTTGTGTAAGATTTTACTTTTCACTTTGTACTTGATGACTCCTATCTATTTTTCCATCAAAATGGATGTGATGTTGTTTCCTTATTCTTTCTATTTTCACTCTGTTAAAGTAGGTCTACAATGAACAACGATTGATTTACCATGAGTCATTCTCCAAGTTGATTATTTGGTTAAATGAAAAGCATTTGTTTTCTTTTTACATCACAATATGTCTGTATTGTGTATACCTCTGTATTCTAGTGATACTCAATAAGGAAATTTATTCATCTTGTTTCCGTTTTGTTTTTTTTTTTCCACTTTTGTACATGGAAATTGGGTCTGTAGCCTGGACTGTCAAATATCTGGCACTGTTTTTGGGGAGGGCCATACATGTGCCTCTGGGGTAATGTCTGGACATAGTATGGGTTGAGTCAGAAATTCAGTGGCTGTATTTCCTTATAATCTTCCATATCTTTTACAGTTATATTTTAATAATCTTCTAATAACCTTTTAATAATCACAAAGCAGATAAGTATTTCAGGTCTGTTCTCGCGTTCAGGAACTCTCACCGTACTCATTTCTGAAATAGATTTGAGGTTCAGATGGAGGTCCTTCTGTTAGCACATGGACACAGGGGAGAGCAGATGTTCCCTGGGGGGCTGCATGGTTTGCAGACGTGCATGGCTTTAGCCATGCAAACAGGCAGTCACTGATCACCACCCCGGTCGCTGTTGTTGTAGGCCTTGTACGCACAGCGTTCTCCCACTTTGCTGCAGGTAAAGCTAACAGCATGAGTGCTGGTAACAGTACAGTGCTACCCCAGGATGGCAGACACTTCTGAAGGGTCACACAGAGGAAGCTGTTGCTGCCTATGCATTGCTGGCTTGCTTGTGCCAGCCAGCTTTCTTTCCGTAACTCCTGGGCTGAACTGTGCATCATCCTGTGCTGGATCCTGAAAACTGGAGGAGATACAGCTATCAGAATCTGACACAGCAAAGCTGAATGATGTTGGGTGGGTGATCCTGCAAGCTGAATGGCTCACCTATCAACCTTCAATCCTTGAAAAAATACAAACTCTGGTTATGAATGAAAAACGTGCAAGTAAGAGAAATTACATGCTACGTTGATTCAGCGTTTTTGTGCAGTAGGCAAGTTGTGTTCCATCAAGAAATCAGGAGGTATACCTTCATACGTATGTGAGAGGAGCTGAAAAGTACTGATCAGCCTTTTTTTCACTTGTTTATTTATCTATTTGTGGTCTGATATTTAAAATGATCCTTTCTGCCTTACTGAAATGCATTTAGAAATATCCTCCCTCAGTGGCAGAAGTGGTTTAATTACATCTGATACAGTTAATAAGGCCTCTCCAGCTACGCCAGATAGAGCTTCCCCTGTGTCAGAGTACATATGCGTGCTGATTTTTCCCACAGTTGCCACCTCTTGCTGGCCTGCACCCGGTGGATTTTGGTGTGGCTGTGGCTTGTGAGCTCAGTGTGGCAGTGCCTCAGCAACCCGGGTGTGCTGTGACAGGTGCTGCAGTAATCCCCCTGTCCCTTGTCCACCTTCACAGGCAGCATTTTGGGTGTTGTTCTGGAACATGGTGCAAAGGCAGAGGCACGTTACCTGCGTTATGGATGGGGATCCTGCACATAGAGCAGTGTGGATTTTCCAGGATGAGAGATCAGCAGCAAGATCAGGAAAGGAATTATATTTCATTTATCTTCTCCTTCCTTCTTGCTTCTTAAGCGGATTATCTTTTTTATTGCTTTTGTTTTTGTCCAAGTGAGGATTATGAGGATTATGCATGTGCAGACAGGAACAAATGAAATGCAGGATGTTTTTATCATGTGTTTGGGTTGGAAGGAGTCTTCTGCATGTATCAGGTAGTCTGAGGATCAACACAACTTCTGAAGGCAGGATTACTCTAGCTGTTGTTCATAATGTCCCTCTGTGTTAGTTCTCATTACTAATACTGTTGAGTTGAGGCCGTTGAGGCTATTGGAAATCTCTGGCTCTGCTTAGCCACCATTCTTTTCATGAGACCTGTTGGACACGGTGCTTTTGTAGGCTATGCCCCTCTTTAATTTCAGTGGAAATTAATCAGCTGGAGGAAAAAAAAATACACACGATGAGCGCATGCCTTACTTCCTTAAGGAAAGAGACATAAATCTTGATGGACAGGTGGAGAACCGTCAGTGAAAAAGCTGGAATTTTGAATGTCTGATCAAATTCTATTGCAGAACCACTGTGGAATGAGAGTTCTTCCTAAAACTTGCAGAGATGCACTTGCTCACTGCCTTCTGCCTTTATGCCAAATCATAAAATCATAGAATGACCTGGGTTAAAAAGGACCACAATGATCAACTAGTTTCAAACTCCCTGCTATGTGCAGGGAGACCCATTTTTCACAGGAAACAGGAGAAAACCTGAATACTGCTCAAACAACTGAATGTTTTGAATGTAATTCTACTTGCGTGGCGTGATTTGCTTCCTGTTGAAGAAACCAGCAACAAATCTGGTAATCATATTTCTGTCTGCATTTTGCACACACTGAACTGAACACGTTGCTCAGGCTGAGCAGTGTTTGCTTACAAGGCTCTGCATGGTGCTTTGGTCCCCAGGGGAGACTGCTTTTGTTGTAATTGTTGCCAACAAGCATTATAGTGGGTGAAGTGGAGTAATTAAAATGGCAACTTCGGTCACATATTAATAAATATATATGAAAAGGATGGTGAGAAGCCCTTGCCTGCAATGCTTCGCAGCTGATTTCATTGTACCGGAGCGTCTTTGTTCATCAAAAACTCTTTGTCTTATTCTTCCACTGCTTGCTTTCAACAGTTTAAACACAAGCTTAAAACAGCCTGGATGTGTATGCTTTACTGTCCTTTTGGTATCCACAAAAAAACACCGTGAGACTTTGCTGTTCTGTTTGTCAACATCATCTTTCTTAATCAGTTAATCTGATCTGCTTTGGCTGCTATCTGTTTAGTTACACAAAACCAAAGATGGTTTATCTCTAGGCTTTTTAAATGACACACTGGAGCAAATGCAATTACACTTGTTTCCTTTGTTGAAAAATGGAAAACAATATGGATCCAATACCTGTCCTATCTTGAATTACCTCAGGACCTGTGTCTGTCACACTTAACCAAATTTGCTACAAAGAGCAAGGCTTGTAGACCTGATCTCTCTCTACAGCTACGCTGTTTCTAAGATTAGAAGTAGAGATGGTTCTATATGAATTTCTTCTTAATTAAAATATTTGGGCTGGGAAACACTTTGCGCTTTATTCTAAATGTGTAGAAAGTGCCATTTGCAAAACAACTTGATTCTGGTTATTCTTTTATCTTGAAGCAAGATGTAAACACTTAAGAAACAGTGCTTCTCACGGCATAATTGAGTACTGATGATTTGCTTAAGGTCTGTTTCCTGTCTGAATCCACAGGTTGAAATTCATTGTAGGACTATTATTTATTTAAAAAAGAAAAAAAAATCCAAACAACAACATGAAAGGGAATAAGAAACAAGGAAACCCAAACTCAGTGACACCCCATCTTCTGCATGTCTGAACTAGGCCTTAAAAAGGAGAATTTCTTTGTTCCGTGTATTAAGAAAAATATCAGTAGATCTTCCTATGTTATTTCTGACTAACAAACTTAGCTGTCTTTCTGTGGTTTCGTAACATGCCCTCATCTCACTGACAAGAGAAGAAAAAGGCAAGGGGAAGAATTTTTGTCAAACTGGTAAATGCACAGCAGTGCTTTCAGTATCTGTATTTAGCATGAAAACACTCATTGAAACTGCAGATTTTGCTCTCCACTTTGTTTCTAGGAACTGACAAATGTACAATTTGCAGTCCTATGTAATTATAATCTGATTCTGGAGAACTGTAATTTCTACCAGTATCTAGAAATGTATCATATGAGCGTGAGTTTTCAGTATACTGTGTGTGGGGATTAATGGCACAACTCTAATGAGAATTGATGCTTAATTCCTTGGATATCATGCTGATATTGTTTCCTCTATGTTTTTGGCAGGTGAAATTTCTCTGAAAATGTGTAGCGTTAAAGGACTGACGAAGTGTGCTGGTGGTTTATGTGATAGCTCTTTCTTCATTTATTTAAAAAAAACCAACAAACAACTAAGTTGGACTCCCCATTTTAAATGAAATTATTTTGCAATGTCTTATTTTAAGGAAATGCCTACTCTTTTTGCATGTGAGTGTATGTGCAAATCTTGGAAACGATCAGAAAAAAACATCTTGCTCGTTTTCTCTTGTTTTCCCCTCTTCCTTGGTTTGTAAGTGTTGGAACTGATGAATATTTGACACATAGTTTACAAAACAAAGATAAAAGTGAAGAATTTCTTATCAGCCAGTTTTTGGTGATCAGAATTTTACATACAAGTGAGTGTTTCTTTTGTAAATACGAGCACACACAGCCATTTGTACAGCCCTCTGACTCCAACAGCAATATTAATGCCCAGCAGTAACGAGTTTTCTCAATCCATGCAGTATCAGAACTCTGAAGTTAAGCAATGTGCATGTATCAGAGAGTGAAAATGATGTTCTGGAGTCTGAAATACATCGCTTGGGGGGACCTATGGAAAGCATCACACAGTATCACTCAGACTAACTTCCTGCCACAGTCTGTCCCACAGTTTTTGCTGGTAGCACATATTTTCTTGCATATTCTTCATTTGTGTTGCAGTGCAAAATTTTGTCTTGAAAGATTGCTGTATCAATTCACTGCCCATCTGTGCAATATTTGAGTCATACCAGTGAATGATGGTAGTTTTCCAAAGTGTCTTAAAAAGGCAGTAGTAGTTTTCTGGATTTTATACATATAGTTTAGATTTCCATTAACTATTGCAATTTTCTGAATGAACAAATACTTTTTAGGTTGTATTTTTTGTCACGAAGTTTTGGTGATAGGAGTGGGAAATTTAAATGGTCTTGTTGAGATCTGTTATCGTCCTGTAGGGTTGAACAAGAAGAACTCAGGATTGCTTTTTCTTCTTAATTTTGTTCTCTTCAGTACAATTTCTTAGGTGCCTCAGAATTCTGTTAACAAAAATGGTCACAAAGTACAGTCAGTGCTCTTCTGATTCATAACAAAGATAGGAATAAAGAAAACATTACTCCAACTAGCAAATATTTGATCTATTTAAAATTTGTTTGATTCCTTTGGAGTATTTAAAGCTGATCCACCAAATTAGGTATGTGAACTCACTTTTGTGAGCAGTTAAAGTTTATGAAAATCAAAGATGATGTCTCAGAAGATCATGGAACAGATCCTTCTGGAAGCAACATTACACGCGTGCAAGACAAGGGGGTGATCTGAGATCACAGCTTGACCAAGTGCAGATCATGCTTGACTAATCTAGTGGCCTTCTGTTTTGGAGTGATGGCATCGATCAGCAGGGGAAGAATGACTGATATCATCTACCTGGACTTCTTTGAGACCTTTGATTTGGTCCCACATTGCATCTCTAAACTGGACAGAGGTTGATTTGAAGACTGGAGTATTCAGTGGATATTGAATTGGCTACAGCCAGAGGGTTGTGCTCAGTGGCTCTCTGTCCAGGCGAAGGTCAGTGACAAGTGGTATCCTCCAGGGTTCCACCTTGGGGCTAGTGCTCTTTAACATCTTTGTCAGCCCTCTAGATGACAGGTTTGAGTGCACTTTGAGCAAGTTTGCTGAGGACACGAAGCTGAGTTGTTGCAGTTGATATGATAGAAGGAAGAGATGCTGTCCAGAGGGACCTGTACAAATTTGAGAAGTGAGCCCACGTGAACCAAGTGAGGCTCAACAGTAGCAAGCCCAGTGTGTTGCACTGGGGTTGGGGCAATCCCAGGCATGAGTGCAGTCTGGGAGAGGAACTCATTGAGTACAGTGTGGTGGAGAAAGACTTACGGCCTCTAGTGGATGAAAAACTTGATGTGAGCCAGCAGTGTGCTTGCAGTCTGGAAGGCCAGTTGTATCATGGGCTGCATCAGAAGAGGGGTGACCAGCAGGGAGAAGGAGGAGATTGTCCCTCTCTGCTCTTCTCTCCTGAAGCCAGGCCTGGAGCTCCCAGTACAAGAAAAACGGAGCTGTTGGAGTGGGTCCAGAGGAGGTCACAAAGTTGAAAAAAGGGAGCACCTTTCCTATGGAGACAGGCTAAAGGAGCTGGGTTTGTTCAGAGAAGAGAAGAGAAACCTCAGGCGAGAACTCATTGCAGCCTTCCACAACTTATGGGGGGCTTATTTAAAAAAAAAATAAAAAATGACTCTTTAGCACAACAGTTATAGCACAGGGAGGGAATGGTTTTAAATTAAAAGAGGAGAGACTTAGATGAGGAAATTCTTTACTTAGAGGGTGATGAGACACTGGAACAGGCTGCCCAGAGGAGCAGTGGATCCCTGGAGGCCAGAGTGGGTAGCCTGAGCTAGTGTATGGCAAAAAAGGATATGCTGGGTGGGAATGCTGAGACTATTCTTTGATGCTTGATTTCCAAGGTGAAAGGCATATCTGGTGCCTGTTGGCTAAAGTTGTGGAACGCAATTTCTTAATCATCTTAAAGACCCAAAAAATCTAATAAAGGACACTTATTTTATTGACCGTACTGTAGTTCAACAGTTTTCTGTTTTACATTTAATTCCACTTTCTGTCTGGTTATCTTGCAGGCAGGGTGTTTTTGTCAACCCCTTCCAGTTCTCCAAGTATAAGAATTCCTGAGTGGAGGGCAAAAAAAATGGGTCGGCTCAGGAGTTTAATTCATCTGCTCACTGATGAGCATCCTTGTTTGCATGAGAATCTTTGAATGGTTTCCAGCACGCTGGTTCGTGTATCAAAAATTAGAAAAGATTGCGTGTTTCATTTCTTTTGAAATTGTCTCTGAATGTTATTGTCATTGTAATGTTTTAGACAGAAGTGAATACTTATGTCTCATTTAGAATAATTCAAAAAAGAAGGCAGGGGAGGGAGAATAGTCAACACTCACAATCTTATTACTGTGTGTTGTTTTTCTTTTCTATGATTGCATTAATACCTGGAGGACCATCAGAAAAGAGTCTTCCTTTGTGAGAAGACTGTATGTGCTCACAGTGCAAAACAGTTTTCTGTCTCCAGTAGTTCTTCATTATAAGTCAAAATCCCAGCCTTATGAAGCCTTATGTTTATACACATGCAGCTTTTCATGCTAGGAGAAATTAATGGGAGCACTTTCATGAGACTGAATTAACATGGTTCAGGATCAGGGCTCAAATATGTGGCTCAGGCTGTATTGAATACCCTCATCTGCATAGACTGCTGTTAGAAATAAGGAGTTTGTTTTCACTGTTGTGTACATAAACCTAAACCAGGTGGTGCTCAGTACTTTTGCCAGCCAATGATATCTTACAAATCTTGGAATATGTACGTGCTCAGGCACCAGGATCTGATGAACTCATTCTTCCACTGGAAAAATGGTCCAGTTTTGGCAGGCTTTTCTATTTTTGCTGAGATTAATTACAGAGAATTAACTGAAACCTAAATGGGAAAAAACCAAACCAAACCAAACAGAACAAAAACAACAACAACAAAAAAACATTTGCCTTCTACAGTTCCAGTTGGGAAAAAGTGAGGAAATATTGTGTCTCAGGGTTAGTGTTTTATCTTCAGATTGCGTGTATTCCCTCAGAAACTCTAATCTATAGAAACTGTTACAGCACCTGTAACAAGGAAAAAGGAGCCTGGCCATTTCTCTGCACTAAACACGTTGTATCTGAGCTGTAATTCTTGCTGCATTTTTCTTTAGTTTTGGTTGTTAGAGCAGCTAAGAGCAACTAGCTTGCCTCTTTCCCCTTTACACTTTCAATAAATTGACAATTTATTTTTACTGTGCCTTTAGAAATCTGATAAATACATCTGTATATTTTTCTTGTTCTATATGCATAGGTAGGCAGTGGGAGATGTTAGGGAGCTGCTGCGTTAATGAATTGCCTCAGATACCTCATTCTGCATATTTGTACCTGTGTTTACTTGCTTACTGCACAAAGTTCTTACTGCACCCTGCAGAACATGATTGGGATTATTGTTTTCCTCATTAAGCACTCCAGGAACTAGTATTATTTTAAAGTAACCTGGCCATCCACTCTTCCCTTAGGTGTTCTTTTCATTACCAGCGATTTACAGCTGTGTGCTATCCTATCATGTCTTCAAAATTGCAGAGAATGAGTGTACAAATACTTTTTCAACTGATCTTTCCAGGACAATAGAGGCAACCCTGTAGTTTGTGTTATTTAAAACATACAATGTGCTTTAGGGAGCATTTATGGCTTTACTCTTGTTAGATCAGTTCCTGGCTTCTTAGCATCCTTAGTGAAGGCTGTCAGCCTAGTCATTTTAAACCCTAAGCTATAGCTTCTTTTTCCCAGGGACTGCAGTTTTGTACTTGGAAGTTTAATACTTTTCTGATTGATCCCAAATCAGATCTCATTAATACAAAGCAATATCTACAGCATTGTAGATCTCTTGCTGTTTTCTGCAGCGCTCAGATTCTGTTGGGCATGGTGCCTTTGGCCAAGGCTTAGTTATATATATATGTATATATATATATATACATATATATATGTATATATATATCCTGTAATATACTCTTCCAATATGTATTTATCTGGCTGGTGATCTTCCCTTCCCTTCCCTTCCCTTCCCTTCCCTTCCCTTCCCTTCCCTTCCCTTCCCTTCCCTTCCCTTCCCTTCCCTTCCCTTCCCTTCCCTTCCCTTCCCTTCCCTTCCCTTCCCTTCCCTTCCCTTCCCTTCCCTTCCCTTCCCTTCCCTTCCCTTCCCTTCCCTTCCCTTCCCTTCCCTTCCCTTCCCTTCCCTTCCCTTCCCTTCCCTTCCCTTCCCTTCCCTTCCCTTCCCTTCCCTTCCCTTCCCTTCCCTTCCCTTCCCTTCCCTTCCCTTCCCTTCCCTTCCCTTCCCTTCCCTTCCCTTCCCTTCCCTTCTTCCTGAATGAAATGTTTAGATAATTAATTTTCTAGTTGTGTCCAGCTTGCTGTCTACAAAGACCCCCAGCCCCATTCAGACAGACGGTCCCCAGCTTGTGTTGTCTCAGTGGTTTTTCCTTCCCAGATCGAGGGCTTTGACACAGATGTTGTTTCTTGTGTGTTCTACATTGATTTGCTGGAAAGAAGTAAAAAAAAAAAAAAAAAAAAAAAAAGGATGCTAAGAAGTTTTTTGTTCTTTTTAAATCCCCAAAACAGAACTGTTGGATAAACAGAATTAAGTGCTGTAGATCTTAATGTACCACGAACATTTAGATAACCCTAACAGGACCAGCAGTTCAGAAAGGTCTCATTCATTTACTGATTTTTAATTAGGAAATTAGTGTGCTAGACAGGATTAGAACAGAAAATAAAGCATTTGGTTCTGTAATTATTTGTGCAACTACAAATTCAATTTCTGCTTTCAGCCATCTGCCCTGCAGGCATTACTTTTGCTATCATTTGAAACATTGCCACTCTGCATCTTCTTGTGTTTTGTGAGTGATTCAGTGCTGGTAATTCTAATAAAAAAACATATCCATACTCCTGTCCCTTTTTCTCTTTTGCATGTTTATATGGCCCAGGAAAGAAGGGGCTTATTTTATCACAGTGATAGTAGCTGAAGGTTCCATTCTAGATCAGATGATTGAGCAGCCACTTTGGGGTCAGAAAACCTTTATTATTCTTAGCTAGAGGAAACCTTACAGAGTTTCAGGATGGTGTTGTTTTTGTTTTTAATAAGTCTTTGGTTAGGATGTGTGTCTGTTATAATATTGTTCTGTAGTGCATATCTAGTTCTATTCCAAGTATTTAATGTGCAGTAAGAGATGTCTGGACAATTCAACATACGGCATACATGGGAGAACAGATCTCATTTTATGTGGGCTTGCAGATGTTGGGGTTTTATAGTTTGCTGGCTTGCTGGTGGGGAACTCGTGGAATGTCAGTGGTTTGAAGAACCTGTATGCCATTCCCTCTGCAGCATGACTTGTGTCTGCAGGTTCCTTGGCCACGTTGGTGGACATGTACAGGAGCATTTCTTGACAGTAACATTATCCAGAGTAGTTGGATTTTATTGAACTACTGTGATCTTATGGAAGCATGGAGATTACAGAGGAGTGTAATCAGCTGAACGTGACAGATGGTATCTTGTAAGTCAAGTGCTGTTTCTCTGCATGCTTTAACTTCATGTCTGCAGAGACTATGTAATGTTCAAAAGGCACATTACACCCATTCATGTACTTCTGAGTCAGCCTTATTCTATAAGATCCCATAACCTACTTCACTTGACACAGCAACATATTGGGTTTCTTTGCTGCAAGACTGCAGTATAGTTTAGTGTTGTACATGGGCTACTATTACCCCGTTATCCAAACTCTTAACTTTTTATAAGCTCAACTGTTTGTTTCAGGAGTTCTCCCTGACTATGTATGCATATCTTGCTTGTACGAAGGTCCCTGATTTCACATGGAGTTTTGGAGTGCTGCTGTTAGCAAAGTATTGTCATGAACAAGCAGTAAAGGAAAATGCATGGGTGACACTTTTAAACAGTATATGAAAGTTTAGTAGTCATATGAATATTTGTTAATACAGGAACTTTTCTCATTACAGTTAAGTGCTGAACTGCAGAGATATGATAGATGTGATTTCAGACCTCTGTGCTAATAAAACATTATTGTCTTGGAAAATCCTTCTCTGTAAGGCAGCGTCAGGAAGAAAGAAAACATTGCTTCCTTTGGCAGAAGCAACATCTGCTTTACAGTGTCAGACTTCTTCTAAAAAAAAGAAGTAAATAAATTAATGACTACATACATCCTGCAGATTTTAATTAAAAACATCTCTTGTTTGTTCTTTTTGCTTGCAGTGGCTTACTGAAATGTGAGCAGTTTGCACATTCAGTGAAAGAAGTTGAGTCGCTCTCTGTTAAATGTATTTGGATTAAGGCTTTTCCTATTTTACTTAAATTGAAATCAAGCAATGTGAAGTTAAAGGAAAATATAGCAAGCAAATTGAGGAGCTTCACATAGTGGTTTTTAGCTTTTGTCCTTAAAAATTCTGGAGTTTCTTTCCAAAAGATTTTTAAGGAAAACAGATTATGAAGAGCTTGGGATACTAAGATAAACTAAGTTCTTACATTTTTGTCTTTGTTATGATATGCAGTGCTTTAGGAAGCCTGTTTATTTTTGTGTAAATTGAATTTTATGTTGTAACTGTCTCAGTAAAATAGATTTTGGTTTAAAAAGTGTGTTAAAAAGTAATGCTTTGACAAGGTGATATTTCATTTATAGTTCCCTTTAGAAAACAGGATGGGGGATGTTTGAATCAAATGCCATGTATAAAATTTGAAAATATTGCTATCTGTTTTATGGATCTTGGACCACACTTTCAACTTGAATCTCTATAATATATAGCTGTAGTCTTGCAAACTTCTTAAGCCCAACATCCAGTAAGTTCTCAAGGGTAAGTTGCTTGAGTTTGAATATAGATGGATGAGTCTTCTCTGAATCGTTATCTACAAGGAAATATATACAAGCTATGATTTGTTAACTGAATTTGGAATAGAATGTATTGCTGCAAACCTGGAATACTGTTTTTAATATAATACACAGTGTAAAATCACTCTTCCCTACAAATGTTGTTTAAGCCATGGCCAAGTTGTTACGTGAATACATGATAATTGGTCAAATAGAAGGGAAAGTGCAGCTTGCTGGATCTTCAGGATGCTTCAGCACAAATTGCTCACATGTATGTATTCTCTTCAGTAATTTAATTTTCATGAGCTATGAAGTATATTTCTTTATTAAGACTGACTGAGTTTCATGCTGCTACTGGGATTTTCTAGCATCTCACCAAGCATGTAGGCAGAATTGTTCTAACAGCCTCACTCTCTACGAGATTATTTCCTGTAGTGATCCTGCCATGTTACAGCTTTGGTTTTCCTACTGTTCTGGGACTTCAGTCTATGTACATGTCACTTATTTTGACTATGGAACAACAAAATCTTTGCTGCTTCTGAATCTATGTAAGATGGTCTGGGTCTCCTTGCACACGGCTTATGCTGCAGAAGTACTGTTCCTCTTCCCTTCTTCCAAGGGAAAAAGCAATTGTTTTTTTCTCTTTTCAGGATGGGTAAAGACTCTGCTTCTACTCCTAGACTTTCATCTATTCCAAAGAAATGAAAGGGCAAATCTGCTGTATTTCAGCTCTTGGAGTCTGGAATACCCACCAGAGTGCAAGGAGTACCAGATGCAGACACATTTGCATCTCAGAGTCTGCTGCAGTTGTTTTTAAGGCAGCAAAAGTGAGGGCTTGATGGCATTGCTCCAGAAACAAATCTTTTGTTTATTTATTTATTTATTTATTTACTAAAGCCTAATGTTCCTTTATGGTAAATCTTGGAAGTCACCCAGTCTGAGGAGAGTTCTTCCATTGAAATTCAGGGTATGTGAATTACTGGCTGTTAATCAACAGTTCCAAGGTCTCATAGAAAATAACAACAAAGAGTACGGTCTCAGACCAGAGCATTTTGCTATTATATCAGAAGAATATACAGGCTACATTGGATCCTTTTCTTCTCTAGGCTTGCATGAGCATCAAGAAAGGACAAAGTCACAGCTTTTCAGTGGTTGTGGCATTGGTAATTGTTAAAATATAACTGGTGGTAATTGGATTACTTTTAAGGCCCTGTCTACACTGTGATGGACTCAGAAGAGTGGTGTGGCTGTCTGATGGCAGTAAAGCATTCTAATACAATTCCATCCATCTGAAAGGTGAGAGAATTGATGAACTGTATTCTGCTGAACCTTGGTGTCTGTGAAGAAAGCTGGAGTTCAGTTTTAGTGTTGAGCATTGCAGCTTAGATACTGCAGCAAGGGCAAGCGCACATTTACAAAAGGATTGCGGGAAACGACCCAGAACTTGATAAAATACAAAGTCACAGAAAGAAAGACTTGGAAGCTGCAGAAGGCTTTTGCAGGTGGGTATCAAGGCATGATGCTCTTGCTGTCAGCTTTGATTATACTTATTCACTTACCAATGTCTTGCAGTAAAAGGGCAATATGGAAGGGTGTTTTCATGTTATGGCATCCACAGCTTTTAGATGGAGATTTGTTTCTTGGTAGTCCTCCAGCATGTCTGATACAGTTGCTTTGTTTTCCTGGAACGCTGAATCAATGCAAATCACACTCTTCCTCTGCCTGATGTTTGCTGTGGTGCTTCTTAAACACCTGTGTTTAAGTTAAGCTGTGAGTAAGGAGACCTGTGGAGCTGTGCTTGTTTAGTTGATCTGAGGTCAGCTTGTTGTGGCTTCCCAGGGAGACCCAGGTGAGGCTTAAAGCAAGTCTGAGGAGATTTCCTTTCTCCCTTGTTCTACACAGTGTGGTACATCAGGATATGATATAGGAAAGCAGAGGAAGCTACAGACATCCTGAGTGCCCATACACCTTGTCTGTGATAGAGAATTTGGAATTAAAGCTGATCCAGCATAGTACCGAAACCATTATATGCATGTAGAGATGACTACTGAACTGATGCTTTATGGAATGTCTGAGAAGTGTATAAATATCTCATTTAACAAATCTGAGGGCGTCAGCACAGTCTGCTTTATAAAGCAGAATATGAAAGAAGAGATCAGAGTTTTCTCCTTAGCTCTGCAAATGACTGGTGAAGTGGAGCAATATTGGCTCTTGAACTCTCTATTACAGCTGCACATGCATTGCTGCCTCTGCAGTTCTTAGGATCTGTGCTATCATCATTACTTGTTTTTGTCTTTTTCTCTAGCATTATCTTAAATGAGAAGGATTTGTTCAGTCCATTAAGCCCAAAAGTTTCTTCTTGGTATCTTTTACTCAATTGTTAGTTCAGAGGTATCTCACTGGGTAATAGTGCAGCCAATATGTATTGTTGTACTGAAACACCTCTGGATAAGCAGATACTGTGTACCGTAGAGGAATATGTGCCTTCTTGTAACTTGTTTCTGTAATTTATCTGATTAAGAATGCTTGGTATAAAGCAGAAGAATTTCTTTTTTCTTTTTTTCTTTTTTTTAATTATGAATAATGCATTGTGTCTACAAGAGACTGCATTATTTCCTTCCTCAGGTTCTTGTACAACATAGTTTCAGTTCTTGGAATGCCAGTCTTGGTAAGAATTAAGAATTGTGTAAATTTTAAAGGCTGATACTACCAGTAGTACTTAATTGCAGATCTTGATGAAGCTGGTGTTGGTAAGATGACCATCTGTATGTCTTTTTAAGCTTTACTACTAGGTTGATTTTTCTCCTAAGGAGTATGTATTAATGCATGGGAAGTCCCCTTTGCTATTTCCATTGTAATATAATTTGGCTTTACATATGTCAGAATGCAGGTTCATTTGTCCTGGATTCCTTTTTATCTCTTTAATAGTTAAGAGTGATTATAGAAATGGGGCTAATCTCTTTATTATTTTTTTTTTAAGTGCTATAAGAGGAAATGGATTCTGCTTGTAAGACGCTATTTCTGTAACAGAGTATTCCTTGTAGGTGATATATTACAATTTAAAAGACTTAATGATCTGCATTCAAAGTTTAACCATAATGTTCTTACAATGGAGACCTCTATTCTCTAGAAAAGAAGTATAGTCAGTCATTTAATAAAATACCTCATAAGAAGTTTTCTGATTGCAATACCATTAGCTTTAACATCTAATTAATGAAAACAATTGAAAGTGCTGGAGCTAATCTCCCAACTACTAAAAATTAGCAGAAAGAAATACACCAGTGGCACCATGCTGTTTGTCTTGCCAGTCTCTAAGGATTGAACACATGTCAATAAGTGTGACTTCAGGTATTCGGAAATAAATTCTGGTGTTCAGTTTGCAAAGTCTGGATGGTTAATTTTTCTAAGATGATTTTAAATACTGCTGAGTTCCTAACGCTCATTACTTTGTATATGACTTACATGCAAATTTTCAGTCAAATCCCATTGCTGTTTACATTGATATTTTCATTAGAAGATGGTGGAGAAGAAAACAAGCTGTAAACCATAGAGTTTGCATTTCTTTGTGATCTGGTTGATATAAACTTTTTATTAAAATTTATGTGAACCAGAGTTTTCCAGTCTTTCACAGACTGCATTTAAACTCTCTTAAGCCGGCTTTTGCGAGTTGAGACAGGCAAACTTCCATGGAGCACAGAGCACAGTAGAAGTTTTACATAAGTAGCTTTTGTGGCACTTGGCTTCAGTGATTGCTGTTTGGTGTTTATTTTGAGTGATAAATCTGTTCTAATTATGTACTTGTCTTTACAGTGTTCTGGATGATGAGGGGAGCAACCTGCGTCAGCAGAAGCTTGACAGACAGGTAAGATTTGGAGGAGTATCTTATTGCCTTCTGAAGTCTAGATCTTGGAGCAGTGAAATCTGCAGCACGCATATCTGGTAATTGGTAAATATATCATGCAAGAAAATTGCATCTCTGATTAGGGAATGCAAATGAGAAATCTGTGGAGGTCGCAGCTTATGTAAAATTCTAACTTCTACTGAAATTTTTCTTATGAGATTAACATCTCTACTGCCCTAAACTCATTTTAAGTTTGCTTACAATGCTTATCACATTGGTGGACTGAAAAGGACAAGAAGTTTTTGCAAAGTTGTTGGCCAGCAGAGATTTACCACGGAGTTTTTACATCTTTTCCTTTTCATTCCATGTATTTAACCTCGTGGCTACAAACCAGTGGCATTATGTTCTATGTTATCTGTTTTGCTACTGTTATCCTGCATGATTCATAGAAAATGATTCAGAATCTCTCTAATGAAATCTCAGGAAATTTTGCTGTTAAATTTTAACAGGGTTTGAGGTTTCCATTTCACCTTTTTTTTGTGTGTGATGCCTCTTCCATAAACCTTTGTGTTTATAATTAAACCTTGTAAGTTTAATTTTTTGTTGTTACATCCATTTCTTCTCCCATTTTTTTGTTTTTTGCTTTTGTTTGCATGTCTACTAGCATTTCATTTTCAAGTGAGAAAATGAGAAAACTTTCTGCTTATTGTTATGCTGACCATTCTGAAGTTGTCTTGGAATGTTACAGACACCTTAAGGAGCTGTAAGGCTCCAGTCTCCATTCTTGTTCTTAATTTCTAGCATGTCCATATGGATATGCTTTTAAAAGCATATCCAAAAAAGATATCACTGTACATGAGCACAGGGGTGGTAAAGAAATGGATAATTAAAATTAACATTTCTGTTCTCTGAGACTGTGGAAGATGTCTCAGACAGAGAGGTATCAATGGAAACTGCACAAAGCAGCTGGGAGAAGGAATTTGTGAGACTGCCAGGATAATTCCTTGCATTCCATCAGTATTGCTTTGGTTTTCTGCAGGTGTAGCTGAGAAATTCAAATGTTTAATTAAAGTTTGTCTTGTATAATTAGATTAAGCTTACGTCCAGCATTATCATTTGTTTCTAATTTGCAAATTATCTGCTTTTGATTTATGGAAATTTAAATTGGCACCTCTGTGTCTCATGCCCTTGCTTACCCTCCCATTGCTTCACAGCTTCTCTCACTGTTGTTTTTCCAAAGGTTATTTCCAAGTAAGCTCTGACAGCTGATAGAGTGCTCAGAAAGATCTATTTTAATTATTTGCTGTTTTCAGCAGAAGGTGTTTTAGCAGTGGGTTGGTGGTTTTTTTTTTTTCCCCGAAAGATTTCCTATTACCCAAAATAACCCAAGATCCTACTTGCCAATTCCCACCACTAGAAAACTTAGAAGACCTAAAGATGATCTATTGTTTTTCATCGAAGATTGCTATTGTTTGGAGTCCAGTAACCTGATTTCCTTTGTATTTTCCTCAGCGAGCATTGCTAGAGCAGAAGCAGAAAAAAAAGCGCCAGGAGCCGTTAATGGTTCAGTCCAATGTGGACAGTCGCACAAGAGCGCGTAGAACGAAACATTCGGAGGAACAAGCACCATTGGTTGAATCGTACCTTAACAGCAACAGCAGCACCATATACCATGGTATACGAATGTGGTCTATTGCATGCATGTTTACTGCAAGTTGTAGTATGATGCTGACAGTGCTAAGTTCATGCTGTGAGAAAAAAGGTGTTATTTTCTAGTGAATAATCGATAACCTTCACTTGTTTGGGAGTAAGAGCCACTGGGCCATGGAAGAATAGGGAACAGAGGAAGGTAACTAGCTACCAGTTCAGATCAGTTGGCAATATTAAAGTGTCATCAGCCTTTGCTTCCTCTGAAGTAAAGCTCATGCTGTACTAGTCTATGGATCTTGTCAGTGTTAATGATAAATTTGAAACTTCTTAACTAATTTCAACTAAGTTTGTATATCACAACCTCAAAGATACCACATTTCTGCAAGTTTCATTAAAGTAGGCGAGTAGCTAGAGAAGAATATCCGAAAGTTGTAAACTGTGGTCTGCGGTTTCTTATTAAAAATTGCAAATTCCAAAAGGGACAGAGACACTTCCGGTGAAAAACTGTAAAGCCATTTCTGTACTGTTCAGAGAATTTTGTCATCAGCAATAAATCCTCAGGAAACCAGTCGTTATTTAGTTCTGTATTCAGGTGGCCCATGCTAGTTGCCCCGATGATGTTTAGGTGTGTACTTTTCCCCAGGTTATCCTAGAGAAAAGCTTGGGTTACACATGTTCAATATTGTGTCTCTTATAGGTCTTGTTCCAGGCTGATAGTACATCCAAGAGGTATAAAGAACAGTGATCTTCAGTCTTTCTTGCTCTGCATATGTTGAATTTGATTCAACTCCATAGCCAAAGGCTTTCTTCTGTTAGTGTTGATAAGTGTGTGGGACATGAGCTGAAATAGAAGGGTACTGGGAGAGCAATGGCTGTTTTCAGATTGAGAATTCTATTAGGTGGCAGAGTAGTTAGGGTTCAGTGTCTGAAAAACTGAAGCCTAAGATGTTTTAGTGAATCTACACCTGAACAAAAAAGGCCGAAACAGTATCTTAGTTTTAGAACAAACAAAAGCATAACTATCAGTCCTTTCAGATTTCTCTCAAGTGCACTGCGTGTGCTCTACTTTTTGTCTGTTGTGCAATGTCATTTTCAGCTAGTGGCCACACCTTTTAGCAGGGTTGAGGCAGACATTTGCTCGACTAACAGATCATACTGTGAGAAGTGTAGGTTTACAAATGATGGGCACTTTTTTAGTTTTAGGTTTTGTATGTTTTTTAAACACGGAGAACATATTTCTTCTCCTTGCTCATCAGGTGCCATTATACACTGAACTTTTTGTACTGTAGGTAGAATCAATAGCTCAGAAAAAAGCTCAGAAAAACAGGCATTATAATCCTATAAAAGGTAGCATATTATCTATGTTAATTGAAGTAAATTTTGCAACAGTTTGCACCATAGTGGACTTTCTGACTTAAGTGAGATTAACTGTGCTCTTAAGGTAAAGAGTGACCCTTCCTGTTATGCTGTACTGTACCATTTACTGGAATATTTACTAATCTCTTCTCCTTAAATCTCCTGATTTTTCTCTCAAACCCTTTCAATATTTAACAAGGTGTCAGAGAAGCAAAAGATAATGTTTCTCATATTCATCCTAAGAGTTTGTTAGTCTTTGAGGGTCAGCTGTCTTTGTAATAATCCATGCCGTTAGCAAAAGCCGACTTAGGAGAATTTAGTTACTTAGTAAAGTGCCTTATTCCTTATAAAATCCTTTGTTGGGAACGTTACTCTTGAAAATATTACAAGAACTCTGAAAGCATCCTTTTTTGGTGTGGTCTTCTCTGGGAATGTTCTTAGTGTTTGCACGATACATCGTTAGGTCCTGATGACCGGTTTTAACTACAGTATTCAACTTCAGGGTTGGTGCTTTTTTTTTTCCCCTTCAATGAATACATTTGTATGTGGGAGTGTCGGATGCATGAGACAGCTGGGCTGTTTCTAAAGAACTATTCTGCTCTTTTCCGTTCATTTGTTTCTGCTCTAGGCATGCAGATTTTTAGTTAAGAATGAGTCTTTGATGGGAGTTGAAGGTCTGCTGAATGAACTACATTGCTCGGATGAACACGTTTGTTAAGTCAATTCCTGTACAGCAAATGCTGCAAAAGGAACACTTTACACCTACCATCCTCCTCTACTCTTCTTTCCTTGTATTAATTCTATGCAGCACAAAAGCACTGGTTGATTTCGAAAAATAATTGGATGCCTATTTGGAGGTATCTCTGTGGTACTTTGCTCAAAGTAGGTCAGAGATAACATCTTAGAATTGCTGAAATGTTAGGCTTTCTGCACTGAGAAATTCTCTTTCAAACACTGCTATAGCTCACTGTGTTGCAGTTATCTTTGCTGCAGTGGTTCACTGATGGGCAACTCTATTCTGGAATAAAAACTGATTTCATTCCAGAATAATTTTCAGAGAGTAGAGTGAAAAAAAGTCAAGATCATTTTTATTCTGGAAGAAAACATTGGCCTGGGAAGCTCTTTGTAGCTAGATAGCATGGAACTACATATTTTACTACTTAAGCTGATTTCTTTCCGTATAAGCACCCTTTGCCATTAGGTATGAATTTTCAGATAAATAACTTCCACGTTGAAGTATATCCCTCTAAAACCTTCTGGTTACTGTCATACTGGCTTATTAATTAATAACAGCAAAATTATTTGAGTTATCTGAACTCAAATAACTGAGATGAATTTGATTGAACAGGCCAACCTGAGATCAAATAAATCCAAAAAGTCCATGAGTGGAGTTAATCCAGTTAGTCTGAGCTGGGTTACGAGCCAGTTTGCTACAGTTCCCACTACTTGCCAGCCAGCATCTGTGGATCAAGTAGGACTGGAAATTGTTTTCATTATTTGGAGGAGGTTGCAGAGATATATTTTATGGGAACAGAATCTCTTGTTTTATAATCTTTGCCCCTAGGAATCATAGAATCATAAAATCACTCAGGTTGGAAAAGACCTTAAATATCATTGAATCCAACCACAACCTAACCATACTACTCTAACAAACTTCTGCTAAATCATGTCCCTGAGCAAATTTAGGCATACTAGCAGAAGTACTTTAATGGCAGTATTTCTAGATTAAGTCCAGGACAAAACTGACTGTGTGGAGGGAGCAGGAATTATGCGTGTAAAATGAGCATGGTAGTCTTTTCCTTGGCACTGAAATGAATGTATTGATATTATTTTGGGGTCACACCTGTAGGTTAGATCCTAGATGATCTGCCTGCCATTTCAAGCAGTAAGTCTCCTTCCATTAATTTCCATGATGTTTGGCTCCAGTTTATTACAAAGCCTGTTTTTCTTGTAGTACTAAATACAACTTCGTTACTTCATCATTAAAAATAGCTGAATAAGAACATGTGTTGAAATAAAGCATAGGTTGTATATAGAAGATGACAATCTTTTATTCAGTGGGATAAGCTTAATCCTTCATTACCTTCTCTTTTTTGTGACCTTGTTTATTTTCAGTTCAGTGTCCTTCAGAAAACATATTGCTGCCTGCTTGTTTAAAGTTTTTATTAAGTGCAGCTTGCCATTCTGTAACGCCTTGCAGTCACATCTACTTGTTTGTTGTCATGGATCTCTACACCCCTTATTTTGAAGTGCTTGTTCAAAACTTGAACAAACATTTTAGCCTCATATGGCGCTGCAAAATTCGGCTATGACTGCAGCTTTTCTCAGTCTGGATTGCAAATATATATACAAATCAAGTAACATGCAGAGATACACTGCTTACTGCAACAATTTAATTACACTATTAAATCACATTTCATGCAAATGATGAAAACCCATTTTTACAGGGAAGAGTAATTTTATATCTATGGAAATGGTGAATTTCCACCAGGGAGAGATTTTTCTTTTCGCAGCAGTGAGGAAAGCAGAGATTTGAATGTGTGCCAGATATGCTTTCATTAATATTACCATATTTTGTTGCAGCTGGGGCTTTTTTTTTTTTTAAAGACTTGGAATTAAAATCGTTTTCCGTTAGAAACTCTCTGAACAATTTTCATGTCAACATTCAGTTTAGAGATGATGATTAACCATGTGCTAAAAAGCAAAGTTGCTTCCTTGTTTTCCATTTTTGACATTCGCCAGCACATCTAGAAAAATGGTCCTGTATTGTGTTGAACAGCAGATTTCAGGTAAAAGGCATCGGTTTGGACTGCTAAGTTTGACATGACATTCTGCCCTTCTGTCATAAAGGGTGAGAGACAGGTGATGAGTACCAAGCTGTCAACTTATAAGAGAATGTCAATTAACCATTTAAAACAAAAGGCAAACAAACAAACAAACAAACCGTATGTAAGCATTCATCAGAACTGTGTGTTGCATCCTTGTATTTCACTAACCTTGAAATGAGGTGTTAGTTTATTTTTTTGAAGGCAGCCAGGAATGTTCTATGGACAAGACTATTAATATTGAGAGATCCGGCAGCACTCCAAGTATCATGTGGGCAAAACACCTAACTTCCAATAAGCATATATTCTGAAATCTCCCTTACAGCCGCAGTCTCTTTACCCTTCATCCTTTAAGGCATCTTCTTGATTTATTATCAGTCATTACCACTCTAGTACATTCCCAAAATAGATGAACCAACCCTGTAGCTGCAGAGAACAGCAGGTAGCAAGTCATTTAGAGGTGTCTTTGTGTTTCTTGGTACTAGAAGTTTTGAGGTTTCGAGGCAGCTGAGGGAAACTTCTTGAAAAGCGCCCTTCTCTTTCTACTTGAAATACATTTCCTTGTTGCAATTTGATGTTGGGAAGCAGCAGCAGCCAGCAGCTCCCAAAGGAACAAGGAGTCTGCTTGTGAAAGTGAGCCCAGCACCGGCAGTGCCCTCACAAATGGGAACCCATCCCACAGGCTCTGAATGCAGCAGGCAGAGCTGGATGCTGCCAATAGTATCCTCTGCAGTCCCAGATGCAGCAAGGGAAGAACTGGGGTCCCTCAAGCACCAACAAGTCCTCATGTACCCTTGTTCTTTTTGTCAGCCCTTTCACACTGAGCTTCAATTAACAAATATTTTCACCTTTGTAAAATCATCCTGGTAATGCACCAGTATTAGGGGCAGAAGCTGCAGAGCCACAAGTGATTTTGCAGGCAGCATAATTTTTTGGGAGCCTGGAATCTGTGTGTAAGTTGCTAGTTGCAGGGACAGTGCCTTTGATTATAAGCATTTTAATGTGAACATCAACTAATCGTGACTAAATATTACCTTACATGCCAGCATCTTTGCTCTCATCCAGCCCCTCGCATGTAACAACTTTTTTTCTTCCATACATTCTTTTTTTGTAGGCCTTCTGTACAAAAAATATTTTGTTCTACAAAAAAGTGGTTTTGCCTTTCTTCTGGATATTTTTATGGAACCTATTATCTGCTTTAGGATGATAAAAGTGCTAGGTCAGTTCATAATCTTAAATTGACCAAAAAAAAAAAAAAAAAAAAAGCCAAAATAATTATTCACTAAGATTAATATGTTACAGAGCAAAGCAGTGAGCTGTTTTTGTTGTGAAACACAAGAACAATTCAGTCAACACCAGGAAAAGCACAACTGATTTGCCCCAATTTGTTAAGATGCACCCTTGACTGAACTGTAGTTTAGGTTTCTTTGCATGGTAATCTTTCTGGATTTCACTTTTACCGTGAGAGAACAAATCAATACTGTGATAAATAGAGTGAATAGCTTTATAGAGTTGAGCTAGTGGTTTGCATCACATAATTCATCCATCTTTCTACATGAGGTGTTCTCTCCACTACTTTGAGAGTTTTTAATCTGTCCATTTCTTTGTGTGCTTGTGTAGTTTTTTACTTTCTTCATTCTTCACACAATATACTGATCAAAAACATTTTTTCTCCTATCACATGGCATTGTTATGTGAGAAGGTTTAGTATGTTATGTTACAGTTTCCCTTTTTTCATTTAAGAACATGAGAGTATGCAAGTATTCAAGAAAAATAGGCATGCAAATGAATAAGAAAATCATTTTTATTGCAGGGCACTTTGAATTGAATTTCCTGTGTGAACTTACAGTCATGAAGGCCAGACAGAAAAAACATGCTTTTCATTGTCGTTCACTTGAATATCTGCAGATAACTGTTTTTCAATATTTTTTTTAATTCCTTGTTGTCTGCATCACAGATTATTCAATAATGCAGAAGTTGCATCCTTCCCATTGGTTATGAGTTGTAGCCCTACCCCAGTGTTGTCCAGCACAGAACTGGTTCATGAAATACTTCTTTCCACACTTTTGGCTGTTGGACTCCTGACGATGAAAAGCAAAGCCAGCTCAGGGCCCTTTTCCACTTTGATGTCAAGACCACGTACTGCGTTACCAGTTCACTTGTTTGTTGTTCACCTTTCCCTCTTAGCTCTGATTTTCAATTGGTAAAGTAACCTCTGCTATTTTCTGTCTCCCAAGAAGCATGTTTTGTAATACTGCATTGGGGTTAGTAATGAGCAGTCAATCTAACAAAAAGATGAATAACAGTAGAATTAAAATCATATCATTGTATTCCTTGATATCTTGCCATTTATCTCAAAGTAATTTCTTACAGTTTATGAGTCCAAAAGAGAATGAAGCATGAGGCACGATGATCCAGTGTTGTTTGCTCTTTGGAATTTTGTCTCAATGTAAGACATCCTGCTCACATTTCTGTCTTGTCTAAATGAAAATTCCAATACATGCAAATCTAATTGAAAAGGAAAAATCATCTTTAATTTTTTTAATTAAAATTTTAATAATTTGGAGCTGGAAATATGAGGTATTGGACTGTATTTTTGAGCGTAGTCACCTTATAGTTAAGAGAAGTGGGATTTTTAAAGTTAACTAGTCTTCTTTTTTTAATTGAAACGACTACATTTTTGAGTGTCATTCGTTGAAACTTCATCCCTGTAGCTGCATGTAAGAGTCTTTATTTGTCCTGTGCTACAGGTATCATTATTTATCATTTAACTTTTTAGCATCCAACTGAGCACATAATCATATCATTATAGCAGTTTCTATTATGCAGGGAGGCCAGAGAAAACATTATCAAGTGGATGAGCCTCAGTAAAAGTCTGCTATTCTCTAGGTAATCAGTAGCTAAGGATAATGTGGTGGGGTTTTGTGATGAAGATGATATTTTAGGATTTGATTTGAATTTAGTTTAGAACTAGTGCTTTAAATGTAATGTTGCAGGTCATTAAAAGTTCCTTTAGAATTATGAGATTCTGTGCAAACTCCTTTCACAAACCCATCTGTACTACCGGCACATTTATGGTTTAAGTTTTATTTTTCATCCTCCATCACTTATGTTTGAAAGTTCTGTTTACCATACACAGCAGTGATGGTGTAAGTTCAAAATGGCTGTCGCTTGGAAATTTTGCATTATAGATGAAAGTAGTGGAGGTATTTTCTTCTCTGGCCTTTGAAGCACCCATCACTGGAAGTTATGGGACAAAATGAATTCAAAAAGCTTTGGGAGTTTTCTTGTTTAATCAAGGGACAGCTGAGCAGACAGTGAGGATAAGTCTTTAACTTTTCAATGTACAATATCAGAACATTTCATCCCTTGCTTATTAATCATTGCCTTGGGCCAAGTAGATGATACTTCATCTGAAAGAATGAATGTGGTCATATTTAAAAGGGAACTGATTGGTCATTGAATGTCAGTCATTTATAAAACAACGGAGTTCAATTAAAAGGAGGATTATCATCTTTAAAACAATGGAAAGAACATACCCTCATTTTTATAGATTGACTGAGTTACAAGTACAGGACAGATTGCTGGGCTGACCAATCCTGCCTATTTAAAGACCGTGCAGCAGGGACACTTTGGTTCCCTGCTTAGTCCAAGGCTGCCATGCCTGTGGAAATAGGATGCCATGCTGCTGTGTATGTGCCACTTTCCCTGACATGCTGCGCGCTCGCTCTCCAGTTCTGTCTTCTTAATTTCTGCAGTACTCTGTGAGGCTCAGCAAGGAGACTGCAGTCTTGGGATTTGTTTGATAAAAGACAGAGTGAGGAACTGGGCAATGCCAAGCTGTTCATTTGAGCTATTAATCACTCACACCTCTGCCTATTTCACCTACATACTCTGTAAAACTTGGGCTCTTGATGAAAAAGGAGTGTGTGTTAGTGAGTGCTCCAGATGCTCCTTGTGCAATGAACGTAACGCTCTTCATACTGGATTGCTGCTCTGAGGATAGCAGCTCTGGGGTTGTAAGGTGCATTCACACAGGCTGACTCCATCTTATTCCTCTGGGAATCTCTTTGGTGTTTGCTTCTGTTGCTCTTTGTGTGCATGGAGGATTTAGTGAACAGAAAAGTTGCTTCAGAGACCAGAAACTTGGGGAGAATTTCACTTTTCAAAGGGACAACTGGCTGTCCACATGTCATCACTAGCTCTTCTGTGGCCTTAGGAAGTATGCCAGATATGTTTTTACCTAAATTTATAGGTGGCCAGTTTGTTCCAGTTAGATTCCTTTGAGGTTTTTTTATTCGTTCATTTATTTTGAAGAGAACAATTCAGTTTTGGGAGTAAGAAATGGTGGGAAGCCCTGAGAGCCATGGTGATATTCCTGTGGGATAAATCAGTCACCTCGTAAAGCTGGGGGCTTAGGAATTAACAGCAACCAGCAACTAGTGCCAACATTTTTTAGTGCCCACCTATGGGTTATTTTGCTTGGGATGTGAGGTTTGATGATTTCTTTATGTATTTCACAAAGATGATTGTTTTTATACCTCTCTACCTTACCAAGATTGCTTGAATTCATGGCTTGGCCTGGCCAAAAGAAGGAGTTACTGCGTGTATTGCTTTGCACGGTTGAAATATTGACCTCAATGCGTGTCATGCTTGTAGAAAGTGATAAAGCCTCTTATTACTTTGAAAGCATCTAGCAGTATGTGAATTATGCTGACATTCATAGTTCGTGCCACGCATAATATGCTGAGACTTCAAAAAATTAATTTGTGTGGTACAAACTGGGGGGAGTCTGTAATTTCAGCTTTGTCTATAGTTTCTCCATAAAGTGCCTGGCTGTCCTTCTCATCGTACTGTGGTGCTGACAGTTGCACAAGATGTGTTTCTCTGAGAAGAAAACCAGTGGTTCCTTGTTTATGGTTTTAGGATATAGTTTTAAACATAGACACTACAAAGTCTAAATGAAGCTCTTCTGCCTTTATGCTGCCGCTGTTTGTGATCGGTCTGGCAGACTTTAGGATGAGGAAATGGGCTTCCTACAATAGCTCAGCAGCACATTAATGTTATGATGTTATTTTTGGCCTGAAAGCTAGCAGCTAGCATGTTATTGGAAAGAGGGAAAAGGTTAAGAACTACATCCCAGTTAACTTAATGCTTCCAATTTTTTACTGTAACTTTGCAATTTCTCATTTATTTGAATCTCCTCTTTGCATGAATTATCTGAAATACCAAATTCTGCTTGCCTGCTCACAGCTTTATGCCTTCTCAGAATTCTCAATGCATTCTCTCTTCTCTCTCTCAATTTGTTTCTCTCTTGTTTCTCTCTCTTTTTCTTTTTCATGGGGTACCCTGAATCTCTCAAGCAGTACAGGAGGCCGAACAGGAAGATGTAAAGGTGGCAGTGGATGCCCAAGCTCCGAAATCAACTAAAAAAGCCAAGGCAGCATCTGCAAGCTGTCAGACTGGCAGTGCCAGAAAGGAGAAAAAAGGGAAACACAAAGGTTAGCTGCATGCTGCTGAATGTCAGATGTTGAACTGACTGCACCAATACCTTTCTTCTTCTTCTTTATTTTTGTTTCGTTTCTATCAGAATCCGTACCTTTCTGCGAATTGTCTGAAAGTGATTTATTGCAGTTTTTATGAGATTGGAAAATGCGGATGACTTGGAGCTGCGTGTGTGAAGGAGGGCTGAATGTGTAAACCACGTCTGTTCCAAAGGAGCACGTTTGTTCAAATTCTAGATGAGTAAAAAAGTCCTGATGAAACAGATGAAACAGACGCTTTCCTGCAGTGTTAAGGAAATGACAACCATCTCACACCAGTTTGATTTTTCTTTGTCTGTCCGCATACAGTGTAATTTGGAGGAACAGCCTCCATTCTAAGACTCTCACTGAGGCTGGAATGCTGCACAAATTTGAGGTTCAGTGAGAATTTTGAAAATTAAATTTGTCAGATACAAGATAATATCTTCAAAGGGATTCTTCGTGTTGTTATTTCAGGATTGATCTGTCCTAACTGCTAAAATTATGTGGGGTGTTTGTCTGAAAAAAAAAAGTCTGCAATGATAATATTGGTTAATTGGGTAATACTGGTTAAACACAAAAAGCTATTGATAATGACAGAAGTGTAGGTAATATAATAAATATATATATAGAAGATTTTTTATGCGTGCACAAGTGTGCAAAAGAGAGATTTTTGTATCATAATATGCAAGGTTTTTGATTTGATGGTTGATAACTAATGAAATTAGTAAATAACTTTCCAATGGTTTGCAGTTCTTGTATAAAACCATTGTAAAACTGTCATGCCTAGGCTGGACTATTCCCATCTGATGTTTTCCTGCAGTCTTTCTATTATTTCCTAGGTAGAGTGTAGTGTCTGTTGTTGACAAGTCTACTTAACGATAATGATGACTAGCAAAGGTAATTATTGAGGTCAGTGTATAAAGGCTTATCCACAGGGATTTTTCAGACTTGAGCCTGCCTTCTCAAAATCCATTAAACCACACTGCAACCTAATTCTTGAGGTGTGAATCTTCAGCTTCTCTGTATCTGTAGTCCCCCTGAGACTGGGTTAGTCAGGTTTCAGAGGCTGGCCCTGAGGTGAAGAGTTTATTCATTTATTTATTTGGAAGAAAGATGATGTTTGTCTTGTCAATACTTAAGCTTGCAATAATAAATAAAAGATGAGGGTAAAATTAACTCTGTGTAAGAACTTACAAAATAAGTGAATAGAAAGCTAATATTTCTGAATTTAACATAAAAAGTAATTCCACTCCAGCATAGTCGTACTGATGCCAGGTTTTATTCTGAAGTGGGTTTTACTGGAGAATAAAATTTCTCTTACTAGTTTAAGAGAAAACTTTCCTGAGGCTGCAGTTGAGCATTGTGTGGAGTAATACTTAAATTATTCCTACTGCATAGCCTTGAGGCTCTGTTTCATCTCATAATGCCTGCTTGAGCTGTCTCTATACGTGCAGAACTTAAAACATTGTTCTGGTCAGATTCAGTAGGCTTAATTTGGGAAATCTGCATTATGTAACACCAGTGTATGTTTATGTATTTAAATTTGCATGTTTTCTAATCAGTTTTCTCCTGAGTTCTTGCTGGTTGTGTAGTTAGCAGAATCTTCAGAATCTCTGCCATTGCTATCAGCTGCTTGAAAGGAGTTTTGTGTTTGGTTTTATGTAATATTTGAGGGATAGATGTGCAGCTTGTCCACTTGTTAACGTTTGAGCAATCCAGGTCTGTGCCATGCTGTAACTTCTACATGTCCTGTAACAGGATGGTTGCTGAGGGGTGAATGAACAATACATGGTAAGATAACATTTTAAATGTTTCTGTTAGTGTTTAGTTATAGTATTACTTTTCTGAGTGCAGCTGAGCTCTTTGTGCTTGAAGAAGAAAAAAAAAAGCCATTGGACTAGATCCTATGAATAATAAGCTAATTCAGACCAAGAATCATTGAATTATACATGAATAGCTCTTGCAGCTGTAATGTAATGATCCTACTCTGGTCTTAGATGTGTAATGCCTTTTTAAGTGGCTCAAAGAAGATGAAACTATGATCAGAACAATGTGCTAAAGATAAACATGAGGGAAGTAGTAGGTTTAATGAGGTTACACCGACACAGGGCAAGAGAAGGATGTGGGTAATAGCTGGTGGCTGCTCCTGAGTGAGGGTTCACTGCATTTTGTGATTCTGTGATGGGTAGTGTAGCGTTTAGCAGCTCCCTCTAAATTTGTGTTACTACAGATATTTCTCTCTTAATGATGTATCCCAAATACACTGTGTCTGTTTTTGAAAAGCAACATCATTTTTATGGGAAAAAGCCTGTAAATGCAGTAAATTGATTGCATTTCGTAGTGGTATTTATGAAAGGCTGGGTCTCCAAGTTTATTGTTGGACATAATATTTGACATAGGGAAAAATGAAGCAAATGAATACATAAAATGGTGGAAATAATGGATTGAACAGTGACTTGATTTTGAACTTGGTGATGCAAAGAAGTGTTGCATAAGGATATTAGTGAACCACAGAAAAATAGCCCAAACAAGTGAAAACAATTGCAACAAGTACCTATGAAAAACATGCACCTGGCATGGGATGCCAATACATGGGATGCAAAGATCAGAGCATCTTTAAATCCCAAATCCCTAGATTACTTGTTCAGAATTGAGATTGTACGGTTGTACATTGTGGTATGAAGTGGTTGGTTGTTGCTTTTTAATTTGTTTTCTTTTTTCTCAGCGTAGGTTTGTGAAGTAAAGTGGTTCTTTTTAGCTTTTTGAGGTAAATCATGCAGAAGCAAATCAAGAAGATAAAAAGAACCTTTATCAATATTAAAAAAAAAAAACAAACAGACAAACATGCAAAGCCAGAACATAATTCAAAGTGAAATCTGATATGGAAATTCATAAGTCATTCCATGAGGGTTTGTTTCTTACTGAACCCACTGTAGACGTACTGTGTTAGCATGTTCTAGGAAACATTTTCCCTTCCTGCATGTATGAATGTCAGAAAGCAGATGAGAAGCTGTGACACACAGTACTTTTTCTGCCAGGATGACTGTTTCGTGTTTTGATTTTACTTACTTCTTCCATGTTTATTTCCTCTCTTTCATGCTGGTCTGTCTACTTTGATTTGTGTATCCTGTCCCATTTTTTATGTAACAAGAAACTACATTAGTGCTGGCCAACTCAGAAAGTAGCACCATTTGTTGGACAAGAAGCATTATTTCTCATCATTAGTACTTACTCTTACAGGAATAAAAGAGTTTATGTAGAGTGGATTTATCTTGGTTTCATGTGCATTAAAGAGAAAGGGTTGTAGGAGGAGCAAATGAGTTTCCACCAAGAAAAACCCTGTTGTTACCAGATTTGACAGCCCTTCCAAGCTACAATTTAGGAACACACAGACTTAATAGTGATGAAATCCAGCTACAGTTTTCTAGATTTCATCAAGGTGAATGTAGAGCTTGCTGGTCGACTGCTTGCTGTATTGACTCGATGTGATGTTAGCAATAGGCCTTCCTTCAACTGAAGTTTAGGCTAGATCACCTCTGGGGTCCTTCCCCCCCAAAAAAATGTCTTTGCATCCTTTTCCTTACCAACAAATACCTTTGTGATTTTGCATTTGCATCTCAATGGATGCGCAGTCCCTAAGAGAACAGACATATACTGGGAAGTGGCTTAGAAAATATTAGCAGCTACACTATACTTAAGGCGAGGTGATCCTAAAGACAGAACAAAAATTGCATTTTTTGTACCTCTTTAAGCATTCTCTCTTTTGAGGAGAATTAAACCCAACAAATTTTATTGCTTTTCTAATTAATGGACTTCTGTGTTTCTAGAAGATGTAGTTTCCTGATATTTCATTCTAGCTATCATGCTAGAGCTTTCTAAGTAACCACTGTGAGAAATAACCCTTTTAATTAACTGAGTTTTGCAATACTGCTTTCTTGTACCACTGTTCCAGAAATAAACCTCATTATACTTGTGGTCTGACTTCTGGATAGATTTGAAAAACATAATCAACTACTGTTTTTCTTTTTAGCTTAAAACACAGATCACTTGAAGCAATGGAAGCAGAAGCAAAGTTTCCTTTCAGCCAAGTTCTTTAAAGCCTGGAAAGTCTCTTTGTTTCTGTGTCAGTACAATAAAAATGGATTTTTCTGTCTCTGACCTTGGAGTAGGCTAGCTGGTTTTTGAAGCTACAATCTTAAGCTGGCAGAAAAGTTGCTTTGCAGTTTGTAATAGCAGCCTTGCTGCTGGTTGCAGCCTTGCCTTGTCCACTTGGATGTGCCTTCTGTGTTGGACCAGTGGCTTGTCTAACCTGGTGTCTTTCCTTTTAAGGCACGTTTAAAGAAAGAAATGAAGGAAAGTTTCTAGTGTGTCGGTGGTATTTGGGTTTGCAAGGGAAGGACATAACTTGGACTTGTTTTTGAGTCTGATACACATATAGCTTAAGCATATTCTTAAAACTTAGTGTGTTAATCAGTTAATCATTCTTTCCTATGCTTACAAGTCCATGTAGAAGTACCAGTAGGAAGTATTGCTGGGTAGTTTGCCACTTTTTGAAGCTTGAACTGATTTATACAAGACTAACATTGTGCACTGTCTGTTACTGTCACATAGCAGTATCTCTCCTTGTGTCTGTTCTGGTCCTCATCTGTAAGCAGTGGTCACTTTCATCAGCTGCCTCTCTGAGCTTTCCCCGGTCATACACAGCTGGATGGGATGTAGTTTATTCCTCCTCTTTGAACCCACACCCCCCTCCAAGTAAAAGGATCACAGAATGGCCAGGATTAGAAGGGACCTCAAGGATCATGAATTTCCACCCCCCCTGCCACATGCAGGGCCACCAACCTCCCCATTTAGTGCTAGACCAGGCTGCCCAGGGTCCCAACCTGGCCTTGAACACCTCCAGAGATGGGGCATCCACAACCTCTCTGGGCAGCCTGTTCCAGTACCTCACCACTCTCACAGTAAAAAACGAAAGATGTTATTCTTTCTTGATTATCTCTTGAGCAACAAAATGTGCTGTTGTTTTCAATTGTCTATAAGATTTGAAGTGCTGAGATACAGTATTCAGTACAGATATTGAAAACAGAATACAAATTGGAGGTGTAGGATGGAAATGCCAGTGAATGCCAGTTGCTTGGGTTTTTTCCCTGTTTTTTATTGCTGGTTGTTCCAGGTTTCCTCTGAGACACGGCAGTGTCAAAGTTTTCCAGAAAGTCATAACTGAAGGGAGTTGCTTCAGTAACAGGGTTGTTTCAGTCTCTCTCTTTGTTCCCTGCCCTCCTTTGTTGTTGCCAAGAGGGTAATATAAAGAATTCCTTTTCTTCTTAACAGATATTCAAGGACACGTCCATCGGTTTTTCTCTACGTTACCCTTGGGAAGAAAAACGTAGAAAGCCCTGCATCTAGCTATAAACACTTTATTTTTGGCACAGCCCACTCAGCTTGTCTTTGCTGACACTCTTCTTAAACTGGAAACTTGAACCTGTAGACATGAGTTGTTTGCTTTTATTGCTCTGTGAACCATCCTTCCAGTAGGTGGGTGGAAGGACAAGGAGGCAGTGAGGCAAAGAATGAGAACAAAGGGAAGATTCACCTCAGATATCTCAATTGTGCAGGCTTGAAAGTGCTTTCAGACATTAGGCAGGTGATGATGAAGCGGCCTTTTGAGCCATGACTGAACAAAATACACAGACATCACATGACATATATGAAAGAAAGGTGTGCTTGCATTTAGTACCGCTGCACATAACTATGTTGCACACACACACATATAACTGCAATAATGCATGCACACACACAAATATTATCGTTAATCCCGTGTTTGCCATGAACCATCTGTGGCATCACATTTATTTGCTTCTTTTTTTTTTTCTTCTTTTTTTTTCCCCCCCCACAATATTATGATACTACAGAGGTTATTTTCATTTTTTCTCTCTCTGCCCAGCTAGATCTTCCATTCCCTTCAATGGAATCACAGAATCACAGAATGGCCAGAGTTGGAAGGGACCTCAAGGATCATGAATCTCCAACCCCCCTGCCACATGCAGGGCCACCAGCCTCCCTATTTAATACCAGACCAGGCTGCCCAGGGCCCCATCCAGCCTGGCCTTGAACACCTCCAGGGACGGGGCATCCACAACCTCTCTGGGCAGCTGTTCCAGCACCTCACCACTCTCTCTGTAAAGAATTTCCCCCTGACATCCAAACTAAATCTTCCCTCCCTCAACTTAAAACCATTTCCCCTTGTCCTGCAGTTATCAACCCTTTCAAAGAGTTGATTCCCCTCCTGTTTGTAGGCTCCCTTTAGGTACTGAAAGGCTGCAATGAGGTCACCCCGCAGCCTTCTTTTCTCCCTCAGCTCCAAGCCCAGCTCCCTCAGCCTGTCTTTGCAGGGGAGGTGTTCCAGTCCCCTGATCATCTTTGTGGCTCTCCTCTGGACCCTCTCCAACAGCTCTCTGTCTTTCTTGTACTGGGGGCTCCACACCTGGACTTTTGCAGCTGACACCAATGGAGTCACCAGCAGAACCATTCGTAATGCTTAATAACATTCTCTACCAGTGATGCATATTTTAGAATGCTGGAATTGATTTTTCTTTTCTAAAAGTGTGCCCAGCCAGGGTAGCCTTTGCCCTACTGCCTAATAATACATGATGTTCCTGACAGCATGGGATGTGAGCACAGATGTGCTGCAGGCATCAGAAAGCAGCAGCCTCAGAACAGTCTCTACTGCTGTCACTCAGTTCTTTTGCTGCAGATATTGATCTGCTTGGAAGAGGAATAATTAGGGTTTTGTTCCTTTTGAAATGGGTTCACAAAGTTAGGTTTCGAGCGTCCAAAACTTAATCAGGTCTAGATGTGCACAAAGGATAAGCATCTTGTTCATGGGTGCTTAATGCCTGACACTGTGAATGTTATGGTAAGAATTGGTCACTTTAAAAATGATGATTAATATGAATAGAGTCATTTCAAGTACTGCAGTGGATCCAAGCAGTTCTCTGTTCTAGAATACCTTTGCTGTAGTACTTATCCTGAAATAACTCCAGTCAGCAAAACTGCTAGTCTGCTCACTGCAACATTATGCCTACAGCATTGGGAATTACACTGTTCAACATAAAATTTGTCCCTGCTAGTGTACTTAGGTAGCTAAGAATGTTTCTGTTGCCCAAATTGGTATGTGAATATTTGGATGCCATAAACTTTTTGACGTTTCCTTTGTTACTGCTTTTCTCAGGTTCAGTGCTTAGTTCACTGCAGCCGTTGTTTTGCATTTGCTACCTTTCAGTATATCAACGACCTGATGAAAATCCTTGTGCTTGTACTGTGAGTGGTGGCAAATAGAAAGTTAAATTTACTTTTTTTGTCGCTTTCATTATTTTTATATGTTTGTTTTTGACCTCTTCTTTGTTTGATTTGACTTAGGCTGCATAAGATTAAAGTGCGGGTATCTGGAACATCCATATCACACAGTAATAAGTTAGACTTATGCAGTTTCCTAAGAGAAGTGTCAACAGTAAATATGTTGAAAAGAGGACTTCTCTGTTTTGGGACTGATGCCTTACAGTCAAAACTTCTAGAATTTAAATCACGGCTGGCAAAGCTTGCTGAATAAACACAGCTTTGTGTTGTGAATTATAAGACTTGTGAAACAGCAATCTGTTTGTCCAGTGAACTAGAATTCGTTTAGACAGCATGCATTTTTGTAAAGCAGGATGCAGGATTTATGTTTAGTTTTCAGTAATTTTAGTAACAAAGCACTTGGGGAGCACTTGTGGTTTGGCAGACTGTCCTGGGAAACATCTCCTGAAAGATGAAAACCAAGGTGAGAGGAGCTCTGTTGTTGTGCAGGAAATGGCACTGGAGGCCACAACTAAACTAATGGCACTCCAGGCTTCAAAGAGGAAACTCTCAAAGAATTTGGAATGATTTGAAAAGTGGAGGACAAGAAAACATATGCAGGGGCATAGGAAGTTTATCTCCTTTCAGTGATAAAAGGTAAGTTTGAGAGGTGCGTTGGGGACTGACTTCTGAAGGGACAAGGTACTTTATGGTGTGGAATGTGTGTTGCTTAACAGATGGTGTAAAAATAATCAAGTAGCAGGAACTCAACAGGCCTGTTCAGAATGAGTCATGCATGTTGGGCATGGAGGATAAAGCACCAGTAGAGCAGTGGCCATGGGGTTGCAGTGCACTCCGTGTCACACAGAGCATTCGAAACTCTCATCTTGCCAAGATGATAGAAACATTTCCTTCAGCTTCATTTAGACCTCCTAGGTTGGACAAACTGTTTATTTGTTGTTAGTTTTGCTGTAACTACACCAGAACTTACAGATTGGTGCAGAATTTGTCATAAGGTTCTGCATGATGCAGCAGAGTCAGTAATTTCTGCTGACCTTGAAGTCTGACTGGGGGAAATGTCAGTCACAGCTCCTCTCGTCTCTCTCTTTTTCCATCTAACCTGAAAGTTTTTAAATACTTCTGTGTTGTTGGACTGCATCTTGTTAGGTGGCAGCACAGTCAGTGCTGTTACTGAGGGGATGGACCACTTTTTTTCCCGCTTATGCTTTGCACCACAATGACAGTGACACCAGGTATGGCAGCGTACAGTTAAGCATGCTAATGTATCATCCAGTTGACTTGTAATGCAAGCTGACAGCTACTGGCAAGGAAGGTTGTAATGGTAATCTGGGAGACTTCTGCTACAGGTGACAGTCTGCAAATACCCCAGTCCCTAACAGTTCATTCTTAGAGGATTCATTCAACTCTGTTTGGTCTGAGGAGCTGCATATTCTTGCACTGAGCTACCTCTTTGTAATGCTTTTAAGACATAGCCTTTAAAACAGCAACAGCGCAAAGGGTTATGTTATTTATCACATCCGTAAATGATAATAGTGCTTTTTTATTGGTGCAGAAATGCTTTTTTATATAGCTAGTTTAGTTATATATTCCAGCACTAAATCTTCACTAAGGGCTAACGCATGTTTGCAGTCTAATGTTTCAGCCTACTGTCCTGAAGGAAGAAGTTAGCTTATGATAAAAACACCCCCCCCACACTCCATATTTCCATTCTTACATCTTCAGAGGCAAAATACAGCAATCAGGAGATAGGTAGAGCCAGAACTCAGAATGGCTGAGGCTGGAAGGTGCCTCATACACTGCCTTGACTTCCATCCCCGCTCAGAGCAGGTTGCCCAGGTGTCCAGTCTGATTTCAAGTGTCTCCAAGGATGGAGATTGCAAGGGATATTTATTGTCTTTGTATAGTTTCATTCTGGTTTTCTAGCTGTATGACAGTTTACTGAATTGGTAGGCATATTTAGGCTTGTTAGTCTGATGCTCCTGTTGTGTATGGTGCTAGTTCTGCAGGTGAATTTTCGAGGTTTCTTGGTTCTTAATGGGAGTCTTCATGTTTTATAGGGAATACGTCAGAATCTGGGACTCAGGTTTATTTCCAAACCAGTCGTGTCCCCCTAGGAGAACTGCATCTGTTATTTGTCTTTCTTCTCCATTTGATTTCCGTTCAGTTTTCCATGAATGGGTACATTGCCTTCAGGATGAGGAGGGCAACAGTGAAATTCTGATCACCTCTTGGACATTCTAAAGCACAGCATATGGGAAGTGAGGCTTTTGCCTCTGGTACTATTTTAGTCTTGCTTAAGTCTAGAAAGTGTTATTAAATATGAGCATTTGTGTCCTAGAAGCATGCTTTTTATAAGGGAGTGATTCTCTTTTCAGTAACTTCTTGACACAATGACAACTAAGGCTGTTGCTGTTGTCTGACAGGAATTGATGGCCCAGCTGCTTTTCAAGATGATGTTCAGAAAGCAGGAAGTCAAGTGCAGATTCTCACTGTTGGGCAGTCTAGCCATGATGAAGATGATGGAGAGAAAATGGCTACTGGCCAACAACAGCAAAGCAAGCAGGACCTTAAAACAGCAATGCAGAAAAAGGGTAAGTAGCTAAAGCCACTTCAGATTCTCATTGCTAGCTTTATTAATATTGATTCCTTTTCTTGTTCTCATGCTCAGCCCTAGCAGAGATTGATATTCTTCCTTTCAGGCTCTTCTTCTATTCTGTCTCTAAAAATAATGAAGTTCTCTCTTGTCCCAAGGAACAAATGTTCCCCAGGCTCTCAGAACTGTGATATTCCCATCTGCAGTACAGTGTGGCTACTGAAACACCAAGCAGATGCTAATGCTTATATCCATCTGTTACATTTTGATATTTTATGACTCCGGAAATCACTTCTATGACAGCTGATGGAGAATATAGAATAACAATATTTGAACTACAATATTAGTTTTAATTTTTCTGTTGGTTAAACTCTGTTCATGGTTTCACAATGTATGTTCATGCTTGGAGAGGTGAAAATTACAATACTGCATTCTGCAGCATTTGTCCCACGTTGTCCTGAAATGCTCTCTGTTGGTTTTTTTTTTCCTAAAGGCACACATGATTTAGGAGATAGACTGTGTATGTATGCATTCATGCATCTGTGCTTTCCTTCCTGCAGTGTTATTATCTTTTAAACATTATCCGTAGGAAGGAAAAAATCCTAAAATCTTCACAGAGCTTTTTCTGAAAGCATTTATTTAGGAGGAGTTCTTCTTCAGTGCATGGCTTTTGAGGCTAAGATGGCTTGAGCCAAGTGTACTCTGATGCTTTAAGAATAAACTCCTTGTGTATAAAGAGCAAAATGTAAGGGCAAACTTGACTCATCTAGAATAGACTATTCATATCTAAATGCACGCTTCTTGTCTGCAGCACAGTTCTCACTAAGATTCATTTTTTCTGGGACATTACTCTGCAGATGTGAGCAACTTCAACTGAAACGGGCATATTTTATCCAAGTGGGGCACTTCCTGGGCATTTGAGTCAAAGGAATGTTGGCATGACTAACAAGTTCTGATCTGTGTGATGATTGTGTTGACTTAGACTATGGCTCAGAATATGTAATAGTTGGACACACTACTTACTAAAGCTGGTGGACCTAAAAATTACCAGCAGACTTCTCAAATTAGGTCGGAGCAGTCAGATTTTTACTCTGGGGACATTTCTATTTTTGATGTTATTCTCTCGATTCTTTTGTTTGTTTTCTCGGTAGAAGCAATGTATGGCATGACCTTTTTTTGTTTTATCCAGCACTGAGCATACTGCTGACCAGAGCAGACACTGCTGAGGCTGTTTGACTGGTATGCTTCAAGTCTGTGTAGGGGCTTTGTTTTTGGGAGTGCTGGGGATAATTTTTATTAACAACAGAACTGTTGTCTGTGGGACACAAAGAAAAGTATGAAGACAGGACTGCAACTAGTAGTATCTCCATAAAATATGTTTACTTCTGCCTATGTGGTTTTGCACTTGATAGCAGTAAAGGAGACTTGATAGTATCCCAGTAGTCCTGGAAACCTTTACGTAGAGCCAGGGCTTTTTATGTGGATTCCCACTGCTGCTTCACTGCTTGTGAACTGCTGCTTCCTTTCTGACGTGTTCCCATTGGTCTGCAAAGCATTTAGAATGGCTTTTTCCCATTAGTCCACCTCTTGCATGTAACAGGAGCAAGAGGAGAAAACCACTGAGGTGAATGCTAGCTGGCCTAGTGGGAAGAGGCAGGTCAAGTCCCATTAGATTTGCTTACCCTGATTTGTGCCAGTTCTGCTCTGTGACTTTAACTTTGTGAAGAGAAACCTCTCTCAGCATATGCATCTCTCCTCTCTGAGGATCACTCAGCAAGTCAAGCTCAGTTAGGGGGCATAGGATAGCTGAGTGTGAAGAGAATATGCTGTTTGCAAGAAAATGCCAAATGTTTTATTTGATTTCTCCATCTGTTGGAAATTGCCATAGCTAGAATCAGTTACTTCCTGCAGGAAATACTTGTCCTTTTAATTTCAGAAGTTTTAATATGTATAGGTCCCTGCTGGCAAATGAGTCACTAGGACAGAGCCAGACTTCTCTAGGTTTCACCACTCAGTAATTAAATTTCAGTCTTCACGCTTATCAATTTCTTGTATGTCTCTGTAAAGACTTGGGATGAACAATTTGTTCTTCACACAGATCTCACAATCACAGAATGGCCAGGGTTGGAAGGGACCTCAAGGATCATGAATCTCCAACCCCCCAGTCTTAGTTCTTTCCACCTAAAGTTACAGCTCTTTTGAAATTCGGAGAGGGAATAGGTTTGATTTCTGGATTGAAGAACAACACAGGAGCTCTTTGAAGCATTCTTTCCCATAAGTCTTCCCTGCAGGCTTTTCTATAACAGGCAGAGAATTTTCCCCACCAACATACTACCTGAACGTAGAAGCAAATTATCTATGGCTGTGCATAGCAGTGTATGCAAGTATGGCTTTTCTGCACAGATGCCAGCTGAAGAGATGGATTCCTTCTCCTAACCATGACTAGAACATTGGTTGTCATCATTAACAACTAATGTTTGTGATTAATGTGCGTGATTAATAATGAGTGAGTTCTGCAGGCTTTAAAAATACCAGTTGACCCATGAATTCAGGCTCCCCTGCATACCCACGTCCTACTAAAGCTTTCTGCTGTCGTGCTGGGTGCTGTATGTCCACACTGGAGCAACTGAAGAAGTAGACCGTGAGACCACTTATGGTACAGCTGAATGAAATACAAAAATTGCAGTATGCTTCTGTTTCATTTTTATTCGCTCTTACTGCTTTGGTGTTGTTTTATTGCCAGGTACGCATCTGGTGTCAAAAGCTATTTTAAAGGGCATGTATTGAAGTAACTGGAAAGAGCAATAACATAAAAAATATTTAAGAGGTTTTTGGTGTCTATTTTCCTCATTCATTTCCAAAATTGGAAGTGAAGCAAACCATTACTGGTACAGACTCTAGTATTTATATTTCTATGGTAGTTCAGTCTCTGCTTATTGCAGACCAAGCTCATACTCCAGTGACTGAGTTGCCTGAAAATCTCTGCGTGTACCTGTGGGAGTTTAGAAGCACCATTTAGATAGCTTAAGATAGATAATGCACACACATTTGGCACAGGGTTTTAGGTAGAATTTAGACCATCCAAATATCTGAATACTTCTTTTTCAGTGTTACTGAATAAACATTAGTATAGAACCTGTGTTTTGGAAGGGGTTTTTTTTTTGGTGTGTGTGTGTTAGAATTAGGCCAAAAACTTACTATGAAGGGCATGTTGTTCACAGAAATGTTTGTGGCACAGCCTTTTAGCATGGATGATGCTTTCTGAAGCTTGAGCTCCATGAATCAGGACTATATGGTTTTATTCTAAATCACTAAAAAAGTGACAGTGGGTATAGTAAATGGAAAGTGAATTTGGTTGTGCAGAAAGGCATGATGTTCCTAATTGAACATTGTGGCAGCAGTGTTTTAGCCACACGTGGTAAGCCTTTAGTGCTGTGAAGAATGCTGTTGATGAGTTATTTGAGTTTGCAGAATCATTCCCTTAGATGTTTTCCTTTCCCAGATCCCCATGCAAATACATCCTGGTCCTCTTCCACCTCCCAGTCCAGTCTTGTCGCCTTGGATCATGCTCCTGGTAAGTACAGAAAGAAAAAAGTTCATTATGCCCATGCTGTTTAGCCCTGGAAATCACTGAGTTTAATTTATGCTTCTGTGTCAGGCTTAACAATAGCAGAGATTCTGGACCAGATGGTTGTAGGTTTGTTTCATGTTTTTTGGGGGGTTGGGGGGAAGAAAGCGGGTGAGAAGTACTGCGTAGTCTGCCTCTGATATGAGAAACTTGAGTACAGGGTGGCTTCATCTGAAAAACTACACCTGGCAAATGTCCCATAGTTGGATACTTTTTGCTGCCCAGCCCTGTTTGATGTTCAAAGTTTTGTTTCCCTTTGAAATGTCTGAGGCTTTGAATTCGTTTAAAGTCAGATTTTTAAGCACTCTAAGGCAGAACCTTTGGCCTAGGCTGTACTGTTTTTTACATGAAATAAATATGCATAGGAACATTTCCTTAACGAATGGTTTCTTCTCAGTGTAAGATCTCCTTTTATTGGATCTCACAGGAACTGTTAAAAGTGTGCTGTAGAAGTGTTCCTATTTTAATTGTTAAGGCTTCCAAATGGCCATGATAGGTTGTCTACTCAGTCATGCTGTGTTTGAAGTACTTGATGGGGTTGAAATTTATATTTAATTTCTCACTCTGTATTCTTCTTGTATCGCTGCTTAACAGTCTTCTCTGTGGAATGGAGACCATGCTATTTCCTGCCTCATGTTTTGGTTTCTCCATGCAGGTGCTGTCTCACCACTCGTTTGTATGGTGCCTCACATAACGAAGCCCCTCACACACACATTCCTTCTCTCACCAGTAAGCCTAAGGGTGCAACAACATAAGAAATGATATTTTTATGTCAAGTATTAGTATATCATAGTGCACTGCTTTCTCCTCAGGCATTTCAAGCAGCATGAATTTCGATGAGGAAGAGGATGAGGAAGATGCAGACAGCTCTAGCTCTTCCCAGCTAAACAGTAACACCCGGCCTGGTTCTGCCACAAGCAAGAAATCCAGTAAGGTAAGTAAGGGGTCAGTGCTGAAGAAGGAGCATGTGGGTCACTGTGTACTGCATCAGTTCAGAGCACAGTCAGGATAGGCCTGTTTTTCTGTTTTGTTTTCAATATGAACTACAGCATCTCTGAGCTAATTTACTGTGAAAGCTCTCATTTCACAGAAGGAATGAAAATAATGACTTGGAGTGAAGAACAGCAAACTTGAATGAAGAGAAAGTTAAACTGTAAATATTTACCCTTCTGCCTCTTGCAGGATCTCAGAAGGGTCTTTCGTTTCTATTGTCTTTTTTTCTAAGCATTTTTTCACTCTGCTCTTGTTGGTGCTATCTGAAGATAAAACAAAGCTTCAGAGGTTTGAATATCCAGCTCTTGTTAATCCAGTTGATGATGGCTCACTCCTTTGTGTACTTCAACTGACTTCTCCTCCCTCTTAGAGTTTTCTGTACCTTAAACTGTCTCTCAGCCATCCAATATCTTCTTTTCATCAAAGAACACTGTTGTCCACGGGTATGAACCTTCTCAAAAGAGGAAAGTTTTGAGATGGAAAGTGTGAGCCAGAGTTTGATTTTGTAACATGACAGCACTCTGTGCAGCTGCCGGTTCTTCTTTGCCAGATGTGTCTGTGTGCTCAGCATCAGCAGGACAGAGAACTGCTTTGTGGGCCTTTATTAGGCGAGAGCTCAACCAGCTGAACAGGGAGATGTCCTTAGTTTGATAAGTTGCCTTGAAGGCCTCTGTGGAACTAGAATGGAGGAAACTGTGTGTCCCTTTTGTGTGTTTTTTGAAGCGCGGCTGATAGCAAATGTCATTCCTTCATATTTTGAAGTTTTCCTTCTGTTTTAGGAAGTGGCCTCAGCCCCTAGTCCTTCCACAAATGAGCCTCTCATAGATGTTGATGACCTGGAGGAATTTGCTGTAAGACCTGCTCCACAGGGTGCCACGGTCAAATGCAGAATCACAAGAGACAAGAAAGGAATGGATCGAGGGATGTACCCTACCTATTACCTCCACTTGGAAAGGGAGCATGGTAAAAAGGTCATAAAATAACTTGAATAGCATAACAGTTGCATCTGAATATTAAAAAAAATAATAAAAAATCTGAAGAAGTCTTACAAGGAAAATGTGATCTTGTATTTTATATGCCTTGTCACTGAGACCTGCCCTAGTCCTCCAAAAGCAGAACAATATCACTTTGTTCTGCTGCCTTTCTCCATATGTCTAATCATTGGCTTTAAGTAATCCAGGCATGGCACCTTTTTGTGAGAGCAACTGGGGCCTTTCTGCATTCCGTGGCCTGAAAAACATCTATTTTCAATTCCAACGGTAGAGACAGTGCAACCTAGAATTAAACATTTAACAAAATAGATTGGATTTAATTATTTAAACCATAACTAATGGACTGAATGGTTGAGAAGTCACTTTCCCGTCCTGATTTTTATCTGGTTTTGCTAAGTGCCAGGAAACCTTCTTTTACTTTGCTTATGATGCTAGAAAACAGAAAAATTGCCTATGGTTTCCTTATATCAAAGCAGGATGTGATGTGTTCTAACCACTTTGGCATTCTAAAACATGATGGTTTTTTTGCACTGCTCAGGTGTTTCTGTTAGCTGGAAGGAAACGAAAGAAGAGTAAAACCTCTAATTACCTCATCTCCATAGACCCAACTGACCTGTCTCGAGGTGGAGAGAGTTTTATTGGAAAACTGAGGTAAAGATTGAAGCATATCAGATTATTTTTTTTTTTAGTATAGTTCATATAAAATTAGGAAGCCTTTAATCAATGTGACTTCTTCTTTGGAGGTTTGGATGAATCAGATGGTAATGGTAATGCAGTTAAGCAGTATCCAAGACATGGTTTCAAAATGTCTCAAGTAAATATCAATAAATAATTAAAAGTCAGTAGACTGAGGCTCTTAAACATTCAAAGGCCAGATTCTCAAGAGTTATGGGCATCTCAAGATGCAGACAGCTTATCTTAATGAGATTTTGAGAAGTGCATGAGCAGATTGTGTCTACCCACTATTGATATAAACACTTTGGAAGCTCTGTCTCTTAGATAATCTGAAAATCTCTTGGGTTTTGCCCATTTCTTGAGATCCTAATTAGAGATATTTGCATGTAGTGGACTCTACTCAGAACCACTTGCTTCTTTTCTGTCTGTCATCTCATCATGCATCCATCTGTTGTTGGGACATACATGGTGCCTCTCAATATGTCTTTAGTTTGTCTGTGCCTGAGGAAAGGAACTACACTACTAGTTGCTGTTTGCCTGTATGGATCTCAGAACTTCATGTGCTACTGCAGTGCAAACACAGAAGGAGGATAATGCAGTGTTAGTGTGCTCTAAGTTGTATTTTGCAATCCTTGATATGATTTTCATTTAAGTAGTAAAAACCAATCTTATGTGTAACCTTATGAAAATCACTGTCTGTAGTCCAACAGAGTAGCAGTCAGGTGAGAAAGCCAGTGATATTTTAGATGGTAAGCATTTTGTGGAAAAAAAAAAACAACAACAAAGAACAGACAAGATAACCCCAACCTCACTCAGACATTTCGTAATTGCCTTCTTGAATTTACTAGTTTCTGAGATGCCACGAGAAGTCTTCAGTTAGGGACCTTTACTGTGCCCTGCTCTACCTTTACATTTTTGTTGTGGCCTTTAATCTAGAAGTTACCATTCAGTTGGCATTAGAGTTAACTATTTGTACTTCGTATTCTTTGTCCTTTGGAACTGCAGTGCAGTAAAGGATAGATGTCTGAGGCAGTGTTATTGACAAATGGTGATCGGATTTTCCATTTTTTTGATAGATCAAATCTTATGGGAACTAAGTTTACAGTTTATGACAATGGAGTAAATCCAATGAAAACAACATCAAGCCTGGAGGCGAGTGTCCTGCGTCAGGAGCTAGCTGCTATTTGTTATGTAAGTACTGCTCACAGGCAAAATATGCAAGAAAGGGCAGTTCAGTTTCTGAAACAGCACACTGAATTTCCTTCTCACTTAAGGTTATGTAAATCAACATTTGCACTTTCATGTAGTGAAACATCTGATCTTCAATAGAGCAACCAGGAAATTCGGTGGAAAGTAAGAGTTAAAAGTCATTGTGCGCAGAACCAGGTTGCCCAGTTCTCACTTTCGGTCAAAAGCTGTTAGAGGTTTTACATAACCTTCTTGAAGGGGTAGGATGCTTCACAGCCTGCAGACATCATCTGAGAGAGCCTCCACAACTGGGAGGAGCTGCACACATGGAATTACTGCACTAGGGCCTGATAATTTCTAATGATATTTTGGAGGAGGCCCCTGCCATGCAAAACACAGGTAGATGGATAAGAGGCTAATCAAAGCTATTAAACTCCTTTTTAATAGGAAGACAAAATGAAATCTAAAATGCAACTGAACGAGAAAGCAGCCTATTAGAGGAGACTAAACAGTGTTTGCTGGGGCAATGCAGACAGTCAGGACTTAAAGCACAGCTGTTGTTTTAGAACGATTCCTGGCTGACTGTTACGATGAGAGTATTCTTTCTGTCCAGAAATCTCTGGGCCTGAAGAATTCTTCCAGTCAGAATTGGTAAGTGCAGTTCTACAGAAGGTTTTCTGTTTTCCCAGTTCAATAACTGACAAAAATACCCAAGAACACTTTTGTCTGAAAAGTTGCTGTCCAGATCTAATCAGGAATGCCTGGAGCTCTTTCTGTTTGAAATCTAGCCATCGCAGCGTGTCCCTGTGTATGCACAGAATGTGTTTCTGGAAAGATTTAGCTTTAGGATGTGGGAAGAAATGTGGGGAGCCTGGAAGCTTTAAGCAGGAAAGGAAAAGGAAAGAGCAATCCAGTTAGCAGGATTTCACATCAGAGTCCAGAATTTGATGTGAGTTTCTATTCATCAACTAAAGTCTCAGTAAGAACCTGGAGTAACTTGCATTTTTAATAAAGGGAATTTTACCGGTTTACATAGGAGAGCATTCACTGGATCCAGGTAATTGTTTGGTGCACACTGGAAATACAAAGAGAACACAATAACAGTTCAAAAAAGGTCATGCATTGAAAAGTCAAGGCACTTGTAAGAGTGAATAACACTGATATTTGAACCACTAACGTTACCAAATAGACAACTCCGCTGCAGCCAGTGGAAGTATTTGGAAATGCAGAGCAGATATAGCAAAGAACAGAAGCATGGCTTCTGAGAAAATGTGGCTAACACTAAAGCTGTTTTTATATGCCTGTTTTCAGATCAGCAGTATAAAAGTTGTACATTTGTATAAGAAGATGACTCATTCCACTTGATGCCATGGAGAAAGGCAGAAGGCTTGCAGGTGTGCTATGGCTAGAGGACAAAAGGAAATCTGAATGATGTTTCATTAATAGATAGGTTTGCTAAGATAAGATTATTGTTGCTGGCTGCAGCAGAACCAGAGTAAAAAATGCTATAAAGAGCACTCCTGAAACACCCTTGTCCTAAAGTATTCTTTTAAATCCTGCCTTGAGATTTTTCCTGCAGCAAAAGCTGTAATAAACAACAGGCTGAAAGCACCACTATGCTGTTTGCTGTTCTTTCAGCTCATCCAGTCAAGTACCCATCAGGAGAGCAAGTTGTACCTGGTTCCACCAACTTACTGCACCTGACCTGCTGATGATTCAGCATTCTAGTTTATACGGTCAGACAGTGTTGATGCATCTGCCCTCACTGATCTTCTTTTAGAGCTTAGGTGGAAAAATAATGTGTTCTAGAGGTCCCTTCCAACCCCTACAATTCTGTATGGGCATTGGAAGTGAGTTTGGGTGATGTGGGAAGACTTAGAGAGATGCTATTCACCACTGTAGATAGAAAATTTGTGTGGCCAAAGCACAATTAGAGTTGAAACACGCCAGTACTGTGGATGACAACAAAAAGGGCTTTTCTAAAAATGGTAACAACAGAAATAACAATGCTTGGTTACTTTATGAGGATGATCACCACATAAATAGAGATGCAGACAAAACAAAGATGTTTAATGCCTTCTTCACCTATGTCTTCAACACTGATGATGGGACCAACTGCAGGATCTTCTTTCTTGCCCTTTGTGAAAATTGGGAAAATTTGCTGGTTAGCTGGGACCACTCCAGGTCTGTGCAGTTTGTGGCAATATAAGAAGGACGTAGAATTATTAGAGAGTGTCCAAAGGAGAGCAGCAAAGATGATGAAGGGTCTAGAGGGTGGGATGTATGAGGGAGCAGCTGAGATCCCTTAGTTTGTCAAGCCCAGAGCAGAGGAGGCTGAGAGGAGGCCACATTGTGGCTGCAGCTCCTTTTAGGGGGAGTGAGCTCTGCTCACTGGTGAGAGCAATAGGGCCCAAGGGAATGGCATGGAGTGTGTCAGGGGAGGGGCAGCTGGGAGTTAGGGACAATTTCTGCACCAGAAGGTGTACAGGCCCCATAACAGACTGCCCACAGTAATGTCATAGCCTCAAGTGCCAGAGTTCAGGGAGCGTTTGGGCTGAGCTCTCATACATAGGGTTTGAATTTTGGGTGGAACCAAGTAATATTTAATAAAGTTAATGCGATAACGGAGTTTTAACAAGTGCTCTTAGCCATATTTACTCTTCTTGACGATGGCGGGCTGGCATATTAATAAACCTAGAGCAACACCTAATGGCTGATTGCAGAATCGCTTGGCAAAATTATCAAGAAGCAGGGAGGTGTAACTGTACTGCTTGTACCACTAGATTCTGCTGCAGCTTCTTTTACATCCTTAGCATCTCACAATTCAGATTCTGCAGGCAGGGAGCTCAGCTGATACTGCAAGGTATGGCTATACTTTAAATAAAGCAGTAATAAAGCTACATATACAAAGAGTGGAGGGAATCATAGCATGATAGAATGGCCTGGGTTGAAAAGGACCACAATGATCATGTAGTTTCAACCCTCCTGCTATGTGCAGGGTCGCCAACCAGCAGACCAGGCTGCCCAGAGCCACATCCAGCCTGGCCTTGAATGCCTCCAGGGATAGGGCATCCACAACTTCCTTGGGCAACCTGTTCCAGTGCGTCACCACCTTCTGAGTGAAAAACTTCCTCCTAATATCTAGCCTAAACCTCCCCTGTCTCAGTTTAAAACCATTCCCCCTTGTCCTATCTCTATCCACCCTTGTAAACAGCCTTTGCCCCTCCTGTCCCTTCAAATATTGGAAAAATACATCTTTCTGCTCAAACTGCGATTGCTTTCTTTGTGCTCAAATGTAGTTTTGAGGTTCTGGGCCTTCTCTGGAAGGAATCTGCAGAATATAGGAAGGACAAGGCACATCTGTGTAAATCAAGTCCAGAGAGTGAAGTTGCTGAAGGCGTATTTGGGGTGACTAAATTGTGAGTTCCCACGTTCCCCTATGAATGCTATTTGTAGTCTTGAATGTATGCACAGTGTAGTGGAGCAGGGACATAGCAGAGAAGCAGGTAAGGGAAAAGGACAAGGGAACTAATTGTGTTTGGATGCAAGGTATACTGGAAAGGTCTGCTCTTTCTTGAAGCTCTTCTTTTGTCCCTACTGTTTTCTTCATATGTTATACGCCTTTAGAATCTTAATCCTGTACCTTGAGCTTAGCAAAAGGGTCACTTTTGCCAAGAAATCTTTGATGTAATTGTTGATTGAAACAGTGTGAGAATAGAAACAATTCTCTTAACATTTGGCAGAAATGCTGATTTTTAGCATGTAAGTAAAATCCAAAGAGCACAGTCAGATTGTTGCAGAGAGATAATGCTACTTGTTGGGAGGAAAGTGATTCAGCACTATTATTTAATTTTACAATGTTTTCAGCCAGTCAGCATCTAAATGAATTGTGTATAGCGTAACTGCAGCTTATGGAGCAGCAAGCTTGTAAAGCATTGCAGAGAAGAGCAATATTGTCAGTATCTAGTGGAAAGTAAGCATGAGCATGCACCTTAGATGTATTCTGCTCTGCTGAATCTCTCATCCTGCATATAAAATCTGCTGACAGCCTTTTTAGTTTGAGTTTTGTCACTATACAAAACCAAGCAGATGCTTCCAGCTAAACTAAACATTGGTTTACTTTGCCAAGGGCCATGATGTAAGGGATTCAGAAAAGAGGTTCAATTTTTCCAATTAATGTATATAGTCGTGGAGATATATAAATATGCCTGGATTGCTTCAAGAGTATTCATTAAAATGTCTCTGTGGAATTTTCTTTGTGTGCATTAAAAACTTCGGTGAGTTGTTTAGAATCTCCAGATGGTTTGCTGAAATAACCAAAGGGATTTCAAAGGTCTGATGGATGGAAAAATGTGTTCCATAGCTAGTAAATGTTGCACAGACCCCTGCACGTGGCAAAGGTGAAAGGGAAAGTTACATGTGACACCCCTGACGTCTCCCTCCCCCCCAAAAAAATACCACAAACTAAGGGATGGATTGGATCTCTCAGAGGTATCACTGTTTCATGTTCTTTCTGTTTTGAGAGGAGAGTACAGTACTGGATGCTTTTGTAAAAAGCTGGTCAGAAATACATCAAATGACACTTACTTAATGGAGGAACTTGTATTTCATGTTGGTGCCCGTGGTATTTCTTTTATTTCTCTGCTTTCATAGCTCAAAAATTTGCGTTCATGCTAATGTGTTGTGTTGGGGTTTTTTTTGCCATGCTCATCTCTAAGCATAACATATCCAAAGACTTGGGAAGCCACAGCACTGGCAACAGACACTCTTCCTGGCAGCTTCTTCTTGTTCATCCCTGTGCTGACTCTGGAATAAATGTATTTAATTTGGTCTCCCATCAAAATGTGTGCTGCATTTTATGTTTTCTAAATTACAACTACTTTGTTTTCAGTTTTAGCAGTACCCAAACAATCTGGTTAGTCCATATCCTTATCTTTAACAAAGGGATTTTTTTTTTTTAAACTTGTATTAAGGTTGCTGGTGCCCAGTGCTGAGAATGTCTTTGGAAACATGCCTGCTTCTATTTTTCCTGTTGTCAGAGTTGCTCAGATGAAGCTGGAATGTTTGGCATGCAAGTAAATGTGGGAGCTCAGAATATTTTTTGATGGATTGACTTAAGGCCTTAAGACTTAAGGGCTGCTGCTCTACTGTTCCTCTGCTGAAGAAGTGGACTTTAAAATACAGAATATGATGAACTCTTTTCTAAATATTTTTAGGAAACAAATGTCCTGGGCTTCAAAGGACCTCGTAAGATGAGTGTGATCATACCAGGAATGAATATGGACCATGAAAGAGTTTCCATCAGACCAAGAAATGTAAGTCATACCATCGGTCAGTCATAAAAAACTACTTGAATTCTCCTTCAGTTAGAGTTTGTTCTTTTTTCAGTTGTTATTCTTTTCATTTCTAGAGATTCAGAGACTAAACAAGTATTTTAAACAGATGAATAACAACGGGATGTGTGACTAGCTCTGTGACTCAGCACAGCACTACAAATAACTGTACTTTGATAACAAAAGATACAGCTAACCTTTTCCAAGGTGTGGAAAGCACTTGAGCGCACAGCCTCATTAAGATGCTCAGAAATCTCTGTTTCATTCTATGATGCTGTGCTGAGAATTGAGAACGACAGTTAAGTCTTTGGGATTGATTAATGGAGTCATGTGGGGGTTTTTTTGCATGAATGTATTTGTTCATCTTGTGAGACTGTTAAACCGAAGCGTTCATCTGCGCTGTGTGCAGGAACATGAGACGCTGCTTGCAAGATGGCAGAACAAAAACACAGAGAGCGTCATTGAGCTGCACAACAAAACTCCCGTCTGGAACGATGACACCCAGTCCTATGTTTTAAATTTCCATGGTCGAGTCACACAGGCCTCAGTGAAAAACTTCCAAATTATTCATGATAATGATCGTAAGTATCATTCCTTACCTGTAATGCGTAGCAACAGTACTGCATACCCAACCTGAGAGTGATTCTGCCCTTGCTGTTACCTGAGTGAGTTTATTTTAGTTGCTTGGGTCCAACTCACTGCTCCTCTGCCTCGTTCTTGAGACAGAGGACAAAGAGTACAAAAAAGGAAAAATATGGAGTATTTGAGTTGACAGAACAGAGACGTGACAACATCTAGATCACAATCGTATTTTTTCTTCCCCCCTTATCCTTACTTGTCCACTTGCCTGTAATTAAGTAGGAATAGAACTAATTCATTCTTGATACATGTGAAACTCAGCACAAGTAATGCACTTGAACACTCTATGGATAAACAGTTCTCCTTCTGTATTTGCAGAAATACCCAGATCTGTAATTTTCTAACAAGGCTCACAACCCTTAGTCACTCAGATATTCCTCGCTCAGCCTATCCTTGCTTCTCCCTGTGATATCACCACACCCACTCTCACGAGTTAAGTGTTGTGAAGTTTGATGGGAGTGAGTTTGTGTTTTGTTCAGCTGGGCCAGAGGAGGGTGTTGCATGTATGCTTATTTCATGAGAGCTGCAAGCAAAACTAATGCTTTGTCGCTTCTTGTGGCCTTTTTGCAGCTGAGTATATAGTGATGCAGTTTGGCCGCGTGGCTGAGGACGTGTTCACCATGGACTACAACTACCCAATGTGTGCTCTACAAGCCTTTGCTATTGCCCTTTCAAGTTTTGACAGCAAGCTGGCTTGTGAGTAAAGGGGCGTGGGAGAGCGTCCTCTCAGAGGAATCGGTTTGCCGTATGATTCCCAATCCCGGCCGGTGTCACTTATGGTCCGTACTGAGGTCAGGGAGAATGCAGTTGTGGAGGACCACCGGATTGCTGGAGAGAAATTTAAAAGGAACCTTCTAAAAATTCAGGACATTCAGGAAATAATGCTTTCCTTTTTTTTTTTTTTTTTTTTTTTTTTTTTTTCTTCCTTTTTCTGTCATATTTTTTTCTGGAAGCGGCTTCGAGTTTGTGTAAATAGAAGTTCTATCTCATGTCCTTGATTATGTTCTGGAGGTGTGCCATGATCTACTGTGGCTCTAGTAGCACCGTTACAACGGTGTGTCTTTTTTAAACCCAGAAAGTGTGCTCTCAACAAATTTCTTTTTACATTGTAAGAATTATTCCGAGGCTGCAATCGTACCTCAAGGTTGCATTCCTACAGCGAATAATCAGATCTTCACTTCATCCAACATGAAAGAAAGATCACAAAAAAACAAAAAAATAATGCACTTTTTTGAATTTGCAAGGATCTCATGTAGCTTACGGCCAAGTCTGAGGGTTGAAAACCTATCTGGACTGAACTTGATGTATCACTATTGTACGTGTAGAGAAGGGCATGATGAATTTTAATCACAGTAGGAGGAAAAGGAGAAGTAGAAAGCACAAAATAATGTTGCACAAGTCACTTAAATTCTAAGCTGTCTTTATGTTTTAACATCTATGTGCTTTTTAATTTGTTTCAAATGAAAATGTATGGGGGAGTACAGAAAAGGGAAAGCTCTAGATGCCAAGAAATCGTAACGTACGTTGAATTTGGCATGTTGCGTGCTGGGAATTTATAGCCTTGTATTGCTGTGGTGATTCAGCCATATTTTGTATGAAGTGATACAAACAGTTGGGTAAAGGCTCTCTGCAGAGAATCTTCTTATTTGAAGGAGGCTGTGTAAAGCTGAGGAAGGTAAATGGAAATATTTTATTAAATTTGTCTGGCCTTTTGCGATTTCTCTATTTGTTGACTGCATTTTTTGAACTTTCAGCAACAACCACTTTTCATATTTATTTCCCATTGTAATGATGCCTGAAACCATTTGAAACTGTATGCTGTTCTGTGATGTAAAGTGCCAGCTAGTGAGCTGAATCCTTCTAGGCGAACGTAGCGTACGCTGCATACAAATCAGATGCTGGAAGGACACCGAGTAGCTTAAAATAGGGTGAGGTTTCTGTCTCATTTTTTCTCATTTGAATGGGATATGTAAACAAATGCCATTTCAAAACACAAGCGAAGAACGAAGCTTCTCTTCTTCCCTAAATGTCTCAGAAGCCAAGAGCTGCAACTGAAAGCACAGCATAAAGCACCTTTAAAAGAAAGAGAATCTTTTTGCCACTGTTCCATATAACGTAATTGCCAATGACACGTGAAGTAACAGGATCTGTATGTCGTTTACCAGAAAGGTATTGAAATGTGAGTAAAGAGCAAAAGCAGTTGTATTTTATACTGTGTGTACTCAGATCCACCTTTTTACTCTTTATGGACTTTACTTGGTTGCACAACCAAAGATTACATAAGGAGAAAATGAGATCAAATCTGCTCGTCTCGTAGCTGTCAGCTCCTTTTATACGATAGAGGCAGGCCATAAGGAGTGGTTGCGCCATCTGGACTGTATGATTTCAACTAATAAAAGAAATATTCTGTCTTCTTCACGTTTTGCCTTCAGGTCTCTTTCCCAGTGTACGGGCAAGAAAATTGCAGATAGATAAGGGATGGAAATAAGTAATGCTGTCCTTTTTTTTCTAATATTTCTTTTCTATGAGAAAACTCTGCTGGCTTTGAGCAGTGTGTTGTTGATGGACTCAGCCTGTCAAATGTCATCCGTAAATAACAAGAGGCTCTGTCATTTTTTCAGATCTCTTTACAAGAAGCTTTTCCACACGGTGGTATGAAGTGGAAAGGCACCTTTTGTTTGAGAGAAAAGAGCAGTCCATTCCCTCAAAGAATGTTCAAAATGATGAGTCACGAGCTGATGTCTGATACTGAGCACTTTGGACATGGATGCTTTCTTTTTCTGTGTATTCTGTGGTTTCCCACTGCCTCACATCGTCATCCATGGTCTCACTTTGGCTTTTAACAGTGGGGGCCCTTATGCCTTTGGTTACCTTCCACCAGTCTTCAAAAATGAACTCCAGTGAAAAGCAGAATTTTTGCTTGAGCTACTGCAAAAAAGGGGCAGACAGGAATTCTTGGTGCTGGTACGTAGGCCTGTTCTGGATTTCAAGAACTCTGCAGCATGCAGATGATCAAACGTGTGGCTTTAATTCTGTGATCACCACTCCTGTGTTGCCTTTATAGCCTGGGAAAGTGACACCTGACATAGTTTTCTGCCACGCTGTGCACAAAACTCTGTTAAAGTAACTAAGCGTCTTGTGGTGCAAATATACAATGTGTTGGCTTTGAGAGCAGAGTTGGTTAAGGAGAGGTTATTTTTAATCCAGATCTTAATAGCGATCTCGCTTGCACCCTGACCCACAGGGAACTGGCACGGAAGCTTGTGCCCAAGGGTGAGAATAAGGGGCAGGGCAAGGGCAGAGTTCAGCATCTTGGGATAGCTTTGCTGCTAGCACACTGTGTAACCTCACTCTCGCCGTGTATTCTTTCCAGGCCAGGCATTTTTTTAACCTGTAAGCACGCCAGGAGGAAGGTGGTGCCTCAAACTCCCGTCATCGTAACATAATCAGTCACACGGGGACGTCAGCCAACATGCTGCCGAGAAAGAAGTGCCCCACAGTAAATTTAGGTCACCACAGGGAGGTGTTAACCTGGGACTAACAGCAAGATTTGTGCTGAGTGGGCTTTGCCAAACCCCTGACTCCTCATGGTTGTTGAGTGCAGTGCTCCTTTCCTTCACTTGAGCGTTGCCCTCTGCTCCAGAAGCAGTTGCTCGTAATTTGGACTAGCACCTGTTTGATTTCTGGTGGGCACTTTCTGTTGAAGGGCCCTGCTGCTTAGCAATGCCAGCTGATATTACAAGTTTTCCAGCACATCTGCAGATTTTGTTCTGCTAACTTAGTAAAGTCGCAGCAGGTTCCGTCTGAGTCATGCCTTAGTCCCCACAGTTACATTGTCCTCCACAGCAGCAGTAAATCTTGGAATCAGTATGCATTTTCACACATATGTGCATCTGAAAGTAACACAGGAGTATTTAGTGGCATACTCATATTGGCTGTAGCTTCTGGAGGGGCTGCACATTAATGTGCAACAGAACATAATCTTGTTTACTCAGTGTGACAAAGAGTAGAATGGCACCGAGCTGTGTATTTCCTTCACACAGTCCTATGAGTGTTTGGATACAGTAAATTTAATATGATTTAAACTCTTGCTATTGATTTTTTTTTGCAGCTGCTGTTGATTTTGGCAGAGAGTTGTAAACAAATTCCTTGCCTGAATTGCTTATAGGCAAATACTGCATGCTTTAATGAAGTTCTTAATCTAACTTGTCACTCTGCATACATCAAACAGTTTCTTCCTGGCCCTTTATCTAATTTTCTTCATCTCCGATGTTCTGTTCCTCCTCATTCTGTTCACAATCCCTTTATCTTTTCTTCAGGGACGTGCAACTCAAAAGTGTTTATTTTGACAATATTCCTCAGTGATCTCTCCACAGATGAATAATGCCTTTGGTGCACATCCAGTGATGCTCCCACAATAAAAGCCTTATCACAGAGGGCAATTTGGCCCTTTGGCTTTTCAGTGGAGCAAATTAACACATTAAAAAGAAGCAGATAGAAAAGCTTGCCTAAAATGTAATCGCAATTTCTTTCAGTAAACATTGGGTAAACCAGAGTTTCCAAATCACTGGTTGCAGATCAATGAGCAGAGCCGTCCACAAGCCTGGAGGCAGACTGTTATACAAATTCCCTTTGTAGTGCTGCCTTATTTTTCTTTGCAAAAGGCTTAAAGCGATTCTGTGAACTGAAATGTGCCAGTGCCCTAAAACAGTTTGTTTTCTAGAAGCTAAACACCACTCTGTTCCTTCTGTAGGATATGTGGCACATAAAGGTGCACTCATCCCATCAAACAGGGGATGCTGTAGCACGCTGTTAGAGATTCTGATGCTAAGAAGGCTGTAAGGATGGTTTTGCTATAATGACTGGGCAGATCTCACTATTCACGTTGCCTTAGCGTAGTGCCACAGATCGCATCCTTACGAGGGAATGAAAGAGATCTGGTGGAAAGAGCTGTTCCCAAAATCTGGTAGCTGCACGACTGAAAAACGTTACTGTGCACTCAGATGACATTGTGGAGAGCCAGACTTTCTGGGTTTTTGCTCCCTTTGGATAAACAAAGATGTAAGGAGGACTTTCTTTGAACAAGGCCAGGCATCACTGAGGTCTCTATGGGTGCTGAGTGTTAGACCTCCATTTTTACCTCTAAATATTTGATCCTCTGGAATTGTAGCTAGTTCCCCCATGCTATCACATTGCTGTCCTATTTGTAAGCTTTTCCTTTTTTTGGAGAAGCATGTCCTTACCAGTAAAAGATCTTTATTTGGCAAATAAGGACGGCACAGGACAGAACAGCAGTCACCTCTACTAGAATTAGGTGCTGACAGCTCTCAGGTATTTCAAATGCTTTTATTTTTATTACTAGAAGAATTACATATATAAGGCTTGAACTAATCTTACTACAGATAATGTGCTACTTTATGAACCTGTGTTGCTTCTGTTCTTCATATGAAATACACCTTCTGGGGTTCTGCTCTGTAAGTGTTCAGAGTTAATTGTGTAAATATTCTTTCTGTTCTTGCCAGGGATCTGAGCACAGCTCTCACTGTTGGTGTTTTGCATTGAATGATGGCCCAGTAACGATGCCTGTGTATTGGATGATAATGCATTTCTATATTGTTTTCATTTAACTGCCTCGAAATTTTAGATTCCCTCTTTTCAGTAAGGGCATGTTTATCCATACTGGCAATGAAAAGACTTGAATTAGCATCCTGAAATTGTTTAATGAATGCAGTATGCTGGTTTGCTAAATTGCTTTAGGAAAAGGACATAATTCAGAAAAAATATGCTTACATTCTTGAGGAGAAAAAAAAAGTTCACTTTATAAATTGGTTACATCTATAGCAGCAATTTGAAAATTACTCTCTATGATTCCTCCCCCCCCCCTTGGATGTGACTCAGCTGCTCAAACTGTGGTTAGGGCAGGCTTTGACTCCATCATCGTGCACAGCTGATAAAAAACGAGTCTCCTAACTTCAGGCTACCCTTATAGTCACATGGGATGCTTACAGCACAGTCTGTTCCCCACATTTGTCCCTATAACTGTGTTTTCTACTGAGGTTATCCCAGCTGGCACGATGCCGTTAGAAGTATCAGTAATTTATAGTGTGAACTTACTCAAACTAATAATGTTGGCTATAAACCCACCTATAGATTTTAGCATTAAAATCCAGCTAATTTTAAAGCTTACAGATTAGATAGTATTTCTGCAGGATTTGCTTTCCTTAAGCTTGTCTTGAATGCTGGGCTCTCACATAAGCAGCCAGCTCCTGGCCCTGTCCCATACTGCATCAGGATCTCGGGTTAGGTCTGACCATACAGACCTCCCCGCTCAGGTGGCACCACTTTGCTTTTAGGGAGCTTTCTGTTGGCAGCTTTTTTTATTGCACTGTCTTTCAATACATCTTAGTTGCAATCTGTTATTAGGTCAGTAAGTGTCAGCCTTAAAAAAAAAATCCAGAAAATTCTCGTCAGGCAATTGAAATAATTACGCTAAAATCAAGTTTCATGCATGTTAGAAGTTAGGATGGCGTCTAAGAACAAAGATGAGGGCTGTGTCAGTGTCAGGAACAGGAAAGCTGCTCAGCAACTCAATTAAATTGGGCCATAGAGATTTTACTTTCACTTAGCAAAAATCAGTGAGGTTCTGTTTCACTTCTCACTGTATTTATAGGCAAATGGGGTGTGCTGCTGCGTAGGCTGAATGTGAACAAATGCCACGTATTGTAACAGACATCTAGTTCCAAGTAGGGCTACAGCAGTGATGCTTAGTGTTACAAGCACTGTAACAGGGTTGTCTTCAAAAGCTGAGTGCGGAACATGGCTCTGGATTTTGGAGCCATTGCATTCAGTGACACTGTGACAGGTTTGGCCTATCAGCCTGAGGCTCTGGGACAACAGCACTGGTTATTCTGCCTTTTTGATTATGTAGCAGGTGTCTGTGAGGGTGAATTCTTCTTTGGCATCACTGCAAATCCCTTCTTGCTTTTTAGCATCTTAGCAGTACGTGTTACTGGGATTTCATCATTTTCACTTACGATCGCTGACATTTATCCATCTGTAATTTTCTTGTTTCAAGCTTATACAGGTTTTTCCATATGGGGACTCTCAAGAAAGTTGGTAAAACCTGTGTCAGTGAATTAAAGTGTGTTAGATCCCTGTGTGTATGTTCTCCTTTCAAAGTAGGGTGGCCTTTAATTCGGGTTGCATAATCCTCAGCGGGAGGATTCGTCACGTTGCACGGTTCAAGGTTGTTGGTGAATGTAAGGCACTGAGTGTGTTTCTGGCCAAGGCACTGGAGAGCATCTGCAAAAGGATTATTTTCCTTTCTGTATTCTCAGGGTGGTGGTTACAGCATACAGTGCAGCACTTCTAATAGCTGCCTCCTTGAGCTGCAGGCACAAAGCTCAGTACCTGCACACTACGGGCCTCATTCCTGAAGTCCTCTTTCTTACCGTAGTGGTTTTCAGCCCTCTCTGAATAACTGACAGCTGTATAATGAATCCGAGCTTCCTGGGATTGTTGTAGATGCCTGGGACTATGCTAAAAGTGATGCTTTAGTGGTATAACAGAGCAAGATGTTAAGAGCACGATGTAAGTATGCCAGCATAATCAGGTTTACTTTTACAGTGCCATCACAGGTGTGCCTGTTCTTTAGCGAGAAAATAATCATCCTTTCTCTTTTTCTTCTTCATTTCTATCTGCCTGGATCTGGAGGACAAGCGCCCACTTTAGCATTCATGCAAGCAGCCACCATGTACAGAAACGTGCACACAGCATATTTGTTATGGATGGGTTTATCACTAAGCAGTGCCACCGTTACATGCTTACTGTCATTCCGCCATGTCACTGTGCATGTTCTCCCTGTGTGCTCTTTCCCACCCTGTGTGTTGTCGCCAGTCAGAGGACTCTGCTGCAAAGCTGTGCATGGAAGCTTAGAAAAGAACCTGCAGAACTGAAGCCGCTGAGATACAGCTCTCCTAATCCTGAAGAAATAGCGCCTTCCGAAGGCACAGATTGGGACCTGTGGTTTGTAGAACTTTCCAGGCGTTTGTGTTGCACGTCAGAAGATAACACTTCATTATAGCTCTTGCACTATATTCAGCCCAAAGCCCAAAGGAACGTTAAGTCAGAGGAGTGCAGAAGCAGGGAACAAACCTGAAGAGAAAACAAGCTGCCTTTACAGGTCTGGAGACGCACCAGCACCCAAGCAAGGCAGTGGTTCCGTGCTGGGGAATGACAGCAGAGTGATTTCTGGGCAGAGAATTAACATCCTGCTTGGCATCCCTCCGAGTGAGTAATGCATTTCAGTACTTGTTGGTAGATTGTGGTGGTCATTGGTTTTGTTGCATTATGTTTGTCCGTAGCGACTGTTTTTCTCCTGTGGAGCTTTATTTATTTCATCATGATGACATTTTCACCCATTTATTTCACATTAGGGATTAACCCAAAGCCGTGTAACTGGAAGTTTCTATCTAGCTTCTGTTGTCCCTCCATCGTGCCATAGGTGCACATCTCCTCAAGAGTCCTTATGTTTTCCTCTTGATAGGCTTCTCAGAAACCAGGCATTATTGGCATACAGACTTCTGCACGGGGGCTTAGCAGGAAGCAAGGACTTTGCCTGTACCTCATTCATACTAAAAGGGGTATCTAAAATGTCAGCCAGGGAAGAAGTTGACCATTCCTATTAAACATGCCATAAAATTATGTGATGTTATTACTGCGATTAATTGAGGCATTTAGAAAAACAAAACATTGTTAATAGCTGTCCATGTTTGAAGGAATAGTATAACTGATATAACTGAATAACTGACCCTGCACAAGAATTCCAAATTGCATACAGTTTTGCTAGGAAATGAAATAAGGTCTGTAAGAAGCAAACCTTATTCAGTGGGGTACTAGAAAATACGTATTGAGAAAGATAAATACTGGAGCTTTGTTAATCTTCTCAGAATCTATAAAGTATACAATTCTCTACTTGTGATTGAAACTATTTCAAATTAAAAAAGCTTGACCTCAGTGACGTGAAACTAAGGTCACCTTGATGAGATGCGTAGTATCAAGAAGGCACAGAGACCTGCCCTGCAAGGCAGGATTCTCATGATCAGGAGTAGGTTTAATTTTTGATTTACTCAACATTTTCCAAAGGTACATCGTGCTAGTCTGTGTGTTCTACACACACATTACTTAGTCTTAAAATTCTATTAGTCTTAGCTGCGGATTAATTGACCTTCCTTTCCCCTGTCTGCACTGACAGAATGGAATAATTCATCAATTTGTTTTCAAGAAAATGATCACAAGATACCCTTAAAAGACTGTCATTTGATTCCTCTTCTAAAACCATTCCGAACAAGTGAAATCTTTACGTGGACCAGCTGAAAAAAGAAACTCTTAAATGGTTTTCATACACGTGTCTGTGTTTAAGGTGGTCAACTGTGTGCATTTCCTTTTGGCAGTCAGTCCATCCGTACCAACATCATTACAAGACCAGGGCTCCTGTGTCTCCTTTTTGAACAGTTTCTTACACTTTTTAGGGCAACAAGGGAAGAAGTATAAAAGTACCAGTGGGGGACATTTTGCAATTGATACACGTGGATGCATTCAAGGCCAGGCTGGATGTGGCTCTGGGCAGCCTGGTCTGGTGGTTGGCAGCCCTGCGCAAAGCAGGGGGGTTGAAACTCGGCGATCTTTGAGGTCCTTTTCAGCCCAGGCCCTTCTGTGATTCACCTTCAGCAGTATCTCAGAAAGCCCATACTTTTGACATGGTACATTTCTGAAAGTTCCTGGCAGCCACTGAGCTTCCCAACACTGTTCTCATCCAGCAAGAGATGGGCTGAAAGATCCACTGTTTGCGAGGAGCTGCAGAAATGAATGTTTTAGCATTTGTTGGGACTGTATCTGCCTGTGAAGAGGAACACACCTTCGTTTCTGACCTGTTTACTTAAACTTCTCCAAGTAGAAAATGTAACTTCTCCAGGGATGTTTCTGTACCCATACACTGAGAAAGCAGTTGTGTGATTTCTTTTTTTATTGCGACCGTAGACATTTTCTAATGCATCTCTTTGCCTTTCTTAAATAAACCAATGATATACAAGAAAATGTGAGTCCATTCTAGTCTAGATTTCCTTCAGTTTGATGGAATTGTAAAAATGGAAAATATCAAAATGGACAAAAACTGTCTTAGAATCCTGAGAACCAGCCATGTTTTCTTCATAAAGCCTCCACTATGTCACAGTTGTTTGCACAAGATGTTTTGTCCTGTTCTGAATAGTTAAGCATCTCCCTTTGGTTGAGACCTATGTGAAGTTTCAGGTAAAACTGCAGGAATGTGCTTTTTTGAAGTAAATTTTTTTTAAAGAAACTCTTTGGAATTCTGGAGTAAAGTGTTTATTTACTGCATGTATATCTTTATACACGACTGATTTCTTTTTTTCTTTTTTACATCATTTACATTATTTATGTCACAGAGGTGTCACTGTTTGTTAATACAGAACATTGTATAGGAATATTAAACTTCATTTGTTGGAAACAACTGTCTTATCATACCTAAGATCAGAAATGCCTTAACAAATTACCTACGTGGAATACAGAGGTTTTCTAGGTTAGGAATTTGAACTCCTTATGGTCCCAACTTCACCAGCTCTGTAACCTTTCCATCCTGCCAGCTTTGGCTGAACTGCACACTCAACACCTTGCAATCTGGACACACCGCAGGAAAATGAAGAGGACCATGAGATCCTTAGTGAACAGTGGCCAAGCAGAGACCCAGTATTTGCTGTCTTAGGTCCCTACTGCTGGAGTTACACCTTCAAGTCCTGCTACCTCAATACTGTTACCAGTTCCACTATCTGTTAAGGACTACATTTTTGGCATACATAAATATTAGTCTGAAAAGCGGTCCGAGAAGCCAGGGCTAGAGATTTTTAAAGACAAGAGCAAAGAACAGCTTAGGCAGGAATAATCCATTGCACAATCCCAGTGACCCCCCCAGGCTTCAAGTGACTATGGGAAAAGAGAAAAGACACGTCCCCCATCTCTCCACTGGACACAGCAAATTCAAACTGGAGTCACAAGTTCCCGACTACAGCTCTAGAGGCCCTCAGCACAGATCATTTTAGAAATGAACAATTTTAGAATCTTAGAAGCTTTCATTAATGGGAGAGTCACAATTTCTTCTGTTGGGAATAATGTACATTTGAGTGATCTCTGCATCAAGCAACAGCAGGTAGCAGCAGAGAGGAGGGGCTGGGCTGCACTTAACACGTCCTGGAAAGACAACTGAGAAAAGTGAGCCTCGTGTCAGCTGTTTGTTTTCTAGGAATCTGCCCCTCCCTAAAACAGGTGAAGCTCCCAAGCTGAATAAAATCACTTGGCTACAACAACCTTCCCAGTACATGGCATACTCAGGCTGCATGACTTACCATGACTCACATTTCCATTGGCATAGCTGGTTGTACAAAAAGACTGAAACACAGATTACTCGGTAACTCTTAACTGGTTATCTTGTCCAGTGCTAGTGATGTGTAAGTTATAAACAATGTTTTGATATGCAGGTAAAAACACTTTATGATTACTGCACTAGATTGTTATGTGACCTCAAGATTAATAATAATTTTTGGATTCTCAGTTAGCTGGAAAAAAAGAAACCAACATAAAACCCCTAATTTCTGGTGCAGTGAGTCAGATCATGAACTTCCTAAGTCTGCCTGTTCTACAAACATTAGTTAGTAATCCTTCTCACTGTATTTTGGGACCAACTCTCATATTTCATGCCTTATTTCCTGATCTCATCAGTAACCATTAAAAATACCCAGGAATAACTAGCACTTCTGTGTTGGCAATAGTTTTATCAGAATATCTAAGGTAAAGAACACATCTTGTTCATTTAACTTTAATAAAAGTTATACCCATCTTTTTGAGAAACATTTGAATTAAAAAAGCAAACATTTTTACTAAGCCCGATTGCTTTCACTGGGAGACCAGAGCTGCTGCATTTTTCCCCAAGTCCAGAGTTTGCTGATGGTCTGACCTATGATTTTCATTTTATTGTCTAATAGAGGTTCTTTGCAGAATGCAATTTTATAACACACTCTTCTTCTAATTACAACTCTTCCTCACTAAAAACAAGCTATTTATAATTAAGAATGCTGGACAAACCTCTGAGATGATTTTCTAAAACCAAATAAATGCACATTTCTGTTTCAGAGAGGGAGGAAAGCTGAAGGAAAGAAAAGCAGTGTCATATGAACAAGAAGAGTATTAGTTTGAAGGCTGCTGTTAAGCTGCTGCATGAGGTATCACAGGCTGTGTCCTAAGAGCCCTTCCTGGTACCCTGGATGCCACCAAGGAGATCAAGACCTCAAGCCAGAGCAGTTTAGACTCTTTGGCACCACACTGTCATCCTGCATTAGTATCATTTTCTCCTACTGGCACTGCAAAGGAATATGAAGCCGTTAGCTGTGTGTCACAGGTATCACAAGCAGTCCTAACTGCTCTCTGCACTAGGAGGGAACTTTTTCTTACTGGGAGGTTGGAAGAGACCAATGTCAAAATTCAGTCTTGATTTAGGGATTAAATTGTTGCTCTTAAACTGGTAGCACAGTATTGTCACACTCATCAATTTCTTGGTATTTCTCCTGCTGATACAAGAATTTAACTGCCACCAAAGGACATGCTGAGACGCCTATGGCCTCTTGGTAGGCCACCCCTGGGGGACAGCTGAGGACCTTGCTTCAGATCACAGTGCTAGGATTTACAAGTGCCCCCCACTACTGTGGTGAGCTGCCTCTGCCCCCAGTTTCCATGAGAAAAGGCTGAGACAGCCCTTCAGTGCTTGACAAATTCCTTACTGAGATTTACAAGAAGCTGACATAGCAACCTCTGAGTCCAAAAACCATTTTTTTAGGGGTAAGTCTTCCGTTTGGCATTTCTGCTTTCCAGCTGAAACAACTCTCAACTTTGCTGGGTCTTGCCCGACAGCAGGAACCTTATGCTCCTTCCACTGTGCTTAGAAAACAGAACTGCTAGGCCAATGCCACCTAAAATGCTGGCTATCCCTTAGCCATGTGGATCTAGTTCTTAGTTTACTATCAATCACTTATTCTCCTTCATCATATCAAAATATGCTGTTAGTAAATTTATGGTATTAGGGGTGTATCTCCCTTGCTGTTTTTCAAGAGGTTTCCATGTTACCAGCCTGGCTACTGGGTTTACCACTGCAGTATTTGGGGCATTGCTAATATAGCGCTCACAAGTGACAAGATACCATCTACATTTTTGTGCCTTCATTCTCAGTGCTGTCTCTAAGGCCAGGTCAGCCTATTCAGTACAGACACACTGCCCACCAAAAGGTCACCGGGAACATCTGTCCCACAGATGTATGAACCATCCAGTGCAACACACACAGCCAGTGACTTCTGAAGATTGTAATGAGTAGAGCTGGCAGCAGCAAGTGTTTCACTGCAGTCTGCAGTATATTTACAACTAACACACTCTGGAGCCTGGAGTTCCTTATGCATAACAACTTGCTACATTTTAGCTTCTCAGTGTACATAGCTAAAAACTCTACCTTGTACTTCATGCATAGTGCCACTTTTCCATACACTGTACACAATTAAACGCACAGATTTGCATGAATTTAAATGAAACCAAACTTCTAAAATTTCACATACCATTATAAGCAGCTGGAATCTCAAGTACAACATAAGCACATTATTTATACAGACAGGTAAAATCTATCTCTAAAAGGTGCAGCAAATCTAAGCATTCTTATTTCTCATGGCAACAGGTTGGGTTACTGCTACATCCTTCGCAGCCTTCATCTGTCTCTTAACACTGGAAAGTCAACAAATAAAGGCTGTGATTAGCAAGTCATCCAGCTGTATCAGTATAGCTTGACTATGTCTAGAGAAGAACTAGAAATGCCCACAGTGAAAATGGCCTTCCCTGTGAGTGACCGATACCAGCTGATGTGCTCCAGCTCAAGGACAGTGACTAAAGCAGGACAAATGTGATCTGGTATTCTCACAGAAACACTGTGTGTCAGGTCCTGCATGCTGCAGTTGTGCAGCCAGGATTCCCAGCAAAGAGAACACAAGTCCTGCTCAGAGACAGAGGTCAAACTACTGCCATGGCGAAGAGAGAATGAGTGTTGAAGGTCCAGAGAAATAAATAAATAAATAAATAAATAAATAAATAAATAAAATCAAGTCTACAAAATTATTTTAAAAGATAAACACTTTCAGTAACAAAGAGTATCAAATATGTTTTTGCTATCATTTTCTCTCTTCCACCATCATTAACTCATTCCTGTTATTTATTCTTTAATTCCTACAGTAGGGATTCTTTATGGATAACATACGCACTGTAAACATCAGACTGCAGTTGTAACCTGGAAAACCAATCAACGAAAACAAAAGCAAAAGAGATGCCTCAATGGCAGATATCCACTGCACAACAAACCAGACACGAGCGTGTAGTGAAAGATGCCTTTTTTGTTGTTGCTATTCTTTCCCCAAACTCAAGATATGTCCTGGTGAGCTGGGATTCTCCTCCTGCTTCCTAAGAATCTCTTCAATGTATCTCAGTTTGATTAATTTTCATAACTGAAAACACACTGATCTTTATTTTTTTTTTTTGAGAAAAGATATTTTTTTTCTTGTTCAAGAGTAAACAAAGAACTGCTAGTTCAGAAACTGGAAAGAAATAAAAACACAAATACGTGAATGGAATGACCTGCTTCAATGTATCAGTCCCTAAAAGCAATGACAAAGTGCTCTCTGCAAAGCAGCAATGAGTTGAGAAGAACTGCATGAAAGAAGGCATTGGCTTCCAGTTCAGGTAGACTGTTACTGTGGGAATAAGTTAGTACAAGGAGAATAAAGCACTGTTCTTTAGGGACAAAAACCACACAGATTGACGTTTCTGACCTTTACTGTCACCACTTAGATGGCATCCACATATTGTCACTATTACTCAAGTCCTTTTGTGTAGCGCTTTCTCAGCGTGCCTGTTTCATCTGAATCACTGGCTTTTTGCTTTTTCACTGCTGCGTCTTCATTTTCAAACTCCATGAACAGGTCCTCTGGGGTTGCCTCTTCCGCTTCGCTGCTGCTCCCGGAATGAAACACAGCATATTCTGCTATTACAGCAGGATCATCCTCCTCCTCATAACAGTAACAGCACTCCTCAGTGTTTTGGCTGCGTTGAAGGTCCTTCTCCCCTTCACTGATGCCAGCTACCTCATCTTTTTTCTGCCTTGAATCATAACTGTCCCTTCCCATGGTGAGATCAGATAGCAGAGCTTCACTGCACAGGTACTCCTCGTCTTCCATGCCCTCCATTCTTTCTGCCAGTTCTTCTGCAGAGGGCTGGCTCAGATCGGGATAATCTACGAGGATTGTGTCTTGTTTGCGCTTAAAGCGATCTGAGTTATCATAGATGGGATACGTCTCTTCTGGGTAACCTTAGGAATGAAGTGACAAGCAGCTTGAAATGTTAACAGCACATAAAAGTAGCACTAATTTCAGTGATGGATGCAGAAGTGTTAGAACAACCATTCTTGGCACTGACAGCATAAGTGGCATCTACTTAAGGCTATGTGTTTACGACAGCATTTAATGTCACAGCAAGAACCACGTGCAAACCACCACTTCTTGGAAGATGGTGACAAAACTCCTCTGATTTTTAGGGAGCCAGGATTTCAACCCAGACTTCCAAGAGCCAGTATTTAAGCTCTGCTGAAAGCTATGGGAGCTAATAGGTGAAAACTGGGTGTCTTTAAATATACCCACTCTTGTTCCTGTCCATAGCATGATTTGTGCTTTACAGACTTTTTTTTGACAAAAAGCATTATTTATAAAGCTGGAAAAAAAGATATGAGTCAATGGCTCTGTGCCAAACACGCATCATGAGCCTGACTTCAGAAGACAGAGCTTGAGGCAGCTGTTTATGCTTTATATTAGGAAACATTGCTTCCTAAGGAGCAAGGAATTAGATCTGCATAAAGATGCATTTAGAATTCTGAAAGCAAACAGCTCAACTGGAATGTCTTGAAAATACATTTCTGAAAGAAGTAAACAATAAGGAATAGAAAGGACATTATAATTAAGGATCTTTAACAGACTTCCTGGAGTTGTCTTTTACAGAACTGGAGCAAACAAATCAAAAGTAAAAACTATAAGTTTTCCACATTGATTCTGATTTCTAAGGGCTCTACAATTTTCTATGAAATCCAGCCCAGCAAAGAAAGGGAAAGATGAACCTACAGCAGCCAAGACCTGGCAGTGTATGTGAATATTCATTTGCCACTTCTGGCAGCAGATAGCGTAGACTTTATGCTAAAGGAAATGCTGGCTGCACTAGAATATTTTTTTTTCCTGTTACGGTTGGGAAAACAAAGCACCTCTTGCAAAGCTTTTAACATTGCTTTCTGAAAAAGAAAGCTGAAGTTAGATTTTGAAAGGAATTCAGACTACAAGTAAGCCTTGCTCAACTTTCCTCATCGGGGAAACGGAAAGAAAGGGCTCTTGCTTACCTTCCCAGTCCTCCATGTAAGGAGCTTCTTCAGCTTCTTTCTCAGGAGAGATGCCATCTATGAATTTGCCTTCCTTCATAACTCTAGTAATTTCTCGGAGTTGCTGAAGTAACCTTTTTTCCTGGTCTGTTGTAACATTTTGAGCTCTGGTAGAAAACATCAGACAACAGAATTCAGTCCACAATTATTGCAAGTTGCTTACAGAGTTTGGGCACAACTGTCACTGTGAGTCGGACAGTCAGGAAACCTAGATGCAGTGTGATCACCATTCTTGTAGTCTGCGCTTCAACTCAGTAAAAAGGTTTATCCATTTATCTAGAAAGCCTGCAAACTTAAACAGGTCAACGCAGGCAGACTTAGCATCCCATGGTACAGAAGACACTACAAAAACTTTGTCCAATGCTGTCCTATCACCCTTAAAGATACCAGATTTGCAAGGCCTCAATAAGAAGCAAGCCAGTTGGACCAATATTGAGCAAATCCAACAATGATGCTGGTTGAGCACAAGTGGAGGAGCAGGAAGGCTTAAAACTGCTAAGAAGTTGTTACATTTAACTTTAACTTGCCCTTTAGAATCAGAGAGGGAGAAGACAGATTATCAGATTAAAAGCAAACTGTAATTCTCCCTGGTTCTACGTGGCTGATTCTTGTGATTACCACTAGCGATAACAGCATTATTCTAAAATGATTACTACTCCTCAGGTGAAGCAATTACTGTTACAACAAAGCGATTCCAACAGATAAGATTATGTAGTTGTTACATGCTATTTTCTCTATTAAAAAAAAAAAATAAGCTCATGAAAATCTTATTGCAAAAACTAGTCTTTGGAAAGTGGTGACCCGAGCTCTAGCAAGTCACTCAGTGGGTTATAGCAAGGCAGATCACTGGCTGTACTTCAGGTGAAAATGATTCTGACTGGTTTTGTTTCATCTTGTGTTTCATGTTGTTCTTGAGAGGATGTTTGATCTCTCTGTAAGGACCAATCCAGGCCCTCAGGGGACAGAGGCATTACTCTGGCTCACTTTTGAATCCTGCTGTGTTTTAACCAGGACCTACAACCTCTAGTTGTTCAGAGAGTGTGGCTCTCATCACGCACAGAATGCTGAACAGCAGGCATATCTGAGGTCGGACAGATGATCTCTGATGATCTCCACGCCATCAGACAGATCACCTCCAACAGCTGCTCAGTGACTCGGGTGAGACGGAGAGAGCACTGATTAATGATTCTGGATTTAGATGCTAAATATCTACATCAACCTCTTAATAAGTACCAAAATTCTCAAAAGCTTGCAGCATCCACTTTTCAGTTTTTCTTCCTATTAACCTTTGTGAATAGATCAGCACCTTAATGGATGCCTCGTGCTACACACGGAGGAATGGTGATGACATGATGGCTACTCCACTAAGGCAGCAGTGCCGTACTGGTGTAACAACAGAGATCAGCATCACATTGCTGGTTTGTTTTGTGCACGGTTACACACACCACTGCATGCTACAGAATGGAGCTCAGGAGTCACTGGTATCACCAGCAGCTATCCAGATAGGAACTGCCTTGCTGACATAAAGATTGAAGTGTCAGAAATCTTGTCCTTGCCACTTTCTCTGTGCCTCCCCTAAGAGGCGCTCTGCCCTCAATTTGTAGAGCTGATACAGCCCCAACCCTACACGGAGGTTACGCTGAGTCCCATCAAGCTGCGTGGCAGTTTGCTGCACAGAACAAGAGAAGGTGTGAGGCAGCATCTTCTCAAAAGCCTGGTTATGCAGATGTACAATTCCAAATGCGAATTAACTGGCACGTGAAAATAAATGGTTTCATCAGCTAGCTGCCTTTGACAGAAGCTGTAATAGAACTGCCAAACTGATCCTCCTTTTCTAGACAGAAGTGTATGTAATTTGAATCTATATCACCTGGATAAAGACAGACAGATCTGTCTGTTTAGCACAGTGCAGAGATATGCCAGCACAAATAACAGGATCGATCACTGCAGCTAAAAAGCAGTGGCATTTCATATCAGAATTCTTAATATGCTGAATATTCCCTACAGAAAGCAGTACTTTCTTACTGCAGCACAAGGTCTCCATGAGCGTTTCAGAGATCCGTTCCCCCTCTAGATATCTTATTTAAAACACAGGTTTTCCTTAAACAGGGAGAAATCAAAGTCCATGCATTGTTTCTACTTAAAGTCTCCAGGAAGGTTTAGCTGTAGGATGCTTGCAATGTATGAGACATCTGGCTGCCTGTATACAGGAGATTTACCAGGGTACAATGAAATAATCACTACTTAAAATGCACTGTAGCCCCCAAACCGTATCTCACAGAGTTCCACCTCTTTTCCTCAAAAGCTTCAAAGCTTGGGTGTATTTGGAAAAAAGAAAACAAACAGCTGTTTGCTCCATCTAGAGGTGCCCTCCTCTCTCTTTTAAAGAGAGGCTACATTCAAAATTCACTATGAGATTCCATTTCTGATTTCCCCCGAGGTCCTTAGATCCATGTATATAAATAGTTTGGGTGAACAAAGAAGGGAAGCATTACTAAATAAAGGCTCTCAGACAATTGCACTGAATGGAACAAATACCGCATTGGACCCTAAACTCATTTTATCAGTAAAAAATATTTTATCCTGAGTACTTGAGAGGCATACAAGCCTAATTCTGGCAGCCTAAAGGTAAGTATAAAACACTGCTAAGTTCTCCAAGCAGGTGAGTCAAATAGTCAAAACAGTGTCCTGTTTCACCAGCAGACACAAGGTAGCTTAGGGACTCCCACTAAAACTCAGCCTAACTCAGGTATATTCAGCATCTTGCCTTGCTGAGGACACTGCAGCTGAGGCCCTGGTTACTCAGAGAAGACAGGATTTGTAGCGAAATGAACTCAACAGGCAAGTTCAGCACAGAATTGTTTCTAAAGAGTGTTTAAAATCGAATCACCGACCAATCCAGGAGAAGTTAGGTGTTACAAGCTATCTTTTTTGCTTGCAGACTGCCTTGTACTTGTGGTGTTTCATTTTCCAGACACTGCAGTTATGCATTACCAAGCTGATGCCTTGTTACACTTCTTACAAAAAGTACAAACTTGTTAGCAACATTTCCTTCCAAGGCAGACTATTGCTCTCAACTTTAAAGCAAACATTAATAAACATAATATATGTTTGAACCCTGATCTTACCACTCTTTTCTCTTGTATTTCTAAGCAAATGCATTTACTGGTTATGGAGTGGAACCAAATTATCATACATGTTATTATCAATTCTGCCTTTAAACATGTAATTTATGGAAATTCTAAGACATTTACACAGATTATCAAAGCATTTATATTTAAAAAAAAAAAAAGCCATAGCATTAGAAAACACCATAAAACAAATGTTTCTCTTGGGAATCACTCAGAAAATTATTCAGTGACATAAAACAGGTTGTTTTATATACTTTAAATATAGACATTTTCAGTTTAGACATAGCTGTCTACACTCCTCCAAATAAGAAGAAGTTATCCTCCAAATAATGCACTATTCAAAATGGGGAGGGTAAGGATTGGTTGTTATTCTGTTTAAGGAATGTGAAGTTGGAAAGAATTAGTTATTATATAAATATTGGCCTTGAGAAGAAAAGACTGCAGGACAAAAAGCACCATGCTTAAAATTAGATTTCTACACTTTGAAGTAGAATTTATAATGCTACTTTTGCATAACCAATGTAAGAAAATTCAATTCCTAGTCAGAAAATAACTGTTCCTTAAAATGCTGTGGTTTGAAGCATACCTGTCACAGTTAGGACCTACTCTGTTGATTAACTTTTCCATAGCTTCTTCAGTCTCTCTCAGCTTTTCCTGAAGTTGGGTGAGCTCATAGTCAGCTGCAAAAGGAACAAAATCCCAAGATCTGTCAGTGGGAGCTTTTAAAACCCTTGTCTCTTTATCACAGGTAGCAAACTGTAAGGAAACCAAAACACACAGCTGAAAGAGTTCAACAGATTTTTCCTGGTGTAACGGTGACAAGCATTGCCAACGATAACGGGACACACAGAAAGCACCTTCTTTCAATGGCTCCTCCCAATAAGCAGAGTGAGTGAGGCAAACAGAATAACTACCATGGGATTGGTGGCACGTGACCCTGCACGGGTGTGGGAAGGCAGGCAGGGAAGCTATCCATCCATCAGGCTCCCCAGGATGCACATCAGCTAACCACATGACGTCTGGAGAACAAAGCACTGCTTTAGAAGGTACAACCACAGGAAAAAAAACGTCCACAGTACAGTAACAGACACACGTGCACACGTCTGGGCAAACCCGTACTGTCTCTAATTTAGTTGAAAGAGTTAAGAGTTTCATAGCTGAGAATCTGTTCTCTCAGCCAGTGTTACTGCGCTCTTTATAACTCTTGCGTCTTCCATGGAAATAAATAGGAGGCATTACTTTCAGAGCAACTTCTTCTCCATGACAATTTTCTTACTCAGCCCAGGCAAACCAGAAGGTTGGATTGGACGCTCGTGCATTAAGAGAAAAATATTCAGTTACCATTGTTAATAATTTGCACTGAATCTCCAAGCACGATGCAGTACAAGGGCACAGAAAACAGTCTGCACACCGAGTGTGTTAAATAATGCCAGATTTGTATAAGTTAATGACAGCTATGAAGAGCATGAGCTCACTGTTCTTACTGTTAGCATTTTCTATAAGCTCTCACACACTTTTCTTTCCTGTTTACAATTTAGCCAGCTAAACACAACACTTTTAAATACTGATGGGTAACTAATAGCTAATACATGTCTACAAATAGTTGAATCTGTTAACTCACTGATGTTTAGCTACAATCATAGAAATATTTCAGAATCCTGCCTGCCTTATTTATATTGAAGTTGCTAGTAAGTTAAGCAGTGCAAACAGGGCATGGAAAAAGTAGGGAAGAGGCTGCTAATGGCTAAGAATTCATACATTCAAAAAAGAAAATATGAAGATAGCTTTTAAGAACATGGTATATGTTATTACTGGAATATTATAGATGACATCCTCTTATCTATTTGCTAATTATTGGTCATGTTAGCTTTGCAGCAAATAGCTTCAAGGCACTATTATATATTCTCATCAGCCAGATGAGATTAGAAAGCAATGGGCCAGTAATTCACTTTAACACAGACTCTTCTGGCTTGCTCCTCACGCAGTGGAACAGCTTCACAGCATGTCCAGAACCTGAAGAACTCGGTGAGACTGTGACTATACAGAGTCAATGGCTTCTCACATACAACTTAGAAATGAAAAGCACTTACTGATTTTCCTCTTCATGTTTCCAGGTGCAGCAGGAAGGCATTTCCGTTCTCCAGGGGTAGTTTTTCCCTTGGAAGCCAGCTGATAAGTGAAAAAAGCCAACCCCTCAGTGAGTTACAGCAATAGCAATAAATGAGGCCCAAAGGCTACCAAGTAAAGGACAGAAAGCTAAAATTATGCTAGGAAATAATCACAGAAAAACATCCCCAGCAGCAAAAACAGACAACCATGAAAGATGCCTAGGAGATCTTCTGAGCTGAAAATTCCTAAGAGACATTTGGAACAAATTTTATTTTGAAGCATAAAGAAAGCATAACATAATTTTAGAATATTTATCTGTTGCAGGAAAGGGCCTGATTCTATAGCTATTCTGCTTATCCGAGGGAAGAAATTATTGTTTTGAAATGTGAAAAGTGAAACGTTCTGAAGGAGTTATAAGTGACCCCACTTGACTCCCTCGTGTGTTCTGCCACTGATTCCTTACCAACTTTGTACGTGCAGCAACAATACCACCTGGCTCTGCAGCTGCAAGCTCCCTATTTCTTTCCTCTTCTTCCTGTTTGATCAGCTCACCCAAGTCACCTTGCCCTTACCCTGGGACTTGCCTCCTCTCTGGAGTGGGCTCAACTCTATGAACATCTGTCTGCCTTAAACTCCTGCTCAAAGGAAAAAAATACATGATCTGCAAGACTTTGTCCCCTTCTTCCTTCCAAGCAGCTGGCTGTCATCACCCACATGCGTGGCACATCTGTGTCACAGAAAGCTTGAAGTTCAAATCACGTGCAAAACATTTGGTTGGGATTAGGGCTGTACTTTCAGCCAGCACCTCAGCTGGGGTAGTTCCAGCATGGTCACTGCAACCTTACAACTCCCATTCTTCATCAGCAGGGTGCTTTTGTTCCAGAAGGAATTCAACAATGGTACCCCATCTCTCCCTCTTTAAATGCATATTGCAATCCATGATATATACAGTGTGTATAATATACCGTATTTTATAAAAAAACACTCTGTGTACACTCAAAATTAACCTGTGACCAGACATACATATTTTCCAGCAGAAAAAAAACCTAAAAACTTGACAATTTTCTCACGTCAGAGGTCAACACAGGACCATAGCAACACCTTGCTGCACTCAGTTACAGTCTTTGCAATGGCAAAAACTATATAGCATACATCCATCTTCCAAGTACCAGTCAAAGGTAAGTATGTTTTTGAGCAAGGCCAAGATGAGACCTGGTACAGAAATAGGACTAACATTTCTGTTTTGAGCATTTTTAGTTGTTACACTCTTGACTTTTCAACTATTTTCAATTTTCTTACCTTAAATAAGATATACAAGATGTACAAGAAGATGCCAAATCCATATATAGGGATGATCTGCCCCACAAGACCTCTCCCAGCTCCACCAGCACTTCCACCACCTCCTCCAGCCTTGGTCTTGGTGACTGCTTCAGCAAGGTGAGACCTTGGGAAAGGAGGGGCAGCGCGGCTGTTGGGAGTTGCCTGGTAATGCATCCTTGGTGGAAAGCGACCGAGTTTCCCTGCAATAAAACACAGCAACCATTTCTTTTTCTTCTGTTACTTTTCACCTTTTTACATGCAGTCCAAAACTCCAACAGGTACAGCTGGTCTCTTATAAATGCACCACCGGTTATGAAAACATAGCCTGCAAGACCATAAGTAATATCTGCAGACTCAGTATTCAGTTTAACTAGCTTAACTCATGCAAGTACCCACCTGCAGTTATTCTTCTGGAAGTGAGACAACAACACTGTGCTAACATTTGCTCATACTAGGAAACACCGCCATGGCTAAATTCCCAAAGCACAGAAAATTGCAATAAACATATTAGGAAGTGATATCAATAATCTGTGATGTCCCACTATTAAAACATTTTTCTTCTAGGTGATGACACTGATTTTTTGACTGCTTAGGCTTCAATGAAACCACACAGGCGTGCCCCACTGACCAGAATGCTCTCAGACTAACTAAGCCTTCACTACGAGGAAGCTGTTACAGTGCATTTGAATTGCAGTGAATTATTCAAAGCATAGCATGGAAACCAAAGCACCTTATTCACAAGAAATTCTTATTGCTACAGCAGAAATGTAACTTTTGTAAAATGTTTTACATTCATGCAAGTATTCTTTATTCATGGAAGGAAAAAAAAAAAAAAAAAGAGAACAGAGAAAATAATTGGCAAAGGTGAACCTGTATTAAATGGATTAATTTGAGGCCAAAAGCATACACACTGGGCATTTGATTATCAAAATAATTCTCGAGGAAGTTTAATGGCTACTAGCATTAGGTCCTTCTTGTTGATTTTGAACTTTTATAATGATCTCCTATTTAAAATGTCCTCTACTGTGAAGAACCCATACGAACCGTACAGGAAATCAATGGCACATGCAAGTTGCCACATGTGAAAAGAGCTGCCAAATACGTGGTATATAAATGAGAACATGCAGACATCTGGATGCCGCTGTCAATTACACAACCTAACCTGTGCTATGACAGGATCCTAATGCCCTAACACAGCGTAGGTGATGCGACTGCTTAATAGCAGTATAATGTCAGAACTTCTTAGTTCTTTATCTTTCAGCAATATTAAGGCTCAGCTGAACGTAGAAAAGCTTAAACACAGCTAAAGTAAACCTACACAACAACCAATCAGCTGACAATACTCAGACCACCCAAAAGAAATCTGGTACGCGCTACACAAAATTCCAACTGGGCAAGTAAGTTGCCTGATCAATCTTGCGTTCTTCTGGTACTCCAGCACAACACAGCACATCCACAGTGAGTTATTGTAATATGTGTTAAACTATTATAGGGGAAAAGAACAGTTTTCTTCTTTGAATATTGATTTATAGAGTACCATGCCTAACATTCTCTATAAATAGACTACTTCCAAGCTGTTTTAATGAAAAGCCCTATGATAACATGCATTTCCAATAAGTAACTTTAAGAATGCCTTATTTGGAAGCATTTTTCCCCCAAGACTGCACTAAGTATTTTATTAACTTCAAGAATTACACTATTCAAGTCTCTGAAGCTGAAGTTTTTGGCAGGTAGCCACAGTTAGCAGGTCGCTCAAGGGAACAGTTAATGACAAGAGATATGAACTGCTCAATCAAGATTTATTCTACCACTCAAAACCAACTGCAGGTGAAACAAAGTTTGGTCTGCAGAGGTGTAATGACATTCCTGCTATCAAATTGAAAATACAGACAATAAATTCTAGTCTGAAGCTGGCCAAATGAGATGAGGCATTACATCCTAAGCCAAAGTCAGGGGCTGGAGCCAATCACGGGATGAGCTGAGTGCTCTTCTGATCCAGGGACACAGTAACCTGGGAGGTATGGATACCTCTGACACCATACAGGAAACTATTTGAGCTCTCTTCTGATGATGGAGAGAGCACTTATGCTATATCTAATTCAAGCATTTAGCTAAGGCTGATCTGACACCATACAACAGCAGTGATTAAAGCAGGCCGTGCCAGAACAGGTGACAACATCATTAATCAGCAAATGCCACGGAAAATAACTTGGGGCATTTGCTTTCAGTTGGTTATTGGTTTTTGACTCAACACACTCCTCACCAAGCCGACGTGCTGCACAGTGGGCACTTGTGGGTGCCAGCACCTAAGAGCAATGCATTTGACGTGCTACCAAAAAAAAACTAGCTATGATTTAGGTTTCTCACGTTCGAGATTATGCAATGAAACTACAGACCTGTGGATCTGCAGCGTGTCTGAGCCTATACTCAACTCCTTCAGAACAACACACAGCAACCACTGAAGGACAGCCACAGCACAGCACTCACGGCTCTCAACGCAGAGACCTATTCAGCAGCATCATCAGCCCTGACGGACGCGGCCCAGAGGGCGCAGGGAAGGATGGCCGCGCCACGCCTCCACAGCGGGCGGCGGCTCACCTCCCGACGCGCAGCGCCGCGGGAAGCGCAGAGCCGCGTGCCGGCGGCGGCAGGACCCGGAGCGGCCCGGCTACGCCTCAGCGCGGCAGGCGGCGGCCTCTTACCCTCTGGAGGAGCGGGCGCTGCGAGCGGCGCGGCCCCGGGCTCCTGCCTGCCGCCGCCTCCCCGAGACAAGAAGGTCCGCGGCAGGAGCAGCGAGACGCAGAGCACCAAGCAGGAGACCGCGGCCACCCTGCGGCACGTCGAGGGCGCCATGGCGGCCGCCGGGCAGCCGTTACGGACCGTTAGGCGGCCGCCGGGCGCTGCGCAGGCGCGAGTGGTGCGCGCGTGCGTCGGGCGGGAAGCTGAGGGGGCGAGGCGCGGGGATGGGCTGCGCGCTGCCGCCCTCGTCAGAGCTTCGGTGCTTCCAGCTAGGAAAAAAAAAAAAGCCGGCAGAAAAGGCTGCTTTAGGCTCTGACCCACCAGCTGCGCCCTCATATGGAATCATCCCCTGCCTTGCAGCACGCAGGGCGGATGAGGGACGGTCCAGAGCGCGTTTAAAACTAATTCAATGCGCTACGATGAAATGTAGTCGTTACAAATGTTTGGGTCTATCCTGAAGCTGCCTTCCCACTGCATTGGGAATAACACATCAATGCAGAGTGTTGCTTGCGCTAGTTCGTGTTCACCAACTTAAGCAAAAAAACTGCCAGTCACGTCAAATTAGATTATACGGTTTTGTATTTCCATTATATTTATATTACACTATATTACTGTAGCTGAATTAGACTATTTTCTGTGGGTCTGGGCTGTGACTACTGAATTTAACTCACTTTACGCAAGAGTTCCCTTTAATTAGGCTTGAGCTGAGAGAAGAATTGCTCTGACTGGCACTGCAGGCCATTGCAGCAGCAGAATACCACAGAGTCTTAAATTACTACAGAAGACATTTCCATTGCCTGGACAACTGGCACTGGGCTGATGATTCCAGTAATTGTTCTTATTGAACACCTTGGCCCTGCGGACACAGCAGCCCCTGGACAGGTTCCCACTCACCATTATTGGATTAACCTGGCTGAACCGTCTCCTTCCACAACTCTGCAGTCAGTCGCTCGCCAGCTCTCACATTCCTCACAAGAGAACTTCTGGCACTCCCCGCTGCTGCTCTTGGAAATAAAAGTTGTTGGTACTATCAGTTCAGTGCCTCACTGTGCTTATTTCCTAACCGTGCCACCAGCTGTTGGTGCTTAAAGTGGCAAAGTCAGCGGGTAGGAGCATTGAAACAAGCCTCACCCTGATCAGAAACATGTGATATCCAATACATGTGTGAATCCAATAACAACAGATAATTAAATCTGCGATACAAATGCATTGTTATTCTCTCATCATCACCACAAGTGATCTCTTCACTGAGACAAAATCTTTCTTGGTAATCATGCAGTCATCAGCATGATCAGATGCTAAAGTTACCCAGTGTATTGGTCCTTGAGCATAAACAAACTTCCACGACCACAAGGTGAACATATGCTACTACAGCACTCTTGTGAGTCTCTTCTCATTCCACTTTAATTCCTGGGATGCATAGAAACAACAATGAGCATCGAGAGAACAGCACCACAACCTGAGCCTTTCACGTGTTAAGTGCAGCTGCTAAAGAACGGTTTCACCATTAGAAGTGCCAGGTGTTGTCAGGGCAATTGATTCAAAACAAAGATATCTGGGGGTTTCCTTCTTTCAGTCATGAGGTTTGGATGAAATACATTGACTTTCTGCTCTCGTCTTGTTCCTAGAAGAGACAACGAAAGAAAGAAACAAATGCTGATGGCTGTTTTCCCAGTATTTTTACCCATGCCATTCAAAGCCTAGGAGGAATAGAGAAACTGATAGTCTGAAATTTACTTTTCACATGAAATCACTGGCTTTCTAAGCCCAACATGGCAGTTGGCCCGTGGCTTTCTCAAGAAGGCAACAGCAGCTCAAAGCTAGAGCAAGGAACTCAATATTGGGACTGTACACAGAGACTCCTTGTGAAGTATTAAGTCATCAAGTTATGTTAAAAACAGAAAACAAAAAGGAAGACTTCATAAATCCTATTTTTTTTTTTTCCATAGCCAAATACAGAGCTCTTGAAGTGAAAGCTAAGGTCATGGGTCTTAGTTTTCACAAAAAGCACAGGTAGATTTCATGGGTAAAATCCTTCTGATTCACGTTACTCTAGAAGTCAAATGTAATCACACACACATCCACAAAATAAATAAATAAATAAATAAATCTTGCAGAAACAGAATCCTAACAAAGAAAATCAAGAGGGTGCTTTGAGTAATTTTCTGGTAAGGCAAAATACCATAAATGTGTTTGGACCTAAATATAATGCACAATTGCGCGCACAGTCCTCAGAAAAGTCAGCCTTGTGGACTTTGCTGTATTTGGATTGCTTCGAATTTTATTTGCCATCACATCAAAAGGGATGTAGTCACAGAATGACATCCTTCTAAATGTTAGTGTTCATAAATACATTGTTTGATTTGTCTTTCCAAAGAAATATATATAAATGCAGTCTTAGCAATATTCAGAAACAATGCTTTCATAGCAAAATACTTCTCAAGTAGTATAATAGGTATTCATCCGGTATTGATAACAATCTCCACCAAGTGATTTGTTTTGAACTTCTGTAAAAGAACTTTAGAAAGGAAATTCATTTTCTTCTCATCTATTTTACGCTGATATTTCCCCAGCTACCTATCTCTTTGCTGTTCCATCCTTACCAACTCCCTGAGTTTCTCCTTATCGCGGGGAAATGTTAAAAAAAATAAATACAATTTATCCAGTATGTATCAGAAATATATATTTCTTTGCTTATTGCTTTTCTGCTTTTTCTAAAAAAAAATGTGTGCTACTTTATTTTGCTTGAAAACTCATAACCCAGGAAATGGCAGTGGGCAATAGGGAAATTGCACACATTCTTGCTAATATCCATACTGGGTGTATCAGCATTAACACGACCATGCGTTTGCACACATATTTGCAACTTTTGCTGTTGCAAAGGGAAGGGTCATTTTCAGAAGCTAGAGGCAGTTTAACACCTGTAAGTTAAAGTATGCACAAAGAGGTGCTGCTTGGAGCCACAATCTGCAGCTTAACACAAGAATACTAAAGTATGAATGATAAACAATACTCAACCATTCTGAAAAACTGGAAAGGCGTGAAAGCTCAAGTACGACTGTTAATACTTTAGTGAAGAGAAAATTAATGTGAAAGAAGATGAATTAATCATTTTAAGCCTGTCTTCTTTTTGTCTGCTCATTCTTGACTGGCCACATATAAATTACTACAATAATGAACAACCCTTGAAACGAATGCAAGTTAGGAACAAGTTAATCCAACAAACAAGTTACTTAAGAGCCTCCTCATATGTCTAGCCCTTGCCAAAATACTTGTCAGCACTGGTTCTCTCCTTTAGCTTTGGAAGATGTCTATGAATGTCTCTCATTGCAGAGTTTCTTAGTAATAAAGCCCAAATGCTGCAGTCTTAGATAAATTCAAACACCAGCAGAAAGTCTGGAAGCTTTTTTTCTGAGGAAAAGTGTGATGCCCTGGCAATTCCCACACATGTAGATTCACTGTATAGCAAGAAGAAATCAATGGTTACATGAGACCCATGCTAATTACTGGGAAGATTTCCATGGAATGCTGTGCTCGCTAGCCTCCAGGGGATTTTAGTGCACAGCTCGAGAGCCTAGCTGGTAGAGTCTTGCAGTTGCTAAGTCAGTGCTATCCCTAAGTGGTAAAAGTGGTTCTTCACTTCTGTGGTAGTGCTGGGGCTTCATGAGTAGTTTGGAGCAAGGATGTGGTTTCTTGTCTTCATTGCATGAGCAAATAACATAGCTCCAAGCCTTCCGCATGCTGAGAATTGCAGGGTTTGCCCTAAATGAGGAGTGTTGACTAGAGACTGGCTGCATGTTTGCCAGTTCCACGATGCATTTATGATCACATGAGGTGACAGGTGGGATGGTTCACACCTTAACTGTCAGTCCTTGTGATGAGCAGCACATTAAAGGGGATGGATTAACTGTGGTCCAGGCGGTGCCTTGCAGAGGGAAGACCCTTTCCCCACATCCTTTTTGCTAGCATTAATCAGCAGAAAGAAATCTCAAGTTTGAATTCTTTGGGCCATCCTGTCACACACACACACACACACAAAATAAAAATAAGGGAGGTAGTCCTCTGCTCCAATTAATTAAACAAACTGATATGAATTCCCTTCTTAAATCGTACTTTGCATATCCATAATCTCTGCACTACATTTTATGTATACTTTACCCCTGGGTAAAAATTTGTGAGCATATAAATGCTTTCTCATATAATCTTGCTAAAGCATGCTCTTGCCTATAAATATTCATACCAATGCCAAAACATTTGCAAGCTTTCCCCAAAGGTGAAATATGTGTAATGTACTTTGCCTTCTGGGTATAAATATTATCCAATACATTTTGGTTAATATGAATACACTAATTATTCTTGTAACCCTTTTTAAAAGGGTCATCCTCATGATGTGAATTTTTTAAAAATGTAATTACAGTAATTGGATACTTAATCTAATTAAAATTGGCTTTATCTTTAATGGAAATTTTTCTAAAGAGGCAGAATGACAATTGACTTTCTGATAATCACTGTTTTCTTTCAGCTAGAGGATGCATTTAGTACATACAGTAGGAACTAGAGAACATGGCCTCTTTACTACATGCTTTCCACCTTAAGAGCCAGTTCAATGATAATCGTATCCATTACCAGGCAAAACTTTCACTTTCCTTGTAAATAAAACTTCTGCATCCTGAGTATTGATTTCATCGTTATTCAGATACAGTTAATTTAAGAATTACCTGCAGTGCTGACTACTATGCAAAGCTTACCTTGAGAAAGATGCAGTGTAGGTGATGGTGCGTACATCACTAAGCGTGTCTCTTTAGGTGGCTTAAGCAGTTACATATGTGATGGGCTCCTCTGTCTTCAGTGGGTGCATCTGCACCTCGGGGTGTATGTAAATTGAAAAATACCATTTTCTATGCTGTTGAATGGAAAATCAAAGAGAACAAAACAACAGAAGAGCTAGGGGCTGTGTAAGGATAAGACTGGAGAGGTTGATTAATGGTGCTAGTTTCAGATATCGATGACATTAATTTTTATATCTGAGACATTTTTATTTAAAAGTGGGTTCTCTTAAGGTGGAATTCATCTGATCATAGTTGATCTGCTTTCAGACCTGATAGATCACACCGTATTTTCTCCCCTTGATGATAGGGTACCCAGGGTGCCTTGTCCAGAAATAGCTAGGTATTCTGCAGAGGTTGGTGTTGAGTCAGATGAATGCCACCAACTGAGAAGAAACATAAAACCCTGTTGCTGGAGCACATCAGTTCAGTCAGAAAGCAGAAAAGGCAGGGTCAGTATTAGAAGCCAAGGGAGATTCAAAATTTTGCTTTCTGGATCTCTGAAGTTCCAGAAACCCAAGTGAAAATTAAGTTGAAAAAGCTAAAACAAACAAACAAATAAATAAATAAATTGCCTTTAGAAAGAATGAAAATGGAAAGTCCTTGATGAGCTTGTTGGTTTTGAACTGTCTTTGTGACATAGCTCAAAACTGGGGAGTAGCTCCTCTGATAAACTCAACAAATGCAAATCTGGCAAAATAGCAGAAAAGGTAATTCCTGTGAGTAAATGTGAGTTACCCATGTCTGGTGATGTTACAGGGATGGCACTAACAGCAGAGGTACTTTGTCACCTGTCTCATCAGCTTTTCATGTACAGTTTGATCCAGCCACCAGGCTGAGCTAACCGAGCACAGTGACTACTGTGACATGGAGAACACAGCTTCAGATTGCCATGTCTGGAAGCAGATCCTTTTTAAATCTGCTGCACCTTGCAGGGGCTTTGCTTCCAGGAAAAGGCATTACTGGAAGCCAAGAAAGAGAGAAAGCTTCTAAGAAAATCAATCAACTATTTTGTAGGCTCAGCTTTCCAGCTGAGTGTTCCTCATAGGCTGATGTGTCTTCATGACTGAAGACAGTGAGACGTATCACTGAGGAACCAATCACTGCTTACAGAGAAGGATAATTATCTACACTATGTTTCAGCAACAATCTATACACAGTGTAAGTGATAGTAAAGAGGCTTCTAAGTCAGTTCGTGAGATTTACATATTGAGAAAAATCATTAATTTGGGGTGAGCTTAGCACTAATAAACAGAAACATTTCGCTTTAGGACAGGTATCAGGAATGCATAGGCTCAAAACACCATCAAAAGTATGAAGGAGAGCTTCTAGTTATGTTTGAAAACTACTTTCAGCTTCTTTAAAAAGTTTGCTACTTCAAAAAAGCTGATGTTGAGAATTTGGAAAAAACATGCCATTTCCCATTTGTTTTATCATAAAGTGTTATCTTTGGGTAAGAAACCACTGAATCAAGAAATTATACCATCTGATAGCCTTCACTAAGTTTAAAGCTCCCAGATTGGAATTAATTGGAAAGGCAGCAATGATCCATTCAGGATCTCCAACAGGGAGAACTTCTAGTGAAAAGAAAATGATAGCTAAGCAGCCTGTACCTGCAATGCACAGTTTGAATTTGGTGAGATTCTGTTGCAGCTACGGAAACTGAACACATTCGTAGTGCTGGCAGTATTTCTGAAATATTTTGGGCAGAGAAAAGGAAGCTGTTGTAATGATCAGCAGTATGAACTGTCGTAGTTCCAGAGCAGAAGACACTTGCAGTTAGTGTTTATGATGTGGGGCCACCGGTGGCTTTGAATACAGAAGAAATGAGGGGATATAATGGCTTGCTTGCTAGAAAAATTTGAGCTCCTTAGAAATGAGTTTTTGGACTGTTGTAGGAATTCCTGGTTCTGTTTACGAGGTTGGTTCAAACTACTCTTCCTCACATAACTGAGGAATCTTGGCAGATCTGAAAGCTTAGAAAAATAGAAACCATTTGGTTTTGCCATTAGTCTTGGGTAAGAACTCTGCATTGCTGATGTGTGCTGCAGACAGATTTATTGGGGAGCTGATATCAAACGTTGTCCTGAGCACGAGAGAAAAGCATTGGCTGCTGAGGGAAGCAAACGTATTCAGGGGGAAAAGAAAAAAGTCTGTTGCATCTTCTCTTTGCAGATTTTTTTTTTTCTTTTTTTTTTTTTTTTTGGTAGAAATTAGGTGGTGATAAATATCCTGCTCTGTCATGGACACAGCCACAGCTTTTTCTCAGGTCTGGCCTCAGAAGTTGGGCCTGGAAACAGGCTGAAGAGGACACAGGGCAGCCAGCAGGCCAAGAGGATTGATGGAAAAGCTGTCAGTGGGTCGTGTGAGGGTGGGGAGTCTGGGGAAATGTAGAAGCTGAGTACCAGAACTGAAGTAAATTCAGGGGAGCTGTGCTTGGCAGTGGGGAGGTCCTCCAGTAGCACTGCTTTAGTAAGCTGGTGGACAGTCAATGCTAATTATCACAGAGCTGCTCTGGAGAGGCCGAAGAAGAAGGCAAAAATACAATACAGACTCCTTTTTCAGAAGAAAAATCCAAGTGGAAACCTTTTTACTGCTAAAACCCCAGAATCAAAAAAACAGCTCTGTCTCGGTTATGGACTGCTAGGCTAGTAATACTGCACCAGTTCTTGGTGTGCAATTCATCACGTGTTTAGGAAGTTAGGGTTTTTCAAGACACTCCAGACCATGGGAGCACCTAGCTGTTCTCACCATCACCGTTTGATGAGAACAGCATGCAACACTCTGAACATCACAGCCGTTTTTGTTCCTTAGCAAAATCCTTGGAAAACAAAGAGTAATGCAGCCATTTCTAACATCAGAACCAGATATCTCAGCAACACTTAACTCCCTACATTTAACGGGTTGTTGGCTTTTGTACTTACATTTAAGGGGTTGTTGGCTTTTGTACTTAACTTCTTGCTCTTGAAAAATGTCTTTCATCTCAAGGTGAAAAATTTGAATGCACAACTTCTGTTTTTCCAGAAGATGGCAGTGCCACTACAGAAAACAGCAGAGCAGTTGTACTCCTAAGGTGCCTGTTTCACAGTTTGCCAGTTCAGAACTCATATTTAACAAGTTTTGGGTTTTTTTAAATAAACGATCAGATAATTATGCTTCTGTGACTGTCAAAAGCAATAACAGTAGCACTCTAAAGCATGTTTCATTTCCCAAGGGCTCTCAACAAACTTTAATTTATCTGAATGGAAACGGGATACGTGATTAGGCAGTACTTCATTTCTACCACATACTCTGCATGCTACAATTAATTTTCACTACACGTGTTCACACTGAATGTTGAACTGCCCTCCTAACTTTCACCTCATATACCTCTACCTTGGCAGGCACAGGTGTTGCAAGAGTTGCAGTGGCAAGTAAGTAGGTGTTAAATGCTGACTTCAATCCAAGGAAATGGCATAGCACATCTGGTGGCACACAGAAGATAAGAAGAAAAAAAACAAGCAAACAGATGCGCTGAAAATTAATAAAGACTCCAGCACTGCACCAGATGCAGTGGTATGGTAACTTCATTGCAAAATAGATTGCACTATGCTAACTAGAACGTATAAACTAGATTCATGCTTTCACAAACTGTAAGAGCTGATACTTTTAATTTTCAAGTTGGGCTTGATTTCTGATTATCTCTGTCACAACATTTTTCAAGGATTTTGTGTTATGATTACGTGTGATTTGCTAAAAATAACAGATCAATGAAAAGATGCAGAACTTACTGTGCTTCTCTTTCCATTCATTTATTATATTTTTAAGTCTTTCATTGAGGGGAAAAAAAATAGAAGGTCTATTCACACTAGAAAGACTACCTACCAGTTCAGTGAGAAGAAGGCAAGCAAAGAGTTATTCTACACCCTGCTAACACATTCACATAAAACTCATCCAATTTTGTTAAGACCTTTTGTGGAGAATCAAAAGTTAGTGAAGATTGTATTGTAATTCCTGACCTGAAAGTCACACAGCTGGATTCAAGTAGGCCAGAAATGTGTGCTTTACAGAAACACCTTGTGGATTTTTATTTTTTTTTAAGCTATGGAAGTTTTTAGTGCTGACCCTGCCCTGTGTGCTGACAGCTGAGTTGCTAGTAGGAACTCATGACAGAAGACAATTGATCACAACTGTCAGATAGTCTGCAGAAGGAAAGAACCACCTTGTTTCATCAGTTTTAGCCTCCACGTTTCCCTTGGAACGGGGCAAAAGTTACACGCTGCTCATTGCACATCTGAAAGATCTAGTTTTGTGAGGGGCAATCAAGATTTAAATACACTGGAGGAAAATAATTGGCTGCTTGATCCAACAGCACCTTTTGAAGTCAATGTAAAAGTGTTCATTAGCACCAATGAGATTCAGATTAGATCCTTATTTCACAGTCAGCGGTACTATGGCATAATTGGCTGGTCAACAGAGGTTGAAACAGGAAAGAGGGCAGAGTTTGGAACAACATAGCAGCCCAGAGCTGGGCAGCACGCAGGGAAAGGTGTATTTCTTTCAAGTGCTTCAGCAATGGAGCTGTGCTGAGAAACCTTTGTGTATTTTGTCAACGTGGCTGGAAAGTACAGTGGACCAAAACTGTTTTTATTTACGTCTGTGCAGCCCACACCTGCACTACCCTACTGATTTCAACACTATGGAAATGTACCTAAGAAGAGAAAACCTATTCCATCACATTAAGAACAAATTCTTTCTTGGATCATCTTTCACATACTGTAGGAATTCATTGAAAACCAAGTCAATAATAATCTTGGCTGCTGGACCACCAGCGGCAGCACTCCAAGGCTCTTTATGGCCTTACAAACCTGCACACTATATCATTTACATACCTCCTAGATGGACTGACAGCTGTCAAGCCAGAAAGTACCATGATGAAAAATTCAGATATTGCTTACTGTTGCATACATTTGTAGCATTTGGAATAATTGAACTTTTCTGGAGAAAACAGTTGGCCCAGATGGCCAAGCAATTACACTGGAAATATTTGAAATTCAAAATCAATTAAAAAAGAATTCAGACACATAACGAAAGGAAACAAATCGGTTCTGTGTAATCATCTCCTTATAATTATGACTGTATCTTATCTAAACCCAAATTTCAACTAGGATATGAGAAGGAAAAGTTATTACTGCGTGGTAACATTTTATATATTGGTTACTTTTAGTTCTGATGACCATGACAAAGTAACTGTTAATGGCACATGGCATTACATGTGTGATAAAAACATCAGAAAATTCATATTGTTGAGAATCTCCCCATTATTTTTGCCTTTCAATTTGTTTCATTGTCTTACTATATGACCAAACATATAAATAAGATATTTAACTAATGACTTTCAAATGTAGCATTCCACATTTTATATAGTGTTCTGGAGGAATAGAATGGGTCAACACTGAGAACTAATCAAACAGAGCTCAGGTCCCATGGCTGGTAATTATTATTATGGGGAGAAAAATGAAAAAGAAGAAACATATGAATTTCTTACTCAGCAGCACTCCAGCCAGCCTCAAGAAGCCCATCACATGGCTCTGTGCTGTTGGGTTATAAAATAGCTAAGCAGGGCTTGAAAACTACAAGCTTGCAATGCCATCCTGTCCTATATCCACACACACAACACCAATCAAGCTCTCAGGAGCCTTGTTATTTCTGGGGCAGCTACTTTCTGTGTATACTTGCTTAAGTCATACAACCTCTGTGCCGTTATTCCTCTTTGGTTATGCCCCTCCATTGATGTCCGCTATCAGGACTTCAGTTATGGATCCCTTTTTGTATGTTTAAAACTTGGGTGAGGCTTCTGGGCAAATGAATTTTGATTCTGCTGATATGTTATCCCCTCTGATGAGGAAAGGATTGACATATACGTCTTGCTCTAGGAAGTCCCACTGTCAAACTGTAGGAGCATCAAGAAGAAGCACCACAGCAGCACATGGATGGAGAGCTTGGCAAAAAGGATAGAAAGAATGGCCTGTGATTTTCAGTGAAAAAGACTGAAAAGGTATTCAAGATTAAATAATCATTGGAATTGCTGCTGTGGGGAGAGTTAATACAGAGATCCCATTAGAAATCTCTCAGGAGATCTTGTAAGATTAAATAAAATTAGCCCAAAGGCCCAAATTCTACCTTCAAATCAGGCATCACGCACTGAAATGAAAAAGCCCTTGAACAAGATCAAATTCAAAGGTGACTTGGATAAGGTCTGGGTTTGTGAGATTGGGAACTCAGATACAAGACAAGTGCTGGCTGTGCCAGGAAAGAACAATTCCCCCATGCTTACCATACCTGTGCAGCTGTCCTCAAAAGCCATGCGTGTCCTACTAGCTCTATAGAGCTTCCGGCCCAGCTGTCCTTCAGCTGGCAGTTTTACTCATATCTATGGTTATACCCTGAAATCGTGGAGAGAAAATGCATTTAGCCAATCCTGTGAGGACCAAAGCGCCCGCCAAACTTTTTATTTCAGTCTTTGCTGCATGCATTTGACAAAACCTGGGCATTGCCAAGTGCCTGCACCTGCAAACAATTCCACTGAGCCCTTGGCGCTGCTGGTGGGACTTAGAGCTCAGCAGCCTCTGCTGGTCCATTAACTCCATGGGATGTTTATTATAGCACTAAAATTTATTCAACTGCAACACGTGATGAATAGAAAGCATAATACAGATATTAGGGCTGCACTTGGTAGCAACAGTCAGCAATATGCCATTTACCAGAGTAGGTATGTTAGTTAATCTCCGTCAGAAGTAGTTGCAGGGAGGGAGACTTCATTACACTGCTACAAAGCAGAGTTCTAAGCAGGCTTTTGCCCTTAAGACTACTTCAGAATATTTCTGCAAAAATATTAAGTGCAGGCCCATAAAGTCAGGGAAGTGCCCAGCTCCTCCAAAATACAGAAATAAACAACATCTGTATCAGTGAATCGCCTGTGTTGTAGTTCATGGAAGCATCACAAGTAGTGAGAGGCAGGTGCCACTACAACCTCGATGGTGGTCTGTCCCACTGCGCTGGTACATAGCCTTCATCCATCACTTCTCCATCATCCATATACATCCATCAATAAGGGACAGTTTATAAATTGAAATGGAAGATAATGGAAGGATGGTAATTTAAATCACAGTACTTAATTCCTAACGTCCCCTTACTTTCCTAATTGCTAAAATACTTAACACTGATTTTATCAATAGTCCATGATAAATAAAACTACTCCATATCTGCTCATTAATTAATTATGGGCAGAAAAAAATATATATATAATGGAGCCAAAAGTAGATGGAGGACTCAAACGTCAAAATTGAGTCAAAGATGCGACTCTGCCATCAGTGCAGTCATGCTAATCCCATGTGGCCTGCATTTTGGGGGGGTTCTTCATTTGCTTTATTTGTAAAGTACAAGCAAGAGGGAAATTGGGCTGCAATCCAGAATCAGTCCTTCTTTTGAGCTTTAGGAGCAAAGAAGGTAAACTGCAGCTCAGAGCTGTTGCAATCGCTGCCAGTTGGAGGAAAATTCCACTATTGTAGGTCTACAACAAAATAAGTAAAACTACAAGATTAAAATTAATATATATATAATTCTTTAGAAAATAGCTGAACAGGTGTATTAAGAAATGGAATCTGAAGTTAGTTTTACTACGAGAATGAATATTTCAACTGAACCAGGAAGAAAACACTACTTAGAAGCAAAAAAAAAGAACCTGAGGTTGCGTTTGGTGAATGTTCTCTGGCTGTCTGTTTTTGGCAATAATTTAATATCAAATATTTTTCCTACATTATGCAAGAACTGGGTGAACTGAATGATTTTGAAAGCCAAGCCAGCAAACATAAGGATATTTCGTGCCATCTCATTTTGCTTCTGACATAAGACTAGAAAGAGGCACAAGGCCACTTAATGCAACTTCACTGCTGCAAAGTGGGCTTCTCAGTGATGGTCTATCCACAGATGAAAGTCGTCCTACTTACTTACAAATAAGGTTATATAAGATTAGTACCTGTTTTTTGGTTGTTTGTCATTTGTTTGCTTTTTGCTGATCTAAATGGGGCAGGAAGCAGGAGAAAGCTCATGCTCCAATCCAGGGTTTTTGTAACACGTCGATCTTCCCTTTGGTTTTCCAGTGAGCCAGAATTTGTTCTGTTCTCTCCATCTTCAGAGCAAAATGATCACACTTTCTTCCAAATAATGGCAAATGGATAATTTCAGCAATAAGTTCCACCTCTACTATCTACATAACCATGGTTTTCAGTGTGATGGAAACTCTCTGCCTGGCACATTCCTGGTCTTTTTCCTTCCAGCTTCTGCTGAAAAAAACTAGATGATCATTGTGGTCCTTTTCAACCCAGGCCATTCTATGATTCTATCATCCTATGATTCTATGATACGTAAAACAATTTTTACCACTGAAGAAAACTGAATCACCCCACTAGAACTGAACAATGTCAATTTTAGATTTGCAGCTTATTTACTATCTACAGTGAAACTCAAACTCCATTTTTTGCTTCATGCAGATTGCCCTTCTAGGGAGGAAAACAAAGCAAACCTATAAAAAGCATCAATTTTTCTTTCACCCTCTTTTTCCCCAATCTCTGCAGATCTTCAATAGACATTGTTGCACGTCTTCCCCCTCTCCTTGAAGACAAAAGTGAGGATTTTTTCAGCCAAGAACTCTGTTACTAATGCTACGTTTGTCCCATTTCTCCCCACACCCTACAATTACCTCTCTAGTTCCGTGTGATGATTTATTACCAAAGAGCGTATTTTCCATTATAGGAAAGGAAGAGGGGGCAGGCAGAGTACCAAACAAACTCCAGTGGCTGTATTCAAAGTGTAATGCTTCTTATCACAAATAATTTAAAAAATGCAAGAACCCCAATTTGCAGCTAGGAGGCCCACTTGAGGGATCAGTTAAAATTTACTCCTTTATACACATGCCAACTTTGACTTCAAAAAGACTTTATTCCCAAGGATAAACAACCCAATATTTGTGTAATATAATTAAGTGAAGGCATCTTTAAATGTCATACCAGCTTGTGCCATGCTTTAAATTGTTATGCATCAACAGAATTTAACGAGATGGCCAAGGATCCTGCTTCCTGCGTGAATGCGATAAGCCACAAATACTGTATAGCTCTTTAATAGATTGCCAAAATAAAGCATTTTGTATGCAAATTATTCATGGAGTGGCAAAGCTAATATAGTGCCAAAATTACGCCCACCGGTCTTCTGCAATTAGTAGTTAAGTTGAAGTATCTTCAAACTGCAGAATTTCTTTCAGTGTTTCCCAATACTTGAAACATCTTTTCATTTATGTAAATACGAAATAGCAGCTTTTATTTTGCTTTTAAGGTTCAGGGTACGCATGCGCTTTAGCAGAGGGTTGGCAGCCGGGATCTAATCAGAAGAACTGCACAGAGGCTACACGGGAAATCAATGCACAAGTCCGGAGACTTGCAGGAAAGTTGGAGGAAAAAAAAAAAGATTTTCCTTCCCCAGCCCGTGCTGCTAAAATGAAGTATGTGAGCTTCATTACTTTGGGATGAAAAAACTTGTGAACACAGCAAAGAATGAAATATAAGCAACCTGATCCTGGCTTCGGGATGGCTCACAGAGCCACCCGTGTGCAGTATCCTTTAGCATCTTCCAAAAACCTCCTGTCTGAGGGATGCCCCTACACTTGTAGCAGTTCTGGGAGAAAACATCCTTGGGTGCACCAGGTGGAGGAGCCACCCACATAAAATGTACTGCCAGAAAAATCTCTTAACCTCTGGCTCAGCTGGACGAGACAATGCAAGGCTGGAGAGGAATTTGTATAGACAGGGAGAAGTACTGCTCCTTGACAAAGAACTCTTTGGAAGAGCTTACACCAGCTGCCAAGTATTCAGACAACTTTTCCACTCTTGAGTATCATTTAGAGCACCACGTGGAGATGAAGCAACAGACAGACAGGTGGGTCCTGCAGGTCATGCCCACGTGCTGCAGTGTTAACACTGTCTGTATTTTTCATTTACAATCTTATCATGAAAAAAGTATACTGCGTGCCAGGGGCCTGTGACAGTGATTTAAAGAGGCTGTGTCAAGCGGCTTGGACCTGAGTGCCCTTTCTTGGGTAGCCTGGAAATTTACTACGAGCTAAACAAAAACAGTAACTCTGATTGCAGTCTATTTTATAGCATATTGTGGAATTTGTGAACAACTGCATTCAGTCCAGTGTATTCCAAGCGTTGCAATTAACCTGGGCGGAATGGTGGGACCAAACACAACAGCCCCCCTGTCTGTACTTTGGTAGAGATATGTAGCAAGAAAACTGCAGTCCTTTGGAGAACAAGTGAGCTACCACCATTACTGGTGCTGCTCTTGCATTCTGTCTTTTTCGTGCTGCTGGTTTGAATGCCTGGCTAGCTGAGGTGAGTCTTCCTGCAGCGCACCCAAAGGAAGGCATGAGGAGCACGTGGCCCCAGCACCTCTGCCAGTGGCTTTGCCAAGCGAACCTTGCGCTGTCAGGAGGACTTGGCGCAGCCTATTGGTCAGGGTCCCACACTGCAAACTTGTCATCACTTTTGTAAAAGAATAAAAAAATTTAAAAATGGCAACCAATGAAAATCAATCTTCCGATGCTCCGCTGCCTTAAATACCAGTAGAGCAAACAAACAGCCCTAAACAATACAGCAGAAACCATATATCAATTACCCTAAATGCTCAAGCATTTTTACTTCACAGCCTGCAACATCCACATGTAGTATCCGCACCCACTGCGCCGGGGTGATAATGGTGCCGCATTGTTCCTGGGCGCCTGGCGGCGAGATAAGGGCTGCCTGCACTTAGATGATAATGAAAGTGGGCAGACTTAACATTGTGATTTGAAAATTTCTTGGGTCTCAGAAAAAGGTTCTATTAAGCCCACTGACCCCAATTGAATATTAATTAGCTAATTAACAGATTTATTGTTCCACGCAATTTCTGGAGAGGCAATTTTTTTTCAAGTGCCATTATTTTTTTAAATTATTTTTTGCATTGTGTATAATTGAATCTTTGCAGCTGCCAGCATCTTCTGCATGATTTGGCAAAAAAAAGAAAGAAAAAGCACTTATAGCTTTACCTTTTTTTTTTTTTTCCATACCCAAACGTTTCCAATCGCTTTAGTTTGTGCTTGGGGAGGGAGTGGGAAAGAGGCAGCTGATTTATGTCGCAGTCTACAGATTTATTTATTCTTAAAAGCTTAACTTTAAAACGTCCACACTTTTTTTAAATTCTGTTATGATTCACCGGTCTATCTTTTAGCCTGAGGGTTGCTACACAGGGCGCTGTTATTCCTGGGATAGAAACCCAGGTCTGCTTCCCCAACTCACTATACACCGTTTTGAACATTGCACATCTTTCCTCTCTTTTTACCTGTCTGTTCTTGAGCTTTTCCCCCGCACGACCGCTTTCTGTCTTTCAGGTTCTGTCCTTCCTGCAGAACGCTCTTTTGCGTGAACCAACACAAATCTTTTCCTTCAGCAATTTTTTGTCTCTGCGGGTGGATCCCGAGAATGCGATGTATTTTTCTAAATACCGAATTATCGGTAAAAGAGAGATAAGATGTTATTTCACCATATGGATGATTTCAAATAAGCTGGTTTTGCACAGACCTTAAGAGCATGGTGCTGAATTGCACAATAACCGCAGCGGTCACTCACGTGGTGCCGTCATTAGGGCAGGTAGTCCACTGCAGATTCTTACATATCCTATATGGCATAATATCTTCTCTTGAAGAACCAAGTCCCTGAAATAGGCTGTGTTGTTTTTTCTAGTACCGTCCAAAGACACTAACATAAGCAGCCCCTAGTGCTCCAGAATTAACAATGAAGATACCATGTAGCTTTTATTGGAGTATTTCAATGGATCACACCGCTATCCCATCAGAAGTAGAAAAGAGATAAATAATATTGCATTATAGAGCAGAAAGTACGGCATTTATGTGGTGCAAGAGAACATGCAGATCTCTTAAATCCATACACCTGGGCTTAAGGCTACATTTGTGTCTAAATCCAGGATTTACATATCTATTATAGCAAGTACAGCTTGAATGGCAACAGTGAATTTGTTGTGGGTATACATCTTCTTTCTCTGACCATCATGTAAACACACAGACAGCTATGTATTAAATCACAGTTAAGAATAATAAAAAGACTTATCCTGTAAGGGCATTTGAAAAACTCTTAAGCATCTAAAGAAGTGAAGCCATGCTTGCCTGTTCCTCCGCTAACAGAGGAGGCTTCAAGAGGGACAGCTTTTACTTGCCTCAGATATAGATGGGTCCAAGCTAAATTAAGGCCCAGAAGTTCCTCTTTAGTTTTCCTCTTGGACTGATGATTTTTCTATTATTTTTCTTTTTGATGAAGCTGCAGGTACTCAGTGAAACAATTCATCAGTATTTTCTAAACAGTTTCTACTTCTACAGCTCACAGTTATGCTGGAAACTTTGGTGACAAAAGACACTCAGTTAATTTAAAGAAATGCTGTGCTACAAAATTAAACAAAATAAAGTACATCTATCAGGTATCCCTTCCCAGTGTTACAGGTAAGACTGGCTGAGGTTGTAAACCATACTGCACAATGACAGAGAAATAGGATTTCTTCATATCCCACATTTGTGAGAGGCATTGCTTCATTCAACATCCAGAACTGAGATAAGCAATCCAGAAGACAAGCCACCAGAGACAAATCTGGGCTCTGCTTACAACAGTTCTACCAGTTATGGAGAGCAAAAGTGCTTGTATCCAGACAGCTTTGCCCATCACAGAGAGAAAACTGAACCAAAATATTCACATCTGGGTCTACATTTCTTATTCACAACATTTTGCCCAGGACTCACCTTAGATAATACATTTGAACATTGCTACCTACGCAAGACCTCAATGAAGTCCATTAAGAGCTCTTCCATGCAGCGTTCTTCACAAGAATGGCCTGGGGGTATCAAGGCGTTTTAATGAAGTGCTGAAGTGGCCTTCTTTATATTTGTTCTTTCTTTTTTTTTTTTTCTTTTACCTTTGTCACAGCTATATCCTGTTCTGAAATACACCAGCCAGGAAGACTGTTTAAACCACATGATATTTTACTTTAAAATTTTAGATGAAATACTACCTGAGCTCCAGGGGAAAATGAAGAAAAAAACCAAGAGATGTGATTTCTGCTTACATATAAAAATATAAGGAATAGGGAAGGAGAAGCATAAAGCTAGCGCTAGGATTATAGAGATATGTGAACTATGTCAGTAAAGAGCCTGGACTAGACTCATCAAAAGGTTGGTGGATATTATTTCATATTGACTCTGACCTTCTACTCTAATGTAATTACTAGGAACAATTTAAATAACTTTTTTTTTTTTTTTTCCCCAGAAAAAAAAGAGAGCATTTTCCATTGCTTAAAACTGGAAAACAAAATGTTTGATTGAGGTCATCTTGACATCCATTAGTGTGATAAATGAAGTGGAATTCAAGGCTGCTCCATTATCAAGGTTCATTTTCGTTGTGCAGATCTGGTTTCTCCCCCCTCTCCTTTTTTTTTTTTTTTTTTTGTAACAACATGGCCTCAGACTCAAGGCTGATTACAATAATTACATTTTCTACCCATAATAGTACAAATGATTCAAAGAGTTATTCAGAATGTTTCAATGTCAGCACTTGGATAAATGCTCGTTCCTTCCTAGGGATTGCATTTTTTATGCAGGAGGTTAGTTAGGAGGAGCAATAACGGTATAGCTGTCAGAAAGCCGTGAATTTACGTGCCCAGTAACTGCATTCACAATTGTTTGCTACTCGGCATGGCAACAAGACTGAATGGGATACTAGATAATTTATAACTGCGCCCCAATACAAGAAGAACAATTATATTGTGTGCAGTATAAAATGGCCGTTATTTAGCTCAATTTTTAAAAATTATTTGAACAAAATGCCTATCCTTTGCAGGGCTATTTTCTTCTTGCTTCTAATTAGATACCTGAGGAATACAGGGTCTATAAATTTTAGCCAACAAATATATTTATGGAATTTTAATTCGCTACTTGTATACTTTTGCCATAAACCTTGTGAGCCTTCTTCGGAGTTTTTAATCTTAAAGGTCGAGAAAAGAGAGAAGAAAAGAAAAATTAGAAAGAAAGCGAAAGAACACAATAGTTGTACAACAGCTAGCTGCCATTTTTCTGAAGAGCAGTCAGACCCAGACTGTACGTCTCTCCTCTCACACTTAAATTACTACTGCATGTTTTATGAGGACAAGTTTGCTGCAGCAGACTTGACAAATTGCTTCCCCTTGCAGGGAAGAGCCTCGAGCAGACCAGGGTCCACAGGAGCCTCTAGCGCTTGGCCGGAAGCCTCAGTCCCCAGCCTTCCCCTTCGCTTTCATGATGAGTAGATCCAATTGCTGTGTAGGAAATCTTTTTATCAGAATCATCCACGTAGGATCTTCAGAACGTCACAGTAAACAATATAACACCCCAGTGTTAAGTCAGTGACTTAAATGACTGCCCTTTTTCCTTTGGGAGAAGCCTAAGAAGAAAGGTTTCATAGCAGCACTCTGCACCTGATTGCAATTTTGGTAGCATGAAGTGCTCTGAGAAACACTTTTTAGTCTAGAGTGCAAAACTGATTTCCATTCACAGAGAAGGGGTCCCTTATCTTCATTTTTTTTTCAAAGTCAAGCAAAGGCAAGCAAAACACATAACTGATGTTGAATCTGAGGTAAGTTAGGTTTCACCAGTCTTTGCACAATTTCCATGTGAATTATGGAATTTAGCTAGGGAAGAGACAAACAGATGTTGGGAAACTCAGACTTGGGAAGCTTAGACTTGTTCATAGCTGGGCCCTGTTAAAGACACTGTCACAGAATTACAGAGTCATAGAACACCCCAAGTTGGAAGGGACCCACACGGATCATTGAATCCAACTCCTGGCTCCATACAAGACTGCCCAAAATCCAAATCTTATGCCTGAGAGCATTGCCCAAACACTCCTTCAACTCCAGTGGCCTTGTGCCTTAGGGACCTGTTCCATGCCCACCTCCCTCTGGTGTAGAACCTTTTCCTTACCCTTCCCCAACTCAGCTCCATGCAGTTCCCTTGGGCTTCATCACTATTACCTGAGAGCAGAGCTCAGAGTTGCTCCTCTGCTCCCTGTGAGGGGCTGCAGCCACCGGGAGGCCCCCCCCAGATCCTCTGCTCTGGGCTGAGCAAACTAAGAGACCCCAGCAACTCCTCATACATCCCACTCCTCGATCATCTTCACAGCCTTCCTTGGGTTCTCTAATAGTTTTATGTCCTTCTTATATTAAGGTCCCCCAAACTGCAGTTGGTGATTGCCCAGCCCTCTACTCTGTCAAGACCTCTTTGCAAGACCTCCCTGCCCTTGAGGAAGTCAACAACTCCTCCTAATTTAGCATCATTCACAAATTTATTTAGTATGCATTAAAGTCTTGAGTCCAGGTCATTCATAAGAACATTAAAGAGAACTGACTGCCTTGCCAGCCATGCTGAACCCCACTAGTGACTGGATCCCAGCCTGAGGTAACCTCATTTAGCATAACCCTTTGAGCCCAACCCAACAGCCAGTTTTTAACCCATCACCTTAAGTTTTTGCCCAGATGTGTGTTAGACATTTTGATGGATTTTAGAAGGATCCTGTGAGAAACAGTATCAAAAGCTTTGCTGAAATCCAATAAATTACATCAGCTGGCTTCCTTTGATCAACCGGATAGGTAAACTTGTCATAAATGGAGATTAAGTTTGTTAAACAGGACTTTACCCTCACAAACCTGGGTTGGCTGTGACCAGTAATGACATCATCTTTCAGGTGTTTTTCAATAACTTTCAGAATAGTCTTCTCCAGAATTTTAGGAGGTACTGAAGTGAGACTGACAGGCCCGTAATTACAAGAGTCTTCTTTCTTACTCTTCTTGAAAACGGGGGCAACACTTAAATTGTGAACGCCTAAATTTTGCCAATTTTGAAAGGAAATTTACTGTGCTATTATGAAGGTAGGCTTTCAATTAAAGTCTAAAATTAGGCTTTGTTCTCTTGACTGAGACGTTAAAATATCCAAAGTATATTAATCTAATCTAGTCCAAGACTCAGTAGCTTCCATCAACATAGAGCCAAGTGGCAACACACTGCATTAACCTTCCCTCGGGAAGGAGGAGACTATGCCATATTCAGATCTCAAAAAGCATTTAGCAGAATAGAAACGCTGATTTAGAAAGCTCTGCACAGTAATAGTCATTGTGGCAATGACTCACACCCTCTGAGGATGAAATACTGAAGAAGATCATGGTGTAAGGGGCATCCCTGGAGAAGAAGGGATCGGAAGCAGTTTGATGGCTAGGCATGTCTGCAGCGTATGCAAAGAGATATTTGAGGATGTGCCACTGCAGTCCAGTGTTGCATACCAACACTAGAAATGGTCAGTCCAAACCTACCTCTGATAACAGGCACCTTTACAATTGCAAATAGTAAGCTGTGATAAAGTGCAAAGGCATACTCAAGGATTGCACATGATTGCACCTGCATCTGTCTGTGAATCCAGTCACATTTCTTCTAATAGGATATAATAGTTGTGTAGTATATAAGATAAACTTGTGACTGAGTAGTCAGAAGAGCAGCTGTGGTGATGTCCTTCCAGCATTTTAACAAGAATGTGTGACAGAAGTTCCTACTTGCCCCGTCCTCAATATAGTCCAAGGGAATGGACACAAGAGAGCACTGGGATGAGAGACTGTGCTGAGTGCAATTAATTTGTAGCTCCATTTAAATAAAACCCTCTCATACTCATGGCTGGGGAGGAGACAGCGCCACTTGGCAAACAAAATCGTATTAAGTGCACTCCACTAGAAATGTTTATACTTTGTCCCTGAGAATTGTTTATGCTGGAGTACAGTATTTAGCTTATCAGTTTGAAGATGAATGACGTTGAGAGGGCTACAGAGGTTTTCTTATTTCAGAAGCGTTTGTTAAGTGCTTAGCATTTGCTGTGGCTCCAAACTCGGGGTAAGCCATCTTCATCTAGAAGAGCCTCTAGTGACCAGAGCAGAGCAGAGCATACTGGTGGGAACCCTCCAGCAAACACCCAAAAGATTGATGAATGCTGGGGGGAATTTCTACCTTTCAGATTAAATTCTTTCTTCTCAGACTCTCCTGGTGCTTAATTGGCTTCAGGAGGCTAAAATGTTGGGTTGTACTATGTGCTGACAGTGGGGTCAGGGTGCCTTGTAAACCTGCTTGCGTGAACTATGTGAACCCTTTGCCTCCTACTCCATGCAAATGTCCATCCATAACATTATATTTGATCTTCATGAGGCTCCCAGTGAGACAAAGAAAGAGACGAGGTATGAAGACAGGAATAAGTGTGCACTTTGTATCCTCATCATGTGATGAACGCTAACATTTTACCAATGTATCTTCAAAAGGTTTAGCAAGGGAAAAACCTGCCTGAAGCCCGTAGCTCAAGTGCTAAACGAGATGATTTTGTGTGAGTAGAAACATGCAGGAAAAATATAGGCATATAGGTGCAACAACTAGATTCTTTCACCCCACAACAAAGTGTGAAGGAGGGATGACCTTGCATGGGAGGCAAGGCAAGAGATATTCAGCAGCCAAGTGGTGAGAAGGAGGAAGAAGAGGAGAGGCACAGCTCCTCATCGCATCCTTAACACCCGGCATAACATCAGTCTTCATTACTGCTTCTGTCCCTTGTGTTTCTCCACACACTCGGGAGCTTTGCTTTACAATAGACCTGGGTGCATAAATCACCTCAGGAGCAGTAGCTTTGTAGTTAATAAAGAAAATCATGCATACATAGCATGAGAAATGTGCCAGACATCCAAAATACATGGAAAACTCCACAACTCGTGGGCATGAGCATTAAATGAGGTTCTAAACCTTGTCACCTGCTTCAGCACGTGTCAAGAGCAGAGGTGTTGCAAGACTAAAGGAGAACAGTTTGTGGAGGTGGAGTGCAATTTATCACATTCTGAGAAATTCAACACTTCATGTTGGACAAACTTGCAGCAAAAAAAGCCAGTGATGGCTTGAGCGTTTTAAAGGAGGCAGCTACTCAAAAACTGCCCTGTATTAGAAATAGAAAAGAATTGTAAGTTTGCTCTCCCTTTCATTCATCCGGTCTCCTTCCACCAGAAGTGGACAAAAAAAGAAAAGCTCTTGGATAAAAGCAGCACGTCTTGGCCCAGGACCTACGTAATGGATCATGTAAATGTATGAAATCTTAACATCAGCAATTTCAATCTCTTATTTTCAAAATTAGGCAACAGCATTCAAACACCAGCGTCGCTTTTAAGCTCTCTCCACTCTTCTCAGCATTCCAAGCAGTCAGAGTTGTTGCTCTCCACCCATAACGGGGGAAATTCCTTCATACCACATTGTAATTGTGCAGGCACCAGGTAGATAGGCAGAAAGATAAATGACTGCACTCCTGCTCAGACACAAGTTTCTCAGCAGTTAGCACTAATGCAAAGGGAAAAGCTACATACGGAGGAGAGCAGGATTTTTAAGAAGTAATCCTAAAGAGTTGCATCAGATTTGAGATGGCTGTGTTGAAGCACTTTGGAGACATTAAGTAATGAGCTCATTCTTCCATAATGAAAACAGGACAGAGAAAAGGATTCATTTAGTAAAACGCAGGGAATTGCTGTGCTGACCCCAGACACAAACAAAATACAAAACAGCGATGCCAATCTGCATTAACTCCATCTGAGTCACCCAAATTCATAACAGTGTAAGCCAGGCTGTCCTTACAAAGTCTACAGCTGAGTTATAAATGCAAGAGATCTGATCTGTGGGGCCAACATCCCGCCTGATGCACACCCACGTCACCCTACTGAGGACAGAGAACCACTGCATCTAGGAGATCTTGGTCCAAAGGCTGCATAACTTTTTTTCCAATCATTAAATTTAGATAAATTGTACCTCATTGCCACAATTAACATGTTTGCTATCTTGGAATTGGCAGAGAAAGCAGCCCCTGTTAGTGGTTCTTGCTCCTGGGGACAAGCCCTTGTGAACATGATGAAGCTCAGAAGATGCTCAGCCTCCTCTGGTAATGAACTGACTGTGACAATCAGTGAACTGTGGATGTAGTATAAAAGCACTTTTCAATGCATCATGGGGCCATGACTGCACATCGTAAGGGCTTTACAAAACAGCAAATAACGGCAGGCATCCCAGAGAGGTTCCTGCTTTAGCCATGGCTGTTTAATGTTGCTTGTGCCACTATCTAACCCAATCTAGCTCAGCCTATTCATGTATTTGGGCTCTCCTCATGGCAGCAGTAGAATGCGGCATGCCCAAAGCAGGAGGTGTGCCCTGGGGCCACTGAGGATGGCTGCGTGATTTTCCAACCGCTTAGAAGCTTACATTGTGCCTGCAACATGTGCTGACAACACCCTTACTCAGGAGCACCCTGTTGTCTTCATTGCAAACCTGCCAGCCCACCACCATGCATGCGGGGAGCCCCAAACCCAAAGACAAACCATTCTGACTAAACTGCCCTTTACAGATGTCTCACCGCTCACGAGAGTGGAAGTCGCGCGGCCCCTGATGTTGCGTAGAGGCAAGATTTATGTGGTGAGGGGGCTAAATGCTAGCACACAGGTTTGAACAACTGGATACTGTCGGATTTATACTCCATTTGGGATGATAATGAGGTGGTTAATACAGAAATACAAGACAGTAATAAACCATTGACTTTTATAGATCTCTGTGTGGGTCTGAATCATCACTTGGAGAGCAGGAGATCAGTGATATACAGCAGCAGCTCATCCCACTCTCCTGCTGCCACCTGGGTGAGCGCAGCCAGGCAATTCCCCTCTGCAGCACACGAGGCTATGCATAAATCCTGTGGTGCTGCAGGGAATGTGGTTATCGGGCAGTGCTTTGTTAATGGAATAGGGATCAACTAATCTCAATTAAAAGCATGTTCTTCTTACGTAGATATCCCTTTTCCTCCACAGAAGTTCTGCTCATTCTTAAACCCCTTAATTATATTGAAAAGGCAGGCTGGTGGCTCAAGACAGATTTCGCTGCTGGCTTAAAGCTAAAAGGATGGGAAAAATCCTGTCTTCTGATGGGTGAGAAGGAGTGTTAACTGATCTACCTTCAGATCACATAAAGTAATCTGAACTTGCATTAAAGTGATTATAATTTTGAAAAAAAATCGTGCAGACACAGAAGATGCATGAAAATTCATGGGAGTTCAAGAAAAGGAATGGGAGAAAGTCATGGCAGAAGTGGTCTCTCGAGGGCTTCTCAAGGAAGCTGCATCCGTACACTGCAGACCCACCACAATGGCCTGTTGGCAGTAGGTGGGCAGATAGACTAGATGATCTCAGAGGTCTTTCCCACCCTTAATGATCCTGTGCTTCCACAAAAAGAGCAACACCTGGTAATGTTGAGCAGACACCGTGAGCAGTGGGGCAGCACTATGACGGTGCACTCCAAACTCTGCCCTCGCATGTGAGCAGCTGGGAAACCCAGGAGCCACAGCGCTCACGCATCACACACCTGGTGCTCATCCACCCTTTCTCCATCTCTCCTGGCATAAGCACTCCCACAGTGGCTGCTCGGGTGCCAGGACCCCCTTCTTTCTGCAGGCTGCCAACTTGTTTGACTCCACGAGTGCAGTAGATGAGGATTTATACGATGGAAGAAAAGAGATAAAACGTTAGGGGAAATGGCCCAGAAATGCTGAAATAGAAATGAAGGGCTGAAATAATCTACCAGCACTTTATGCAGCGGCATAGATATAAGAAATACTAGTTGTTGTTTTTTTGGTTGTTTTTTTTTTTTATTATTATTTTTTTTTTATTGAGAATCCTCTTTCTTCCCCAGAAAATTGTTTATGCGGAATCTCCTGAGAAGCTTCATTTTTTTATTTATATATCCATATATATGAGTGGTGGTAATTTGAAGCCCTCCAAACAATCACCTGTAAATTATTATCTTTCTAAGCAGCCATATACATCCACGAGTCAGTCCCAGGACACTGAAACTGTATGTGAAAAGTCCTATTTATGCCACTCCGGGCACAGAAGGAAATTTGCTCCATTTTTATAAGGAAATCTCTAATTAATGTGTATAGTTAATTGAATCTTGAAGACAGACCTTCATAAGGCCGAGGATGACTGGACATTAATCTGCTGAGCAGCGTGATTTACTGCACAATGATACCCGCATCCGTCCCTTCCACCAAGGGCACAGATTTATCCCCTGTGTAGAGCTGAGCAAGACTCAGGATATTTCTTCCTCTGCACACATGCATCTGGCTGCAGTGTGGAGAGGCGCTGCTTGTAGAGCTGGATGGCAGCAGCAAGAAAGATGTGCAGAACCTAAGGGAAAGGAGAAGTGATGGGGGAAGGTGACTGCAGGACAGAGAGGACAAAGCCCTGCAGCTGTGGTAGGGACAGCACTGTATGAGCAAGTGTATGGGCAAGCTGAGCTTCGGGCCCTGCACTGGGGGCTGGATGCCTTCTGGCTCCTGCCCTGTGCTCGACAGTGATGAATCTTAAGCTAAAAGGCCAATGGAATTTATTTGCCTCCATTAGTCTGATACAATACAATTTATTTTTCAACAGCTTCTCTCATGCAAAAGCGTTGCAAAATGATTCACAACAAATCACAGCCGCCTCATGCAAATTTGGGCAGCTCATATCCAGCCCATTCGTAGCAGTGAGAGCTGCCCCGCTGGCTGGCAGGCAGCTTGGAAAGTTAATTATCTGCAGAAGGGGTAATTGCATTTTGTTGTGGAGAACTGGCAGTCGGGACAGGGTGAATACAGGGAACAATAGGCACAGGCAGAGCCAGAGGGGAGGTTGTGGGGTTAGGGGCAGAAACCAATGATAAGGTGGGGTGAATCTTGAATAGCAACAGTGAGGTGTTAATCTTGAATAGCAACAGTGAGGTGTTTGGGAGGAGAGGAGAAGCACAAGGGATGAGAACTGCGGAGAAGGTGGTCCTGGGGCTGGGAAAGAGGACAAACCACTGAAATTGCAGGGAGCCAATTATGAGGCCTGGAGGATGGGAGAGATACAGGGACTGCGTGGGGACGAGCCAAACCCCATGGACTAGGATCTATCCCAATGCATTTCCACAAACTCAAGCCGTTTCTCAAACTCCCAACCCCAGTTTGCTTGCAGAGCCTTTCCCCCTGAGCAGAGCAATCGTTAGGAGAACTTCATGCTGACCCAATGGGTGGGGTAAACAAGATCCTTCCAACAATGTTGCTGACCAACCACCTCTCCTGCCTGTTGGGCCAGCTGTGCCCCATTGTGGGAAGGTCATCATCTAGGGCCACTGCATGGACATTTCACTCAGCTCCTGCTCCAGCTCCCCCAGTTCAGTATGCCCAGAGTCCGCAAGTATCCAACCCTGCAGCCCTTTGTGGAGCTGGGGAAGGATTTTTCCCCCTCTTCTCGCTTGGTCCTCCTAAAAGTTTTGCAGGATTTAATACAAAATTTCATCACTATTTTATCCAGCAGTTCAATAATTGTGGTACTTCAGCCATTTCTGAAATGGACAACAGCTCTGCAAGAGGAGGACTTAATAGAAAGTTCATTCCTTATTTAAAAGCCAGAATAAAGTTATCTGGGGAGAAATTAAATTGTGTCAGCACAGAGCCAGGAAAGCAAAGGAGTGTGGGGGCCTTGGGGCACCCTGGCTGTGCACATCCTTGGGCTGCAGGGCGGCTTTCCTTTATTTCACATTATTTCAGTGCAGACACCCCCAAAAGCAAAGCATTCCCCACAGTTAATCCTGTACAAGTTGATTTTCTTTTTTTTTTCTTTGCTCAAAAGGAAACAGTTTGCGCCGTGCCAGAAATAAATGTTTTCTTTCTGATTATTCTCACTGTTGAACGTTCATAAAGTGGAGAAGCCAGCGGCAAAGAATGTCAGACGTGTCTGCTAAGGGGTTAACATTTGTAAGATGAATGCTGCAAGAACTTTTTTTTTTTTTTTTTTTTTAATTAAAAAATATATTTCTGGAGCAAAAACACAAGCAATAAAGAGTGTTTGCCTGTTGGGAGGCTTGTTTTGTAATGCGGTATGAATAACCAGCTGACAATCCTGTTTTGTGTTTTCTCTTCGTATGGCCAATGGCCAAGAGCCAGCCAACTTTATTGTCCTTGAAATGTCATGATTTTGAGTATGCACAGAATCCTTAACTGCCCAAATTACTGCATAACATTCCTTTTTATTATATGGCAACAATGTGATCCTGGGCTCAAAGACTTACTAGTTAAGAAGATTATGTGTTTTCCTTTTTCTGTTTTGTTAAAGTGCCAAGTCTTGCATTTTTGGCATCTTCTAAAGAATGAAATGTCTTCTGAAATATTCTCTCAGAGCACAGAAGTTACCTCAGAGGAGCTCAGAAATACAGCGCTTTTCAATACTTTCTCATTTACTCAGAAGTTCAGACGCATTTCTTTTCCTCAAAAGCTTCCAATTTTTTCCTCTTTGTGCATACTGACAGCAAAAAAGATTGTCCTTCATAACTTTGCGTGGCGTTACTCTGACGCTAATTTATCTCCCTTTCCCCCTTCCCAAGCATTGCGAGTAGCAATAGGCCCGGTCTCCCCACAGACATGGCTGTGCCGTGCTGCCGGGACACGGCCTAGTGTTTGTGCAAGAGGCCGAGGCGTGGGACCAGTGGCACCGGCATTTGATCTGTCCACTGCCATACTAAAGCCATTTAGTACCATAACCATGTGCATCTGTACAGGTTAGGGGCTGACCTGCTGGAGAGGAGCTCTGCAGAGAGGGAGCTGTGTGTCCTGGTGGACAACAGGTGGCCATGAGCCAGCAGTGTGCCCCCGTGGCCAAGGAGGACAATGATTTCCAGGGGAGCATGAAAAACAGTGAGGCCAGCAGGTGGAGGGGGGTGATCCTCCCTCTCTATTCCGCCCTGGTAAGGCCACAGCTGGAGTGCTGTGTCCCATTCTGGGCTCCCCAGTTCAAGAAAGACAGGGATCTCCTAGAGAGAGTCCAGCAGGGCCACAAAGGTGGTGAGGGGCCTGGAGCATCTCCTATATGAGGAAAGGCTGAGAGACCCGGGGCTGAAAGGGGATGTTAAAAATACTTATAAACATCTGCAGTGTGGGAGTCAAGAGGATGGGGCCTGGCTCCCTTCAGTGGTGCCCAGCAACAGAACACGGGGCAATGGGCACAAACTGGCCCGCAGAAGTTCCATCTGAACATGAGGAAAAACTGCTTTACTGTGAGGGTGACAGAGCACTGGAACAGGCTGCCCAGAGGTTGTGGAGTACCCTTCTCAACCTGCTGTAGGGAACCTGCTTTGGCAGGGGGTTGGACTTGATGACCTCCTGAAGTCCCTTCCAACACCTACAATTCTGTGACTGTATGATTTCCATACTAAAGCCATTTCCTGTATAGACTGGCCACCAGGGAAAACTGCTGTCTATGGCTCAGCTGTATTCCTGGAAGAGCTGCGACTGCACTTGTGCTGTTCTGAATACAGCATTTCCAGTACATGCTCCTTCCCCCATGCCCCGCACCGGGGCTGTGCCCCCACCCCGTACCCCCAGCCACACATAGCAGCACAAAGCAGCACGAGCAAGCTCTGCTTGGCGTCAGGAAACAGCCTGCGAGCCAATAAAAGTGGGCCGAAATGCAAATATAGCATTTCTTGTAAAGTAAATTAAGCTAACAACGCGGTAACAAACCGCTGTTAATATTAGATTAACTTGTTTGGCAAGATATGAAATCAGAGGAGCTGGGTTGTCAATAGCGGAGTGTTCAATAATGCTAATGCTGCTCGGGGAAGTATAACATCCATCTGAAACACAGATGCACGCACACAAAAATTAAGACTGGAGGAAGAGCCAGAATCCGAGCAGCAATTACACCAGCATTAAAGATGGATAGAGAGGAAGGTTGAGATTTTTGATTGCCTTTAAATACCGCCTCGTTTTTAATCTCAGAACCAGGCTGCACTGTGATCAGCCATTAGCCCTGATTTAAAAAAAAAAAAAAAAAAAAAAAGATCCCAGCTTTCAACATTTGCAGCATGAACTCAAAATATCGCTTTGATCTGAGCTAAGGAGGCAAATGGAAGCTAATTTGGAGGCTGAAGCCAGCTGTGTGTGTGTGGGATGGGCAGAGGAGTCACCCAGAGCCACATCCCCAGCACTGGCTCTGAGACAGAGGCGTAAATGTCACACGGAACGGCAGTGGTCACTAAACTGATTAAGCAGTGGTTATCTTTAGCAGTAAAAAGGCTATCTGCTAATACTAAGTGATTAGAGTCTAAAATGCCATTTACTCTGCTCTGATTCCTTGAATGAATATTTATGCCAAGTGATGACTATAACACCATCAAAAGGTTCTCCTGCTCTGTTCTTTAGAGTGGAAGTGATTATTCAACAGCAGGTCTGCGCTCCAGCACTTGTTTCTATTAAGCAAATTTGCAGCATTCAGGCAAAAAATCCTGATTGCATCGTCCTCCTGGGAGTTTTATTTTTAAAGAACTGGCACTCCCAGCACTCCCAAGGGCACGTGCTGCTGCAGGTGGGCCGTGTCCACAGCCCAAGGACAAGAGAGGGTGACAGGGATGCTGCACGATTTCTCCATTGTATTCTGTGTGAGCCAGGATTTAACTGAACCTTTCAGGATAGGAAACCCTTCCTGGGCAATGGTGCTCTGTGCTTTGCTCTCATGTCCCCAGCCCCAACTTCCTCATCACCACATCACCATGCTGCCAGTGCCATAGGAGCCACTGAGACGTGATCTTAGTAGAGTTGTTTCAACTCACCCATCCCAGTCACCACTCCATCAGCCATTCTTTTCTCTTGCACTGTCTTCTGCTCCTCTCCCCACTCCTGGTTGTTGGTTGGCTTAACCTGTTAGATTGCTGCATATCAAGAAAAAAAACAACAAACCACTTCTATCACTATTCTGCAGCGCACCCTCATCCCAACCTGCTTCCTTCTTATCATCCTTCCATCATCAGTTAATCATAAAAAAAATATTTTTGCCTTATAGCAAAGGAAAAATATTCAGTATTCTTAACCTCAGGCCAATGAAACCTGGGCCTGGAGGAGCTTTTGACCAGCAAGGTGTCGATTCCCTAAGTCTGATCTTAAAGCTCAGGCACTACGCTGTCGATGAAATAAATGTTTCAGTGACACATAAAATCTTTAAGGTTGGAAAGACCACTAAGATCATCCAGCTCAACCAGTCCATGCCTGTGACCACTCCATATCACGTTCCTCATGTGACATCCACCCTTTTTTGACCTTTGTCAACAAAAAAGCTAACAGTTACGAGTTGAAAAAGGTCTAAATGCTTACCTTCAAAGAAGTACCTACAGTTTTACATGTAAGTATCACAGAATCATTAAGGATAAAGACCACGAAGATCATCCAGTTCAACCCCAACCCACCCCCACCATACTCACATCCTTAAGTGCCTCATCTCCATGTTTCCTGAACACCTCCATGGACAGTGACTCTACCACATCCCTGTGCAGCCTGTTCATATGTGGGACCCCCCTGCTTTATTTACTCAGGTCCCAGGAATATCTGTACATGTGTTTAAAACCTGCTTGTCATCAAGCCTGGGAAATATGGCCTTTCACCACATGAACAAACCACAGCTAAGATGACCAGGAAACATTCATAATTTTTAATTCACACCAGTAATAAAATTGCATTACATTTTTCATAAAATAAATGTTCCAGTTTATATACAGAAAACAGACTGTACAGAGCCCTCCCCCAGACCCCGGAAACTCACAAACATACAGGCAATGCAGTGCTCAGCTAAGCAGGCACAACTGTACATCTAAAATTGTAACTGCTTTGTGTTGGGGGTGGGGGGAAAGTACTACAATGTATATAGTCCTCTCTGGACCAGAATTAAAAAAATATTGCAGGCAAGCTGACAGACGGCTGGCTGCTGGCGCGGCCGGGCGCCCATCCACAGTGCTCCAGCGAAGCAGGGATCGCTATTGAACCTGGGACTCGAAGCTCCCGTTCAGCTGCCCTTCCTCATAGTCCATCTGACACAAGATCATGTTGTTCTTCAGGAAAAACTTGTCTCCCACACAGAACCTGGAAGACAGACAGAATTAACCGGTTTCAGTACGCACAGGAGTTTTGGCACCGTGGTTTTATTACTGAAGGAAAGGACACGCTGCTTGGAGCGGAGGGCAACCAGGGCAGGCTGGGGCTGAGGCAGCTGAGCGGGACATCCCTGCAGATGGAGCTCCAGGTGATGTTACAGAGCCTGTGTGAGGCCTGTGTTGGTCCTGTGCTTCCCCAGCTCCCCTCGGTAAGGCGTTATTTGCACTCATTTCCAGGCAAGGACTGGCTATTAAGTCCTTCCTCACCCCCTTGTGTACAGCGCTGAACAACAAATAGAAATTTCCTGATGGCTGGGCTCCTAACCTTTATCTTCATTGAGCGAAGGGCACCGCTCTCCATATACCATGTAAATTGTTCTGTTTGTATTGAAGTTGACAGAGAGGCTTGTGATATTTAACAATTTTATTTGACCATTAAGGTCAAAAAAGTTCCACATATAATATCGGAGAGGTATAAATTGACAGCCTGTAGCTTTTTCACCCTGTCTGCTTGCTGAAGAGTTAGAAGCTCATCTTTTCTTCTTAAGATAACAAATAATGCCCTTAGAGCCTGGTTCAGGGGATGCTATGTCCACCATGCCAATGGGACGAGGACATTGCAGAGCCCACCACAGCCCCAAGTGCTGGGTCCCAGCCCCATGGCTCAAGGGAGCACTGAGCCCGCACTTCTCTCTCTCTGTCTCTGCTTTACTAATTCTAAAATTCATCTTCTTTTTCTGCATTAAAAAGCTAGAAATCAATCTCACTTTGAATTAACAGCTTTTAAGCTGAGAGTCGTACTGCGAACACAGTCCTGAAAGCCACATGCTCCACCAGCAGTTCAGTCCCTCGAAGAACAGACACAGCTGACTGCATTCTGCTGCTCCTCGTTACTCTGAGCTTAACAGAAGCCTCCAAAGAGAAATGAAGAAGCGACTCTTGCCACCAGCCCCACTGGCTGCCTCTCCTCAGACCTGGTTGCTGTGTTGAGGGGCTGGGGGTGTGCATGGCACTGCCAGGAATGGCCAGGGGTCCCCTGAGCCCTGATGTCCCGGGAGAGGGGCTGGTTGCATAGGGAAGGGTGTGCCTCCTGGAACCCAAGCCCAGATTTGGAGAATGAGGCTAATGAAAACACGGCGTGCTCTGTATCAATATTAGATTTTGCTCGGATGCATTTAACGCTCTGTAAACAGACACAGCCAAAGGAAGCTGGAATAGACTAGAGGAGAGGAGCCTTCACCACCAAACCCTTTTGTAGCTGGAGAAGGAGGTGGGTGCCCCATCCCAAAGGCACTTGGGCACCCACGTCTGCAGCTCTAATTCCAGTCTGACCTAAACTCATGGTTCTCACTTCAGCCTCCCGTGCTGCTGTTACAAGAATGCTTCCACGCCACCTTTTGGGGCCGGGATCTCTAGAGGATAAGCCATAGAAGTCCGTAGGATGACATCTAAAAGAACGCAGCTCCCACTCCGGAAATGGAACCTCGGTCGCACTACGCCTTTGCAGGAGGGATGCGAGTGTAAAGAGGGGTTTAGCGACAAAACCTCACCCTCGGAGCTCCCTGTATCGCAGCCAGCAGGGACCACGGCACGGGAACGGCGGGCAGGAACGGCCCCGGAGCCGCTAGGGGTCAGTGCCGCCCGCCGCCGCGGCGCCGGGAGCCGGACACGGGCAGCAGCCGGCCGCACCGCCTCGGTGCTGTGCGGGCAGGGCCGTAACGGAGCCCGCGTTGGTGCGTGCAATAACCGCGTCCTTACCGCTGGTTGCAGAGCTGACAGGCGAAGCAGTCCAAATGGTAAACATTATCTCTGGCCCTCATCACCATCTCAAAGGCAGGGATCAGCTTACTGCAGGCAGCGCAATTCCCGGTGGTACCAAAGAGCCTGCCAAAGAAGCACGATCATTAGAAGCCATTTTAATTAAATGGTGGAAGGACTAATTAAGTGTAATTAGCGGTATCAAATACTGTATTGCACCAATAAATAGAAGTCGCGGTCTCCATTTCGCTGACCAACCAGTGTGCAGGAGCTCGAGCTAAAGCTGCCTGCTGAGCGGGCTGCGATCATCCAGACGAAAACTTCATTTGGATTGCACGCCCAGGGCTAATTTGCTGTCTAATGGAGAAAAGCATTAAACACTCGCAGCACAATTTTGGGGCTCACAAAATTTCAGTCAAAAGCTCTCCTTGCCCCCACGGCTCTGCCAGCCCAGCAGGCAGCACCACCATGCTGCTGCTGGGGAAGAACCTTGCTCACTCAATGCTGAAAGCACAGCAGCACGCTTTTCCTGGTGATGGGTACAGCACCAGTTTGCAAAGCTTCTAGAGGAGGGCGAGCCCTGCTCCCTGGTTGTGCATCCCTCCCGGGAGTGGCTCAGCGCCATACCAAGCCCTGACCAGCGTGCTTTGCTGTTCCACTTCAGCTCCCTGACCCTTGAGGACAGCCCCTCGGCACTGGAGGCTCTGCCATTTCCATCTTGCCTTTCACTATCTGTCTCTCCAGATGTCTGCTGCTGTTACAGCTCCCGCCGGGGACTCAGCCAAGACAGCAATGTCCTCCCCTTGGCCCCATCTCTGAGCCATCCTCGCCAACCCACAGACCACCGCCACACAGACCAGCATGGCACCAATCAACAGACTGACAGCACCAGGTCAGTGTGCATTTGGTCAGCTGCTTTGCTCTGGGGATGACAAATACCCTCAGAGTGAGGCAGGATGGCTACTGCACCCCGTTAGCCCTGTGTGTGCCACGCACTGCTGCCTGCAGACAGATGCAGGCTCCCAGCTCGTTTCGAGCCATTGGTTCTGGCCAATTCCACAACGCACAGACCAGGAAAATCTATAACCAATTTCTAAACATGCAATTTGCCAAGCTGATCAATATTAATTATTACTGGCCAGTAATTGTGAACTACAACACTCAGCAATGTTATAGAAACCTTCACATAACTCCCACCCGCACTGTGCTGTGCAACCAAAGCAAGCTTACTGCCAAGCTAGAGAAAAAGCTGCCCTTGTTTGTCAGGTACCAGCGGCCTTTCATCCCACCTGGTGGAAGAAGCCCGAGAGCGTCTTGAATCACAGAATAGCTTAGGTTAGAAGAGACCTCAAAGATCATCTGTTTCTAAACCCCTGCCATGGGCAGAGCTGCCTCCCACCAGCCCAGGACCCATCCAGCCTGGCCTGGAGCACCTCCACGGATGGGGCACCCACAGCTTCTCTGGGCAGCTGTGCCAGTGCCTCACTGCCCTCTGAGTAAAGAGCTCCTTCCTAACATCCAACTTAAATCTTTCTTCTTTAGTTTAAAGCCATTCCCCTTTGTCCTATCACCCTCAGACTGTGTAAAAAGTTGATCCACCCCTTGCTTATAAACTCCTTGAAGCAGCAGCATGTTCTCCCCAAAACTTAAACAATGCAAACCAAAAGGAAGCACTGGCACTACTTGCATGGACCCAGGAGCTGGACTCAGTGATCCTTACGGGTCCCTTCCAACTTGGGATCTTCTAGGATACCATGCTGCAGGATGGAAAAGTTGCAATGGGAGAACTCCATACTCTTCCCCTGAGACTCCATCAAATGAGGACTGAAGGAGAGAGGAAAGCCTCAACTCTGCAGTTCCAACAGCCGCCTTGCCCTGCCAAACTCAAGCCGTGCAACCTGCTGTGGGAGCACTTTACTTCCCATGGGCCAGCACTGCAGCAGCAGGCTGGGAAACGCTGCACAGAGACGCACCCGGCTCTGCACCCTGCAGTGCTCGGCCCCCATCCAGCACCATCCACAAATCAGACTCAGCGCAGCCCCCTGCCCCCTCCCCTGCCCGAGTGCCTCCCTTCAGCATGGCGAGACCTGATGGCTTTGTGGGGTTTTGTCACTGTCACAAAACCAGGCGTGCGTTTTTAGAGCGCCCAAGTCACAGCAAACTCAAAAAAAAATGAGCCCTATCCATTAGGCTGGGAGACTGGGAGGTTAATCCTAGATTTGCTCTGTGCCCGGCGCTGCTACGCGCACAAGTGTAAAATATCCATTATTCATTAGCATCACCGTTGTGTGGAGCTCAATCTAGATTAAACAAAATAAAGGGGCCCCAGACAGCACCATTTGCATTGTTAAGCAGGAGCTTTTCTTCAGCCTTCAAATAGGAGACTTTTCTAAATGGAAATGATGGGGAAATTTGGACAGATGTTCACTTAACTATTTAAACAGTTAGCTTAAGAAACATGAAAAATGTATTTGGCATCGTGTTCACCTGTCTCCTTTCAGGGGGCTGGGGGTGCACCGATTGTTAAACAGCTCTGACTGTTTGCATAAGATCTACAGCTTATGTTCAGTCCGGCTGAAAACCGCGTCGCCTCCGATGTCTACACAGCTCCGATGCACAGCCGGCCCATGTGCTGATCTTTCCCTTTTCTAGCAAGTTTCACAGCCCTCCATCCCTGCCCTTCCCAATCGGAGAGCATTTCGCACTTATTCCAGCACTCCCTGATTTGAATCTGCTTCCCAGAGAGCCATTTAGAGCCCTGTGTATTCAGCACGCTTCTAAAAATATGCTGCGGTTTGTAGCTCAATGAGCAAGAAACAAACTTTTTTTTTTTTAATCTGCTTGAAGAAAAGCAAAATGAACATGGACTTTTGCCTTTTTTTTTTTTTTTTCTTCCTTGTGACAAACCTGCCACCTCTGACCCTCCTTACCCAGCACCAACTGGAGCTGAAATCCAAGGTGGGGAAAGCTGAGCGTTGCTGGACAAGGGAGTGGATGAAAGCCCTCCACCACGAGCCCCATCTGTGGGTAAATTCCAAACAACCCCACACGAACAAACTGATCTGCAGCCTGTCCCCCAGGCACCTTCACAACAGATGCGATGCTTTCTCACACACTCACACGCACAAAGTTCAAGCGCTTTAGAAAAAATCTGTCAGGAGATGCTCAGCATCTACTTATCAGCTTGGTGCCAATGGCTTAAAAGAAGCTGGAAATACAGAAAGGTTTCACTCTGGAGCTGTTTTGCTGCTTCTAAAAACACTTTTTTTTTTTTTAAATCTCCCTTTTTGAAGTTAAAAGGCAACGATTTTAAAGCACAGATTTATTTATTCCCCTTTATGTAACAAGAAGACCTAGCCAGCTTGTAAATAAGCACAGACTATGCAGATTTAAAATTTAACACAATTAAACTTTTACCCTGTGGTAGTAATTATGTTTAATGGCTCTTAGCCTGAACTTAACCACGTCTATTGTTGTCAGCCAGTCTAAAAGCAGGAGTTTGTCCAAGGACAATTTTCTGTAGTTTATAGGCACACTAAAAACCTCGCTATGCACTGTTCTCATTGGCCGCTGATGTCAGTGTGCACAGTAAAAATTAAAGCTAATTGGCATACAGGAGCAGCAGTGAATGCAAATGAATTAATGGGAAACGAGGGGAGCACTCCTGGAAGCAGCATGCAACGACTGAAGGGTGCTTTTTAGGTAAAGTTTTGTTTGTGCTCAAGAACAGCCTTCTGCACAAAGACTTCACCAGCTCTGAGAATACACCTGAACTTGATTCCAAGCATACTAAAGTCACTGGCACCCTGCAGGTTTGGGGAGGAGAACAGAATGGCAAGGAGTCCATACTGCAGGAGAATGGAAGAATATGCCTCATAAGATGACTTTAAGTTTGGCATCCCTTCCTTCTCAAGCCAAATTGTGCCACTGGGCCGAACTGAGAACTCCGTTATCTATTTCTGTCAGCTCTAGAAACAGCAATCTGTGCTACAAGGAAGGAGTCCCTGCTCCTTATCTTCCCTCTGACCTGGTGGCTGCTACATGGTCCATCAAGAAAGAGGAAGAACATTTTCCCTCAGTGCAGAGAGAAAATATTGGAGCTGCTGACTTCAATAAAGGAAAGAAAAAAAAGGAATGAGGACAGGCAAATGTAAAGAATGGATGGTACACAATGGATGGGTTGGGGGGTTTCCATTTTTTTTACTTAAAGCAACACAAGTTCAAGATTAAACTGCTGAGTTGAGACTGAGAATTCCCCCAAAACAATAGGCTTTGTCAACAAAAAAGCTAACGATTACGAACTGAAAAAGGTCTAAACACTAATCTACAAAGAAGTACCTACATTTTTTACATTTAAGTATCATAGAATTGTTAAGGTTGGAAAAGACCACTACGATCATCCATTCTAACCACCAACCCAAACCCACCATGCCCACTATCCATGTCCCTCAGGGCCACAGCTCCACATTTCTTGAACACCTCCAGGCACGGTGACTCTACCACCTCCCTGGGCAGCTGTGCCAATGCCTCACCACTTTTTTGGAGAACAAATTTTTCCTAATGTCCAGCCTGAACAGCCCTTGGTGCAACCTGACATCATTCCCTCTTTTCCTATCACTGTTACCTAAGAAAAAGGCTGACCAAATCTCAGTGCTAGAAAAAGTGGATTTTCGACCTTACAATTTGAAACAGACCAACAAATAGCCATTAGAAGCTTGCAATTAATATTTCTCCTGTCTGAGGATACTGAAAATATGCTGAGCCAGAAGCCTGATATGACCAAAGTACTGAACACACCAGTTATTGCAGGGAAGCCTGAACATCACTTGACAAGATAAAAAAGATGAACCTTAAAAGCAGCTTCAAACGTGAGGATTCCGACTTCCCTGTAATCAGAATTTGTGTAACACTCAGCAAAAGGCCTCACAATGGGCACTTGAGCACAGTACGTACACATAAGCTGGGGCACTCTCCTCTCCAGGACATTGCTGTCGGTGCCGCAGTGGGAGGTCATGGCAGAGGGGGCAGAGGAGGTGCATTTTGATTCTAATGAAGCTGGTCAAGCTGTCCTCCTGTGATGCCTTCAAGTTCAGCCTCAAGGAACTTCCATCTTATATGCCCAAGGGTTTGTCATTCATGGGCATCGTAACGGGAGGACCTGTACCACCCAGTATCACAGCCCTCTGGCTGTGTGACTGCACTAGTTCTGAGATCACTGGGCATAAACTTCAAGGTTGCTCAAGGGCATATGTTTCCAGATGGAGGATACAGATGGATGTTCACTTATTTTTCCTCTTTTTGTCTCTTCCTCTGTATTCTCATAACAATACTAACTGGGACAGCTAACAGGTAGAAGTCCTTGTCTTCTTCCCCTATCCACCCTCCTATGTTAGAACTGATGCCGTCACCCTAAAATCCATCTTGGCTGCCCCTATACTGCTGAACACCCGGGGTACAGCATCCTCATAGGGGAGTTTGAAAGCAGCACTCAGCAAACTGCAGGTTTCAAAGCCCAAGAGGCACGTCAGCATTCCATAGCTGGGAAGTAATATTCCCCATAAGCTTTTCACCTTCCTGAGAGGTTGTGGAGGGGGAAGGAAAAAAAAAAAGCAGGCAAACAAACCAAGCATTTCTTGTTTATCCTGAAAAGCATGGGCTATGAGAAACTCCTGGACCAGCTACCACGGGAAAAAAAAAATAAAAATCTGCTTTAACATCACAAAGCAGAGCAATGCTGCCAAGACACATCGTATTTTGAGCCTAATTAATTCTCCTTAATCTGTACAGACACCGGGCGCACAAGTGAGGGTGCCCTATGTAGCATGCAAGTCACTCCCTGTTGTGATGCAAGAGCAGCACTTCAGTTCAGCAGCACTGTGGGCTCCGGGCAGACAGCACACAATCACCACGCTGCACTGAAACCTCCCAGAGTGGAGCTGGGGAGTGCAGAATTGCACCAGGAGCAGCGATCAGAGATGCGTTGGAGCCCCTGAGCTGCACGTGACGCCGTGTCCCAGAGCAACCTCCTCGACAGCATTTGCTTATCAGAAATAATTAGAGGTAGGAATGCTGGAACCGTGATTATGAAACAAATGGTAAATCTATTTGCTCAGATGAAATGTATCGAAAGCTCCATCTCGGCACAGCTGGAGACTGAGGTGATACCGCAAGGATAACAGCTCGAGATCCAATTTCATCTTTCATGATTAAAAAATGAGCAAGAAAGTGTTTTATGAAATGTGAAGGTTAACAAATGTTCCTTCGCAAGCAATGACGACAGTTTATCTTTTGAAACAAATGATCAGGCCATAGTCTGCTAGCGACTCCTGAAGTACAGCAGGCAGGCTTCTCCCAGAAGCCTGCATGCCCTCACTGCTCAGACATGTGCCCAGGCATTCCTCTGCATGAGTGCCTACACCTTGGTGCCCCTGCGCTGAAGGAAGGGGTGTGCTGCCCTGCACAGGGGGGTCATGGCATGGGCAGGAGCCGGCCTGCTGCAGGTATGTAAGCCAAGCCCCAGCACAGGGTGGGGAAAGCATGTTCTGTGCATAGCAAAGCTCGTGATCCTGAACTGCATGCTTAGCTGAGGGGCAAACGCAAAGACACCGGTCTACAAAGAGACTGAGAAGCACCAATGTTCTCCTGGCCATTACACAACAGCACTCCTTTTGGACTTCAGACAAGAAAGATGCAGCTGTTTACATTTATGGGCTCCAAATCAATCCAACCACTTATTTTTCATGTGATGGTCAACATACTAATCAGCAGCATAATGTGACACCACTATTATTCAAAGAGATGGAGAGGAAGTCAGTTCCTTTGGCTGTCCTCCAAAGTACTTGCTTCTTGGTATGAGTGCAGTGTGAAGTACAAAACCTTATTTTTAGCAATGAGTTCTGCTAACATTTGACGAGTAGAACAAATATCTTGTGTTGTTTAGTGAGGTGAAAAAGATGTGGGTTGAGGCTCTAAAACTATTAAAGGGAAGAAATTAAATATGATGGAAGTGGGTAATTCTCCAAGAAGAAAAATTCAAATTACCAGCAGTGAACTGACAGTAAAGAGGATGGTGACAGCAACTTTAGTTCCTTCTATTAATAGAACTAATAGTTAAATTGAGAGAGAAAGAAACACTATGTGTGGAATTCAACAGGAGATGCTTTAAGTTAAAAAATTGTTTTATACTTCCATAAAATGTGGGACTGTATGGCATTGACCCTTGTTGCTAAATGTGTTCCACAGAAGCAGGACAGAACCTAGTGGTATAGGAGAAACCTCCATAGTGAGCACTCTTGAGTTTGCTCATTAGCAAGAACACAAACCATCACAGCTGTAAAGCTGGCCAAACCACTGAATGCAAGCCAATTACTGTGTTGTGGAACTGATGCTCTTTCTTCCGACCCAACTCTCGGTTAGATTTTTTAGGTTATAACAATTACAATGCATCTCCCAGCAGCAACAGCAAAAGTAAAATACTTCTAGCAGTCAGAAGTGAACAGATTGCATTCCGATAGGGGAAAAATATTTAGAGCAGGACGTGGGATGCTTCTTGGGGTCTGCACTCCTCACTTCTTTCCTACCTTGAACACAGAATTCTGGTGTGTCCCAAGAAGTCATGCTATCCATGGCCCAGAGAGAAGATCAAGGATTAAGTTTTTCTTCTTCCAAGCAGTATTCTCAGGATAAACCAAGAAAAGAAAGAGATGCCCCACAACTGTGATGGAGCAGCAATAAAAAAGTTCTTCTAAGTTTAACAGCATCAATAGTGCTCTTTTTTGGCACTCTAATGTGTCTGATTTGATGATACATATTATTCTTGTTATGAAACTAGAGCAAACCAAAATCAATATGGTGCTCGTTAAATGGATGAGACACACGAGTAGCTTGTGAGTCTTGGAAAGCAAATGTAGATGGAATCACCACCCAGCTGAAGAATTTCTAGTAGTATTCATAGAGCAACACTGAGTATCTATCTTTCAGGTCAGATTAAAAAAAATAATACACTGTTTATCAAGTGCACTTACAACAAAGTCTGGAGAAGTGATAAATAATGAAGAGGAGGATGACTGATGGAGTGACCAGGACTGCTTGGCAGGCTGGGTGCAAACAAGATATGTGTTTTAATAAAACCATCTATAAAGAAACACTCCAGAAACGAATGCAGCCTGTATCTTGTGGAAGGAAAACTATTTCTAGAAGAAGCTCTTCTGAAAGACTTAGGGGGTCCCTGTGAACGCATTCCAACTGTGAGCAAAAGTCCTTGTGTGAGAAGGATGCTTTTGTACATTGCCTCAAAGAAAGGGAAGGCGGCAGCTCCCAAATGGTGGCTATTAGATGTCTGTCTTCTATTTGGTCAGTTTCTTGTTTTAGAGAGAGAAACTCGCATGTAAAACTTTTACTGAGAAAACATTTATGGTAGATTTTCAGGAATATGTGAAGGACCTGACTACCTAAGCACCCTCTGCACACCGAAGGTTAGCCAGGAATGCACCTCCATTTCTGAAACCAGCGTGGCGGTTTCTGTTGTTCTGGCTGAGTTTGCTCAAGAAATGTTATCAGTCCTTTAGGAAAAAAACACAACACATTGGCTACAGATCAAGCACACTCTTCCAGATGAAAAAACAAAGCAAAGCTTGGAGTGTTTTGCAGTGCGACCCTCATAAGAATGTTTGCATTAGGGCTGCTGCCTTATTAAAATTCATTTGTGTTTATCGGAAGTAGTTTGTAAAAAAAAAACAAACCATACACACCAGGCAAAAAAATGCCCTGTTGTTACATATTGCAGACACATACTGACAGGGTAGCTCCAACTTAAGAGTTGGTCTCTGCAGACTTCCTCACGAACAAGAAAATTTCTGAAGTTGATCTGTAATTTTGGAGTGTTTTGCTCTGTTTATTTAGCAAAGAGACAGGAGCCCCATGGGAGGAGCCTCACTGAAAACAAGCACCAGAAGCCTATCTAAAAGCCAGCGCTGAAAGCGAAAAAGAAAAGGTAAAAGCTTGGTCAGATCACAGAGTCATAGCATGTCGGCCATTGTGCAGGAGCATAGCATCATAGATACTCAAGAAGAATTAATGGCCTCCTCTTTACTTTCTGTGAAAGATCTTTTTGCTTTTGTTGGGGTAAAACAGTAGAGTTCAGATGTGCCCTCTTCCTAACCTCCCTGACTATGCAATACATGAACCGCAAACCAAAGGCCACGCTCAGCTAGGGCACAATCTCCAGCCTCTCTGGGGCAGGGCCAATCGTGCACACGTGCACATTTGCACAGTAGAGGCTAGAAAGGCAAACAGCTGGCAGCGAACTGAGGCGCTTGGGAAGAGCCCACGCTACATGCCTCTATTTACCTCAGGTAATCTCTGCGGCAAAGGATGAGATTTGCTTTTGTGTAAAGGGTTGATCCAACCTCTCCGAGACGGCAGTCGCAGCAGGCGCACTTCAGGCAGTCTTCGTGCCAGTACTTATCCAGGGCCTTCAGCAGGTACCGGTCCTTGATCTTCCGGTTGCAGCCAGCACAGCCCTTCTGCTTCCCCTTGGGTTGTACGGATAACATCGGCACACCTGCAACACAACCAGACAGCGGGGTTACAAGACATTCAGACAGCTTGAGCAAGTTTCCTGCACTCGGGGCTGTGCTGGGAGCAGCAGTGCAATCTGTGAGCAAATTCTGCTGCTGCTCTCACTGCAAGGAGCTCATGCTGCAAGAAGGTGGTGGTCAGAGGAACTTCATTTGCTGCCGCAGGGTAGGTAGGAACGTGACACCTGCAGTTTTTCCCCAAGGGTAGGGCTGACACACAAAAAAAAGTTTTTTGTTTTTTGGTTTTTTTTAGTTATTATTTATCAACATTTTGCAGCAGAACCAACCTGCTGCAATTCTAACGTTTGTTTTTCCTTCATTAGCAGTGCCCTCGCATCGGTAACTGCCCATGATCAGAAGGGCCAAGCATGTGCATCCCTGCCCTGCCCCATCCGCCACCTTGCCTGGATATAGCTGCGAGGAAAGGAGAGGTGTGGGTGTAAAGCTGGGGCATGCCACTGGTTCTCCTCCTTTATAATCCCCACTGGAGACACAGGTTTAACCAACGCAAAGCAGATGAGACGTTGTGGCTGGGGTAGCAGCACCACTGGTTGTATGCCCTTACCTGAAGTTAGGCCAGTTCCTGTAGCAAGCTGGATGTCCCAGAAAGTAACAGCTTGATAATGGAATTATTAACAGTCCCTTGGCCCGAATGGAACAAGCCAGTGCTATTGCAGTAAGTGACATTTGCTGCTTTCCTTAAAAGCCAGGGTGACCCGGTGGTGGTGGCTAATGCGCAGCCCATGTAAAACCCACCGCTCGTACAGTAATAATTGCTTTGTCAGAGCCGCGAGCAGACGACAATAGCACTTAAGACACCTCCACGCCAACAGCGAGGCATCGATCTGGTTGTTATCAAAGTAGTCCCAGCAGCACGGAGACGGGTCAAGTAACATTGGAGAAGTCTCCAGACTTAAAGAGCCCTCCTGCTCGACGCGGCGGCACCGGCAAAGTCAACATCGGCAAATTTCTGACGTGAGTGGCAAATATGCAATAATGAAGTGGAAACTTAAACCTGTTTTTGAGCAGCACACGTGCAACCCAGGACGACACAAATGGGGGTTTCAAAATGCTGGTTCTGGATAACTGGAACCATTGAGCCCTCCTGCCTCTCTGCCATTTCGGCTCCCTGCTCCTCCAAGCACTCCATTGTCTTATGAGAGGCTTCCTCCAAGAAGGGGAATGTACTACTTTGATTTTCTTCTAATAACTAGCAAAGGAACAGATATATATATTTTTAAACAGTACCTTAAGCAAGGAATATTTGGTCAGCTTTCAGCAGGGGGCTTTCTAATGAAAAAAGGTACCATTTCAGAGATCATATGATGTTCAAAGCTGCTATTCCCACTCAGATAATAACGAGCAAGGTCAGCCTCTGCTGGTCAGGTTCAGTGTTTTGAAATTACATCCTGGTCTGTGAGGTTCCCTCCGCCAGCCCAGCGCCGCAGAGCACACACACCGGGCCAAGCGGCGGCTGCAATTAGCTGGTGAGCTGACACAGCAGGCAAGGCGTGAAACAAAATTTCAAAAACTGCCAAACTCCATCAGCACGGGCTCCTCGCATGCCTGCCATGTCATTTCCAAGCAACAAGAGAGCAGCATCTCAGAAGCTTAACCCCTTTCGCAGTTGGAGGTGAGTGGAGAGAGGGCACGGCCAGCGCTGAACCCGTTTCCTCTGCCCGCCTCCTTCCAGCAAACCCCAAACAAGCCAGACTTTGCAGGCAGAAGCCACCACCTGCAGAGCTGCTCTTCCTTTCTGGAAATTTCCCCACTGCAAAACCACAGTGCTGCTTTGTTCCTCTGCGCAGATTTTTTCCACCAAGATCCCCCGTTCAGTGAGGTAACACTCTGGTGCCCTAACCAGAAAGAAGGGCTCACTCCAGCCACGTGCACCCAGAAGGCAAAGAGCAGCAGTGCAGAGCTAGGGAGACAGACAGGCACTCATCCACTGACACACACAGTGATGGAGAATGCTGGCCGGTCACTACATTCCAAAAAGACCATCACTTGAACTCCATGGCGTTCATCTTCCATCTCCATCTTTCCTTAAGAGTGGTGGATGAAGCATTTCTATTCTTGGCTGCCTACACTCCCTTCTTTGCCCTTTACAACTTAATAGACTTGCTGCTGGTTAATACAAAACAAAACCTGTTCTGAGTGCTCAGAGCTCCAATGCACATTAAAAAATTATAGACGCCACCTCTGGACATACTTAAATTTATGGCTGTGTCTAAAGAGGCAGTTATTGCAGTCAGTAATCTAAACTTTACCTCCGTTCACAGGCGGGTGAACCAGCTGTAATCAGCCCATATCTTCTCAGCTGGGGTCCTCCTGCAAAATTATTCTGCTGGCTTTGTAAGATGAGCGCCCACTAAGCACACCTCCAAGTTTTTCTAGCCTGTTTTACTGACATTTCTATTCAACACGGCAATCAGCTGCAACTCCTCTAAGGGCAATGCTCATAAAGCCTTGTTTCCAAGACTGCCCCGCAACTTTCTTATAGATGGTGGACCTTCTAATAACAGTTATCTGCGATGGTCCTAAGGAGTACATCTCCGTAGTGCTCTGATCTGCATGAGAGTGACTGGTCCCTCTGAATGCATGGAAGCTCGCCACCTGATTTCTTTAATGCAACTCTAAAGGTTAATTGGCCTAGAAGAGCGATGTGGGACCGCTGGCTAACGATAGGCGCCTGGAGGCTTTGCAGCCTTGCTGTTCTTTCTGCAGGCAAGAGCAGGGCAGGTGACATCAGCAGGACTTCTCAGCCCACTCTGGTACCAAGGGGCTGCAGGAAGCACTGCCACCACCACCTCTGTGGGATGGGATGCAGAAAGGAGCACCCAGTGAGCAGAGCCCAGTCGTTCAGCTGCAGGAGGACCTCCCCCAGCTCCCCCAGGAGTCGGCCAAGTCCTCCATTTGCCATTTATGACAGCTAATTAGTTATTCTATTCCAAATCTTTGCTTTAAATAAAAGAACTAATTATACACAAAGGTCAGTCCCCCACCTCCTGTGAAGCACACATAATTGGCTTATTTCCCCAACACTGTGTGCAAGTTTCACACAATGCTTTCGGGCAGATGGCTTTAACTCTTTCCCTCGGCAAGTTTTCTCTCCTTTGTTCCAGTTTGGGTTTTTGTTTGTTTGTTTGTTGTTTAAAGTTTCCTTCTCATTAGCTACCTCTCCCATAAAAGCCTGCTCAAAAACAAAGCAGAGAACTAACAATTTACAGAACTTACAGAAGTGATCCTTACAGGGATGCAGCATGCCAGCACTAAGAGCAATTCTGGTTCCAAGACCGGTGTTTCAGGAGCTGGGCACTTAAGCCTAGGTTTCAGAGTTCCACTTGAGGGAAAAATGTTTATTTCTAGCACAACACCCTGTAAATGAGCTGACCTCCTTTTGCCTACTAACAAAAAAAAAAGAGCATTTGGCTGCAAAAGATGAAAAAGTAACTGAAGAGTAGGAGTAATCTTATTAACTCCTGTCTCATCGCAATAAAAAAGCTGCAGTCTTGTGTCTTTTATCAGAGGATCTGGTATCATTTAAAAGCTTTAGAGCCCTGCATCACCCATTTAAGTAAATGCAGACAGCCGCTGCCAAAAAGATGCAGTGAATTTTCATTCCCTTAAAAAGAAGCTCCCTTTGTGTTCCCAGTGTTGTATTACTCACCTTCTACGAATATCAGGCCCTGTGAAAGAAGGCAAACCATGCACTTCCCCTGAACTGAGCACCCTGTCCAGGATGCCTTCGTTGACGGATGAGGGCCAGCAAGGTGAAGCTCATCATTTCATCAGTATATCCAATTAAAACGTTACCTTTGGAACAATGAGTACTTGCAACTAACCACTCACGAACGAGCCTTCGACCATTCATCAAAATTATTCAGTGAATAACCACAGTCTTTTTTCATTTCCAGTTTCATGGTGCAATACACAGTAGGTGATTTCTACAGTGACTTTAGCAATTCATTTGCGGTATTCTTTCTTCTGCGTCATTACTGAATAAATTCCCCAAGCAAGGCAAAAAAAAAAACAACCAAAAACCAAACAGTTGGAGAGTGTGCTTAATAGGAGAAGCAACATTTTGATCAGTATTTTTGTTTTAACTATGCTATAATCCTCCTCCCAGTAGCATAGCAACTTTGGGGCTCTCCAGTTCTGAATGAGCCTGAGTGAAGCACACTGTAGACTCTCATTTCCCACAGCAGCTTTCCTCGAGGGTTTACCTCCTGCTCCAACCTCACTATGGACAGACCCTGTTTTCATGTCCTGTGCTCAGCGATATCCATTCACGTCACTGGAATCAGTACCAAAGCAGATCCCAGGCTCAGAGTTAGCATCTAAATTTCCATTTTCCCCCAGAGTTCTGAGACTTCTAGTGCTTGGTTTAAGTCTCTTCATTGCAGAGTTGCCCTCACCTGAGGACAACCTGTCGCTGTAAGGGAACACAAGGCAGCAGGCTGAACGCAACTACCTTTGCAAAAGTTTCTACACATCATTCTTGTAAGCAACATTTTCCCTGTGCTCGCAAAACACACCTGTTTGAGCTTTAATTTTTCACAGTTGGCATGTGCCCAAAGCTTATTCTTAGCACATGTAATGTTTCAGTAAAATTTATTTTTACTGCTTGAAGCCCTGGGAACAGTGAAAAAAAGAAAAAAAAAAGGTGCAGATTTCTTGTACCTTAAACCTTCACCATTTAGCACTCTACAGTCTAGCAAGGGTCCTGATTTTTGGTGGCCAGCTCCCTCACTCAGTTTCTGTGGTAGAATGAAGTCTGGTACAGAGGGTACAGAGAGAATACCCACAAACCACCCACCCAGAGGATGAGTAATATCACTGATGTGTTCACTCAGGATGATGAGCCTGGAACTCTTCCCATACTCCTCACTACTCCTCTGCTTTGCAAGTGACCACTGAGGAGACACTGATGTCCCAGAATTTCTCTTCACGGAGTTTAGTCAAAGCAAACCAGCAGAAGACAAGTCTCAGAGCCAAATGATCATAAAGGTAAGAACTCTTCCCTCGCTTTTCAGCTCACTTAGGAATGTCTACCTGTGAATGCTAAATGCAGTCTGGTGCTCCCTTCCCTGCCCATTTCCAAAACAGAAAACAAATCAAATAGAAAAACCTTGTATCAAGTTAAAATCCCAAAGAGTGTTTGAGAAGCAAAAACTCAAGTCAATTATTTTTATGCAGACATGTAATACCCCACAGTTCTGACCTCTTGGGTAAAACACACTGCTTAACGTATTGCTACCGAGGTTCCAATAGATATGCAAAGACGTGCAATGTAGCAGAGCTAAGGCTTAGCAGAGAGACATTAACATCACCCTGACAGATTCGGTACACTGTAGTTGTGAATATTTTAAGGAGAATGGAACTATATCATTGCACAATCATCATCATCTTTTCTTCTGCCTCTTTGCAGACATATACAATGTCAACCTAAGCTTTCGGCAACCTTAATAGAATTTCAGTGCCCACTGCCAAATGGCCATTTGATGTTCTGCTCTGTGTACACTGATGAAGCAATCTGTCACAGCCCTTAATGCAGGCAATGATGACTACCCAATCTAAAGCTTTCGCAGGCTTAGAGAAATTTCTCAAGACTTTTGGAGCCTATAATCATTTGTGCAATACCACAAAAGAATTTGGAATCCTGCTGCTCCGTATTTAATGAAATATGAATATACTCCTTTGAATGTTTCTAGAAGAAGCCATTCTCAGGCCAAAAGCATATTTTACACCATCAATCACTAGAAAGTTGTGTTGGCAACTCTGAACTAGCAAATGCTGTGGTGACTGCAAGTTATTCTATATGAAAGCACTGGTCTCCCACCCAAACTCACCACAAAGCCAAACACTTACGCTTATATGCCCCGCACAAGATTAGCACAACTGCACCTTTACCTCTATGAATGCACCATTTATTGGCATTTTTTCTGCAATTCCAGGAGATGATGAAAGATTCACCTGCAAGGAACACAGAGAGGGTCCCTGCACTTAATGCAGTCCAAGTCAGGGAGACAATTGCTGACGACCTTCGGGAAGTCATGAAATACACCTCCCTAATGACTCAGAAAGATGCAGTTATCCTGGAAACACGGGCTCCTCTCCCTTTCCTAGCGACAGCAGACCGACCCGTCTGCTATTAAAAGTTGAAAGGAGCAGGGCAGGAAGGAAAGCTATTTCCTTCTCTTCTTGTTGAAAGGAAAAAACACAACACACAGCCTTTTCCAGGACCATTTGCATGCTGAGCTGTCAGACCATGCACTTTCCATTAAAGAGATAGCATCCCTTTTCATAAGTCCATTTGGGATCCATTTTAGTGTTATCTGAAAATCAAATCTACATGGTAATCCTTTTAATGTACTCTTGACTTTTAAAAACAGCTTTATGTTCCTTCAGGAAATGTTTTAAGCCATTACTCAGTAATTACTACTCACCCATGAAAACACTGATCTTTTACAATATATAATCAGTTTGCTGTCTTAAAAAATAAAGCAGACTGGAATTTTTTCTCATGATAGCAGCAGAGAAAAACCAAGTAGCAGAGAACACCCTTCCTCCCCCAGTATTTGGAAGCAGCATGCTTTCCCTGCAGCGTAAGACCAGAATGGGTGTCAAACACCATTCAGACCCGCACAGGGCGCACTGAATTTATCTGGATGACACCTGCAGCCGACACAGCAACGTCCAGCCAATCTTCAGGAGCCTGAATTTACCCTGACAGTCCTAGCACCAGGTCCTAAAGGTTGCACTCCACCCCCCAAACTCCCTGTGTGCTCGTGGCGGAGCTCAAGAGGGTCAGCACTCTGCCTTGCCCCTGACTCTCCAGCACAGCCAGAATGGGGACAAGGGTGCGTTCTGCCCAACCACAGCTTCTGTCCGTCTTCTCCTAGTGCCATGAAGACAGAGGAGACAGTAGAAGCAGAGGCTAAATGCTTACAGTGCTGCTGTTCTTCTCGTTACTGAGGTCTGGATTTAGCCTTACTGAGTTACTGCTTGCTCCCACCAACAGCTTTTAATCTACCCCATTTCACTAATGCAGCTAAGACGGAGAAACTCTGCTACTCGGCCATTCTCCTTTCATTCACAGGAAAAAGTACGCAGATCCCAGTACAGTGCTGTTTGCTAAACAACAATGAAGTTGGCCATTCCTATATGTCTCCAACCAATTTTTGTTGGTCACAACCAACAAAGTCAGACCTCACAATCCACAGCTGTTATTAACACTACTCTTCTTCACAAGGAACTACACTGATAAGAATTAAAAGCGGTTCCTTGGCTTCAGCTGTTGTATACTTTGCGGTGATGATGTATAGATGGGAGCTGAGCATTATTACCCTGAACAACAGAAGAGACCCAAGTAAGGGGAAAAGACTGCACAACATCTTTCTTTTGTTTCTTTTTGTGAAATGCCCCAGAAAGGCTTGGAAAACCCTGCTGCAATTCACCATATATTCCAGAGTAAAGTGAGCTCTAAAGGGTTTGGGGCAAGTCAGCATGACATTTAGTTTGCACTAAAGCATCTTAGAAGTCATATGAAATATAGCGTAACAGAGCATATTCTACTCTATTAAGCATTCAGGAGCCCGGCATCGCAGTATTCAGAATACGGATGAGAAGTTGGAATTGCACGAGGCATTCCTCCTCTTATGGCTGACCACTGAGTTGCATTCAAGCTGATCCTAAGGGAGTCATTTTCATTAACCTGCAGTAGCTCTCTAATCCTATTCCTTGAATTTCAGACCACCACCACTACAAGAATTTATGACCTGCTGCCTGCACCTTGGATAACGCTCACACTTTACTCTTTTCCTGCTCCCCTGGATCATTACCACCGCTCCGTGCAGCAACTGATTCTCTTAAAGTGGAAGTCTGCTCCTCAGTGCTCTCACCTATGCTCCATTTAACTCTCACCAACATACATGAAGACACTGATGGTTTCACTTGCTTTAAAACAGTGGAAAAAAAAACACATGGCCTAGTCCAGCATGCAGAACCAAGGGCTTCCTGAAGGGTTCTTCATGAAGCCCGAAGAGGGCACGTGTCTGAGGATTTGCCTCAAACCTCAAGCTAAAGAGAACTCCCAAATCACCAGCTTATGGCTTTAAAATCCTAACCTGCTGGCCAGGAAGCTGACTTAGCAGCCTGTCCTCCACCCTGTTTTGGTGGGACTCTTGCTCGGTTGGCTCGGTTGTCCTCCACCCCACCACGAGATTCCTGACTGCTGAAATGAACTCCTTCACCGAACTAATGAAATAAGAAGTCTGAAGTGCTTTGCAATCCTTTTTAAAAAAGCCTGTACCTCCAGATGAGACTCAATTTCACAGCATCAGGGAACTGTGTGCCAATGCACTGTACTGGAACACCGGGGCTAGGAGGAGCTGCAGACAACAATGCTAACATCAGGGTTATTTTAGATTAGAGCACTTCCAAATCAATTTTGGATTTAAACTTTTAAATGCACTCTCCAGAAAGAATCTGCACTGACTGAGTATTTTCAAGACTAATTTTCTAAGCCTGAATAAAGCTCATTGTTATCTAAGGAAAAAAACACCACTAACCCTTGCTACAAAGGCTGGGTCACGGCTCAAAAATTAGAGAACGGTGCTGCAAAGGAATAAACTACCTAAGGCAACATCCATAAAACCGCAGATTAAAAAAACACTATTGATACCACTGGGAAGAGATGTTGAACTGAGACCAGAAGTTGTGATATTTGGGACTCAGGGCACTTTTCCATGAATGTGCACTGCTGCAGGGGAAAGATGAACGAGCCGAACATCCACAGGTGGACAGCAGGACTTTGCCACAGCAGAAACCCCGTGGAATGAAGGCGGTGCCTCAGCACTCTGCAGAAGGAAAGTTGTGATGGGAGAAGGGAGCGTGTAAGACAGATGGGAGAGCTGAGGTTAAAGTTCAGACCAAAAGCAATTAAGACGGGTGAGAGTGCCCTGCAACTTGACACAGGTTTGCTTTGTGTTCAGAACTTTTCACTAGCATTAAGCATCTTAACTTGTGTATAGAGAGATTATAATTAAAACCTGACAAGCTTAAATTAGCCATTTATAAAAGGTTCTCCAGAAAGCTTTTAAAGTAGACTAAACATATCTATTAAAATGGAAGAAAAGGTGAAAAAAAAAAGAAGAAAAGGAGACACTTTCAGTTACAATAGTTTTCCTTCCCAGATATCTCAAGAGATTAGACAAATTTAAAGCCAAAGTTCTGCAGTTGTCTAAAGCCACTGAAAGGGGGGGGAGAGAGAGAACGTGTGGCAATTAGGAAAACTTGAAAAAAATCCTTTATTTAAGGATTTGTTCTTCGGATGAACACAAGCAGTCCAGAATCCTCAGAGATCCTAACTTCCTTTTAGGACTTTGAGCGCTTCCTAAAGCTTGAGTCCGCTTTAGGACTTGAGGCGCATTTCCCCAAGGCCAAGGAATGGTGTTGGGCTGCCACAAGGCTGTGGAGCAGCCGGAAAGCTGCCTTTCCCCACTGCCCATAAGAGTGGAGGGTGCATTTTCACCCCACAATGGCTGTTTGAATTCGTTCCAGGCATTTCAGCGCTCCACAATTCTCCAGTGAGCTCAAGAAACTAAAACTAAAGAAAATTTGCTCTTTATCAACTTGTGCACTGGTATCAAACAAGATCAGGTAATTTATTCCCCCTCCTAAAGAAAGAAATAAAAAAGCCACGATTATTTTGATATTTCAAGATGTTTACAGACTATAAATATCTGGAAGCCAGGTTTGTGAGAATATCACAGAACTGCAGGGGTTGGAAGGGACCTCAAGAGATCACTGAGTCCAACCCCCTGCTAAAGCAGTACCCTACAACAGGTCATACAGGTAGGCACCCAGATGGGTCCTGAGTATCTCCATAGAAGGAGACTCCACCACCTCCCTGAGCAACCTGCTCCAGTGCTCCGTCACCCTTACCATAAAGAAGTTTTTCTGCATGTCAGTGTGGAACTTCCTGCTCTCGAGTTTTAGGCCATTACTCCTTGTCCTATAGAGAAAAGCCTGGCTTCATCCACTTGTCTCCCACAGTCTAAGTAACTAAGGACAGGGCTGTGCCAAACTCACCTTATTACTTCCAAAACATAGTAGAGTCCTTCTTTCTCTGCCTCTTTTTTTCATAAAGCAGATGTAGTCCTCAAGGAATACGCTCCCACTGGGCATCCAGCTGGGAGGGAACCAGACAGCGGCGGTTTTCCAGAGCACACCGCCAGCCCTGCTGTGTGCAGCTTGCTCTCTGCACACCTTTCTGCAGAGACAGCTACAAACATTTGCTTATTGACCTAGAGAGCTTCTCGGCAGCCCTGCATTATTCCTAGCTCTGATCACTCCCAAGACCATGTCATCCTCTCTGCAGCTCTCGTTTTTTAAAGCTTTGGAGCAGATGCTTATAGAGGCATAAGTACACAATGGGGATATTCACAGGCCATGGGGTGCTCTTGTCCAAACCTCTTGTAGCAGTCAGTTGCCACTGCTGAAGACTCAGAAGTTATGTGATTGCAGCATTCTATTTTTGGGTGAGAAAGAGAAGCAAGCAGCAAATGGAAGAAGAGAAGACAGCACAAATGTTATATAAAATACAGTACAGGCAGGAGTACAGTAGTTCTTCAAAGGAAGAAGCTAGCGCCTGGCCCTGAGAAAAATAATCAAGCTGTAGCAACAATGATCGCTCTAAACCCATGTCGTTTATCTGCAGCCTACATTCATTGCTTCTACATAGAAAATGTAATCCTTTTCTCAAATTTACTTCGACTCTACCGCACTCCGCGTGGTGCCTCTTTTCAGAGGAGTGCCTACATTACCTAAGCCAGGGAAAGGAAAGCAACTTTAAAGTGAGCCATGATGAGGAAGGCAAGCAGAGCTTAAGATGAATAATCTGTTGTTTCTAGTGCTGTATGGTCCTTTTTTTTTTTTTCTTTCTGCATACCAATGGCATTTGAAGTGGTAAGGTACACACAGATATCTTAATTTACTTTGCTTCATCTTTACATACTGTTATTGTAGTTATACGGATTCACAGAAAACCAAAACTCTGATAAGAAAAACCAACATCTGCCCCTGATCCAATGCCTCATGGAAACATTTGAAGGAGAATTTGGGAGACCCAAGATCCACCCTGAGTCTTTGAGCACTTACAACAGGAACCGGGTGAACAAGAATAGACATCTGCATCCCAGCCACCTGACAGTCCAAGTGCATGTATCCCATCTCCGTTATCTGCAGCAGCAAATTTACAGCAACTGCAGAGTGTGGAATTGCCACCCTCCTTTCAGAGAATTAACCAGCAGGAAGACTTCGCAGAGACTTCTCACTATCTATGCAGGCTCAGCTTTATTTTCACTTCAGTCCCAAACTTGACACAGCTAAGTCTGACTCCAGCCACAACAGGTAGAGCAAGAGGAGCTGCATATCTGCCCCAAAAGCCAACACGGCCCAGGAAGCTGAAAGCTTGTTTCTCCTCCCAGTGTGTCACTGACTGCAGCGGCATCATCCATTCCCTGTCTCACCTCTGCTGACAGCTACCTGGGATGAAGGCTATTTTCCCAATGGAATTCCTGGCACAAATTCCTTCATCTCTCTGGGGAAGACCAATAAGAATCCTCAAACTGAAGCTCCTGCTCTACTCTCTTATGAGCTCCATCACAAACTATCCCTAGAGCCTGGGCAATGTGAAATTTTGATTTTTTAAAATATGCTTTCAATGCTGACATCACGCTTCTTTTGCCTAGAAACCTCTCCATACTGCAACCACAAACAGCTGGAGGGCTGACACACTTCCATCTCCAGTGAGCAGCAAAGCCAGCAGACATCACACAGACAGTGCTGTTTAAATCAGGAAAAATACTTCCCCTGTATTAGTGCTCCAGCACGTCCTGTATCTCTGCAGAATGGGCACCACTGCTGTATTTACGATTTGCCCATCCCTCTCTTTGAAGGCAGCCCACAGCAGTAACAACAGCTCATCAGCTACGAAGGTCAAGGACTCCGTCAGCCCTCCTGAGAACTGAGCTACTGGTTCCACAGAGTCTGCCAGCATCAAACCTGACACTTGGATCACTAGTTACTGCCCAGGCATATCTAGTTTCCCATTTCTTCAGTTTCTAGTGTCAAAATACACTTGCAGTACAATATGCAAAGCTCTGCAGGCAATATCCTCTGTCCATTCTCCAGTTGCGGTGGGAGGAATGTCTATTTTTACAGTGTACCTTATGCCAACATATTATCGTACCATTCCACCCAGGCTCCTATTTGTGTAGAAAATGACAAACCTGCGTCCCACGGTTAGTGTCACATTATCAGTGTACATAAACGTTTTGGAAGTCAGCATCTGAGGCAGGTGCTCTGCATTATAAATGCTACAGAATGCGATTCATGGGTAGATTCATCACAGCTCCACTGAGTGGCTTTACCACTGGGCTGCAACACGACATCCCACGTTGCTAGGGTCCGAGGTAGTGTGCATACCTGCATGCTGCCCTTCCCAGAAGGTAAGAGTTAAAGCAAGGGACAAAATGCAGCTTAAACAGGAGGTACCAAACCTTACCAGGTCATTATGTGCCCTGGTTATTAAAATGTACCTGAAATTTCAGCAGAGCTCTAACACTGACAGACCTGGTATTCCAAAGCTACATATTTAAGCTCGCAGCAGCATTTGTGATGTTTTCATCCCTTCTTGCAAACCCAGAACTGTATGAGCGGAGTTTCTGCACACAAAGAACAGCTCATCCTCATCACCTGAGGGAGATGGGCACCAGCTTTGCTTCCACTGACTGCATTTATGGGGCTGTATGTCCCTTCCCTTCTTACTGTCTTTGGCACGGGAGATGCCAATTTGGAATTCTGTCCCTTTCCATACAACTGCCACTGGCTCTTTCACAGTCCCATTGGACTTCTGCAGAGAAGGTCCCCATTTGGACAAGACATACCTTATAAAGTGCCAAGAGAAGAGAAATAAGCCCTGGCAACTCAGAGCTCGGGCTGCAGGAACAGCGAGGCAATATCAAATGCTGCTTTAAGTGCTGATATTTTTGTGCTTTGAAAGAAAAATGCCTTCAGGAATCGCAGCAGGAGTCACCTCTATATAAAGACTTTGCATATAAAGGGACATTTATTATTCTCAATTAATGGCATACTGATAGACACGTTTACATTTCTAAGTGTCAGATTCAGCAGAATATGAAGTGACTGAGGGCCTCTTATTTCACTCTGAAAACGGCCATAAAAGGATCTAAAGAACACAAAAAAACCCCACATTTTGTAGAAGACACAAGCCATCCTTTGATTCCTTACAGTTCTGAGAGCCGCTTAGTGCAGCAAGGCTCTCCTAACACCGACACGAACATCTGCAGGCAGCAAAGTGAATTGCCACTGCAGCTCCTGCATGGAATGGGAAACGTCCCCACCATTATTGCATGGAGGATGTCATACATCTTGGTTGCAACGTCCCACAGATTATTAGGGAAGCCTAATGTTGCAGAAAACGTACAGGAGGTTTCTGAGAAAGCAAACAGCGAGCAGCCTTTGGTTTTTCCACTAATTTGGACACTGCTCAGTTGGTATTTTTGTTTATTAATTAAGAATATCCCATTTAAGATGAAACCTCCCTATCAAGTTGCACCGCAGTTCACTGTTTTGAGAACTTCAAATGAAAGCGTCTAACCATCTACTGAACTGTGTAAATCAACATGCTGCAGGTATTCCCGTCTGGTTGCCTTACATTACACCTGTAAATGAATAATTCAGTCCTCAAATAAGAGCAGCTAAATTTAAAAGGCACCCTCAAAACCTACCAGTGTTTGCTGGAGTTTTCGATTTTTGGATTTGGTTTCACAGGGAGGGTGGGAAAAGCAATTTACTATCATGGGAAAGGACGTGTGTTGAGCGCTAATTCAGCAGCATCTTGGAGCATGAAAGCTGCTGCTCAGCCTCGGGCCCAGCACGGGGCTGCAAATCCCCTCGCACTCAGCCTAGCACCCAGCTCTGCACTTCCAGGACGAACCCACCTCCAAAGCACCTGGCGAGGGCTGGGATGCCAGCAGCTCCCCAGCTGTGATTAAGGACGGTGCCGCAGACCAGAAGGGCTCGGATTATCACTTCTGCTGCCAATCTTCTGCGTGCAAATCTGCTCATCGGTGTCCTCACCAGTCCCAGGGGAACAGCAATACCAATCATCTGATACAGATTCGGAGTGGTTCCCAGCTCTCTGAATGCGCCAGGTCACTTTGTGAGCAGGCTGCCGGGTGCAGAAGAATTAACGTAACCAGCTAAATTTATCCTGGCCTAAAATCATCTGCCAAAAGCCAGGTAGATTTAAGAGATGAAACTTCCCACTAGCTTACTTTAGAACTTCCATAAAGTCCCTGTGTTTCTCTAGACACAGTTTACATTTCCTTTTCGGCTAGGTCTTTGGAAGCAGCAAGCTATATATTCCCAGAGAAAAGGCAGTTTTCCTTCTTTCTAAGTGATGGAAAGTCAATTTGCATTATAATTACAACAGAGGCTCTATAACGTTACTTTTAGTTAAAACAGTAAACTACTATAATAAAAGTGTACCTGGGGAATATTTAGAGAAAGCACTAATGATTTCTTCCCTAGTGGTTAATAAATCCACTTCCAGATCAATTTGTTCATGATAGAAACTTGAGAGCATAAACAGTTGCACAAGCACATTAGAGTGTGTCTTTCCCAGTATAAATGATTTATTATAATGATTAGCAGCACATAAACAATTTAAAATACAACTCTAATTAGCTTTTTGGAAGAAAAGGAGAAAAACCTTCCTGACTCCCTCTCCACATTATGTTTTACTTTTCTAAGTGTGTACTTTTTAATTAAATCCAAATGTCACAATAAATTTAAAGTGTTTTATTACCACCCTGGCTAACTAAGCCATTCATGCAAACAGCCATTCTATTGAACCAGAAGCGGGATTGAAAGTGGTTGAGGGGAAAGGAGAAGAAGAGGGGGAAAAAAGGCAATTATTTCTGTACTTGATGAGAGATTTGTACAAATGTTTGAAGACATGAAGATCTCTGGCAAACTTTTTCTGTTTTATCCACTCAGGTTGGCCAGCTAATTGTTCTTTAATACCTGTTTCTGTGTTCAAAAACATCACGCCCCATTAAGCTTTCCCAGTTGAAAGCAAAAGGAGAAGGGAGAGGAGGAGAGGAAGGTAAGAAGACCAGCCTAAAAACTGGCACCGTTTACCAGAACCAGCCAAAGCTGATGCTGGGATGCCGAAGGCAGGGTGGCCAACGAATGCCAAAGCCTAATGGCCTTTTTCAAAGGAACAAGTTTGGGGAGCTCCAGGACCAGGCTGCTGGGCAGGGAGGGAACCTGGCCCCAGAACCTACCCAACCCAGAAGCTGATCCCTAAACCCCAGTGCCACCCCACAGTGCTTTGCTTCAATGCTAACCCTAGCAGCATGGCCTAAACAGGACAAATTCAGCCTTGTTCAGACAAAAACCAGCCATTAAAGAAGGCAGTTGCAATTATTAAAATAGGTTAAAGAAAACGGGCACTGTGCGGATGAAGCTTCTGACCTCAGCGTGCAGCTCCCTCAAGAACACTTCGGTTTAATTTATCTAAATTAAAAACCAAACATCAAATTTTAAAACGGCAGCAAAAGACTGCTTTAAAAAACGCGATTAAAAAAGCGGGTCAAGGGTTGGAAATTAGTAATTACTACTACAATTATTCAGAATCAGACAGAGACACATAAATGGTGCGTATTACTGCGGTTCACGTCAGAGAGGCAAATGTGAGCGGAGCACAGGAGAAAAAAGCTGCAAGTCGCAGAACACTCGTATCATTAGCCTCTGCCGCAGCAGAGGACCCGCTCTTGGAAGTTTACATCGTTTGTTTCCAGAGAGAAGTGCTGCTCGTTACCTTGCTCAGCTGCTAAACCACGCTCTTCACCACTTACCGAATTCTTTGGAAACCAGTATTTGGATTTTTCTTCCTGTCTGAGATCTCAGCGCATCTTCACGCTATTAGCAATACATCTACCCCTCACCTCCTATTTCAATAGTTCTGAAAAAAGATGAGAAAGGCCAACTTCTGAGCATCCTGCTATTGAGAAGAGGTCATTTGCCAAAAATGCCACCTACTAGGGTCCATATTGTTTGAGCGCAAAAGCCCATTGAGGACTGTCAAGGACAGAACATAAAGGGTTTCTAAAACAGTTTCTAAAACAGACTACTTAGCAGTGGACGGAGACAGGGATACTCTGTATGCAACTATCATCCTTCAGATGGATTCCCTTAGGTTTTTAGGGGCCGAAAGATAATTTAACAATTAACACTTTGTTCCCACTTCAATCTCAGAATGGCTCTTTGTGAGCTTCCTTGGTGAAACTTTGAAAGAGCACAGTGGGAAAGCACAGACTGACTACTGTTTTGAACTATAACCAAAATGAACTGTTCTCTAGGTCCTCCCTTGAAGCTATCATCTACTTTAGCCTAGATGAGGAAAATCTAGGTTCAAATCTTATTCAGGCTTCAGTTTAATTTTGAGAGCTCAGAAGAGTCCTCAAATCATTTAAGTTAAAGTAATGAAAATAGGTGAACTTGAGAAGGTGGACAGGCACGAATGATCTCTTCCAAAATAGGGAAGAATCCATCTGTTCCCTTTTAAAGTGCATAAAAGTCTTTGCAGCAGTAATGAAAATTCAGGGATGTAAGTCATGGACATCATAGCAGTCTATTAGAGAGAGGAGTGGGGATGTATTACAGAATACTGTGAGCAGCAGCGATTATATAAAAGGGATGCTGCAAAGGCAGCATAGCTAAGGGCAAGCCAAATGATTCAAGGACTCAGGAATCTCAGTTCTTCAAAAATGGAGGGAGAAATGAAGATTTCTATCTTTGAAGAGGCAGGATGAATGCAGAGCCACGCGGACGCCTGAAAGAAGCTGTGAAGATGGAGGTATTAAACAGGATGTGCTTCTCAGAGCAGGAGGCAAATGGCCTCATGGTTGATGATGGGGCTCCTGCTACAGACAGCGTGGGGGCAAAGGGAAGGAAGGCTCTGCCACAGCACCTGGGCCAGTCTCCACTTCCCTTTCATCCCTCTTTGTTCCCACACATTGAAGCAGGCCTCCTGGCCACATGCTCCCAAGAAGGAGCGAGGCACAGCCTCCATGCCCACCACCTCACACAAAGCAAGAGTCTTTCTTCCAACCCATATGTACCATTCTCTTCCTCTTCCCATACCAGGTGACCACACCTCATCTCCTCCCATACATACACAAGACTCAGTTTACTTAAACATTTCCAAAGATACGTGTGTGTTTCCCTGCTAATATTTTTAAAACTTTGATTTCAACCAATCAAAGAATCAAAGAATCACTGAGGTTGGAGAGACCATTGAGATCATCCTGTCCAACCATCAACCCATGCCTGAATTGCTCTAGATCACGTCCCTCAGTGCGATGTCCATCCTTTTCTTCAGCATTTCCAGGCATCTTCCAGTAGAGCAGATGCTTTACTAAGTTCATGCATTGTTCCCAAATTGTATATCTGTAGCTCAGAGGAAAAACCACAATACATGCTACGCAGAATGGTGAAGCCAATGAGGAAGAAAATGAAGATGACATATATTAAATTGCCTAAGCAACACAGAGAGCCCTAGCCAGATTAACATTTGACACAGTAAAACACAGAATTTTACTCTCAAACTGGAAACAGCCAACACCCATGCTGATCTGCCCCTGGGTATAGTATTGAAACAAGAATCACAAGAACTTACATGTTATTTGCAATTCAGCATATAGTGTTCAGCCCTGAGATTTGAAGAACAGAATTGCACCCTCAGTACAGGTTACCAAAATGGTGCTATTTTGGGAAACTTATCTCATTTTCTTTGTCTTCCCCAACTTTTTTTTCAGATGCTCAGTCCAAAATTCAAAAATTGGAATATATAGTGATTATTTGTTCCTCTTCTGTATGCATACACTACCTTACGCAGTACAGCACCAAGTAAGTACAAATAGAGTCATGCATTTTTATTTCATTATTATTTATTTCACCTACGTGACATCTTAATAATTTCTTCCAGGACCCAGAAACCATCTTCAGTATTCACACTGTCAATCAGCACCCACAGGATGTGTAAGACCTTTCCTTCACGGGGTAGGCATCCCTGTTAAACTCAAAGGTAAACACCTACGTGGAAAGAGCTCTCAGAGAGCTTAGAGGGAAATGCTGAGTAAACACAGCCCTGCTATGAACACTGCTCCTTTAACGACAAGCTCACTGGGATGCTCAAGCTGCCTTGAGTGCTTGATCATGATATGCAGAGGAAGAATTAGCAACTCCTCCTGCGTTCTCATACAACTTCAAACAGTACTATGCACTTAACCAGCTTGTTTTAAACATTTTGCCTTCATAAGCAAAATTTTAAGCTAGTGTAATACCATTCTAAGAGTATTAATTTAATTGAAACAAAACGAGACTTGTCACACAGATCTCAGCTGGTACTGCTGACTAACTCACATTGTTGTCTTGCAGCTGAAACCAGCACAATAACATTCATAACCGTCTTGCTCTAGGTTAAATGGAAACTCAAGCCAAGCCGAGAAACATTTGTTTTCTTTGATAATGCATCACCAAGGAGTGCTCTTCAAAGAGTCACTGCTGTAAGTTTACAAGATAATAGAACACATGCCGAGAGAACCTGAGTACCCATCAGGATTTGGAAATGATTTTGTTGAGCTCAGTTTTTCTTCTGGGTCCTTGTTGGGTGCAGAGGGGCAGAATGAGGCATCGCTTGAGACTTGGACATACAGAGCTTGCTCGGTGATCGGGAAGGAGCCAACCATCCCAAGCAAAAAGACAACCAGACATAAAGAAGTAAACACTGAGCACCCATCCAGCCTAGCACAAAGGCTACTGCAACATGGCCACAGCTTCTCAGTTCAGTGCTCTGTTTCACGCAAGAAAACATTTATAACAACAAATACTGTCATAGCATTTGGTGCAGGAGGCAATCAGAAACTTGTTTATCATACAGAAAATGGACTCAATTGTGTACAGTGAAACATACCACGGGGACCCCAGGGCAGTGGTTCCTTCAGCCTGGGAGAGAAGACAGAGGAAGAAGACATGAGACTATCAATCCCCGGCGTCATTTTTTCAAGTCTTGCAGACAGAAAACTCTGTAACTTCATGGCTGGACACCTACAAGGAGACATCAGAACTGTTCTCCTTCCCTCTATCTTGGCCAGAACACAGTTGTTATTGCCTTCAGCCCACTCAGGATCCTGCTGGGACACATTTTTCTTCTGAGAGTGACCACTGGCAAATTGCAACTCCGGACATAATGCAGCCACCATGCCAGAGCGCTGCGCAGTAACTGCCTACAGGGAACACAGGAATTGCGCTGGGCACAGTTAGAGCCGAGCAGTGCATTACTATAGCAGGGCCCCTCTGGCTGCTCTAACTCAGAGCTGTCAGCGTTTCCAGCAGCTCTTTCACCAGGAATTACTACAACAGTTCCAAAACAACAGAAAACAACAGGCGAGAAAATAAATAAATAAATAAATAAATAAATAAATAATAAAAACACAGCAAGTCTTCAGGTTAGCCTAAGAACTCAGTCTATAGGTACGTCACCCTCACTCTGAAACAACACTAGGACAGACCCCCATGAAATGTCCCCAGCGAAATCCAAGTCGTCTAATACAGATACACCAAACCTTTGAGGCTTTTCACTTGTGGGTGACACTGACGCATCTCTGAAATCCCCCCTGTGGGTGCAAGCGCTGTGACTGTATCAGCAGAAAGACCTTTAGCTTTCCAGGCACTGCAGGAGGCAAGTCATCGGGACTCATTTCATTGGGCCTGTTTTGTTGTTGGTTGTTGTTTTTTCCTCCATTCAAAAGAGCATTCTGCTGCCATTTCCACTATGAGCAATTCCATCTCAGGGTGGAGTGTGCACGGGGGACGAGGAGCAGAAAAGATGCTAAGAAACCCGGGAACTGCACTTGGTGAAGAACAACTGCACCAGTCAGCATCCCAAGTAAGCCACCACGGGAATTATATTTCTCTCCCACTTTCCCCTACGTACTTAATTCAGGGCCAAAGGGGTAGTATGCGTTCACCTTTGAGCTCCCATGTCACAAGCGACTATATTCATTCAGCTTTCCTATTTAACTAAATGGAGTTCACACATGCTGCAGTATAAAGTTACCTCTGCCCATCTGAAAGCAGTCCAATCAATGCTACGCATAGAGAGAGGCATCTGAATCAGCCTTAAGTTAATTCTTAGTAGTCGAATCTGTGACAGCATGCTGACCCTTTCAAGTCAACTGGGAGCAGGCAATCTTTGCAGAAGATCCTCAGGCCTTTAATCAGATTCTCAGTGGGTTTTAAAGAGATACTGCAGCATCAGTTTGTAAACATCTCTCTAGTGAAAATAAAGATTACTTCTGACCTAGCCAATTACTCAGTCCCAGAAGATATATCCTACAGTTATAATTGAATGAACCATAGGGAAAGAAAATATATTTTAGGTAGGGGGTAGCAAACCCAAATCCCAACTTAGGATGCAGTCATCCTGTGGAAAGATCAGGTAGAGAGAGAAAAGCTTATAAAAAAAAGTATTAAATCACCTAGTCCTTTCTCCTTCCAGGGCAAGATTGCTCTCTCGAGTGCAGAGCCCTACTAAGATGAGTGCAAATTATCAGCTGAAGCTCTTCCTGAAAAGCAAGTGAGATGGGGACAGACCAAAGCATTATTTTGAGGAGATCCATAATATCAAATAAGGGTTTGCTGCAACACAGAGAACCCCAGGAGAAATGTCAGCTCCTGAAACAGGAGTATACTGTAATTTGAGTTTGCCAGGAGAAAGAAAACGCTGGAGAAAGAGCAGAGGACTTTCGTTCAGTCCAGAAACTGCCAGAGACATTAAGCAGTCTCTTGCTGCATTACTTTAAAACTGCATTTTAGCATTAAGAGCCATCGCACTCTATGGCGGAGAGATATAATTACTGACTTAAAAAAAAGAAAAAAAATTAAGTTCTTTATTCTGGAGCTATTACAGGGTAATGTGTAACAGACATCACCCGATGGGCCATGAAGGCTCCAAGGGCCATTACAGCCTCACAAGTCAAGACCTGTGTGAAGGTTTTAAGGTTTGTGGATCACTGCTCTCACACCGAGCAGCATGGGCAACACCTGCACATCAACACACGTGCAGGACAGCAAGGGGACGCTTCTGCCACAGCAGCTGCTTATGGATTTTGACACTTGGATCCAGCCACATCAGATCCTTGGGAAGTTCAGAAACTGCAGACGTGGCATTTGCCATTCCTACCAAGGAGATCACCTGTAAGTGTAATCACTTAACACTTAATCACGTAATCACTTATACCTAAAGGTGTAATCACTTTTTTCCTTCTTCTTTTTTAAAGGAGCATCGAGGAAGAGAACGCCCCTCTCCCTGCTTCCCCATTGGGGCCCCCCTTTTATTTTACTTTCACAGAGGAGTAAAAATCCCAGCCAAGTGACGGGTTTATAAAATTTTAATAGGAAAGAAAAAGGTATCCTCGGGCAGGATCTTATGTGCAGACTTCCACCATAAATGAACACTGAGGAAAATATGGGTTTTATATGGAAACACTGACAGAACTTCATACAGCGTGATATAATGCCTCCACATGGACTGCGGACCTGAGGGACGGGTGAGTCCCACATCCTGCAGCCATAGGCTCTCACACCACCTCAATCCCTAACCCGAGCAGTTCAGCTCCACACCTCCAGGGCTCCCCTGGGAGAGATGACCTACAGACTGAATTCCTTCTGAAGACCAGAAGCTTTCCTGTTTCTAGCCTAGAAATATTCTCAGCCATTTACAAACGCTTATGGTAACGACAATAAAATCCTTAGGGAGCAAAAAGTCTCTTTTCCTCTCCGCCCTGATGCTTCCCCTCCCTGTGGCCTCACGCAGGGCAAAGCAGCCAGCCTCTGCTTTGCAGAGTTAGACTGGTCCATGCACAGACCCCTCTCTCTTCAGGAGTACCCTCTCTTTTCTCACTCACTCACTGTCCTCAGCTGACCTGTGGCTTACCTCTTACAGACAGAGGTCTGCCTGTGCACTCTCCAGCACTCATAGCCACTCCAGTACTGATAGCCATCGTGATGGGCAATTCACAGAATACCACAGAATTGCAGGGGTTGGAAGGGACCTCAAGAGATCATTGAGTCCAACCCCCTGCTAAAGCAGTACCCTACAACAAGTCACACAGGTAGGCACCCAGACAGGTCCTGAATGTCTCCATAGAAGGAGACTCCACCACCTCCCTGAGCAACCTGCTCCAGTGCTCCGTCACCCTTACTGCAAAGAGTTCTTGTTAGTATGGGATTCCCTATGCTCAAGTTTTAGGCCATTACTCCTTGCCCTATTGCTACGCACCACCAAGAACCACCTGGCCTTGTCCATTTGCCTCCCAACTCCCTTCAGATATTTATAAACATTTGTCAGATATAACAGATCCCCTCTCAATCTTCTTTTCCCCAGACTGAACAGCTCCAGGTCTCTCAGCCTTTCCTCATACAGGAGATGCTCCAGGCCCCTCATCACCTTCGTGGCCCTCCTCCAGATTCTTTCTAGGAGATCCCTGTCCTTTTTGAACTGGGGAGCCCAGAACTGGACACAGTCTAAATGTCACCTCACCAGAGCAGAATAGAGGAATATCACCTCCCTTCACCTGCTGGCAGTTCCTCATTCACTCCATGCTGGGATTGCCCTTCCTCTTCCTCAGCTATCACACCCCACCGCCTTTTGAGGTCAACCAGCACCATGGGTTCATTAACGAGACAGGCTCTGTCTGACAGCAGAACTCATGGCTTTGGTTTTAGCTTCTCAACTGCCACTTCTTAATAAAGAAACCTGTGCCACAAGGCACAGTTGCACCTTGTTCAGGCTGTTGTTCCTTAAAGCAGCCACAACCCCAGAGCAGCTCTCCATAGGAACGTAGCACCGAACTGAGCGGCTCGTTACTTTTTGCCCTTTGCCATCCACATGCACACATGTCTGCCCACCCAAGTTTTGCTCTCACGGAACCTGATGCTCTTCAGCTGCATAGAGGAGGAGCGGTATCACCTCATCAGGGCGGATTCAAAGAGGTGTGCAGGGTGGAAGCACCATTACGTGTTATTAAAGCGTCAGAGGTTTAAGCCCTGTGTTGGTTCAGTCGTAAGTTACCAACCAGCGCCGATGGCAGACATAAAGCTTCCCTTAAATTATTAAGCATAAAACAGCAGACTGTAATATTTTGCTAAACCCAAGTACAGACACAGACAAAGATGTCATTTCAATATTTGAAACCAGCAAGTTTAATTTAAAATAAGAGCAAACCAATAAGCTCAGAAAATAGCAATGTGTGAGAGGAAAATTACACTGCTAGAGAAAAAAGTGGAAGGACTTAAGAAATTTATAAAAGTAATCTCCAAGTGGAAATTAGAAATCAACCCCTAGAAACAGAATAACACAAAAGAAATATTACTGTCCACTTTCTAAATCAATATAACACCGCTACACGACAGAATTACCATGGTAACTCAAGTAAAAAGAATAAAGCAATTCTTATTATTTCAAAATAAAATCACAGCCTGAAGCCCAGCTTTTATTACAACTGCTGATAGATCGCTGGCTTGTATTTATCTGAAATATTGCTTTTCAATCAGCTATTTTATGAATGTACAAATTTCACTGAGCAGCCCACTTAGACTGAATGCCTAAAAGCCCCCAAAAAGACCAGTCGATGGATCGATTGTACGCACGCACGTGGGTTTTTAAGGGAGCCTTATTATGCGGGCTTTGGTGTTTTATTTGATCCAAATTAAAGAGAGATATGGGAATGAGAGAAGCCAACTCAAATCCTTGCTTAGTCTGAGCTCCCTACGTTCCAGCCTAGGTTCCTTGGAAAAACACAGCAGGGATAAAGAGGAATGGCAGCAGCCAGATCTCCCGTCTTGCCCAGGTGCACACCAACACGCTCCATCCAGTCAAAGCAAAACAGAAAACGATGCCTGAACACAGAGTTGTTCAAGCGTTTGGCCTGGGACAGCTTGCAGAGTAATGCAGCTGTGATCACACTCAGCTCAATCCAGAAGTATACACTGCCTCTCAGCAAAGTGTGGTCCTCCGCCACCCACTGCAAATGGGCTCTAAAAGCAACAGTGGAAACAATGTGTGCTTAATCTGAGCATGGCCTGCAGAAAGGTCACACACTCAAATATCCTGTTTTCTGTGGTATCTGGTTGTATTTTAAAACACTTTTCCTAGAGACTTCAAGCCAGCTGAGGTCACAAACAATCACACTGAGATTAGGAAATGGAAGGAGCTGGGGAAGCGAAGGGGAGCCTCATCTGACACACTGCAATAGGACACCCTGAATTGCAATGAGAACCTCTTTGAATTAAAACGGAGGAAGGAGCAAGCTTCTGGGGCAAATACAGAGTTTTTATTCTAATAAAGTCTTGCCCCAGGAGAGAGAAAGGGAATCTTGAAAGATGAAGACAGGATTTTACATGTGCTAAAAGCATAGGTGTGACACTTTTGGGGAAAGAAAGGGGGAAAAATACCTTCGTTGTTATACATGACAAAATTGCAACTAAATGTTTGCTTTGATCCCAGCGCATAAAGGGTGAAGCTTTTAGGCAAGGAGCGGCAGGTGATCTCAGCTCTTCTGCAAGTCCTAATGCTCCTAAAAGCCACTCTTCCAGTTTCTGTAATTGGGCATCAGTAGTTAATGTAGTATTGACTGCATTACATGCTCCTGTGCATCCTCTCACTAATGCCAATTGCATCACCTTGTACATTTACCATATTGCTTAGCCAATAGCTGTTAAAAGCAATCCAAATCATGAATCATATAGGAAACTTTTAGCAAGACACGACATCCAAAGGAGACAATTTACAGTTGAGTTAATCTGGGTACATTAGCGAGACATGGATTCAGGAAGACAGACCAATTTATGTTACTTTAGTTTTACCCTTTATTGCTTTGTATAGGCAAATGAATGGAAGGGCACGGAGTAAAAACAGATATAAAGGAGTTCTTTTCAAAACAGATCTCCATTCTGCGCAGACAGGTCAAAGGGTTTGAGACTGATGCTTGGTTCAGGCTTTCATAACCATAACAGGGTACTTACAGAAATCACTTTCTACAAAGGAGGATAAAGACAAACATATAATGGATTCTGAATAATGCTCGATACCCACCCCCACGGCGAGCACAGCAGGCAGAACCCAAGTTGCTCAACATTCTCCTCGGCACGGCCTGTCCACGAGTCACCTGCTGCCGAGCGTGCCAGGGAGGGGCTGCACACAGCATCCCAAGCAGCAGGGCACGGCAGCCCTCCACCTGCCTGCACGGGATGTAAGGCCCTCCCCTACAGCTGGCCTGAAAGGATTACGTCCTTTAGAAATGTATACCCATCTCTCTGAAACAGCAGGGAACGACACGAGCATCGCAGAGATGTTGGTTAACCCACGTCAGTGCAAGGTAGAGCCAACCAGGAAGCAAGTCAAGAGCAAGCGCCCTCTGACAAAGCACCTTTTGCAGAACAATTTCACACTGCTTGCCTGACCAAAAGATGCAAAGCAAACTGACATCGTTCCTCGCTGCTCTTCTGACCAAGCTCAGCAGCAACAGGAAGTGAGGAGATAGGAGGAAAGGATGGGAAGGAGCGTGCTGCTGCCACCTCTACTGGGGCAGGGAGCAATCTGCAGTGCTTTTGGAGGAGGAATGAAACAAACAGAGGGGTAAAGGGGACCTAGGGGAAGCAATCAGGCAAGAATTTCACAAAAGAAAAACTGAACTGCACTCTTACATATTGGATTCCAAAGCACTGTAAACTCTGCTGCTCTACGTCTAGTCTGAAAAAGATCATGATTCTCCTTTGAAAAGCTTCCAGGAGTCCCTCCAAAAGATTTGCACAGGCAGGGAAAATGCCAAAACAAAACATTTTCACTAGCTGATCAATTTAAACAGCTGTGGTAAAGCTGCAGCCACTGGCACCATCATTAACAATTTAAAGCATGGCTGCTTTTGTCTTCCTTCCCAGTTACATTCTCATTATGCCTTTTTATTTATTAGAAACACAGTCTTCCAGAATACATTTCTGTATCTCAGATCCATAATAAAATGAGTAGGAACATCCCTGGCTTCCACTCAAATGGATGTTTATATTGGCGAGAGGGTTAATTGTTTAATTCTGGTCCAAGTTCTCCGCAGTTCAGTCATGAATATGCAACAGTCATCCACTTTTTCTTTAAGAAAAAACACAACTGTCAAAATCAATAGCTTAAAAAGAAGGCAAATATTACTTCCACCACCCAAATCACCCTTTCGGAGCTCGATTAGTGTGCAAGAAACTCTGAACACTGGAGAAAAGAACTCAAATACTCAATGAAATTTAAAAACCCTCTAAATTTGGACGACAGCCTTCATTATCTGCTTTGATGTGCAATGTGTGAAGGAACGAGTTTGCGAGAACATCCAGTGGAAAGGAGAGCCGAGCATCTGCTTGCACAGATAGCACCCAACATCACTCTTGGAAACTTAGGCTCGGGAGTCATCCTGTTGGAAACAGAGAAAACACAGGCACACACGCTTACACATCCAGAATTAAAAACAGTGGCTGCAGTGAATTGATCCCAGACCATCCATAGGTTTAATTATGTTAATCTAATAGTGAGCAACTTTCATTTTAAGTCACCCTTCCGTCCGCCCCCAAGTCTTCAGTGAATAGGCTCTACATTCACTGAATAAATCACTCCCTGGCAACAGTTACGCACATTACTGAAGTTGGGGGCAGTGCCTTCCATGTGGCTTAAAGCAATGGCTATGTATTCTAAATGGTGACAGTTCTGTCCAATTTTAAAAAGATATGGACCCATTAGAGTTTTATAGTCCAGCATTTAGCAGCATCTGCACTGCCTTTTTTATTCTTCCATCGCAACGCTTAATGCTTGATACCATCATTCTGATTCCGAATTGATTCCAAGTGAAACACCTTATCTGCCATAAACTTTCATGTTCTCTACCTAAGTAAGGCTTCTCACGGATGCAATTGGTCATAATGCTGCAAGAACAGTTTGCCTTCAGCAGGAACGGAACGGCTCACGCCAATGATAGGGAAGCAAAACTTGGAGCAGCAAGCCCATCTGCAGATAGAAGAAAACTATATGCGAACACAAAGCCTGAAAACCTCAAGAAAGCCTCCGAATGAAATCAATTAATCCTCCAACCATGATAAATTTCTTAACCATTTAAGAAACATATCTCAGACTCTGCTGTGACCCTTTATCACCAGACCTAATGGATTACTTTATTAATAATGCACTGCTCTTAAAAGGAATTTTTCCGAAGATTCTACCATAAGAGAGTATTTTCAGGATGGCTATGACAAACAGGCTGACACGTTCACATTGCAGCTATTAAAGATAATAAAATTTAACAATAACTCCAAAGAAGACAAATTATGTTCTGCTGCCGGGGTATCAAGCATCCTTTCTACTGTATTAAACCAAAATTACAGTGCTACTAATTTCCAAGAATCAGCTTCCTCTTCTGCCATGTTACTCGGGCTGAAAAACATTCATAGGCTGTTTGAGCACTTATGTCAACCAGACAACCAGCATGTCTCACCAGCATCTGGGAATGAAGAACGATGATCCCCTATAAAGATGCCTACCCCAATCTTTCAGCTATCTCATCGAGGCAGATACTAAAAGTATTTGATTGCCTGGCAGCAATGCAGCTACACAAAGCAGCGTGTTCCTATCGGGACCGCTAACTCCTTTCACCCATCTTCTTCTCATAGAAAGAGTAACTAGTTTTCATTTAATAGAGCTCTAGGTTTTCAGGGCTCCAACTACAGCACCTTTCATTTCTTGAAAAGGTTTAAGCAGTTCAGTCTCCCAGTGGCTCACGCCTCTGTACACTGTGTCCAGGTGCAGAGGGCACCTGTGGAAGGCTACCCTGACTACCTCCAGCTCTGCCCTTCATCAGATTTGGAGAAGCATTTCAGAATTTCTTCTGGTCTTCTTCAGATTCCTGCTTTTACAACCTTCTGTTGTTTCGTAAATACACGAATCCAGTGCTGTGCATCTGAGTCACAAGACTAGACAGGCCAAACCTCTGAAATTACACCAAGACCACATGTGCCAAGATTGCTGTCCCAACAGACCACTGGGTAACCCAAATAAATAGGGAAATACAGGGTCTTCAGTGTCCTGCATCAACCATTCCTCAAATAAGCCACTGCCTGGGAAGATCCACAGTATTTCTTTGTAAATGGATAGCTAGACAATGATGGATCATAGGGAAGGTCTTAGACAAGTGCAGAAGACAGAAACAAAAGAACCAGCTGGGACTATCTGGAAACAGAACAATTAAATTCCATCTTACGGGAGGGAAAAACAGCCAGCCTGCCATTTCTCCTCCTCTCCCTTTGCACAGTTCTTCAGTAGGTAGGTGTGAGAAAGGTGCCTTAAAGTGAAAACAAAAGATACCAGCTACACATAGAACTCTCCTTCCAATGCAGCGCTACTTTCATGAGGCTTCTGGGCAGCCAGCACTTGCCTCACTTTTGCAGGTGTCACGATTGTTACCAACAGAAGCAGATCAGAGGGCTTGACTGCCTGGCAGCAGGTCTCCCTCCATGCCCACATGCCGATGTGCACACACACAGCTGCTCACAAATGTACTCCCAAGGCCAGCCTGCAGCCCTGCTCCTTGGTAAGGGCACACTTGTGGCCTGCCATTACAGAATCAATTTCACCACTTTTCCAACTCCAAAATGCTGTTCCTTTCCTCCTGAGCAGGGTGAGATGGGCTCATACGCAACAGGGAACCCAACTGCTGCTACTCAGCCAGCTTCAAATTACCAAACGTTCATTGCCCTAAATGCCTCCCATCAAACTCGGGAGGTTCTCCAACCCTGGCACACGCAACCACTGGGTACTCACATTTTTCTTCTCATTTTTCAAGAGCTATGGATTTTATTTTCTCTTTTCTTTTTTTTTACTATTATTAAAACTAAGGTTTGTGTATTGGCACACGGCCCTTCCAATGCCATTTACTCTTGCAGTCTATTTAATCAGAGTTCTACTTCAAAACACAAAGGACCCATGATTTGGGGTGCTAACGTCTGTGCAAGCACTGGGACAAATGCACAGCTGATCAGGGCTTTTACAAGTGCACGCAGAGTCAATAATTTGGTTCAAGGATACGATGTCTAGTTAACACAGTACAAGTTAGCTAAAAGGAAACTTTCACCCTCCCCACATATAACAAAGAACTGTGATTTCTATTAGTGCATTTCATACCATACATGCTGATTACTAGGCTGTGCTTCATTGTTAGCAGAGATTACAGCTGGGATAAGCTGCAGCTTTTTCCTAATTGCTATTATGATGACTGAATTTTTGTTTTGTGTCAAGCATTATTCACACATTATACTCAAAAATTTGATCCCTCCACGACGCATTATTGATTCCATGCAGGCAACCACGCTGCCGCCAATGTGAAGAATTAATTTGGGCTATTCTACTTGATTTGCATTGCTCCATCATAGCAGAACACAACTCTATAGGGAAACACAAATTGAAAAGGAAGATTTAACAAAATATGGAAAAGGCTGCCGTCCTTTAAGAGATGAGCCTTAAAAAGCGGGGGGGAGGAAAGCAAAAAATAACAAAGCCCAGCACAACACGTGTGGTCCAGTAAGAAATAAGGTCAGCCAGCCAAATTCATCTTAGTCAGAGGAAGGTTACAAGAGTAGCCCTACGCCTCTAATAAAGTAAACTAGCTTGCTTCAACTTGTATTGCCAAAGAAAACAAGCGAACACCTCTGAGAGCGACACTGCTTCAAAGCCTTTGAAACCCTGTTAGCTCCATTTGTTTTCCCAGCATAAGCAATGCTCAACCACTTAGTGTGTCTTTTATCCGCAGTCCAGTCAACTGCAAAGCTGATCTAGAAGATGTGTAACAGATGCTTCACATCTACCTCTTTTTTTCAGAGCTCTCCTGTGTTAACAAAGGGACTTACGAGCTCTGAACTGAAATCAAGAGAGGGATTTTATGTGTTTTGACCTGCAGATTATTTCACAGTTTTAGGATGCCAACTTCACTGTGCAGAATCCCTTCAGAAGGGCAAGAGAACTTACGTGTGGGTGCTGAGACCCCACACAGAGCCAACATTTGATCAGAATCCACTTAAAGAGGACACTGACAACGACGCACTTCTGCTTGGTCACAAATGCTGGGTGTGTAACATCCAAGCCCACATACATTTTGTCCATTGTCCCAAGCACTTCACACCTGAATGAGACAAAAATCCACATTCCATCCCAGAAACAAGACTCAAACTCTACGCACGTCAGCACACTGCATTATTTTACAAATCAAAGGTGTCAGGAGATGAAGGACCTCAAAATGCTAGACGCAAAGCATAGTATTTCCCCTTAGTATTTCTTGGGGTGCCGTGTGGGGAGAGAGAAGAGCTTCAGTCCAAGACTGGTTAAAAAATGAGTGCTTCCATTATGGTCAAATCTTCTTTTCTGACTGTGGTCCAGTGCAGGATTAATTTGGCTTTGAAACACCAAAAAATAGATAGGTGTTGGGGAAAAGAAATTATGTTGCGCCAACCTATCAACAGGGAAGCTTTCAGCACTGCTCACAATGCACAATTACAGGAAAGCAAGAGACTTTGAATTGCAAGTTATTTTCCTCAAACATTTCTAAAAGTAATACATACATTCAAGTAAAATCCACCCTACTGCCAGAACATTCCATTTTCTCCAAGCACTTTGGATCCCTGTGAAAAGCTGCTTCCTGTCCACAGCCTGCAAGTATTCACTGTTTTCTCCTACTTCCAAGTAAACTCGCTGGTTACTTTTATTTTCTAACCACAGAAAGAGAATTCTACAAAAATAAAAGCGGAGAATCCAGCAACAGAGCCATCAGCACAGCCCTTCGCTCACTTACAAAGGTGAGATGGAGCAAGGAGATGATGGCTACAGCGGTGTGCTGGGCGCTACGATGCAGCTCTTGCCTTCGCTACACAAAGTGGCACTGCCAGCATGGGATTCCGTCGGGATGGATGGCTACGGATGGCTCCCACTGCTTCAATCTTTCTTTGCTCGCAGTGTGCAAGTTATCAGGGAATTTTCAAACCGCAACATAGCAGGTCCTCATTGAGAAGTTGCGATGGAACTTACTGCATCTGTCCCAGGCACAGCAGGTGAGTGGGCACCCGGGTTCGGTACCACTGAGCACTGCCTGCCAGCATCAACACACAGCCCTCAGCCACCAGCAGCGAGGGCTGCTCCTAACAGAGCGAGTGTCTGCAAAGTCCTCAATTAAGTCAGGTCCTACTTCTGTTCATTCATTCAATCACCTCCTAGCAAACCTCCATTTAGAGCCAGCAAGAAGGCACCGCTTTTCTGCCGGAGCAGCTCATTAGCTTATCGTCAGCACAGTTACAGCCACGGAGAAAAGCTGCAAGAAATACATATTAAGGGCGTACATTAAGGAGACCCAAATGACACGCAAAGGGAAGGAAAACATCTCAACATCAGGTTTACGTTGAGAGCTGTTAAAATAAACGGGCTAAAATGGATGTATCAGAGGGAGTTCGAGGAGGAAAAATCTAAACAGACGTAACAATAAAAATAAAAACGAAGCTGCTTCCGCACACAAAGCTCGGGGTAAACTCTCGGGTCCCGCCGACAGGAGCTGACACGCGTGGGCACGCAGTTCCCGGCCGCGTCCCGGCGCCGCTCGCCCACCTACCGTCGTCCTGCTCCAGCACCATCATCGCGGGGCTGCGCTCGGGCAGCGCGGACCTCCGGAGCGGGAGAGTCCTCGTGCGGCGCGGGGCTCCGACAGCCTCCCGTCCGGCGTTTAACACGGATGGCGCTCCGGCAGAGCGGCGCTCGGGGGGGGGTAAAGCGCTCTGCGGGATCGACTGCGGGCTCACCTACTTCTGCGCCGCAGAACTGCGAAGGAACTAAAACTGCAATTCAGAAAGAAGGACGATCGGAGCGGTTCCTCCGGCTCTCACCTCCTAAACGGCTCAATTTACAGCGCATAACCTATTTTAATGCGATCGCTTCTGACGGCCCGTAACCCCGGCCGCCGCAACGAGCCGGCACGCAGCTTTATGAAGCGTCTCCCTCTGGCTTCGGGCTGAACCCACCGCCCGTCACCCCGGCAGGCCGGCCCGCGGCCCCGAGCGCAGCGGGGAAGGCGGGCGCCCGCCCCCGGCGGCGGGATGCGGCGCGGCAGCGCCCCCTGCAGGACGCACCGCGCGCCTCGGCCCGGCCCGGCGCCACCCGGAGAGCGGCCCGCGGGGCTCGGGGCCGCCGCTCCCCTCGGCGGAGCGCAGCGCAGCCGGTACCCGGTACCCGGCCGCAGCCCGCTGCTCGCTACTGTCTCGCTCCGCAGACTGTACCTCCACTTTCGCTAGGTCGCAATTACGGTGGATGTATCAGCTCGGCCGTCGCAGGTCCGCCCCACCTGTCAGAGATGCCATCGCCGACCGAACGCAAAGCAACAAGTGCGGATCCTGCGCTTCGCAACAGCCCTCATCCGGACCGCGCTCGCACAACTGCGGGGTCAGCAGCTCCGCTGCCACCAGCCGCACCGCCTCGGTCAGCCTTTGATACAGAAAGCACTATATTCCTATTTTAACTTCTTTCCCTTCGCAAACCCGTACAATGCGCTCCAGGCTCAGGCTGCATATCTGCAGTACTATCCCTTATTCCCAGCTGAGGTGGCATTTCCTTCCCTTTCATTCCAAACACTTGATCCCAACAACCCCAATAAGTATCACGGCCCAAAAAGAAGGAGGGTTCACTCAAAGATTAAGGCTAATAATTGAAAGTATTAGGCACAAGCTAACAAGAACTTGGGCTGTTCTACATTTGAAGCGTCTTAATACTTCTGAAGTTACGACCGGCCTTCAGCAGAGATCTGTGAACTCCAAAAATGTTCCATCATTGTCCACGTAGGTTTCAATCCCATCACCTTAAAAGAGGACACGCTGGTTCTACAACACATGGTACATTCACACTCACACTGTTGGGTAATGGCAAAAAAAGGGGCAGTTTTCTGATAAAAATAAAGTTAGCTACTGCCTACTGCAGCTGAGTTCTGTGGCAGAGCAAACAGACGGGAGGAATGCAGACAGCGGTATGCTGATGCAGTGCAGATCCCATACGTGTTCGTCCCTTGCTGCTTCATAGCATCACAGAAGCTGCACTACTCCCTTTGAAAATGGTTATTTCTAAGTGCTTTCTCTGCTTACTCATTTAACACACCAACAATAAAAAAGTTTCCTAACCCCCAACGCGTTTGTACCGCAATTAAAGCCAACGACAATTAACACAATCTGTCGGAATTAATCACGATGCCTCATGTCAGTTTACTTTTTTAAGCAGAAATCTGGGCTTTGCAATCAAAACATTTATGTATTTGAGAAGTATCTTAACTCTCATTATCCCGAGCTCCCTCAATGCGGTGCGTAGGCTGGCTTGCCCATAGCAAACCCAGCTGCGATGAACGCAGGGGAAGTGACTGCAACGCAAACCTAGGGGAAGCTTTTTTTGCTCTCCACCTTTCTGTTCTTTCCCCAGCTCTCTCCCCCCAGCTCATATTTTGGGACGATATTTGCCAAACAGTAAGGCTGTAGTTTCTAATATTGAGTCATGCTGTCTCAGTCAGGTTACACCATGTCACTTCCAACACACGGAGCGACGTTACCTCCCTGACACAACTTGACACGATGTCACGACACATCGAGTCCGAAACATTATTATTGCTGTTATTTTTTCAGCCTGTCCCTTCGCCCCCAGTGATAACTGTGAAGATCACAGCAAGGTGTTAGTACCTCCACTGCCTCCCTTGGCACAAAGGTAGGCTTTCACTCACGAAGCTGTGCAGTGGCTGTCAGACCCCACGGATGATGTGGCTGTCACACGAGGGCTTGCACGGCTCCAAAAGCACTGCTACAATGAGACCCAGGGGCTGGGTGAGTGGGCAACTGCCCCTGAGCCCCAGCACAGCTTGCTGCACAGCCCTGGGAGCGCAGCATGCTGCAGACCCCACCAACAAGTCGGCCAGCATCCTTGTGATGCACCAGCATGGTGGGGAAACCATCTCCGACAGCCTGCACTCTCCATAGCGACAGCTGTGAACCCCACCTTGCTGGTAAGGACCACATAAGAAACACCCCCCAAAACCCCACATGGCAAACCCCTCTCCAAACCAAGGGGAGCAACTGGATGCTGGCCACAGCAGCAGGATTTTTAGGTGGCAGAAATCAGACAGCTCTGTGATAAGACATAGAGCCGGTTATGGGAGTAATGCAGATCCCCTTTTAACACCCACAGATGGGCACACAGAGCCCGTTTGAATCAAGTGGGAAGAAATGCAATACAGCAAAATGAGCTCTTCATAGTTTCTCCTCTCCACTTCATCTCCTACTTGTTTCCCCAGCACTTTTAGAAGTGAGCGCCCTTTCTCCTGGAGCACAACTGCCTGGCCAACAGCACAGAAGGTTTCTGAGTGCTGCCACCCCACATCCCTTCCTTCAGAGGTTTGCTGCCCACTGCACTCCCTTCAGGCGCACCCTGCACTCATTTCCTCTTTAGCCCTGCCACCGTTACCCCCTTCTATGCAGCCGCTCGCAAGGACTCCTGGAAGGAGGCTGCTGAGAACTGTCTGGATAATCAGCAGACTTGCTTTCGTCTCCTCACAGCGCCAACCCCGAGCTCCTCGTGTTTTAATGAGCGCGTTAGGAGCACCGTTAGGAGCCCCTGCAGAGCTCCCCGCTCCCTGCAGCCCACCTGTACCCCCGCAGCGCCCGGCAGGAGCGAAAACAGCTGGCACGAAGGCATCGCCCCGCTCACTGTTACGCTTAGGGGACAGTGACGGAGCCTTCCCCCTCCCCCAACACTCCGCGCAACATGCGAGCAAAACTTGCATCGCTCCGTTCTGAGCGGGGTGACCCCCGAGAGGCAAGCTCCGCTCCGCAGCCGCAAGGAATTATCCCGGCCTCTGCCGTCGCTTCCCCCTTTTACCTTCCGCCCGGGGCGGTTGGACCAGAGGGTCCTTCGGCGCTCTGCCGGGCCGGGGAAGTTCGCTCCCTCTTCTGCTCCACGCACGCGTTCGGCTGCAGCGCCGCGGCCGTACACGGAAGGCTCCGAGGGACGGCCGCAGCGGCTGCCGGGGCCGGGCGGTGCGGGGCCGCGGCTCGGGAAGCGCTGGAGCCCCGCGGCCCCTCCCCGGTTGCCGGCGGCTCCGCGGCGGTCGGGTTCGAACCTCCCCGGAGCAGAGGCTCCGCGTCCAAAGGAGAGCGGAGAACAGGAGAGAGGGAAACCCGCGGAGGAACCGCGAGCGAAGGCGCTCCCGCCCGCCGCCCCGTACTCACTTTTGCCGAGTTGGAGCCCCGCACCCGGCGCACAGCCGCTTCCCGGCCGGGCGGGGACGCTCCGGGGCCAGCGGGGCCGGGACGCGCCGCAGCCGGCGAACCCCCGGCGGGGAGCGGCCGCCGCGGGGCCCTTCGTAAGGCTGCGGGACGGCCCGCTCCCTCCCGCCTCCCTCCCCGCGGCCCGGCCCACCTACCGTCCTCCTTGTCCAGCACCATCGTCCCGGGCGCCGGGGGCGGCCGCCGCCGCTCCGGCTGGCTGGGGAGCTCCGGGGCGGCTCCGGGCTGGGCTGCGGAGCTCGGGCGGCGGGCGCTGCCCCGGGACGAGCGCTGGGAGCGGCCAGAGAGGCGGGCCGGCGCGGCTCGGCGGCCAGCTTAGGTGCGGGGCCGGCGGGGCTCGGTGCGGAGCTCGGTGCGGGGCACCGCGGCCCGGCTCCGTCCTCCCGCAACCCGCGCTGTCAGAAATCGCCGCGGTGCGGTCGCAGACGGCGGCTCGCAACCTCTCCCCGCTTCGCTGCTGCGGCCGCGAGAGCTTCCCCGGCTTCTAAAGTGCTTTTCTCTCGATTTCACTCTAAATCTAAAATTATATTGAAAGGCGGGGGGGCGGGAGGGAGGAAAGCTGCGAACCTATCACGGAAAGCAGAGGCACTTGCCGCCTGCCTCCCGCCCGCTCGCTCTCTCTCTCAATTTATGTGCTCTGCGCTCTCTCCTACTGCTGAATAAATGCACACATTTCCCAGGGACCCTCAGATTCCCCTGTTAATTAAATCAATTCATTATGCTCAGATCTGATTAGCAGCCCCTTCCCCCCCTCTTTGAATCAATTATTCAATACACAAACATAATTGCCTGTGCCAGAGGTGTCTAAGTATTAGCTTATTTAACTCCAAGGACACTAATTACCCCTAGGGCAAGGGAACTTTTCTCATTAATTCTGACAAAACACAAAAGCACAGTTAAAGTGTGTGTGTATATACGTGTGTGAGAGAGAAAATGGGGGAGCGCCCAGCCGGGGAGGGAGGCATTCCTCTAACGCACGTGTTACTATACAAATAAGCTCTATTTTCTTTCTACCTTTTGCATCAGACCGTTTCCCACATCTCCTTCCACCAAAATAATCTCTTTTAAAGTAGGGAGCAGATCTGCATCGCAATGGTGGCAGCCAGACCCCAACGGCACAAAGTACATAGGAGTGATGGGCAGCAAAGCAGGATTCGCAAATAGTTTTGTTTATCAAAGCAGAAAACTGCGCGGCAGACAATCTTCTGTACTTTAGAAACCAGTGAAAGAAATGGCCCTCTGCTGCAGCCGGTAAGATGATACATAATCTAGTATGTACTGGGAACGGTTCTGAATTGTTTACCATTTGAATTAATGTCAGTGCCCACTATTAATGTACTTGCTTCCTACATTTACCATAATGGGCTTGATTTCCATTAGCCGAAGCTGGAATGCTAAAAAGAGCCTGGGCAAGACTGATGCAGACTGAGATCGACCATCACTACAGCATCTGAGACACATGGCTTCTGGCTTGCACGTTACCCAAATTTTACCTCTGCATGACCCTCCTTTCAATAAAAAGAAAAGGGGAGTGGGGGGGGGGGGGGGGGGGGGGGGGGGAGGAAGAAAAAGGAATAGTAATTGATTCCCCCAGATTAGGTTTTTTACTTTGTAAAGACCTATATTGTTCATGTCCTCAACGTGTGCAGAAGTATTGAAGATTTTCTTTTTGTTTCCTTAGGCAATGCATGAGCCAATCCATTAATCCATTTGGCTTTATATATCAGGAAACTGATATTAGCTCAGCTCATCTATTTGGTTTTATTCCCACCCCATTCCCTCCCCCCCCCCCCCCCCAAAAAAAAAAAAAAAGCTGCCTTTTTTTGTACCTTGTTCAGGCTGGTCCCCTTTCAGGGGAGACAGAGCATGTTTGGTAGGTTTCAGAGGAGAAAATGCTGCGTGTCTCCTCTTGGGAACCTCCCCAGTTCCCCATCGTCACATTCCCCCCCGTCAAGACAGCTGTGATTACACTTGCTCAGTTGGCAGCCCTCCCCACTCACGCAAAGCACACCTTGTACACTGAGAACCCAGGTGGGGCCGTGGGCAGCCAGCACACAGAGCTGCTGTTCTCCCCGCAAACAGCACCAAAAAGCTCAGCAAACAAACTGACTCTGCACTGTGAGCATAAATAGGTCTGGGGACATAAAGTTGTGTTTCATTAACACGGTACCTCTGTCTGTAATGCACACGTATAAGGATAAAAATGCCTACAACTTCCTAACACAGCAAACCCCATTTCCAGTCTGTGGTACACACGGCACCCCCAGGAACTCTAACTCAATGAACCCATTTTTATTTTCCCTCCCAACAAAGCGTTGCGTATCAGCATGTTTCTGTCTGTACCCAAGGTCCCCGAGCCCATTCCTTTGCTCCCACTGCCAAAGAGTTTGGACGCAAAGCCACAGCCTCAGGATCTCAGTGCACAGCTGTAGAGCCCTATTCTGAGCTTTGCTTACAGCTTCACCTAAGCACAGACCCACCGAGCAGCAGGTATTTGTCTGTGTGCACTGGAGTTCAAGGTCACTGTTGGGATGCCAAGGGTGAAACGGGAAGAAACTGAAGGAACAGATGTTGACTTCGGTACCATTCTTAAGAAGTGATGTTCACACTTGAATTGAGAGAGATGTGGTCACTGGAGATGAAAAAGAAAGAGGTGGAGGGGAAAAGCGAGAGGCAAATTTGCACATGTGCATGCGCATGAGGGAGCGTCATACAAGGGAAGAAAAATAATGCAAAAGAATGACAAAGCCTACATCATTCCATTCCCAAACAAACGTTTTGCAGTTTGCTGTAATCCTAACACTATATCTACATGGATTTGGGGTTTTTAGCCTTAACATGGGATGAATCCCCGTATAAAGGCCCTCACTTCAGGTAGATGACTTTTTTAGTGTGGCAAAGCACTATTCTGAATGGTTTTCCTTTGGATCTGTTCAGTGAGTCCTTTCAAACAAGTGAGCAGCTCTGAGTAATTTCCAAGCCTCCTTCACCCAGTGGGATGGAAATGCCATACAAAGAACTTTACCACGCTTCCATTTATTAGCCCCATGACAGCACACAGATGAGCAGCAGGTTACAGTGCTTACAGACAACGGGTGCCACAGGGAGCAACTGAGAACACTGACCCAGGTCAGTGGCAGAAATGGGATCCAGCCTCAGCTGCCACATCTCCAGCCTTTGCAGCACAGTGTCCAGGCAGAGCTCCAGCAGGGGAGGACCATGCCTGCAGCCACTGAGGTACCAGGTATCACTAACATTGCCCACCCCATTACTGTACACTCTGTCCAGGCAGCACTGGGAAGTCACTATGCTCAGTACTGCAGAAATGCAGATAAAAGAGCAGCTGTTCTCCGCCCAGGAGAGCTTTTGCTCTAGTACAAATTCCCGGTACTCATGGTGTGGGAGGAAAGAGGCCACAGGAAGGAAAAACATCCACGTGCTGAAGCAAGGATAGGGCTCGGAACTCTGGCTCTCACTGTCTAGCTAGTCTTCCTTTCATTTTGCTAGTCTTGAGCACAAGCAAAAGAAAATCAAGTTTCTTAAGAACAACGTGCAGCCCTTATTAAATTGCAAAGGAAGCCTGCAATATACTTAAGTCAAGCCTTCAGCAGACCCGTGAGGTTTCATATTATCCCATGCTTGAATGAGGCAGATGACTGGAGCAAAAACCAGCTAATGACATAAAAGCATTCTTCTACTTTCAGTCTCTCTTAATTAAGGAGTTGGTTAATGTTTCAGTGTTGGGAATTATAAAGCTTCATCGGGGAGGTTAATATGTTTTTTTTATTTTATCTTTCAGCTGACAGGAGGAAGAAAAACCAAAAACAAAAAAGAAAAGAGGGTGATTAAGCCACGTGGCAGTCAGAACCCCACACGGAGGGCAGGATCAGGCCGTACCAAAGCCTACAGCCGCACACGGTGAATTTAGCAGCTATTACCGAAGTCAGGTTTCTGAGCAGATGAGATTTGTCTGCTGGTTTAGACACATGGATTATATTGCTTGAAACTACCCAAATAAGCAAAACAACTTACACAGCTCCATACTGAATTAGCCCTCTCAGTCATTACCCATTTCAGAATCACTTACACCTAGCCTGCGAGTGTCAGAAGAGACTGACCACAGTTCTGACCTTACACTGCAATTCAACAGTTCCTGGGAAGGAGGAGAATCACAAGAGCTCTGAAAAGTTATGTTCACAGAGAACATGGGCTGCAGTTCAAAAGACAACTTAAACATATACCTGAGATCTGCAGACCTCAGTTATGTCAAGTCCTGCTCTTGACTAACTGAACTTCTGTGCATGTACATCATAAAAACAAACCAGATTCAGTTCTGATAATGTTCTGCATGAAAATAATGTTAAATGTTTTTGCAAATATGAGGTACTAAAAAAAAAAAAAGAAACAATGCCGTGTTAAAAACACAGCAATTCCTTTGATAGAGTAAAAACAGCAAAGCTTCAGAAACGCAACATCTAGCGAATGAGCTCTCTACCATGGTGATATAAGGCTGACACTTTAAGTCATTAGGCTTTACAACCTGTAGCAATCTTCAAAAGAAACTTACAGCTGATACAGCTGATAAATTAGTTATTTAGAAGTTTTGCTGCTGTTCCCCATAGCACAGACTTAAAAAAAAAAAAAAAAAAAAAAAAAAGGTATTTCTGAAAAACAGAAGCAGTAAGACCTAAATTTTTGGTCTGCTTCCTGGTTTCACATGTAAATCCTGCCTCCCCACAACAGGTTGGTAGCAATGAACTCCATAACATTTCTTTCTACAGGAGAATCCACAATGTTTGAGTGGGTATAAACCACTGGAGGATCAGGTTGGGTGTGACACTTTGCAGACCCATCAGCATCTCCCCAGCATCCGTACAGCTGGAGACAAGGACAGGTCTATGACCCAAGTGGATGGCTTCAGAAGAAGCCCAAACTAGGAGCTAGGACAGGCTAGCTTCCTCCAGGCCTCAGGAAAAGCATGCTTACAGGAGATGGATCTTTTCCAAAATAAGCCTCCTTTGTCTTACCATGGATGAAGCTTTCCTTTTCATGTTCTTCCACCTGCATGGTGAATCAGTTCTCAATGCCGATGTAAAGTTTCAGTTCAAACTGAAGTTCGGCAGAAGTTTGGGATTCCACCTTTAGCCCAACCTCCCTGAACAAGTCCACACATGGATTTTGGCTCTGCCACCTCTTCGCATAGCAGCCTGAACACTTTCCAGAGTCTAATGTATGAGAGAAAGGATCATTCAGAAACAAAACACCACCGAGATATGAGTACGTTGGGGCAACAGTGTTTGTGTAATGTTTCTCATTTTCATCTGAATGGATAACCAACATCCCTGAATGCTCTTCTCTGTCTTAAAGTTCATTGCTTCTGTAATGTTTTCTGGCAAGTGGCTCTGCCTTTTTTCCTAACCTCAGAGGGTGTGGTAGATAGACAAGAAAGACAAATCTGGCCTCCACGTATCTGCCTCAGTTGTTTTATGGAGGAATCCAGTGGGACAGCATCTAATTCTGGAGTGACACATGGAGCTCACGGGCATGTTGCCACATCCACTGTTCTGATCAGAGCTCATTGCTCCCAGCCTGATGTCAAGCGGAGACTAATCGAATGTGAGATGGGTGAACAGAGGCAGAGCTATGGAGCTGACTCTTCCTAGCCTGTTGCTGTTGGTTTTAGTTCACCCTGCAGCACTACATGTGGTCCCAGTCACAGAACTAGACCATAACACGTCCAAAAATCCCAGCGACTTTCTTTAAAAAAGATACATTCTTCCCTCACTGCCTTGCTACTGAAGAGACCAGCAGGACTGACACAGAAAGTCAGAGGTAGAAATACATTAATTGAACAGATACAATGCAGTGTCAGGCTCTTGTTGCTTTGTGATGACAATATTCTAAGACGCTGCAGTGCCACCTGTGTTTTGTGGTTCCCTCTGTCTCTACTTGGCATAGGTGACATTTGCCAGGTCTTCATAGTGTCATTCCAACAATATGTCATCTAAAACACTGATTCTGTAGGAAAGAAGCTGCTTGCACAGTAGTGGTAGGTGCACACAAAGTATACAGCATGAGTGCTGAACACTCAACAGAGGAATTCCAGCTATTCCCAGCTCACACAGCCAGGGAGGGACTGCTGCATTGGACTGTTTTGCACGTGCTTCCACCAGCATCCAGCTCAGTCTGAATCTAATGGTGATAATCTTGACCTGTTAATGTATGAGAGGAAAAAAAAACAGCCACAAAACAATGAGAGTACTATTTGACTATTCTCTTCTAAAATAAAAAAAAAAAAAAAGAAAGAAATCCAACCTAGGAAATTACATTATTCTTCTTTCCCAATCCAAAGACAGATACAAATTTAATGTAGGTGAAAGTTACTGGAGATCTTCTGATAAAAGTAGGCAGGTAGAGCTTCTAATGAAGGCATACACTATAGTGCACATCTTGCCAATGTTTCTTAATGAATAATATGTGCACTCAGACGAGAATAATATTGATTGAGGTCTGCAGGGAAAGTTCTCCAGGAAAAGAAAATTATTCTAGGAGCAGAGTCCTTTTTGGAAGATTTTGATCTTTTTTCGCGGCAACCTTTCCCCTCCCCTCTCTTTGTGCTACCCAAAGCAACTGACAGCCAAAAAATGAAAAGCCTGCCCTGCATCAAATGTATCTATCAGATACAGAAAGAAATTTATATACCGATACTAAGAATGGCTGCACCATTCTCCTTAGCTGGTAGAGGGCACAGCAGTGTGTAATTAGGACTGGATTACTTTACTCAGAACTGGAGCAGAGAGCAGATGTCGTGCATTAATATTGGCATTTGATTCCAGACACTTTCTCTGCCATGTTTGCAAAAACAATTTGCTTTCCTACCTTGGATCTTGCCTTGCATTTACTCTTTGGTTGCTGTGACGCAAACAAAAAGCCACCAGCGGCCACATGAAAGTACACACAGAGGGACAGGTCCAGACAGAGTGAATAGAATTTATGTTTTAATTCGTAACATTAAAAAAAGTCATTTTCTTATTATATCGATTAGATTAATATTCCACTGAATGCCGGCTCAGATACTAGAGGCCACGACATTATAATGCATTTGTTAACATAAGTCAACAGTAAAGACCTACCTTATTCTGAATTAATGTCATCAGAGGCCATTTGTAGCACACACGAGAGATGCATCTACCTTCTCAAACATAGCCAAGATCTTTCCCACCTGTTTTTCTACTGTTTTAACTTCAGTTTTGGTTTATCTTCAGTTCGACATTTAGTGTACACTATCCTTCCAGAGGGCCTGCAATTGAATTTCATGCTGTTAAAAAATACTGGACCACGTCCTGAACTGCAGCCAGCTTGTATTTGATAGCAGCTTTATGGCTGCAGCTAAATTCTGGAGTTTCTAAAGAGCAAAAGGTAGCCTGCCTTCATTTAAAAGAATTCAGGGTGTGTTTGCAATAGTCTATACTACAGCATCACGGAGTAAACATACACTGGTCAGCACATAACCCAGCAAAGCAGCGGTGGTCAATTCTAGCTTCATCCTTACGGATGCAACCCGAAGAGAATAGCCACTGAAACTCTGCTGCAGTGGTGAGTTTGGCTTCAAGACACCATTTGCTTGGAGTGCACACCAGACTCAGACCTGTAACACCAGCAACACACCTGAAGCATCCATTTGCATGTGTTAACACCTGTTTGTAAGCCATGATTCACGCAGATACTGTCAGAATATCACCAAACTCCTCTATCAGGAGGGATGTAAATCACCTCTACTTCCTCTGTTCCCTCGTCTTCCCAGTGGGTAAAGACAGAGAAATGTGATTGCAATAATGGGGTCACAGCTAAGAGACTGGAAGATCTTGAGCTTGTGAACTACTGAGCCCCCAAAAAAGCGCTCCTCTTTTTCCATGATATGCAGTAGTGGCAACTCCCCTACTCCTAAAGTGTGTGGATAAACTGACAAATTACCTTGACAAATGAGGAAAAGACTACTGAAACCAGGCAGGCAGGTTCACATTCTTCTGGTCCATCAGCAAGTGGCAGAAGTGAAGGAACTGCTATCCTAAAATGAGAAAATAACTGGAGTGAAATGGCAGTTGTTGCCACAGTTCTCTTTAGGCAGGTGAGAAACTCAGTCTGAGACCTTCAAAGATAACTACAGAAATTATATCATTCTCTCAGTAAGAGCTAGAAAAGCTCCTCGACTCACAGGGAGGTCAAGAAGTGAGAGCCCAGTGGATCATTTGTTGCGTTTTTAATGCTTCATGGCTCAGGGTCAGTCAGAAATCCCTATCTTAAGGTCGGGATGAGGGCAGTCTGGAAAACAATCTTGCTTCTTTTCTGTTACTGACAAGGCCTTGCTCAGGCTCTGCTATTTCTCTCTCTCTCTCTCTCATAGCAGATCACTGTAGCCCACTCTTACTCTCTGCGTTGTGGTTAAATCCACCCTAGGTGCTGACATGCTGCTTCTCTGGGATCATAGCAGACCAGAGGACCTTCCTTCCAGCATTCCGTAGCATTGCAACACAATGCAATTAAAAAAAAAGAAAACAAAAAGCTAAAGCTAATACTGGGGAGTAACATTCCTTAGAGTGCCTGTTGATACGTATTAATACTTATTTTTTAACAGGATCAATGAGACATCACGAGGAGCACGAGTATCAGCAAACCTAGCTGTTAACTAAGCAGTGAGCCCTGTTTCTTTGGCTCTAGCCCCTTCCCACTGCAGCAACATGGCTACGTTTGATGCATGAGGAAAGAGTGATAATCATCTATCTCCTAACCTGCTTAGGAGACAGTTTGACTTAGAAGAAGCTGGAAGCCATAGTTTAGAAGGCCTGCTAATGATTACATCTGTTTCAAATAGACATATTTTGACTATAGTTGCCATACTGAACAGTCAGTGGAGTCAAGCAATCACTTAAAAAGGCTGAGATACAACTCTGCAGTATTTCACAATGGAGTTAATAGCTAAGCTTTAGAAGAAAAACTACTGCCATCCAAACACCCAGCTGAAGCACATTCCCTTAACAAACACCACTCATTGCTTACCTATGAACTCACACTACAACACCCTTGCAAATGATCTATAATGCCTTGCATTGCTAGTGTATCAAATTTGCATATTTGCCTCAAATATTTATAAACCAATAGACATAAGCATGCATTTAAAGGTGAGTATCGTTACAGACATAGTTTTTGCATACTTTAATTAATTCAAATACTCACATTTTGCCTTATTAAACATTTTGGGGATAAAATATAGCTTACCATTAGTTCTAAGCACTAAAAAACTGTTAGAAAGGAACAGCACTGCCAAAAAAAAGCAAGAGAGAGAACGTGAACATACAAAAACACTTCACAGAAATGTAACTATAAGACCAAATGCCACGGAATGACTAACAATAACGTATGTATTACTTTTAAACAAGAGAGCAATTTTGGATAACTTTCCACCTCTTTGGTACTTCAGATTAGGCCTCACGAGCTGTAACCATGCAACAGAAGCAGAAAGCAGCAAAAGAGCCCACTACCCCTTTCATATGTTTAAAATAGACCTCAGAAGCAAGGATAATTCCTCATTTCCTTCAGCTGCTTATTTACTGGTGCTTCCCTTCTCATTTAATTAGAGTTAAAAAAAACAACAGCAACAACTGGCCCCGACAGTTATCCAAAACTCTTTCCCACCAACAATCCCTTTTCTTATCAGAGTTACTAAGAGGCACCGAGGACAGCTGTGTAGTTTGGAACAAGTTTCTCAGTCAGTCCCCTTTTAAAGCTTTTATGTACCTAAGAAGTATAACCCTGCCTGAGAGACAGCGATTAAAGTTTTTAAAGAGTACAGAGATTTTACAGAGAGCAGCATGAAGCTCAGGACCAATTAAATGTCATCTTAAGTACTTAACTGAAGCATTTTTTCATACGCTAGGAATCAGTTAAGTGGAAGGTGCCAAATTAAACCTACATTTTAATTTTTGCCATTGAGTTAATCTCAAGAGATTATGCATTGTATTTCAGGAACGACTTCAGAAAGCTTTCAGTAGGGCAGTCTCTGTTAAGTTGGCTTCAGGAGGTCTGCGGAAGTCTGAGGAAAGAAAACACACATGGGAAATTCAGCATACTCAGGAGCAAATATGTGCAAATAACAAATAAAGTGTTGCAATTAAGCTCAGAATAATGCAGGTGGTATCACATGAGGGGGTCTCAGTTAAGGGAGTCTCAGTCTGTATGAGGACATTAAGTGAGCTTGTTCTGTTTTCAGGCAAGAGCAATAAAATCCAGCTTTTCCTTTCTCCAACACGTGAGTAGTTAATTTGCAGCATGTAATAATATGATACAGTGATCCACGTGCCCTTTCTTTGACAATGCTTTTCTCAAGCAAATGTGATTTTGAGAGATTCTGGGGAAAAAGAGGATGCAGTAAAACTCCGGGGACCAAGGCAGGAGGTCTTGCAGCTGGAGCACTAGACTAGAAGTAGGGAGACTTAGAATTTGTTCCAAGTCTGGTACATGTTTTCCATACAATATCTAATAAATCTCTCAGGCAACAAAAGCAAAATGTCAGGTGGCAAACAAAATTTTTCAGACATGTTTAGATGCTCCCAGCAAAAATTTGTACATGAAAAAAAAATAGAGGTTTTTCTTAGCAAGATGGACATAAACTAAGAGCATAATCCTGGCCTAACCTAACTGTAGCCAACCATCCCCACACTCTCCTTGGAAGGGTAATTAGTCTTGGGTTTTATTTTGCTTTTTTTTCCTCCTTGGTTACATCAATAACTAGAGCACAACTTCAAGGAGAACTTTTAGTATGTTCAAGAGAAAGAGAAGGAAAAGTGTGGGCAAGCTTTGCTGATTGCAAGGGAGCAACGTGCAGCTCCTCATACCTGTACACCCACACTACAACCTCACTTGGAAAAGCATGTAAGCTTTTGGCTCAAAGTGTAGCACTGGCCATCTGTTACAGTTGGTGTTACAGCTGGAAAGATTATTGTGGTGAAAAAGGGAAAAGAAACAAAGAGGGAACAGAAAACAAACCTATATCCAAAGATCTAGATTCACAGAAAAGACTCCACAGGAGAGGAATCTCCAGAAAGTGATC